>NC_056466.1:6348153-7012320 GCF_008729295.1 Plectropomus leopardus
ACACTCTACTTTTACATTCACTGTGACTCTCTCTCATCTCACATACCATAACAGGTTGGTCCCGCAGGACAGCAAGGTATAATCAATCATTTATCTGGTGTGGCCATAGGAATGTGCATGAATGTGTGTCACAGAGAATAGGGGAAGCTGCAGGAAAGAAATGCAACTGCATGAATCATAGATTGAAACTCCAGCTTGACAGAAAGTGAAGGTTGGTAACAGGCGTAGAGGAAACTGTTGACAAGGATAGAGTTTTAAATATTGACCTGTGTCAGCTCCAGTCATTATTACCTGCTATACACACTGGATATTACAACACTGCTCAAGCCTGGGGGTTAAACTGTCAGCTTGTCAGTGTTTTTGCACCTTGATTAGGCCGTACAGGAAGATGGTGGAAGGCGAACAGGTTACCTCCTGGTGCTTTCTTCAAAATTGTATTTTTTCTTTAATTTACCACAAGTGTGACCCCTCAAGTTTCACAGATGAAAACAAAAGTACAAAGACGTTTCACTTTGGAAGACCTTGGTTTGTGTGTGTTTACCAAAAAAAAAAAAAGAAAGAGAAAATCAAAGAAAAGAAAAGTAAAATTCCTTGGTTTGACCATGAACAACAGAATGCCTTGTAGTAAGCTGTCATTTCGGGTGACTGCCTGTCTAGACATTAATTGACTACTTTTGTGTGTATGTGTGAAAAGTAGAAAAGAAACTAAGAGCATGAAAAAGAGTTTGAGTGCAATGCAGGAGAAGGTCCTGTAGACAGTTGTTAAAGTGCAGTAATGTACGATATGTTGGGGACACACAGTTTTTACTAATTATGGTGAATTCACACTCAGTTGAGGGACTATGAAGATGCGAATCTTGCTGAGAAACAATAACTTGATAAAGATATCCCTAAATTCAGACTAAATCCAGACAAAGATGTTCCAGATATGTTTGCTTGTCTCGTGTCTCTGTCAGTCCATGGTCTTTGTGTGCTGAATTGAAATGAGAACGTCAATGATAATCTCCTTTAGTGCCACACTGGAGGGACAGCAGCATCACTTCACTCACTTCATTTATCAGCCCAGCCCCACTGACAGTAAAGCCCTAGCAACCTAATTAACTGCGATAGCTGTCGGCTGTTTAATCTCCACGGCCTCACAAAACAAGCTTTGTGTTCCAACAGAGATTTACAGGAAGCCAGGGGTAAGAGCCGACACACATCTGTGAAAACTCTACGGGACAAAGACACAGGCAGCCTGCCGCTCCTATGTGGAAACTGTGCCCATGTTTGATGATACAAGGTTATAACACAGTCTGTAATGTGTTAGTGTTGTTTGAGTTTTGTCTCTGTATGCTTTTGGGAGCATTTGTATTTTCCTGACTTACCAAAGACCAAACCGTAAGGCTCAGACAAATGAGCAACTAAATTTAGAGGCTTTTTTCATCTCACCTGAAGTTGTGTCTCAGCTCCCAGGTGGCTGCGTCACGACGCCGCATCGCTGCAGAGGAACAGCTCGGGTGGCAGCATGCAGCTTACAGGGTGAACTCCGGTGTCAAGACTGCAAATAATTAAAGGTACCAAGTGCTGCTGTGGCCCAGTTTCTCCATTACCTGAAAATATACAGCAAAAAAAAGATTAATAAGTAGCACTTTTGAACTATTATGGGGTGTTCTGTTGCTAAATCTGTTGTCATGTCTTTTGTAACAATCATTTTCCTAAAAAAAAAAAAAAAAATGAAAGTGTGCCCGTAATGCTGCTTATTATTGCACAGGAAAACTGTAAGTTTGGGTAATAATTTTACCTTTGTTTTCTCCTCCAACCAAGTCTGACTTATCTTGTTTACAACCTGTACGACAATCTAATGGCTCAAGTTTGTTGTCCCAGCAATTACTTGAGTAAAATCGTATTGTAACCCATAGGACAGGTGGCCAAAGCTACAAAAATACAATCCAAGTCGTAAGAAACTGCAGTTTTCCTTCAAGTACTGAGCTGGAGCCAAAACATGTTTAGCCTAGGTACATGAAAAGAGCTCTAAAGCTGTATTATGAAAACACTGTATCTCATTAACATGTAATTAGTATCTTGTTTATTTAACTCACATATAAACAGAAATATAAAAACATCAATGTTTGGTTTTAGGGGAAGTTACGAGCTAGAATTATTTTTTTGGCAAACAACAACCGCGCACAGCTTCATTAAGTCTTGTTTACAGAGGGATTGGAAGCACTGTGCCGTGCATGTACTGATACCGTATCAAAACCTCTGCTCAGCAGACTGCATTAGTAACCCACTCTGTGTACGGAGATGCTGCACAGAAGTACTGGGATGTATTAGCTAAAATGCTGTGTTCTTCAGGAAACACCTCCAAAACGAAACTCATCTTTTTGCTTATGTACAGGACAAAAAATGTTATATAAAAAGTCTTTTAAAAAAGTGAGCTTTAGAGATTTTGCTTTTTTTTTTGATGCATTTTATCTCTGCACTCACTGCTAGGGCTGTGCGATATGATGAAATATATCGTCTGACGATAAAAACACGTCTATTGGTTATTTTTTATGTCATATGATAACGCTTTGCGTCTGTCTGTGTGGCCGAGGGGCCTTCTAAACAATGCAAGGCAGCAAAACAGACAAATATGGAGGAGCTGGAAAGCGATACTGAATGTGGGTATTCAGTACTCTTTCTCTCTCTCTCTCTCTCTCACACACACACACACACACACACACACACACACACACAAACACAGACAAAGCAGGGTTTTTGCAGAGCTTCGATTGCAACTATTTCGTCACATTCTCAGACCAGGGTGCACCAGTGCGACTTGAAACTTAATTTTATGGCAGTAGCTACTTTTGTAACTGTATTTAATTTCAGAATTTTGTATTTTAGTATTTTGCAGTACTTCAGAGATTTCAAAATATTGACATATAAATTGTGTATCGCAATATAGCCTAAAAATATCATATTATTTTTAAGCCATATCACCCACCCCTACTTAATGCACATGCATAACAAGTGCATTCCCCAAAATGTTGAACTGTTCTCTTAGTTTTCTTGCTTAACTGCTGGTAGTGACAAAGAAACCATCTTTTATCAACGTAGAAACTCTTGCACAGCTCAGTGGGACTGAGGCCTATTATCAGTGCCGTGTTAAATAGGGATATATCATGGTGGCAAAATGTAGGAGGCTCCATTGCAGGCCTGACTAAATCACTCTGAAAAGGCTAAATGAAAGTCACTGTCAACACAGTTGGAATGAGTAACAGTGGTGAAGATTTTAAAGGCCAGAAGAAGCTGGCAGAGATCCGGGCGAACTATTCCCGCCTCTGGAGAGCAGAACTCTGGTGATCAAGCAACACAGCCCGAGGATATCGAGTCTGCTGTTTTGAGACTGGAGGATGATGGTATAATAAAACACTGACTGACTTAAGTTTGTGTGCAGGTGCATGCATGCACAACCTCACACAGAAAGAGACATGCCAATAAACTACATCCAACTTTTATCTTATATGTGGGGAAAATCACAAAGCAAAACAGTAAATATCTTACAGTTTCTTTCTGACTGCATTAGAGGTCAGTGCTTCAATCATTTCTCAGGTAACATTAGCCGTGAAATCGCTCTCCTCGAGACAGCTTTATGACCAATGCAATTATCCTCTGCAAGAACAAAAGCTAATGGTAAGGAGCTCCACGACAAATGAGAGTTTGATTAAATGAACCACCCTGGCATCAACCTTTTCCCCTCACATTTTACAGATGGAGCTCTTATTCAATCTGGCTTCAAACAGAAATGCTTTATATATCTCTCTTCTCTGAGGCTGTGTTGTTTTTCTCTTTAAATACAAAGTAAAGCAGAAGAGGTAGTGAAAAAAGAACACAATGCGTTGAGTGTGACGGTATCATCTTACTTCAATACCCCTGAGTTCACTGAAAGGTAACTTCAATATTTTTTTTTGAATAGGGCTGCCCCTTGAAAGTCTGGGACTTGGATCATCAGTTGGACTGAGACTGCTTCAAGATGAGCAGTCATTTCTTTCTTTGCAGTGTACTTCTGGGGACGTTTGGTTCCACAAATTTTGCTGCAGAGTGAGAGCTCTTGACTTTCATGCTACTCTTTACAGTTGCGGACATGCAGGCCGCAGCACTGAGAGATGGAGAGACCGCACTGTAAAGTCAAGAAGTGGTTAATTTACAGCTCACAACAAGTTAATAGGACACAGTCTCTGGCTCTTGTTTGATGTCTAATACCGGCGAAAAAGGTTGTTATGCATTTGCAATTCATTGTTAGCTTGTTTACTGTATGACTCGAATGTCGCTGTCACACTAAACATCCCACAGAGCAAAGGTCAAAGTCTTGACTCACTCTGAGTGAACTAAACTGCCAAAATGTTTACAAGTAAAAGTTAAATTACAAGTAATCACATATTGGAGCTCTGCAGAGGACTCCCATGTCTCCATCCGCTATTTACATTCCAGGGTGCCACTATTGTGATGTCAACAACAACAACAACAACAACAACAACAAAAGCTCATGGCAACCAACACCAGGATGTCAACAAACACACATGCTGGCACGGATGGTTCGGCAAAAGTGGCACATGGTAAGGAGCAGAAAAAAGAACATCACATTCAGACTGGAGGTGAACACCGGACTTTCCCATGAAAGCCCGAGACCTTTGTGATTCTTGTGTTCAAGTGGCATATCACGTGGATGCAACAGGTTCTGAGCAGCTGTATTCTCAACTTATGCTGACCGTCTGTGTATCATGCTGCCGCAGCAAGTGATGTCTGGCAGTACATAATAACACTAAGAAAGGTTCTGTCCGGCCACATTTTCAGCTTACCAATGGTGTATGATGTGGATGCAAAAGGTGCCTTATGGCGTCAGGATCTTACGCCGAAAGCACTACAAAAGCAGCAGTATTGACGACTTCAGAATGAGAATGGGCTGAAACTGCACTGAGGTTAATCACACATGCTTGTAAGTCCAAAAGGGGCAGCAATGGTCCAGTTAACTCAGCTTAATAATATGGTTCAAGTTGTTAAAATTTGCTATGTGGTGGATTAAAAACAGGAACCACAGCTTTGACCAATATGATGATTTGGGGGGGGGGGGGTTCTGATCTTTGGCGTAAACCCTGTAAGTCTGTGCAGTTTGTCATTTGGAAGACAAGGCAGCTTGTTACTGTTAATCAGATGGTCCAGTCTGAAAACATGTATCTATATACAAACTAAAGTTCCTTCTACAGAAACATGAGTTACATTTGGGCCACTGCCAACACTGCAACAAAACCACAGGAAGAGTGCTGGTTCTGTTTCCCTAAAGGCTCAAAAGATCATTATCTGTGGAGGAAACGACTCTAAAAGTAATAAGAAAACTTCCAAAGCACCCAATACATTCACAGGTCGCGCATGCCTTCCAGATCCATTTGCAGTATAGTACAGTAGGTAAGCAAGGTAGTTTAGCCTTCCTTTCTCCAAAGTTGCACAGCTCCTCCTGAGAAAATAAGGGATATGTTTTCCCCTCAGGGTGCTCTGGGTCTGCCTTGAGTTCTTCTCACAGCTGGTGGGCCCAACAAACCTCAAAAGGGAGGTATCCAGGGGCCACAATTAGTTTTTTCCAAAGCAAAAAAAAAAAAAACCCAGCAGTTCAAAATCAAGCTTTTGTGTCTGAGCTCCTCTCCTCTGCAGTGAGCTCAGAAAATTCATTCTGGCCACTTCGTCAGCCGTCTCATTCTTTCTGTAACTAAAGCTAATGACCATATTTGAAGATTGCAACTTACTGGTAAATTTACACCATGTCCATCTTCAGGTTCAGCTGAGTAGCAACCTCAGAGGCTGAAAAATTAAGCCAATGCCTAAGTGCCAAAACCTGCAGTTCCTTCAATGGCCATTTGAGTTTGGCTCCAGAAGAGAGAAAATCCCCACAGACACCAATGCTAAAATGACTGACTTTACAGCAGAAAAAACATGTTTACAGCCTGGTTTTAAAAAATCTGTTTGGTCTCTACAGTCGATTTCCCTGTTCATAACAACTGTGCTGCAGATGAATATTTATTTTTGTCAACCATATATATCTTTTATTAAGGCCGAAATGGCCAAAATGCCAAACTTGAACCTTCAAAACTGCACTCCACGATCCAGTCAATCATGTCATGTTAGCCATGTCCAATATTTTATACGATCTATGGGTTTAATCTTCAACACAACTTCAACCTGTTGATCTTGTGGCATTGTCTTGTGTCTATACCAAGGATCAAAACTCAAACCAAAAGGTCAAATACAGATGTAAAAGCCATCAAGATACATGCCAAAGTTTTAATTTAAGTCTTGACATCACACTGAGGCTGCCAGGTTTGTTCCCACTTGTTGGTCAGTCCACTACTTTGGTCCAGACTGAAAAATCCTGAAAAACTGTTGAGTGGATGCTATGAAATTTTGTAAGAATATCCATAGTGCCCAGAGGGTTTTGGTGTTCCCCTGGCTTTTAATGTGACACTATTATAAAGGTCAAAACTTTAATTTGCCCAATACTTTGATTTATAACCAAATACCTGCAAAACTGGTGAGAGCCCCATCAGCTATACTCAGCTGCTAAGTGCTGATCGTAGACCTTATATAAAGAATGTAAGCATGTTAACAAGTTAAACACTTGCCATAAGAATGCATCTTTTTGTCTGATGTGACTTGTTTTATTTACATTTAGCTGTGGTTTTGATGCTTGGTTTATTGTTTATTGTTCTACTTTGTATTTATGAGTATTAATGAAACAGTTGACATCCTGGGAGACACATTTCAGAATTTTTTCTCTGATAATAAAGTGAAATCAAATAAAAAAAGAATAATGCTTGTGAGAAATTCAAGAAATACATCCACCAACTGCATACATCTCTCACTACAATACAGTCCAACTTCAGCACCTCAAAAAAGGGCCACGATAAAATTTTAACACTAAACAAAGGCATGCAAGTTACTGAAATTAAATCTGTCTTTCTCTTTCATCAGACCCCTCTCTGTGGATCACAAAACTCATCTCTGCACAACCTAACCCTCCCCTGCTCTGTACACTTAATCAAACTGCATCAAACACCAGAGGACCAAAGCTTTTAAATAAGCATCACAACTGTAATAAGACAAAATCCCATGTGCTAACTGTAAACCAATCTCTTCAGTATCTGAGGAAACACATAAAATATCAATTACAAAGTTTCTTGGCATCTGAGCCTTTTAATTGAATATTGACTCCACTCTCTCATGTCATGGATGTATCTCAGTGGAGCTTTACTCACTGTCATCTACACACCGCTGCCTCTCAGATATGTGGTGCAGGTGAGGAGGGAAATGCGGAGGAGGAGAGGAAGAAGAGAGCGCAGGGCAACAGAGTAGAGGAGTACCTGTGGGTGTTTGTGCACAAACACCACACATCCAGACTGTACGTATGCTGTGGATATCACCTTGTCCATGAATCTATATGCGCGTGACAAACCTTATTAGCTCTGTAGTTAAACTTTTAAGTCCAGCAGAGAGACTTTGACAAATAGCCTGTCTGCTGACTCCGTCTGGGGCAGTCAGTCGAATGCAGTACCATTTGACATTTGGCCCGTTTCTAAATCATTGTAATATGACTGAAATATCCCAGGCCTTTAATCATTCACAGCCCTGAGGGAGAGGAAAAGTTATGAGTCGCTAACGGATGGGAAGAAATGGTGAGAAATGACATTTCCTTCTTTCTGAAACTTGCAAAAAAACATACACACACACAAATATACAAAGGCATTCTCTAAATGCTCTTCACACACTCACATATGTGCAACGTGGTACATTATGATCATTATTGCATCACTCGGAGTACATCGGACATCATTGAGGATGCAGTATGAGGACACTGAATACAAAACATTTGTACTTGAGAGAACTGAAGAATCATTTGAGAAATCCTCTTGTGTATTTTTTTTAATTAATAATGTAACACATTGTTCTTTAAAGAAACGATTGCTGGTGTTGAAGAGAAGGCTAGATTAAAGGGTTCAGTGTGCTTCAAAGTGTCGTCTGAAGATGTCCACAAGAAAAAAGGTTGTGTTCTGTTGCGAGTGGCCACATTTGAAGGCAGGCTTAAAAGCCCGCTGCCACAAAGAAGGGGAAGACACAATGAACTGTACAAATGGGGATAACCGTGCACACTCGTACACAAAAACAGTGATAGATGTTGTTGAGAGAAGAATGAAAGAACAGAGCTCGAGTTCAAAACCAGTTTATTATCTAACTATCCTCTGCAATCCCGGCCAATCAAAGCGTGAAGCGGGCGTGCTTGTCACATTATCATTTTCTGACCTTTCCAACACTGAAAAGCACAGCTGACTCAACCCCAACTTCAGAGAGGTGTAACAGGAGGGGGTTACAGACACAGACCAATGATCCGACAAGCACTTTGTCTGAGGCACACTGATACCTTAAAGGTCACGTTACGCTCTGATAGAATGAGTTGGTACTACATGTTGTCTTATCACCTCTGAAATCATCCCATTGGGCAGAAAAAAATGTTGGCATTATATATTTACACAAACCATGGATATATTATGTTTGTGCGATATTATGTAGTGGATGAGATTAAACAATGCTGCGGTTAACGTGTGTTTAGGCACAAAAAACACTTGGTTATGGTTAGGAAAATATATGTATATATAAAATGAGTTTTGGTGGCACAATCCCAACTGGAAACACAACGTCTTGGTAATAAACAACTATCTTTGTGGCACTATTTCCCGTGGAAAATCCATCTGGGTGCTATAAAACTGCTGGAAACACAGCATAGCTCACTTTTTGCTGGTCTCAAACAGTGATCTGCTGTGGTCTGCAGCTTGGTAGGTGTCTTTTATAGATGTCACATCATCCATCATCCCTTCCACCTCCAAATGCACCTCACAAACTGTACGTTTTTCTACCAAAAGTAATGCACCTGTATTCGAACATATGCCATATATTTTGAAAGGCTGCGATCACAAAAGTAATGTGCTTCCCACGGAGACGCATGTTCAGAACCATGTCAACTTTAAGTGAACTTTGAATAATTTTTAAGGCACGTCCTCATCATGTTTCTTTTCATAATCCTGACCACAGTAACTTTACTTGCCTAAACCTAGAGACACCGAACTATGTTTCGTTTCCTAAACATAACCATGGTAACTTTATTGCCTAAACCAAAGTACTCAATAACTACATTCATTTCGTTACTGTACATTAAGAATCTAACGTTATCCGTGGGGTGCTATTTCATATGATATCATACAAACAGTTTTGCATGCTTTTTTGTAGGATATCGTACAACCCGTTTGAGAACACTTTGCCAGATGACTAATGGAGCTCATGCATGTTATTTAAGAAATGTTGATACGAATAAGGTTTGGGTGGTTTAATGGTATTGTGGTATATCAGGGTATTTAGAAATCCCAAAGGTATGCTTTTCAGTATCGTCCTAAATACAGGCTCTCCTCTTTCTATTAAACTCATTGTATGTAGTGCACAGCATGCACCACCAGAGCTCAGTCTCCAGTCTCAACTGGTGGAACAGGCAGCTGAGCTGAAAGACAGTGCAGAGATAAGTTATAGGACGGTAAACAGCTGGCAGCCTGTAATGACTGTGGGGAAAAACTGCATGTTTTATTTTTTGACATCTAAGCAAGATGGTTTAGGTGAGTTTTGTTTTGTTTCAGTCGAGTTTGATTGAAGTGTGTTTTATGATAAGTTAACGACACAATTAAGCCTCGTCAGTCTTTCGTTATTTATTACTAAAAGTAAGTAGCGCACTCACTTCATTTAAACTTGTGTATACTGTATACCCCAGTACCTTTCAGGAAGGCATGAAGGTATGACAAAATAGATACCATCCAAGCCTAATATCATGTAGCAATGAAAATTGCTATTTGGTGTATTAAGGATTTATTTCGACCAAACTGGAGCTGGCGACTGTTGGAACAGTGGACTCACTAACTAGATTATTAGCAACATTAACCAGGACAGTTTGGGTGAGTTTTGTTTTGTTTTTGTCGAGCTTAAATGAAGTGTGTTTTATGATGAGTTAACGCAGCAATTACGAGGGTATGAAGTTATGAAATACTACATACTGCCAACTTTTTTTTTCTGACGCCTGGGCCGCTGAAATCAGTAGTTTTTCTGAATGGCCACATTGGACAGCAGAGAGAGAAGCCAGCAATAGAAGAAATGAGGAAGACGCGTATATACGGAGGTCACGGTGCACATTTAAGACGTTATCTCTGGAGTGTGTTTATAGTTTTGCATTAGGTTGTTCGTTTCAAAGTGAGAGAAACTGTTGTATTCAGAATGAAATAAGACAGCTGAGAGAAAAGTTCAAATCCTGGCTCTTTTCTTGCATCCTCACAGCTGACCAATCACGGTGTGAGGTGGCTGTGACTGTTGGATCACTGGTTTCTCAGAGTTACATAAATAATAGGGCACAACCCTGTTAACCTGATGCCAGAAAGTTGCAGGAGGTAGAGAATCATACTGGCAGCTTAAGACCTCCATAAGCCCCCAGGGTGTTTCTCCACAAAACCAATCTGCAACCAGGCAGGTGGTTTGCGGTAATATTCCTGGTTTTCACTTAGTGGAAAAACCAGAAAGGAGGAGAAGAAGAAAGGTATTTACAAATCACTAATGTAGAGAGCAAAGCAATGACCTTGGATATGTGTAAAATAACCCTATCAGATGTCTGCTCTTTGTCAGGTCATTATTAATCAATAAACTAAGAATAACTCGCATTTCTTCTTTTTGATTTGGCAGGTAAAAAAAGCCAGTCAAAATAATCTGAAAAGCCTTTTGTTTTTGTCCTTGAAGGCTGAATGAGGTCTTGCGCTGCTGCATCGCTGTTCACATTCACAACATTTAGTGAAGTGACATTCACATTTCTGCTCACTGTGCATCCAGGAAATCTTGGGTTAAGTGTCTTGCTCAAGAGCACCACAGAAGCAGCTACTAAACAAAGGTAGCCTTTAGGTAGTATGGCTGTCAGACTGGTCAAATTGGTCCAATGACTCGGTTTTGGCCAGCTTGAAAAAGGCTTTCCGTCATGGCAACATCAGCACCACCTCCCTCCTTTATCTCCTCAGCCAGTCACGCCTCACCTGTCCACCTACACCCTCGCTGTGGCCCCCTGCTCTGCACACCTGTTCCCAATCTCCTCATCAGCTCCCCAGCTGCTCCTTATTGGCTCATTAGTCTTTCTGTGTATGTCAGCATTTTCCTTGCGTTACAGGTCAGATTGTACGAGTTACCTTTGTGGAAAAGTTCTAGCTACCCTTGTATACCTCACCTTTGTCTTTGTCTGCTGCAGCAAGTTTTAGTTCCCATTCTTGTTGTATGTTCCCTCTATGCTCAACTTTCCTCCCAAGTTCAGTTTCTCCTACCCCACTTTTCTCCTTTACTTCTGCTGTTTTTCCCCTTCTACAGCAATCTGGATATTCTCTTATCCTCTCTGCATATTTATGTTGTTTGGATTAACAATATTTGCTGTAAAATAGATTAAAAAATCAATCAATTGAAGTTATGATAATAATTAATAATTTTGTCAGCATGTTGCCTTAACTCTTTGAAACTGGGAGAAATTGGCTTGATGACTTTCAAAAACATAGGAAGTAGGCAATGAGCAACTTAAGAAAAAAATGAACCAAAAAATTAGAAGACATTTACCTGAAAATGAACAACAAAAAAGAAAAAAAGAAAAGAAAATAGCCTGAAAAAAGCTTTAAAATTATGATATCTCTGTTAAATACATTTAAATATATTCTGATAATTATAAATGTCGTTTTATGGACATTTTTCCCAAACCTTAAGCTCTTAATCTACTTTTTCTTGAAATTTGCAGGACATTTCTTGCAAAGTTGCTCATTGCCATTTTCCCCATGTTTCTGAAGAAACTGATTTGTTGAAGGTCCAAAGATTTAAATACTTAATTGAAATGCATGTGAATGCAGCACAAGAAACGTGATGTTGATCCAGGTTTCAAAGGGTTAAAGAAGCTTCTCGAAGAAGATGTTTCGAGATTTTTTTTTGTGTTGTTTAATAATTTATTGTTCTTAGGAGAGATACATCTGCCACATGTTTGCCTAAGACCCTAAGATTTACAGATGAAGATCCCTGGTGGTAATGCCCCCCTCAATATTTAGATTTAGATCATGAAAATAACAGAGGACTTTTGTTTACTTAACAACAATTACACCAGAAACCAATGCAGAGAAGGCACAAATTGTTGCAAGAGCACAAAACCTATGCTCTTGCTAAATTGCACTGTCAGCATTTGCCTCCCGTTACAGGTCAGATTGTACATGTTGCCTTTGTGGAAACATTCCTGCTGTTCTTGTATACCTCGTTTTACTTCACAATGTTGTTATACAGAATGTGTCACATTTCACTCAATTCTCAGTAACCATAAAAATTATTTTTCAAGTCTTATCTTGCACTGCACCATTCCCCTGCAATCACAGGTTCAAAAAGTCCCTATTAGTTGGCTAAAATGAAATTTAGCTATACTGTGGGACTGGGGACCAGCGACCTAAATCACATAAGTAATTATGAGGCTAATGGGGTTGGTGCCATTTGTAGTGGAATAATTTTAACCTTTCACATTATTCATGAAGTGCAGGAGCTGGACAAGTGACAGGCATTATAAAAAAGGAGTAAGACAAATGACCATGACTCCAGTTCATATTAATCATGAACTATTTCAGAGATTTCAATCACATTGCAAAATTCTGCTTTTTGGCAGGATCATACAGGCGAAGGAATGTGGGTGATTTGCGAGTCCCAACTGAATAAATGTCTATTGAATCCAGCAAGTCATGATATATCTGGAAAAAAACCCATCTGAATCTGTTACAACAACTCAGTTCAGTGCTCCATTACATTACAGGGCTGCTCAATTTAAGCGAGAACGGGGAGCGATTTTCTCTGAGTGGTGCTCAAGCCATTAGCTTTCCCAAACAGGTAGCAAGGTAGATTGAAGGACCTTGGAGAGTAAGACCCTTTAGTTGGAGCAGAAAAGCATACCTGTTGCCATGACAACCACTGATAAGAATTGAGTCAGGCTGCAGGTTTTGTTCAAGACTGCATTAGTGTGACTATAGTGCCATCTTATGGTTGGAATTCACATTAAAAATATATGGTGTTGGTAAAACTGAAAGTTTGGACACAAAAGAATCACAACAAGCCAAAATGACATTTAAATAACACAATCATCAACCAGCACGGGAAGCAGAGGTCAGATTAGTAACTTTAAAGGCATAAATGTTTGGGGACATAAACGCACAAGAAGAGAGTGAGTGACAGCAGAGTTAGGGGTGTCAGCTGCAGAGAGAGCTGATAAAAACGTGTACTTTGGTGCCACTTGGTGATGACTTGTGTGCATGCCGTTAAGATAAAAGGGAAAACCATAAGAAATACTAGTTATAGTTGGTATTTTTTAGATAAAGTACATAGTGGTCATTTGCACCAGACACAAGAATGCAAAAAGTTCTTAAATCTGACTATGCTGCAATCAGTGTGTGTGTGTGTGTGTGTGTGTGTGTGTGTGTGTGTGTGTGTGTGTGTGTGTGTGTGCGTGCCTGCGTGCGTGCGTGCGTGCGTGCGTGCGTGCGTGCGCTCTTGACTGGATAGTGTGAAAAATGGTTCCTGACATTATGGGTCTTGACAAAGGCCAGGAACCTGTGGAGAGAGAGGAAACTGTGGAGCTTCATCCAATCATCAGCCAGAAAACTGCGGGCAGAACTCTGCAGTAGGCCTCCATGTATCTAATCATGCCTATCACACACATACTTATACACACACACAAGCAGAATGTTCCCTCATGCTACCCTGCGACATGTATGATCTCGTGGAAGTGTGAGAATTTTCGCTTATTACTTTGGTTAACTGTTGAGAAAACTTCAGCCCTGGGAAATATTTGGGAAAATACAGGAAAACACAGGTGAGAGATGAATGAAATCAAAACTTCGTCTCCAGTGGTGGTTTTAACGATAGTTTAAAAACATAATTAATTTCACTAAATGTACTTGCAAGCTAAACATGTCAAATTAGATTTAAAAATAGTAGAACAATTAAATTAAATTAAATTGACTTAAATTGACTTAAATTAAAAAACACATATGCAGTCTCAGTGTTGTTTCAACACAACAGTTTGTTGTTGCAATATTTTTTGTTTTCACACAGAATTTTTATTAAGAGCATTCAGAGCATTATGTATTATACTGGATGACATAAATGTGGGTAAAATACATAATTAGTGAAAATGAGATTGAGGTCCGTCTTCACCATATTCAAAATTGGTGGAAAAAAATCTAAATTTTTGAAGTTGTTTTTTCCATTCTAATGAATTATACATGAATTATTCTACAAAATGAACATCAATGACCACAGATTATCAAAACAGAAGGCAACTATGCAAAATGATTTAATCACAAAATGTAATACACTTTCTGTGTTCATTCAAAGTAATTTATCACCATGAACAATTAAATTTAAGGATATAAAAAGCTAAAGAGAAAAATAACAACTGATAGCAACTAAATAGATATATTTAGCAAAGAAATTATTTTTTAGTACTTTTTCACATTGAAATAATCAATGCAAAAAAAATCGAATTGAGGATTTTAGCAATAATAGGTATCTAAAATATAGTTTAAAAATATTTTTTCACAAATCAGTACGTAAAAGGTAAGCGAAAATGTATTTAGGTGTATTTTACATTTTTTGTTCTGGGACTTTACTTTCTAAGCAGAAGTATCATACTATTTTGGCTGAAATGTTTTAATTAATTTTAATTGTTGTGAGATAAAGAATATGTGAAGATTCTCTGCTATCACATCAAAAAGTGCTAAAGCAGGTGGATTTAATTTCTTTTTTTAACTTTATTTTGCAAAAAAAAAAGGTGAGACCAATAGGTGCAAAACGATACAAAACATAGTGAAGGAGGACAATAGTTGTGCATTAATCAGCGATCAAGAATTTAACAAATTAGCAAACAAATTATAAAAAAACAAACAAACAAAAAAGAACAGAAGACCAGATGATAAGGACAGAAAAAGAGGAAGAAAGAAAGCCTGTAGATTTGGTGGCCTTTGAAGAGGTAGTTAAATGAGAGGAAGATGTATATCTTTATGGATGGGTAGGCATGTATGCATGCAGTTGTGTGAAAGGTAAATGTTGCAGAGGACGGACGGGTTCACGATGGGGTTTGGTAGCTGGTGGGGGGAGCAAGTGGACTTAGTTTAAAGAAAAGTCAGTGGGCGTACATTAGAAACAAAACATTGAACCAAGGGTGTATAGTTAAGACATTTCACTATACATCCTTGGCTCAATGCCAGTGTACCTAAAGTAAGTCCAGTGGCTTCCCTTTATTCCTATAGCTCACCAGTTTGACTCTGAGGGTACCTCACATTCACCTGGAGTTTACCATTTTATGCCGTGAGCTCGCTGTATTTTTACTTTTGGGACTTTATATAGATTCTTAATGAGTTTGACTCTTCTGAACAAAAAAGTGTCTTAGATTTCCAAGAAATAAAGGATAATAAATTAATGTGTAAACCACTATATCTCTTTATCACTTTTGTCTTAAATTTCATGTATGGAGTTGCAGAAATACTGATGCCTTTTCTCTGCCGACACTTGATCAGACTGATGCAGGGCTTGGATTTCAGTGTCCTGTCATGTCGCGTCTCACTTGTGATCCATACTGCAAATACCCCCATTAGTTTGTGATGGAGATTAGGGGCATTGTATCTTGCATCAATGGTATTGTGTGCCTACATGGGCGACTCGGGGGGGTACAGATTAAGGTGATCCCTGTCCTTCAGTGACAGCACATTAAAGGGCTGAAACATGCCATGGCCCGGGCAAACTACGTGTATGGAATCTAAACAGTAATCACCTTAGCCTGACAGTCATTGGAAATAGGCCATTTCTCAGTTGTGTGTGTGTGTGTGTGTGTGTGTGTGTGTGTGTGTGTGTGTGTGAGTTGGTTGGTAGGTCAGAAAGACTGCACACACACTCAGGAAGTGCAGCAGTGGAGGATGGGCGGGGCATCAAGGAACGTTGCGTGACAAGACTGAGGAAAACAGAGCGCAGCCTGGTGTCTCACTAACGCACGCGCACACGTGCACTCAGACCGCCAGCCACATACACACACACAAACACACACACACACAGACACTTATTCATACACGTGCATGCGCGCACACACAGGCTCTTTACTCTTTTATGTCGCTTCAGGTTAGGTCAGTTGCCCTGGCTTTCCTTCACTCTTTGCTCAACTCTCCTCCCCCCGTCAGTTTCTTCTACCCCAATTTTCCCCTCATCTACTTCTGCTGCCCTTTTTCTTCTCTAATATTTGTCTTTTCTTTGATCCTCTTTGCGCATTTATGTGGCCTTTCCATGTTCCCTCTATTATGGTTGCAAAAAGGAATGCAAATTATGATAATAATAAATAATTTTGTCATTATGTTGCTCTTTTATCAGCTACTCTGAGGATGCCATATAAGATATTTAAGAAGAAGAGGGGAAAAAAAGCCTTTTTTCTTTCTTTCTTTATTTATTTATTTTAGCTTTGAGAATTTGTTTGTACTTTAAATCGCTGTGCATAGGAGAGATACTTCTGTCACAAGTTTGCCTAAGACTCCAGATTAAAAGGTGTAAATTCTGGAGGGGGGATGTAGGGGTCAGATCTCCTTCAATATTTATAAAAATTAAGAGCATGCATTAAAAACATGAAAGTAAAAAAAAATTACACCATAAATCGATGCAGAAAAGGCACAAATCGGTGCATGAAAATTCATCAGAATGCAGGAAATTAAGTGTCTGATGCTCAAAGTTTTCTGCCAATGGACCCCATAAACATCGCTATTTCATGTGTGTCTCCAAAATGTCTAAATAAATTCTACACCCCCGCCTAGATAAACTGCCAAAGTCTACAATCATCATGAAATTATTAATATTAACACAAGATGAACACAATTATTGTAGACAAAAAACAAAGTGAATAATAGTAATAATGTTTTCAAGTTATCTTGACATGCATGTTTCATTTAAAACATTAAACTGGTTTGTACTAAAAAAAAAAAAGCAGGGGAAACCTGGCATTAACTTTCGATTTTTTTTCCTGTCTTTTTGTTGCTGGTAACTAAATAGTGCATAGTCACTTTTTCTATGGAAAGAGTACAGAGCGTTCCCATTCATTAATTATAGGAGCTATTTAATACCAGCTGTACACTTGAGAAAGCCATCACCAACACAACATTAGATGCTCTGTTCAGATTGCATTTTGTGAAGTATGTTATTCTGTAAATCATCGGTGTTTTGTTTAGTTCATATTCATGTACTTATACGTTGTTTTTTTAAAAAACTTTTTTTCCCCACTGTTTTCATTTGGCTGTCTTTCCTTGTCATGCTGTTGGCTTTTAGATTTTCCATTGATCGAGTGTGTGTGTGTGTGTGTGTGTGTGTGTGTGTTTATTTTGTATTTTAGAGATAGTGTCACTTACAAAGCTGTTATCATGTCCAAACCAGGGTAAAAAAAAAAAAAAAAGAGAGAAAAAAAGAGAAACACTTCATGTATTACTTCTTTTCTACTGTACTCATTTTTTTTGCTATGAAAATAAAATAAAATGCAAAATGTGTGAGATTTTGCAGAGTTTGTTTGTTTTGCATTAAGACTCAGGTCATGTAAGTACAATTTTAATCTCATGCTGAGCTGAAACATGTTTCACATTAAGATGATAGTTATCGCTGGAGGCTGGTCTGGATGTGTTCACACTGTATAGTGACACATTAACCAGAGCCTGAGTAAACATATTCCTACTTAACACACTGAGTTTATTTTTTTGTTTATTTGTTTGGATGCCTGTTGGCTGTGTCCTAAAGCAAAGCTAGCTTTCTTGGGTCCACATTTAAAAACATACAATACACATCGCACTCAAATGGCAAAAGCAAAAGACAGTAAAACTTACACAGATATGCACTTATTTGTTAATTTAACTTATTAAAAGTTTCAGATTTTGTTTAATTGAGCCTTTAAGCTTCTTGAAGGAGTCAAGAACAAAAGTTACACTAAAATGAAATTGATAAAAGCCAAATTGATGGAAAAACTATCACCATTACTGTTAAAAATGCTTTTTTTTGCATTATACAAATATTACTAAATTATATTTCATATTTTTTGTGTAATTATATTTAACAATTAAAAAGATAAAACAACAAATTGCTTATCAAAACATTGTGTTTTTATTTTGTACGTTTTGCCTCTTTTTTTGCATTAAAGTGATGCAGTTAATAGGGAACAAGAACAGCGACAACGACGTCTAATTTATGTTTGCTTTTGCATCATCAGCATCGCATCTGTGTTGCAGAGCGGCAAAACAAAAGAAATACTATCAAATAAAAAAACAAGAGTGTACTTCCTTCAGAAAAAAATACATATGTCTAGTACTTAAAAGCAAATGCTCTGTACGAGAGCTTTACGCGAAAATGTTAATTATTTTAGAGATCTGAATAAACTCCGTGATAAGGTGTCACTAAAACACCCTCATATGAAAGTGTAACGTCAGACCGCAAACACACGCAGCAAATTAAGAGCGTGACTCTCGTGGGTTTGTTGTTACCTGTGTGTGCAAGTGGCCACGTGAGACTGTCTTTGACAAATGAAGCCGTTTGAACAGTGTGCTGATGGTCTGATCGCCTGCGCCACCATCCTCATTTACTCCGCTCGAGCTACTTGACAGCAGGGCCTTTAGCTCTCGCGCTCGACCTCCCTCTCTTTGCGCGTCTCGTGCACTCCTCTTCTTTCTCACGCGATCGTTTAATGTGAAAGGTGCTCATCTGAGCATGAGATAAGCGAAGTAAGAATGAAAGACACAATTTACTAGTATGTGGCTCTTTTAGCTGCAAATGGAGGTAAATCAAATGCAGTGGCCACTGAATAACTGTTGAACATAACACCAGCTTACAAGCGGCCGGAGGGCGCGAGGTTGAATAAACAGGCTTTAAAACAATCTGACAGTGAAGAAAAAAAAAACTCGTGATCTGCTTTGATGGACTTTTATTATGGTGCAAATGAAATGAGATTTGTAATAGCGGTCAACCTAATATGCAGCTAATCTGATTTCTAATGACGGAGCGTGAGGTCATTGAAGTTTGAGTGTGGGGAAATATGCAACTGTTTGGTACTTTTAGGGCTTAATTTAAAAACAGCAATGTGTTATCCTGTTTGTTAAATATGCTACTCAAAGGAAGGTAAAAGACTAACAAACCACGACATCAGTCCAGTTATTCCAGCCTCCAGGTACAAGATGTAACTCAAAAGTTACAATACGAGTTTATTTAGTGATGAGCTGCATCTATCGGGTGCCAATGATTGATCTGTTTGCGCTTGGACTTGTCCAAAAGTCTGACTGAACACAGCCTGATTCAACCGGAGATCTCGTTTTGTATTTACCATATGACCAGATTCCTTTTTTTTTTTTACCCCCAAAGCCTGACTGAACACTGCGGGCAGGTCTTGGCTCCTTACGCACACGGATCTATTTTGCCATAAGCTTATTACAGGAGGTCAGCAAGTCCCCGAGCCACGTGTTTTCAACTATGGTAAGAAATTATGAAGAAATATTACACCTCGCTTAGAAGGCATTAGCATGTTCCTCTCACAAAGGCAAAAACTAAAACAAAGAGAGGGGAGCTGCAGGTCCTGCAGGGCTGAGAGGGGCAAATGCACATATTTACGCAATTCACAATTGAGTTCTTTTGAAATTCTGAAGAAAAAAATACGAATTTATACTTATGCAACTTTTTTCATTGCTTTTCGTTTTCCATATTTTAAAGTAATCGTTTAGAGCGCACTGGGAACTTTTCAGGAGAGCAGGCTCGGGTTGGAGCACAGGGTCGACCGAGGGGGAAAGGTCCCCGCTTTTCAGCCCCTTTGTACTGGGCTGACGAGTGCGTCCTGACAGGGGTTAACGTACCGTAAAGAGGTTAAACAAACGGACATTCCCGTTAGAAATCTTGCACACACATAAGGCCTTATAAGTGAAGAAATTGGCAGTGGTGGTCCCGGATTTTAACCAGCGATGGGAGCTAAAGTCGCCTGATTAGTTTTAGAGCTAAACCAACTTTTCAGACTTTTTTGAGGGGTTAATTAATTCAATAGGCCTGCAGTCATTTGAAAATAAGCTGATGTGAATTGTAATAATAGGGTCTTTTTATTACACGAGATTTGTGTCTGAGTTTATTTTCATTTAATGTGACAGATTTTATGTAAACTGAGTTAATACAACTACCAATGACGTCATCTGAAATAATTGCCCGCGAAATTAACATAAGATAATGAATGTAGCCTGTTTTAATGAGGCCCGTTTGAACTGGAATGCTTATGATTTGTATAGGTTTAACAATATTCTTGATATTTGCCAGGACTATCATGCATGAACAAATAAACAAATAAATTTAGATCAACATGCTTTGTCAGACTGCGCAAAGAAGAGGAAAGCAAATGCAAAAGTTAGACTCTTTACTGCATCATTCTGCAGTGAGTCTTTAGCACAGTCAGGTGCATTACTCCAGCTTAGCTGTAATGATCATTTCCCACAAAACCCATCTGGACATCATCTGATGTGAAGTAGTCAATGTAATGCAGTATTTGGAATAAGAGGACCTGTGGTCAAATATTGAACTTAAACATTTGACTTGAGATAAAAAGCTTTGACCCTTCCGTTCAGGGACTGTAAAATGACTTAAGGCTGACAGTGATTAGATGTATTCTAGCATAAATAAAACAAAAATTGTATTCTTCAAATGAGTGGCCCACTGACACAAATACATGAGGCAGAATGATCAAGAAACTGGGTTACAGCAGGCTCTGAATGCATTCTTAATAATGAAAGAGATAAAAAATGCACATCATAGACAGAGCAAACAGATGTGGAAGTAAAGTGGCATCGTGAGCATTTAAAACCTAATTGCCAGGGTAAATGTTGGCATTGTACGTTTCTGCAAACCACTGATTCCTTACATTTGTATGTTATTATGAAGCCTGTACATTGAAACTTCAAGCACCATGTGGTTGAAATGTGGTTAGTTTTAGGCACAAAAAAAGCATAAATGCCTTGGAAAAGATTGTATTTTGATGTAAAATACCCAGTTTTACCGGCATAATGCTGGCTGTAAACACAGCAATCTCTCCGTAAAAAACAATCGCTTTTAGTGGTGGAAACACAGTGATGGGTCACAAAAATCACCCACGTTTTGAGGCTAAAACACTGTTTGAAACACAGCGATGACTATCTTAAAAAACAACAGTTTTGTTGTTTGCTGTTCTGCAGTGCCTAGGCGTCTCACTGGTGTCACTCCATCCACTGTCCCCTCCACCTCCCGATGACAGTAAGCTCATAAACTAAGTTATTCTAGAATTGTTGGTATTTTTATTATCATTTTTTCATTATTTATTATTATTTTTTTCCCCTTCTTTTTCTGTTTTTTTTTTTTTTAATTTTTATTGTATGTCTGTGTGTCTATGTCTGCCTGTTTATCCAGGGTCTGTGTACGTATTTAACTAATTAGTCACTTACTGTGGCCACAACCAAAATGGGAGGTTTGGAAGGTGGATTTTGGGAGGGTTAGTGGGATTTTTGTTGGGGTTTTCTCTTTTTCCTTATGCAGACACTCTGTCGTGACTGCAAAAACTGAACATAAAAAATTGGGAAAAAGGAGAAATGTTGATATGATACATATGAAACATACAACTGTAACATATCTGTGGTTTGCAGAAATGTACAATCCCGATATTTTTTTCTGGTGACTGGGCTGTCCTTTCCTAAAAGGAGAGAATCTACGGTCTATTGTTCCTTTAAGCGTTTTTTTTTTTTTTCGTTTGTAGAAATGCTTTTCAGATGCAACATCAGTTAAGTTTGTCTTAAGAAGGAAAAAAATGTTCCCGAGGAGTAAAGCTCTTTGCTTTCAGTTACAAATATGAGAGTGCTGACTTGAAATCCAAATACAGTAAGAGTGCGAGTAAAAATCCCAAAACCCTCTAAAGTTCTTTGAGTTCTGAGTCGAAAATCTCTTCCAAGCATTCCTTGCTGTGAGGCCTTTGCACTGATATCGAGCTAAAAATGCCTTGCTAAGGTCTGGCATTTGTAGGCTATATGCTGTTGACTTGCACTGAGAGGAAAGAGAACAGCAGAGATTATGGGCAATTAAAGCCCACTTTATGCCGGTCTGCTGGCGTCACAAAGTCTGGCCAAGAATGCTCACCTCGGCTAATACTATCAATGAGAACAAACTCTGCAGCATCAACTTATTATGTACAGTGAATTATTAATGCCAGAGCTAGCACGATCCGGCTAAGCTGGCTTGCCAGTTAAGGAAAGCAAGTATGCAATGAGATTTTGTTGGAGTGCTGAACATTTGAATACTTCAAGATTTGGCAAGTTCTTAAACTGTGAGAGGAGATGAAAAGGCGTCTTCACTCTACTATTAAACAGGCTCAAATTAAAAACACTCTTAAAGCGGACAAATCACATTTTTTGTGGATTTCCACAAGGATACAGAACATGCTGAATTAGTGGCCCAATCTGCTTTGCACCTTCATGTTTGCTCAACTTCCAGCACGCAGTTATGCTGCCAGCAGAATATGATCTGAGGGTAATGACAGCTTATGAAATTGCGAGACGGCTGTTTCAACCGCTTGCTAAGCTGCATGGTGCAAGGTGGTTTATTCACACACTGTTCTGATGATACATTACATTGTTATTTTGTTAGGATTAACTATTTTGTATCTTAACTGATTTCATGATTGATGGTTTTATATAATGACTTTATTATTTTAATCATTATTTACATGCACGAGATAGGGAGCAACACGTGTTTATGAACTCTAATGTAATTGTAATGCTCTTCTTTCAGCTCTGTTTTGGTGTTTTTGCTGTAACTAAGTAAGTAAATAAACACACACACACACACACACAAATAAATAAATGAATAAATAAAACCTGCTGCAGCTAAAACCAAAGTTTTGGGCCCTAAAACCAAAACAAAGTCCTTTTATGCTGAATTGCCTTGCAGGCCTGTTTAATGTTCATTCTGTCTGTTTTCATGTGAAGAAAACTGCTTATAATGCCCTTATTGTGAAGCACTTTGTGCTGCATTCCTTGTATGGAAAGTGCTATATAAATAAAGGTTATTATAATAATAACTACTACATTTAAGATCTATGGTGTACTGTGCACTGTTGACCATTAGAGGGCCCTCTGACAAACCAGAGACAAGAACCTGATCGCTCTCAGATCTGTGTGACTGTTACAAGTCTCAGTGGTACATTTTGCCAGCTTCATTAAGGTGCATTTCATTTGATTGTGTCACAATTTCTTATTTCATAAATGAATAAATAAGATAAATATAAATGTCTGTGTTTACTGTAAGTTTATATTCATATGAGTGCATGCATCACTTCAAATACAAGTCAGCTGAGGTCACTATACTTCACTGAGTCGCTATGAAGACCTCTTAATGTAAAGCGAGCTGTGAAATGCCCCAGAGGAGATGCATGCCTTCCTGTCTCTGCCTGCCTGTCTCACTGCCTCCAGTGTAATGAACTAGGTCAAACTGTCTCCACTTTCATTGACTGCAAAACCCCTACTGAGAGCGGTAGACTCCAGAGCCATTAAAATCACACTTGAGGAAGTAATGGCTGTTATAAAATGGTGATTAGACCGGGGTTATTTCAAAATTAAAAACAGGGGACTGCGGAGGAAATATGACTGGTTAACGATAATGAACTCCTGTGTCACGTCATGAAGAATGTACTGTATTTCAAATGACATACTGTCAACAGAAATCAGGACGGAAATTAGAGATCAGTGTTGTGCATCTTTTTTTCTTTAAGTCTTATTCTAGTTACTTTTTAAACAAAATATCATCTGAACAAGACACAGTGGAGGTGACCACGGCTGCCAACACGAGTACACTTTAAAATCTGACATGTTGATCTTACTCAAAATCATTTTAGAAACTGATTGCCTTGAAAAAGGAAACATAATTAATATTTAATTTATGTTAACTTTACATCTACTGTTTAAGTTTACCTAAAATTTTGCCATATTTTCTTAATTTTGTGAAGTTGTTAAAACTTGAAAATGAGAATTGAAATTTCCTTGTTCTTTCCAAGTGTTCGCAACTTCAGTAACCCAAGTTAGTCTGACTTAACTTGATCATGACGAAGAGAACTTTGCCAATGATGAAGTTAAGAGATCAGCAAGTTCTGTTTGTTAACACATTTACGAAAATATAAATACGATTGTCCGGTTTACGAGCAGTGGAATACAGAAATATAGCACACGAAACTTGGTTTAGTGAAGTTTTCTAAACTTGGAAAGATTGATTTAATGAAACTTGTCATATTTAAGCTGCAACTTCACAAAATGAAGTAAATATAACTAGATTTTGAGTAAAAATAAAAATTATATCTAATGTTAACAAAAATTAAGACTAATAGTTATATTTACTTACATTGTTACATTTTTATAGTGTACTGAAAAATGTTTTATGTTGTTTTTGCCCAAGACTTTCAAAGCACATAATGTGTGTTGTGTACAGTCAATTTGCTTCTCAAAAACCAAACAAGTTGGCCTCACTGCCACCTCACAGAGGACTTCTATTTTCTCTTGGAAGATAATAACACAAACTGTGACTGTGTTTTGCTGCTTACAGGCCTGGCTGCACCAAAGGCTGGAAAACACTCACCGCCGCCAACTGGAGAAACATGCTCAATTTGACGCAGCTGTCTCCCGGAGCACATGCTGGAGATGTGATGTTGTGCGGTGAAACTGTACTTCAGAGCTGTGGTGGCACGGAGGGGGCCGAGGCTGTGGAGCAGGCCATATAAAGCAAAGGGCACGCCAGGCTGGATAAGGATCAGAGGAGGATGAGAGAGAGGAGAGAGAAGAGTGAGAGAGGGAAGTGAGAGAGGGGCCTCTGGGTCTGGGCTGTCGGCCCCCAGAGCAGGGGGCGCTGGCCGGGGTGCCACATCGTTCAGACGGCGTGGTGTACACAGAGAAACCTGATCTAATGTGGACTTTTGAGACACAAACATAATATCTTCTTCTGAAGATACACCGTCAAATAATTCAATAATTTACATTTATTTAACTGCTGTACTTAATTTTGACGTACTTGGACTTTACTTGATTATTTCTGTTATGCTTCATTCACACTTCATATTTTACTCCACTGCATTCATGTGACGGCTAGATACTTCAAAAACTAAGATTTTAAGTAACACGCATAAACTTCCAAAAGATGATAGAAGACACCATATTATAAGACATGAAAGTTGGTCAAGTCCTCTAACTTGTAAAAAATAATAAAATAAAAATTAAAATACATAAATAAATACAAATCTTTTAAACCTCTCAGATGACTGCATTTAAATGGCAGTCTGGGGCCCCACAAGGGAAAACGGTCCACTATTTCACAAAAAAGCAAAGATTAGAAAAAAAGTGCAAAAAAGGTTAACAGAGTTGTGCAGCATAATTTGTTCCTCTCCCATTAACCACTAACTAACAACCCTTTACAGGCGGTCCAACCCCGAGGTTTGGAACCACTGGACTAAACTACTGAAGTGAAACGAAACTAGCTCCACCTCCTCTGTAACAGAGTGTTTTTACATTTTGGTATTGGTATTTAGAGTCAAGTAAATGTTCTGCGTGCCAGCAGAACCAGCAGAATGCTGTTCACTTACAAAAAAAAAACATGAGTCTGAACATAAATTGTAGAAATTTAAATGAATCTGAAAACCAATATCTGCTGTAGCAAAAAGAATATCCCAAGCGTACAAGCTGGTGGATTTTTATGAATTTTACCAAACCTCAAACAGAGAGCAATAAATCGTAATTGTAACAGTTTTGCAGAAAATTAACTCATATTGTGATACTTTCATAGATCGTTTTAATTCTGGTAGGCTAAAATATAATTTTGTATTATTATATTATTACTTTATTATTTTTTACTATTATTAACAGGGATAGAGGCTTTGGGCTATATTGCATTAAACATCTCCATACACTTATACTCCCATTCTGTTTTTTCATATTTGTTGAGTTTGGTATTTGGGATATTTGATAAAAAGTAGCCAACTAAAATAATTTAAGGTATTTTTCTATGTCTATAGAGTGTATTACAGAGCAAGCTTCTCATCCACTCATTAAAGTTCAATATTAAAAAATGACAATTGAGAAAAAATTGTTCTCACAGTAGACAGAGCCGAGGCTAATTGCTCAAATGTCCAGTTATGAAATAATTGCAGCTGACTGTTTTGCTCACGGGTCTAACGGCGAAACATGTGGCCTTGTCTGCTTCTGTGAACCAGTACCAGACTCCCTTTAAAAAAATGGTGGAGCTCTGTGCGTAGTTGAGTGGTCATGGTTTGGGCACAGGGGCTGGGTCCCGCATTGTAATACGAGGGTTTGTTGACCTCGTGAGGAAGACAATGCGGCGCATCAGCCAACACGAGATTAAGTCCCTTTATTGAGAGGCAAATTACAAGACAGGTGCAAAACTCAGCTCTTCACCCCACGGCTCATGTTACTCTTGTCTTTCACTGAGTGTTGGGTTGAAAGAGCAACATTATCGCTGATCCTCAGTCAAAGGGTAAGTCTGGCCTCAGGGAGAGAGGGGGAGAGAGAGAGAGAGAGAGAGAGAGAGAGAGAGAGAGAGAGAGAGAGAGAGAGAGAGAGAGAGAGAGAGAGAGAGAGGAGAGAGAGAGGCTGAGTTAAAGGTCAGTGCAGCTGACTTCATTGAGGGAAATAAAAGCTCAAATGTCTTGCCATTTTAGCGAAAAGGGTAAAGACGCCCGTCAGCACTCGTTTAGATGTTTCTGGTGATCTAATAGTGATAAACTTATCTTATTCTGTCCGATGAGGGCTGCAGTCACTTCAAACATATTACTATTAATCAAATAACTGGTTTGTGTGTGCAAAGTAACTTCTTGCTCCTGCAATGACGCTGATGTAGCAGCAGAACAAGAGCTTGGAAATTAAGTGACTTTACTTGGGATGGTTAGCTTTATCATGACTACTTTTTAAAGGTTATTTGCTGCTTTGTGGTGAATTTTCAAAGAAACCAAAGGCCCATTGCCCAAAGTCAAATGGAAATGTCAAATATTATTATAAAAAAGAATAAAACGAAGATATATACACAACAGAAACGTCTGTTCTACTGTTTTTACTCTCATATGTGTATAATTGCTTGCTTTTTTTCTCTGTACAGTCCTCCTCCACCATGAAACTGCGGAAAATTATCTAATTAGACTGAGGCCATCATGTGCTGAAACAGCTCCGTCGATACAACACTAATTCTGTATATAGACTCTAAATCTTGAGATTGAGGAGGAAATGTGCAGTTAGACCTGATTAAACCATGCAGCGCTCTGCTGCAGACAAACAGGCCTATTATCAAGAATATCAGAGCCATTATGCAAAGTTTGGATAACCTTTGACAGTAGCCGCATCTCCGAGACGCAGCATTTCACGTGCCATTACAGAGCCATGCATGGTTCAATACGCACGTGCGTTTAGAAATGATAACCCTGAGGTCGACAACATCATGCCTCTGAATATGGTCTACTGTTTATATTGGCTTATTGCACATATGTGAAAACTGAAACTGAGGGTTTTGAGATGCTGTCAAAGGTCAGACAGACTTTATATAAAGTATAAAGGAGAAAATAGGCTATATTCTTCTCTCTCTCTCTCTCTCTCTCTCTCTCTCACACACACACACACACACACACAACATTGAAAATTGACAGGCTCCACACTGTCAGTTAATAGCTGACTGTGAGGCTTATATGTCAGAGTGGACCAGGGTGGGGGTGGGGGTGGGGGGGGCGACCTCGGGGATGGTTGCTGCCCTGGCGGATCTTTATTTTGATTTGCACTCTAATTGACCCATATAAAGAGTACTGTACCACGAACAGAGGTTTTCTCCTGGCTACATGGCCTCGAGGGGACGGGCCTGCACGTGAACGTGAACACACACACACACAGACACACACACACACACACACAGCAGCAGCAGCAGCGGCTGACGCGGAGAGACAGCAATTCTCCTTTCCTTGGAAAACCCCATTTGCTATTGTGCTCGTCCAATCGCTGGATGCCCTCGGTTCGTTAAGCGTTTGACTTGACGTTTCACTGTACTACTGCTTCCGTCTCCCCGTCTCTCTCTCTTCCCGCTGGCACCGAGGAGATCCCCGTCCCGTCTCTGCCATGACTCCTCATCCGATCACAGCGCAAAAGCAGCGACGCTCGAAATGACCGCTTGGACTTTCGGTTGCCTTAACGCACAAACGCAGGATCCGCTCGGTTTTGCGTAAAACCACCGGCAAATCGGGACAACATGCAGGATAAGCTAACAGACAGCCAGGCTCCCACTTCATCGCGGGCGTCGTCGTTTTTTATCGAGAACCTACTGGGAAAGGGACGGAGTGGGCAGCAGTCGACGTCGGACAGGAGCCGTGGGGAAGCGAGTGTGGAGACGGTGTCCACAAGCCGAGTCCTGAACGCACAACACGCCGATGCGAGCGCTCCAGCGCCCGATGGCTCGAGTTCCGCAGCTCGATCCCCGTACAGAGACTCGCCGTTGCAGTGGTATCGCGGGGAGTCTGCCTTAAACTTCAGAGCTTTGGAAACGCCACAGAGTGAGTACAGTCACTTTATGCGTCCTGAAAATAGACGATAATTTTTCTGAGGCATAAAATAACGCCAAAAAAATAAGCTGTGTGCATTTTAGACTATATGTGTACATAGACAGTTTGTTGCATGAATTACTGGCACTGTAGGGGGGGTGGGTAATTGGTGCATTCAGATTGCCATATTTCTTTATTAACGGACCTTATTGGATTATCGCATGACTAAAAATGAAGTGAAATTCATGGAGTGCAAGAATTCTCTCATGACAGCAGTTTATATTTTTAAAAGAACAGCCGTAAGTTCTTATAGTTTACGGGGTGCGGTTCTTGGTCACATTTATGCAGCTGTTATTTACGTCAGGTCGTTTTTTTATTGGTGTAAATGTGTTACCGGGTTTTATTGGAACCATATGTATTTAATATAGAAAGTCTGCCTAGAACGATGCATGAAGCGACTCGCTTCATTAAATAAAACCAACAAAGTCAGAGCGATTAGAGTCTGGAGCAGACTGTTGCAGCCGCGGCTCCTCTCTCCGTTCACTCACTTTGAGCTCACCCGTGCACTTAAATGCGTGTCAAATTTAGCAAATACACGATCTATAAATCATAAAATATTCGATCTATAAAATACACTCTTTTTTCCTGTCAGATCGCCACAGGCACAATTAGTCCTCTACTTAAAAAAACAGAAGGATATACAGCATTATGGTTGTTTGTCATCAAGAAATTCGCGTCTCGGTTTGAAGATTACGCACGTGGATTACGCACAAATGCCCACAATACAAACCAAAACAGAATTGCACGTCAATATGACGCCTTTACGCACATTCAGTGTCGTTTGTGCCACTCAAACGCGCCCTCATATCAAAACAAAGTGCCCCTCCCTTTGGTATACAGTATTTTGATTTTTAAAATCCCAACTCCACGGGCCCTTACAAGAGATAGAAGCCCCCGGTCAACAGCAATGTCCATAAAATAAATAAATAAATAATAATAATTATTATTAACTGTAAAGATCTTGGGTTTTCTTTTTTTAGAGTTATCTATTTATTATACTCTTTTCTGCATCACAGTCAGACCAGACACAACTTCCTCACATGGGTCATGTGTCGTGCAATCCAATCAAAACGGCTTAGCTTTGCCCATGCGCACCCCAACTTTTTTGTAACGGATGGACTGCAAAAAACTACTACCACTACTACTACTACTACTACTACTACTACTACTACTACTACTACTACTACTACTACTATTAATATTAATAATGGCTTTATTAAGGACACAGAAAAGGTCCATAGCGTAGTAGTACATAAAAACAGTCAACGGACTATGTACAAAACAATATATACAACAAACAAACATTAAACGTTAATTTTAAACTGTGATTTATTTAAGTGAAAATATCAGATGCCAACGTTTTATCTCCTCTTAACGTGTTCACTTCCTTCGGATACACATTTTTTAATTTCTTTATTCCAGTGGACTCATGTTCCGCTTTGCTTAAATACACAGAGAAAACATGTATAATTATTTATTTTAAGGTACAACATATCAAAAAGCTGGGCTGCACTGAAGTCTTTTAAAGTCAGTACTGTTCTTGTTTTTCTCCTTTCAGGTCCAAGAGATAACACAAGTTCAGACGACCACTGCTGCTCCATATCGACCAGTGACAGGTGCTCCCCCGCGGTATCTGAGCCGATAACGGAGGACAGCGACGAAACCGACAGGAAAACAGGCGACAGCAACCTGACAGACGACAACGAGGACGCGCACAACGGCTTTGACGCGCGGTCGGAGCAAGACGCGTCCTCGGACCCGAGCTCCACCCGGAAGAAGAAGACCCGGACCGTGTTCAGCCGCAGTCAGGTGTTTCAGCTGGAGTCCACCTTCGACGTGAAACGGTACCTGAGCAGCTCGGAGAGAGCGGGGCTCGCAGCGTCCCTCCACCTGACTGAGACGCAGGTCAAAAATCTGGTTCCAGAACCGGAGGAATAAATGGAAGAGACAGCTGGCGGCGGACCTCGAGGCTGCACATATCCCACACTCCTCCAAGCGGATTGTCAGGGTGCCCATTCTGTATCACGAGGGACCCACACCCACTGCAGCTGTGGGTTTCAGCCTGAACGGACATCCACTCTCTCCACCCGTGGCAGGCTTTTCGAGCTCCATCAACTACCCTCTGTCCTCGTTTGCTCACTCCATGAGCATGTTAAGATCGCAGATGACCGGTTTGGTGTAAAAACTTTTACAGACTGAGACATCAAACTGTTTGTTGGTAACATAAATTCACCCTGTTGATACTGAATCGTGCAATAAACCACAAAGCCGCATTAAACTGTTGACTTCATCCAAAGAGCCGCAGAGACGTTAAATATATGAATCATCTTTATAAATCTGTTCAAGAGTCTGTGCTCCTGACGCAGAATAACAAGGCCGAGACCACTGGAGGCCGCAGCTGTTCCCGTACTGTATGTTTGAATACACACATATTTTTACAAACTTTTATATTTAAAGCCACACATTTTTCCAACTTTGTCACTTTTTCCACATAATAGATAAATAAATAAAAACAAGCACAAAATTGTCTGCTTTTCTGTTGTTCGTAAATACACACTGAGGTCAAATATGACTTCATGGTCACGTGGAGAGGTGTTTATTGAGAACGAAGTGAACCCATATGTGCTGAGACACAACGAAAAGAAAAAATATGAAACCTGAGTATTTCTTTCGGAAATTACAGAGTTAACCTTTTATACACTCCTGAGCGTTTCTGCTACAAGTAGGCCGCTGTTATGACTATCTAAGCTCTTTTTGGCGTCCATGCAGATTTGCAACTATATAGTTCATTAAATAATTTAAGTAAGAATTTACCATTTTTTGCCCGTCAATGATGATAAGCAAACATGATCGGCGATCCTTTAGACCAATAAGATAGATAGATAGATAGATAGATAGATAGATAGATAGATAGATAGATAGATAGATAGATAGATAGATAGATAGATAGAGGGGGGATATAGCGAGATAAATAAAAACAATAAATAACGTTACAAAAATGCACTGAACATGCAGGTGATCTCATTTTACACAAAAAGCCCTGGTATGATAACTAATCTATCGGTTTAGTGAAATTTTTAACAAATGCCCAACAGTCAGCAAGTTGTGTACTTGGGTTGACTGATATATAATGGTAAAATAATTTAAAAACGTCAAATGTGAGAACGTATTGCTCATGAATTCCCGAGTGTATTAATTTGAAGCAAATTTCCAACCCCTTGAGTATACAAAAAAAGACAAATTAAATACAACGGCCAATTGGCCTAATACATGGGCAGTGGCTATGCAAAAAATAGATAAAATAACATTAAAAAGAATACAATGGGTAACAATTTTAATGAAAATACGAGGTGAAACTGATCTAATATCGTTTTTTCCATGTCACTGCTTGAAATGAACAAACATGTAGCCCATTTTTGACTTAGGCTACTATAGTATGGACTAAAAATGAAGTAAATATTTCTATAAACGATCATATTATGAATGTAAAACGGTATAAATGTAAAAAAAAAAAAGGCAACTATTTTTGTTGGGATTTATTTACAAGGCTATATTACCTTATATTTGTGCCTGCATAGCCCAAGTAGCTATAAAAAAACACAGCAAGCCCAACTAAAGAGAAAATATTACTGTAATTCTACACAAAAATGTGTGCTTATCAGAAATACTATACGAAAATGCCACAGACAAAACTATGCCACTAATAACAACAACAACAATAATAATAAATATAATAATTTTTAGGTTCCTCCTGTGGTTGCATATGGGTTGACAAACTTTTTTCAGTTCGGGGCAACTACATCTGACTCGCATTAAGTCGATACATCAGAGAGAAAGTTCAGGCTAAATCAAAACCACCATCAATTGTGTATGGTCTCACAGCGCAATTACAGTATGGTGTGAAATAACAGTGACATTAAACTCTTTATTTTCCCGAGGGACCTCTGCGGGGCTCCGGACCCGGCTCTCCTTGCAGCAGATGCGGAAAGATGCAGGGGGGAGTGAGAGGAGAGGGAGGGCACAACAACACTCGACTGCCCTCCCCTCGTCTCCCATCCCCTCGCTGTCATTGGTCCGCACTGTACGCTAATCCGGACCAATCAACGACGACAACGCGCTCCATCCGGTGTGTGCAGTCACGGTAGAGGCAGAGCATCGCCAGCCCAGCAGTGTCTGCTCAGTGGCTGCTGCTATGGTGCGTGGAGCATCGAGACGTTAGTGGTCATATTAACGTCCCGGTTTAGACTTAACGGAGAGCAGAGTCGCGGAAGTAAACAAAAAAAGGACTTAAGCATAGGAGAATATGAACAAAGTGGACGCGCCATGTCGACCCGCCGCCTCTCTGAAATTCACTATTGACAACATCCTCAATCTCAAAACTAGCGGGAGGAACTGTGACAGTTGTCACCCTGCCGGACTGCAGGATGACTCGGCCACGGCGATGCGTAAAGACGGTTTCCAGAGCCACCACGAGGAGCACGTAGCCCTCGTGCAGCGGCAGGACCCGGGCAGCAGGCTGAACGAGAGAGGTAAGGAGGTTTTGGTGAATTTTGAAGCTGTGCACAGAGCTCTGCCGTCATGTCTGCTCACCATTACGCGCGACACTCGTCGGATGAGCTTCAGGTTATTGTAGCAGCACAGTTGAGAGTTAACCACAGCGGGTTGAACCAAGTGTCATTTTGTTCGCAGAGTTGATCACAGACTGCACCGGAGCAACGGAGTCGGTCATTATCAGCCGCGGAGACCCGAAGAAGGCTGCGGAGGTGCGCTTCGAGAGCGGGGACAGCAGCTGCGACGACAGCAGTTCCACCACCACGGCCACGGACACCCACAAGGGAGGCAGCCCTGCCAAGAAGAGCAAAATGATAACGAAAAAGAAAACTCGCACTATTTTTTCCAAGAGACAGATTTTCCAGTTGGAGTCTACCTTCGACATGAAACGCTACCTGAGCAGCGCAGAGCGCGCGTGCCTCGCCAGTTCCCTCCAGCTCACGGAGACGCAGGTGAAAATATGGTTTCAGAACCGCAGGAATAAATTGAAACGGCAAATATCGACCGAAATCGACGGACCTGTTACCGATTTCCCCGAGACTGGAAAGCCCGTGGTGGTGGGGCAGCTCCCGGCCTTGTACAAAGAGAGCAACCTGCTGGGGAGATGCCTGCTGCCCATGCCTCTGCCCGTTGTGTACCCGGGGAGTAGCACGCCTTACCTCTGCTTCTCAAACGCCAGCAAGTACTTCAGCCTGTATGATGGGGACGTATGATGGTTTCATTCATTCCTCATGTTAAAGAGACACTTTTTGGTGGTCTGTTGCCAAGTTTCCAAGCATTTAAAAGGTGATAATAGATGGTGGGCCGGACCTGCGGCCTTACTGTAAATGAAGACTGCAGATACAACGACAGAGGAGTAGCCTACATATCACTTAGCTGATTCGGTATTATTTATTTTTCTGTCAAAGCTGTGGGTTTTGTATACAGGCCTAAACCTGCTACAGCAACACATGGCCGTTTTTTTAGGAAATAGCAGGCTAAGCTAATGATAGCCTGAGGGAGGCCTCTACAGTATAAATCCCAACATTTTATTGTTTACATGATATGGCATTATTATTATAATAATTACTATCATTATTGTTATTGACAACAGCATTTCCAGCAGCCTAAGCCACCAAAGAAATTACTATAGCCTAGCTATTTGCATGCATTTCCTGTATCATAATGAATTTTGAATTACTGAAATTATCTATGTATTTAAATGAATGTAATTAACATTTTATTCTATGTTTCACGCATGTCTACTTTTTTTCTGAGTATCCTACTATTCTTACTTTATTCCACGTTCGCCTATAGGCTCGTTACACCATTTACTGAAACTGCAATTAAAACATCTTCGTTCAAGAAAGATTTTTACAGAATTGATTCAATATTTTGAACTGAAGTTTTTGTGTTTCAGACAGGTTTATCAGTGCACAGAATTGCAAAAAAGCAAGATCCAATGTATGTGCTGTCAATTTAATAAACTAAAATTTAGCATACAATGGCACATGAATTTTAAACAAAAAAGATGCTATTTTTAAATTCATAAAATGCATTCACTTGGCCTCAATAAAGGCCCCTTAAATGTAAATCTATCTGAAATGGCATAATGCTTGCAAATCAAATATGTTCAAAATGCTTGTAGCCACCCATTCCTGTTTTATTTCAGCAAAAACTCCGGCCTCAACATGTTTCAAAAGCAGTGTATAACAATCACTTAAACCTTGCAGAAATTCAGAAATGACTATAAAAATCATTTCTGACAGTTTGATACTATAAGTACAAGCAACAAGACCATTTAAACTGTAGTAAAGCCAGTAAGTGTGGGTAAAATGTACAAAACAGTGGACATCAATGTCAAAATGAAAACACTAATCTGCAGTTGTTCATAAAACTGGCAAATATGGGATATACACTAAACATATTGTGTACCAGATTAGCAATATGAGACTAAATTTGATCCTTGAAAAACTAAACACATTTAGAAGTAAACATGTTGGTCAATATGACCTACACATTCCTGCATGCAGGAAGTGGTAGACAGACAGGAGGTGAGACTCATCTAAGTTTCTCTGTTAAAGCTTCCAGATATACCTGGCAAACTATAACATTATCACCGACTTGAGCAACCGATTTTCTTCCTTTTATTAGGGACAAAAACGTTTTAGGAAAAAGAGTGATTCATGCAGAAAGTGGTAGACAGACACAGGCCAGATATTTGTGTTAGACAACATTTAGATCCTGAGAGTTCGGTTCCTAAACGGAGGCCACTCTGCTGTCGCACCACAGCCACAAACTGTTTTACCAGCAGCCTCAGCATAATTCAAAGTGTACACAATGGAAAGCTGTGCTCCCACATCTGTGAATCCTCGCCAAGCAAGGCTCATTTCGTATGGACTGGCTTCAACTCAAGAGTATTACTAAAGATTTGGGTTTGCGCTTTGGCAATACACCTCAGACGGAGTGAATTTATGCACCGCAATAATCTATAAAAGGAAACTGGGTTATTGGCTGTCTGGAATTTTGTTTCGGTGATAACGTCTTAGTTTTTACATCATCTGTTTTGTGGAAAGTGTAACTCTTAATAATATGGTGAAAAAAAACACGGGAAAAGTCAGTAACAAGCAATTCAGTGTCACCTTAATATTCTGATATGGAAAGTCAAAGACAAAAACAAACATCTAAATTCTGCAAGGATGTAATCTATGCATTATGGTATACTAAATACATGACATGAGTTAGTCAAATTTTACTTCTCTTTGAAGGCAAAAATGCTTTTGAAAAATATGACCTACTTCAGATATTTAATATATTTAATAGAGATTGTTTCTTAACAGAACTCATTACAGTTCTAATGATTATGATTGAAGAAGATTTATGATACTGACCTTAAACTATCTCAGATGATTGTGGTAGTCTGAAGAGCTTCACAGTGTAAAGTTTTGATTTTAAGACCTCATGATGTTCCAAACAAACATGAAAAATTTCCCCTGTGGGAAACAGGTTTTCCCCTCACCCTTCTGATGCCACAAACTTTAATAGCCTCGACTTGGACACCAGAATGTTTAAGTAGCGAAGAACTAAACTGGATCCAAACCAAATCTAATCTAAACTGATCCTACATGAATATCACAGGGTGGAAATAACAACCATGCTTTTTTCTCACTGATGTCAATCCCCTCAGTGCACTGTGCTACAACATTTGCCCTTCACAAAATCATACTGAAAACAGAACAGAAAATTGACAGCATAGCGTAGGGACATATTACTGATTGTAAAAAAAATCAGGAATCTATTTATTCATCATCGACCCACTGCATCAAATAATAAAGCAATCTCTGAGGCATTTGCATGCATCATTATGTGTGTGGTTAAGAGACGCGCACTGCGTGTGTGCATCTATTCACTGAAGAAGAGAGGCCTGTTATGTTCAGCAGGCTGTCTCGTGTTTCAGAGCTGCTAGAGAGAGTCACACCACTGCTCAGTACCCACAATCCCTGGCGGCTACCGGCTCAGACATGATGGCAGACTGTCGAGATGTGAGGTGTGGCCAAATGGTATGTTATTAACATTTAAGTCCTATTTAATGGAGTCATAAAATGAAGATCATACTATCTTAAAAAGCACTCGGGCGGGATCTTTGGACTGCACACGCTAAGGTAAAATTTTTAATATATAAAGTTTTATTTATTATGAATGACCTACTGATGTCACACATAAAACACTGATTCATCTCAGTGCTCGTTATAAGAGGTGCTAATTGTTTTCACTACTGTGCTCTTTTCATTTTGTCACTCCTCTCCCATTCTTACTGTACTTGCCTCCCGCCTCTTGCCTTGTCATAGCTCATCACAGCAGTCTGCGCACTGAAGCCTGACTGTGTGCGAGTACGACTTGAATGAGAAGGACTGAGGAGGAGGAGTGTGTAACAAAAAGAGGGAGAGGGTGGAGGAGAAATCAGTCAGAACCAGTTGATGAGTGAGTGTTTGTGTTGGAAAAACTACGATCACGTTTGTATTTCTGCATGGGTCTGCGCCTCTCTAAAGCTGAGGTCTGACTGATAAGGAGCAAGGAAGTCCTATTCTCTTTGGCTGGAGAGCGACTTGCTGTGTGTGTATGTTTGTGTGTGTGTCCGTGTGTGTGTGTGTGTGTGTGTGTGTGGACATTATGCCAGTGTAAAACTCTCTGGCAGCTCTTTTCTGCATGACTAGATGGGGGCCCCTCTCTCAACTCGCTTGTTACTTTAACCTCTGTCGACCTCTCTCAGTCATCTGACAAAGGTCATCGCCCAAGACGATGGGAGAGACTGTCCCCGAACATGTTTCTGCCACATGAAAGCACAGACAGACTGTCACCAAAAGATTTCACATGGACAAACTCATATAGATGCACTCTATTAGATCCTATAAATGTGATACTCAACTTACAGCCCGCAGGCCAAATCTGGCCCCTGATAGTGTGCAGGGTGCCCCCCAACCATTTTCTAATTCTTCAAATATGCTAAAATCCTAGAATTGTCTTAAATTCCTAGAAGTGTCCTAAAATCCTAGAAATGTCCTAAAATCCTGGAAATGTGCTAAAATCCTGGAATTTTCTTGAAATCCAAGAAATATCAGAAAATCCTAGAAATGTGCTAAAATCCTAGAATTGACTTAAAATCCAAGAAATGTCCTGAAATTCTAGCAATGTCCAACAATCCAAGAAACATACTTAAATTATAGAAATGCCCTATAATCTGATAAATGTACTGAAATCCTGAAAATGTTCTGAAATCCTAGAAATGTCCAGAAATTCTAGAAACGGGCTAAAATCCTAAAAAAATATGCCAAAAAATCCTAGAATTGTCTTAAATTTCTAGAAATGTCCTAAAATCCTAGAAATGGTCTGAAATCCTTAAAATATGCTAAAATCCTAGAATTGTCTTAAATTCCTAGAAATGTCTTAAAATCCTAGAAATTTCCTAAAATTCTAGAAAACATGCTAAAATCCTGGAAATTTCTTAAAATCCAAAAAATGTCAGAAAATCCTAGAATTGTCTTAAAATCCTGGAAATGTCCTGAAATTCTAGCAATGTCCTAAAATCCAAGAAACATATTTAAATTGTAGAAATGCTCTAAAATCCGAGAAATGTGCCAAAATCCTGAAAATGTCCTAAAACTGTAGCAATGTCCTAAAATCCGAGAAATGTCCTTAAATCCTAGAAACACAGACGGGGCTGGTGTTACTAGCCCCTGGCCTCCTGTCATTTTGCCAAAGCTGCCCCCAAGTAAAGCAAGTTTAGTATCCCTGCTTTATGGCTGGTGATTAACTGAATGTAACTGTACAGTACAAGCCACATTCAGAAATAAAATGTGTCTCTGGCATCAGCCCTGTCCAAGGATTCCCCCGGGGTGTCCCGATGCACTGGAGGGCAACCTGAGACCAAAACTACATGACACAGCACATTGTAAAGTAAACAACAAGGCTATTAGTTAGAAGGGGGAACCTGAGACAGGGGGTCTGTGTATGTGTCACACTTAAAGACTGTTTGATGGCGTATTGATCTGCTAATTTAGTCACCCCCCCCCCCCCCTCTCTCTACTCCATGATGCAAATTGCTGGAGGAAATTGAACGACTGCAGAGGGGGATGAAATCAGATAAAAGTAAGTGATACAGAGATAAGAGATGAGAGAGTGCAGGGATGAGTGAAGATGAGACCAGACTGGATCACTGCCAAAAATTAATTGCAAAGCGCAAAGCAAGCTAAGTGAGAGAGTAAAAACAAATAAAGTTAAATGAGTGAATTTATAGACATAGACTGTGCAAACGTGAAGACGACCAAACTGTGCGTGTGATTGCACAACACTTCTGTCAACATGATTTAACCTACCATACACTAAAGTAATCAGCATTTTTTGATATATTAAATAGTAGATAGAAGACAGAAAGATGAAATTGAAAATATTTGCAGGTACATTTTGACCAAAGTCTGAGGTGAAGGTGGACTTGTGCCTATTTGAAGTATGGTTATCAAACAAAACTAAGTTTAAAGCCTTGCTAGTGACTCTGTAAGGCAGCTAACATGTACAGGCTAACACGCTTACAATGAAAATGTTATCATGTTAATGTTTAGCAGGTATAATCTTTACCATGTTAATCATCTTGGTTTAGTGTGCTAGCATACTAATATTTGCAAATTAGCAGTTCAGTCATCAGAAGAAAATGTTAGCATTGTACATTTTTGTAATCATCAAATACTTTACATTTTAACATTTCAGACTTATCATATCAATGCTTCTAAAGTTACATATGAGCTGACTTTGTCATCACAAGATGGAGAGGAAGATGTCACACACAGGCAGTATGCCTACCAAGCTAACAAACAACAAAACTGGTTGTGTTTCAGCGACCCGTCACTATTTTTCCTCTGGCGTTAAGTACTGCCAAAAGCGTTTTTGTTTTGTTTTTTTAACTGTGACAGCACTGTGTTTCCAGACAAAATAGTGCCACTAAAAGCCAGTACTTTAAGCCAAAACATGAACTGTTTCTAACGATAAACAAGGTATTTTTGTGCCTAAACCTAAAAACGCACTAGCATTGTTGAAAGGTAAAGAAATGTGAAAGTTCAATGCATTCTATACACCATAACTTTTAAACGAATTAATTAATCAATTTAATTATTGTTTATTTTTACAGGGAGAGTGCACAATTAAAAGTAACTGCACCAGAGACAGCTAGCAGCTGATTTGCATCTCTTGTCCCCAGGGAGGTAAACACATGAAAAACAAACACACTAAACAGCAAGTAGCCTACACTACCTAAAACAAGACAATATGTCAAAGTCCATATATAATACATAAAGGTCCATAAACATATCTCGGGTTTGCAGCAACAACCAAAGCCAACATTTTTTTCTGGCAATTGGGATGTAGTTAGCATCAGCTACGGACAGTGTCATCTCTAGGGCCATGCAGTTAGCATGGTCAAATGTGCATGTCTTTACATGTTTGAGATATGCTGTATTTAAGCTATCCTTTTTGATTATTAAGTCACAGCAGAACTGCCATATAAGGAATGGCTTTATAACCCCATTAACACATAATGGTCACAAATAAACGTATCGTCATGGAAGAACTCACAGTTTCTGTTTTTGTTTTAATTGGCTTTTAACTCCAAATTCAATATAGACCAAAAATGATGAAAACCGTCTACCATCTCATCTTTAAACCATCCAAATACTACCCTTATTTGGATATCTTACATTGAAGATATACAAGATTTTCATCTACAGCTACAATAATGTTAAGAAAATATTAATTATTATTTTTATAATAAAATATGTTCATTTTGTTGTTGTACAAAGTCCAACAATGACGTAAATATATAAATAAATAAGGCAGTTGCATCAAATATATACAGATAATCTACAATCTACATTTATTCATTTTTCACAACATTTCCTAAACTCTCTCCCTCTCTCCCTCTCTCACACACACACACACACACACACACACACACACACGCGTGCACACACAAACCGTGTATCAATTAAAGATCATCGTCTCTCACGCCCTCCCTCACGTCCTGTCCCCTCAGACACTCTTGTCAGGGTAATGTGCCATTAATCTACCACTGAAAACACATTATTGGCTAATCAATAGGTGAGATGGAGGGATAAAGGCAGAGGAAAGAGGAGAAGGAAGCAGGAGAAGGACAGGAGGCAGGGGAGGGATGCTCTAAGTCTGGGGGACGTTTGAGCGATGGAGAGGGGGTCAACACTTATCCATAATACCACTATTTGCAGACATGGAATACTCTGTGTGGTTTGGTGCTGACAGTCAATACAGGTCCATTAACAACAGCCACAGTTGTCAGAGTGTCCTAACTTTTTAATAACTCCCCTTCCATGTCCTTCAAAAACCTGCATAACCTCGAGCGGACAGCCAAATCTCTCACTGGGATTAAATTACCGGTACTGGTTTACCCATAATTTTTTGAGTTGCTATCACCACACTTAACTGTAGCTTAGGAACATCACATCCTTTTTCCAGTCACATCCTGTAACACAATGTTGTTGGTGACAAATCAGTATAGCACAAACATGCAAACTCACATTTACTGTGTATTCGAGCCAAATCGTTTGTAAATTCATATTCATATTGCCTCCGGCGCTAAAATTATAAAATAAAGGTTAAGTTGAATTAAATTCCTGTTCTCAGCATTTATAAGGATTTGCAAGCTACACCAGATACAGCTCTCGCCTGTTACCTCTCCCTTAAAACACATACACACACTACTGGACAGATTGTCTCTGTGACACTGAACACTTACTTACTTACACACACACACACACACACACACACACACACACATACACACACACGGACACACAAAGATGATCATATATACCTTCAACTACAAAGGCTTACTCAACCCTCCCACACACACCTTGATGGTCTTGTACCACAGGATGCGGTCATCCAGATCTAAGCTGAGCAGAGCATGTACTGTGCGTGTAGTGGAGCTGACCTGAATGCCTCCATAGTGACACGACACACAGTCACACCCAGGAGACCAGACAGACACTGGCCTGCTGCCATTTACAGCTTCATTGGATGCTGTTGAATAAATAGCTGCAGTGAGACCCAGTCCCCAAACACCCGGTGTCCTGCAGGTTTTTGTCTCAATATTGTTGCATGTGATCCAATTAAAGCACACACAATGAAATATAGTCCTGTCCACCATGACGATCTCAATGGGGAAGCGCTGGGACAATAAACTGAAGGACAAGGGGTAGGCTACATGAGGTCAAGAGAACTGGATATAACGATCAGCTCTATCTGGACTTGTCCCAAACTTGATTACTTTTAAGTCCAGAGACAAAAAAAGTAGTATTTGTATTTGTTGATGAAAATAGTTATAGTTATTACAATGCTGCTGTTGACTGTTGAAGGGAATTTCCTCTCATCGTGTGAAAAAACTGTATGTACGAGACTTATTTGTGCCTTTGCTTTCACAAGAAAAAAATACAGACAGGTTTCTAGTTTAGTTTTCCAGCACAAACATTATGGTGGTATATTAAGTGTTAACTTGAGAGTTTAAGTATTGCAGCTAGTATTCACCAAGGTATTCTTGAATACACAGATTCAGCTCCAACATGTCACAGCGCAACCCAATCATGGCATTGTTTTTTTTTTCAAACCACAGATATGTTGACATTTGTACATTATTAAGTAGCAAATACGCTGAATCTTTACGTTTTAACGTGTGGTTAGGTTTAAGGCCGTGACACACCACGCCGATGATCTGCTGTTGGTCAAGTTTGCGTCGTTGGTGAGTACTCATGGCCTTTGTTGCTACCTCCCACTATTGACCCTCCACTACTTTTTTCCTCCAATTCAGCATGTTCAATCAGCAGTGGCGGCTGCGGAGCCTGTCAGTGAATAAAATGGCCATTCAGCTCAGTGTTCAAGAAGAGAAATGGAAGAGCGTAATTTAAACAAACTGCTAAAGTCAAGAGGGAGTGAAGCTGAAACAAACTTAATATATTAAGTAATATTGTTGTCAATGTGCTCACTGGCTAGCTAGTGTCAAGATGGTCTTCCAGTCTCCCTTTTTGAATGATAAATACAGACAACAGCTGTCTGATGGTATGGAGGGGCAGAACATACGTGCTGGCTGGCAGTCAGTTTAGTGTGTTCATGTGCAACTTTTTGGCCAAGACACAGCGACATGAGGCGCCACAGCAGGGGGCTTTCATCACTGTTAGTTCTCTGAGGTTGGTATGATATGTCTGGGCCTTTAGGTGCAAAAAGCACTTGGTTATGGATGTGAAAGATCACGTTTTGGCTTAAAATATCCACATTGAAATACCCGCGGCTGGAAATTTAAAAAAAAAAAAACAACAACTAGCAACGCTTGCTTTAAAAGCCGCTGGAAACTGGTTCGGTTGTTTGTTCATCTCCAACATTGGTCTGCAGCTTTGCAAATGTCTTGCCTATGTGTCACGCCGTACACTGCACCCTCAACCTCCTGAAGACAAAGTCAACTGAATTATTATTACGTCACTTCAGAAACATTGATATGATACATATGAAACGTACAAATGTATACATAGTACCAGAGTTTGCAGAAACATGCAATGTAAGCATTTTCTTCTGGCAACAATGCTGCTCTGCATGTACCTCTGATTTGTAACACTGACTCTGCGTTATTAGTAAAGCAAGTATTTAAACTGTTGACCAGTCACTGTAAATATAGTGGATTAAATGAAATGTAACAGTGAGAAGGAAGAATAAGTAACTGCAGAGCCAATGTCTGAGCTCCGAATGTTCTCAATTAAATGGACAGTTCTTCCAGCAGAACAAGCACGACATTCAGCCCTCAGCGTTGTTGTGGTACAGAGGGCTTCCACCCGTGAAGGCTGGAGGATCAGTTTGATGTTCTGCCTACTGGTGTTGTTGAGCAGGCTACTACTGGTTGCAGAGCTGATACAGGGATCCTGACTTTGTATTTACATCTTATAGACTCCTCTTGACTATAAAAAGTAAACATTGCAGATGCAACATTTTGTTTGCACCTGTCAATCAAGCTGAAGGACTCAGAGACAACAAAATTAGCCTGCTAAAACATTAGACTAGGCCTCGGCTTGGCTGAGAATGGGGGCTCTGGATTAGCCACAAGAGAGAGCATGCTGATTGATTTTGCACTATGTATTGATAATTACTTCGTCCAACACAGACATGGATATACAGTAAGGTTGAACATAGCTGAGAGAACACAGGGTGTATTCTACAACGTAAAGCTAACAGAGATGTTCAAGTGTTTAGGTCTCAGGCTCTGGCCAAAAACTCGCTGGGTAATCCAACAAAAATGTTGAATCTGGCTCAACTACTGCCATTGCATAATAATGTAATGGGAACTCAGTATTTCTACCGTTTACCTCAAGATCATATGGACTTAAGATAAAATGACTGCTGCTGAAAACCACTTGTGCAATTTTGGCATTTAAATTGAGCCTTCAAATTGACAGATGTGACTCTCAAAGTGGACTTCCTTGTTTGTATTTCATCTCGTCAGGTGTACCTGAAGCAATGCACCCTCATAAAAGCAGACCCTTGTGTTTTTTTTATTTATTAATGGAGGGCTATTTTCTGTCTGAACACTTGCCAAGGCCTTGGTTTTTGCTATATTACGTAAGAGAATTCCTTCCTGGAGTCATAGACATTAGGCTGAATCTAAAGGCCTGTTGATAATCATACATAAATCAAAAGAGTTAAGGCCACATTCACACCAGCACGTTTTCATTTTAAAACAAAAATGATCCCTAGTGTTTCACCACTGTTTCAGAAGTAATTTTTGTCCATATTAACACGCCTGAAAACATGCAGTCACTTGACCGATGTAAACAGAAAGCAGATTGTTTCATCTGCGGTTGGTTGCTTAGTTACAGAAAATACTACACAAATGGCAAAAGTAAGACAAAATATTTCCTCAGTTGGACCGACGACAAGGTGGAACCATTACTGAAAGTATCAAGAGTATAAGGTGGTCAAGACAGCGAAAAACAGACTTTGAGTCATTACAAAGCAAATATAACAATATGTCAGAGTGATATTGGAAGCATTATCCTTCACTGAAGAACGCCATGGTGATGGAAAAGGAGTAAAGTTAATTTGAAAGAGGGCAGAGGGTCGTATCGTTACCCAATCAAGGAGGATAAAATCACAAAAGGTATGTAGACCTAGCTATAATATTTTTGCTTGACACGATTGGTAAAACTTAATCGTGAAGTAAACATTGGTGTCTGCACCATCGTTTTAATAAGTCCCTGATTCAACTCATCCAGACTGAAACACAACCCTGGATTTTTCAAACTAAGCCACACTTATACAAGAACAGCCCTAGAAAAGTCTTCCCTTTGTGTTTAAAAAATCTGTCTTAATATGATAGCATTATGAAAATGATCCTCGTGTACATGGATCCGCAAAAACAACCGAAAACGATTCAGTATGCATGCCAGGCCAGTAGGTGTCAGTGTAACTTTATACTGACACCATAGAAGAACACCACACGCACGTGCTTAGTGCAGCCATGACGTCTCCTTTCTCACAGGATCCGCACATTGCCAGTTTACATGGCGACAGAAGGAGTTGTGTTTTCAAAAGATTACACCCTGGAACCCAGTTTTAAGAGTTTGTGTTTCAAGGCCCCCAAAACACTTTCATCATGTGAACATAAGGCCAAACCGCGACCAAAGTTTAACATTACATGTAAGACTCCTAAAACAGGGTCAACAGTGATTACAGAGCTCTCATTTTATGGGTCCCAAATGCCCGAGTGTGGATGCTAGGCATTATCATAGCAATAGTTATGTTAAAAACAAAAAAAAGAAAACATTTTAATGTAACTTAAGTCTGCATTTCCGCAATATTCTTGAAAAACAGACGTTAGTGCAAGTGAAAACCCTTGGCATCCAAACAAGACTGCAACTGAAACCTACATAGATGTGTGTATCTAGATAGAATAGAAAGTTGACATATAAATAAATAAGATGAATAAATAAAAGCCCTGTGCTTAAAGGATAATGAAGATTTAGTAAAAATATTCTAAAAATGTGATTCGTGTCATATTACACTGAGGCAGAACAACATGTGACAAAGTGAAGGAGAGCATCGATAGCTTTGACTTCATAAAGAATCTTAAACAGCACCAGAGAAATGTTCAACTCACATGGCTGCATAGAAGGACAAGAGGAAATATATGTATAAACATAACTTTACACACACATTTAATTCCCATGACAAATAATTTGATGAACACGTCCTGTGATGAGAAAAATCTGTAAGTAACTACATCACAATTCATTTGTTTTTTATATGGTTTTAGAGTATTTTGGCTTTCATTTGAGATATTTTCTGTTTGCTATTAGTCTCGTGATAACTCTCTGTTACTACCCCACAAAACACACACAAAACACACCTCTTAGCCCTGAAGCGTGCAGACCTCTCGAGGATTGTGCTCCCCTCTGGCCAGTTCAGGGGAGGCTCTAAGTGCTCTGTAATAGCCAGCAATCAGCACAGATGGATAGAAACCAACGTCTCGCCCTCAGGAAAGACATATAAATAAATAAGATGAATAAATAAAAGCCCTGTGTCCTCACAACCACATACTGCATTGGGCATGTGTTTTATAATGAATATAGATTGAGAGGTTGAAATATTTATGGTCCAGGGGTGGTGTGAGTTTGGGAGGGGGGGCTAATGGTGTGAAATCGCATCCCAAGTGGACGGAAATGAAAGAGGAAAATTCCTCTTGGTCCGGAAGCTTCCAAGCATTTGTGATGCCTCAACTGGGATTCTGTCAAGATGCTTCCAGCAAAATAGCTTAAGGATGACTTTTATTTCTTTTTGATGTCAAAGAGAAAATCTTAGCTGAAGGTGCACTGTAGAACCATAATTTATTCTTATCGTAAATGACAACATTTACATTTAAAATAACTTCTCCACAATCCCTGCATGATGTCACAAAACAGCCTCACTGATCAGCTTTTACAAAATGCTTTAACACTCCCATGAAGTGCTCTGTACACCCCCCATTACCTAATTTCCTTGTATGAAGCCTTCACCTAAGAGCCATAAACAGTTAAAGCCCTCCATTGGTCAGTGGAGAGGTGTCTGGGGACACGGGCTGACTAAGAACAGCCCAGGGGCCCGGTGAAGAATAACTGAGTAGACGGCAGCAGAGAAAGAACATATTGTCCCTGACAAGAACAAACATTAGACTGATAAACAAGTGGCTCGGGGTGAGCAAGCGTTTTAGGGAAGCATGAGAAAGAGAACAAACTGTAAGCGGTAAGAGGGAGTCAGAGGAGATGAGCCGAGATGAGCGCAGGCTCCAAAAATAGTCACACCGAGGCCTCGTGAGATCTCTGAGATTCACCGATTCTCTTTTACATCGTTGCCTGGGATCAGCCTCAAGACGTTCTGTGTCTGTGTGTTTGTATACAAACAAATGTGTGTGTGTGTGTGTGTGTGTGTGTGTGTGTGTTGTCTGCCTGACTGAATATTAGTTATGTACAGTAAACATGATAAAAGTGTGCATTTGCTGCTTTAATTTTGCCTTGATTGAACTGTGAAACACTAGAAAGCATTGTGGTAACCCTGATTGACCCCTGGCCCACCGGGGCAACTGAAATGCAATGTTCGTCACTACATTGCACACCAATTAAGCAGACAGAATAGAGCTGAACATGAGACCAACGTTGACATTAACTTCTTTTGCCCTGCAGGACTGAGATTGTCTATCAATAATAACGTGCATGTCTCATAAAAGCGTCTCCTGGCTCTTGTGGCGATGATAAAGGAACACGTCATCTGAGATCTCTCTTTACAGCGCTGCACTACTCCCGGCACTATCGCTACTTAAGAGAGATAAAGCCTTGCTTATTGTCAGACAGAAAAATATTCCTGTCATGAAGTGAATATTTTGTTATGCGTTTGAGGGACGGTTAAAAACTTAGGTGTTTTAAAGCGTTGTTTGGGGTTAGGGGGTTTAGATGAGTGCTGGGGAATATTTGAGAGAGGCAACTTCTGGTGGCAGCCAGAATAAAAAGTTGATAGTCTGTTGGGACGGTTTAATAATGAAACGAGAACATGTGGACTTGCTAGAGTTAAGTACACTTAGGAGTGCACTCAGAAGTGTTGTGGAAGAGATACCGGATGACAAGATGGGACGAGAAGGTGCTATGAAGATGGTTAACAAACCGCAGTTTGGAATCTGGGTCGATTATCTGTCCGTCAAGGAAAAAGATTTCCTTTAATTGTATTGGAAAACATAATAAACAATACACGCAGACCTGATTAACAGACTATTATGAAGCACAGAGTTGTTCTCCATTCAAACCTAGAGGCAATAAATGTAAATGTGTTCTGTTCATACGCAAGAATTACTGAGTGCTGGTGTCTGGATGCTGTAATGCTGCAGATTGAACAATAAGTGTAAATGCATTGCACTCATGTGTGTACAAATGTAAGAATGTGTGCACAATAGTGTGTGTGTGTGATTGTGTGTGTAGCCTTTCTCTGCCATCAGGAGGTTTTAATAGAGTAGTATATTCCTTTGCATTTTACATGACTCTAGGGCACGCTGCTCTCGCCTGTCTGCTCTGCTCAGATCAGACGCTCAAATTGGAGCACAGAATGGACTGCAGGTCTTCATACTATCCTGCTCTGTAATCTGCGTGTGCCTTTATGTGTGTTTACAGGCGTGCATGTGTGCATACTTTACATATAGCCCCCAATATGAATTCCTATACAACACTTTAAGGATTGTAATGGATCTGTCAACATTTCATCAGAGAAAAGTCTAAAATAATACAGTCAATGGGTTTACATGGACGTGAATAACCTGTTCATGATCAGGTTTTTGGAGTACCCCATTTATATATTTGAGTATGTAAACACTGTATTAAGTTTGTGAGAAACCTGAATATGCTAGCTGGAGAGATTGGGATGTATGTACAGGATGTGAATAACCTGATATCTCTGTGCTCATGTAAACACCTTACCCATAATATGATCATAATCAGCATAGGCTTCCTAAACAGGTTATTCATGTCCATGTAACTGCAGTCATGTGCTTCAATACTTCACACACTGGCCTGAATTATGTGTGTCAGGTCAAAAAACTGACTAAATTTAAACTACATCATTTTAGCCATGGATTGCAATGAAATTTTGTACAAATATTCATGGTCCTGAGGATGGATCCTACTGACTTTGGTGACCCCCTGACTTTTTGTCAAGTGTCACCATGATGTTTAACTTTGAGGTTTAAAGTAATATATCTCACCTATTGGATGAATGATTGATGCCATGAATTTTGGTGCAGATGTTCATGCTCACCGCAGGGTGAGTGTAATATCTTTGATGATGCCCTGATGTTTCATCATAATTTGATCAGAATTCAATTGAATTCAATTGGTCACATTTTGTTAATGACCAAATAACATACTGATGGTATTCCCATCATCCTCAGTAGTATTTGATGTCCTCTAGTCCTTACTTTAGTCCCAATTATCAAATGTGCTCATAATGACAATGCTTATGTACTATATTTATTATGATACACCAGTATTACTAGTATTACCATATTTACCATCTCATTTCAACACTCATTAAATTAGTGTATAGATGCAGGGGGTTTTTAATGAGGAAAACCTGCTAAGAATAGACAACAGACTCCTTTCCCACTGCCAGTAGATGTAGTATTGCATATAATTGTGTATTAAAGTGGTCACTTTTTTTTTAGACTTCTTCAGTCTCTCTTTCAAACTTCGTGCCAACTAATTTAGGACAAAGTTTGAGCCCTGCTTGAATGAAGACCAACAGGATATGTGGTGACAAGTCATTGCACCACACAGCAGTAAGGGTCGAAAAATAAGCGTGTAAACCAAGGTATCATGTTTCATGTTGCATCACTGTCAATCAAGTCCAAGCCAAGTGGACCCTGAGCTGATAACTACCCATGACTACTGCAGAGTCATTTGTCCTGCAAATGAATGCCGATTGTCACCTTTCCCATGAAAGACATGAGCCAAACGTTAGTGGGTTTTTTTGTCCATGTGAAAGGGGCTATAAAGCACTATTTACCACAACTTAAGATTAATGAAAATACAGCTGGCAAAAGAATGGGCAGAAATTTTAACCAACATTGCTGCTTTGACTTTTAACTTTGCCGTAAATAAATCCTAAAAACAGCACCTACTACAAGTATTTTTCCAGAGCAGCTGCAGTAATTGCAGATTGGTGGAACAAACTTTTGGCTTCAGATGAAATAACTCTATCCATGCTCTGGTTTGTGTTTTTCATTCTCTTTTTGGCAGTGAAATCTCCAACCATCTAGTGTGATGTGTGCCTTGTTTTCACAACAGAAGAACAGGTCTCTGAGGCCCTTTCTCACACTTCTCCTCTCCCACGCCTCCATTGACTTCTGTATTACATACAGCCTGAAGTCTTTGAACTATTCATGATGTTTCCTTTAGAAAAGCCAGTAAATCATTTATTACTCCATACTTTAAAACAAAGGGGACACATTTATTTTCAATCTAGGTTCACATCTTCAGGGTGTAATATTGAATTCTCCTATACTTAGCACACACAGCTTTAAAAAACACAAGAGGGGAAATCATTCTCCAACACCAGAAAAAATGTTGGGACTGTACAGTTCTACAAACCATGTACATTTGCATGTTATTATGAGCAGACACGTTGAAACTTAACATTTCTACAATGCTGTGGTTAACATGTGGTTAGCTGGAAGTACAAAAACACTTAGTTGGTTGGTTTTGGCCCAAAATAGCTGATTACAGGGGCACAAGTCCCACTGGAAAAGCAACGATGTCTCAATAAAAAACATCCTCTTTTTATGCCAATATCTCAGCAGGAAACACAGCAATATTTCTGCAAAAACAACAACTTTTTGTGGTACTATATCCACTGGAAAAACTGATTAATCGCAACAAAACACCCATGTTTGGTGCCTAAAAGCTGCTGAAAATGCAGGAATGACTCCCTAAATCACATTTTTTTTCTTTTCTTTTGCTTGTTGGTCTCAAACAGCAGTCTGCAGCTCGACAGGCGTCTTGCCTAAGTGCCACGCCATTTGCTATTCTCTCCACCTCCTGATGACTATATCAGCTCAGCTCATATACTCATATATTCATATACTCAATCACCTAATAATAATAACCCTATGAACCTGGGTTGCAAATTGTTAGCACTTTCCTCAATCAATTATTGGTGAAAATTAACAACTGAATAATCGTTATTTGAAAAAGACATCAAATTATTTTAAACAATAACAAACATGTTTTTTTCCTCAATCAAAGCTCACAGCAATATATTGCACATATCTGACAGCATTGCACACATGATCAATTAAATTTCAAGTTCGATTAAATTGTTATCAACTAAGTAATCAATTGTCAGGTAAGTGTTATCATCCCTATATGAAACGTGCACATGTAATGTATTTATGGCATGCAGAAAAATACAATGCCAACATTTTCTCCTGGCGACTGGGCTAAAAATCATTTCTGAAAATACAGATGCTTCCAGTTTCTCTCCAGAGAGTCTTACGGAGCAGTCTAAAGGAATATCAGTCATAGCAAACAGAGGTGCTACGCTTAAAAATCAATGTCGAAACCATAAATAGACATGCATGATACCCTTTCCCTGCTTAATCGAGATCTTATCTATTATCAAAGCTACCATGAGAAATAAATATTGTACCCGACGCTGCTCACACTGAAACTGGCTTTAACGACTGTAGCATGCAGGCTGAGCACTGAGAGAGCAAGAAGAGTGACTGACTCTCGTGTTTCCAGACGAGAGGGCAGTGAACTGGACTGTATGAGCAGAAAGAGAGATGGAGTGAGAGAGAGAGTGGGGGGTGACAGCAAAGAGACGTAAAAGACACCAGATGAAGAGAAACCAAGAAACAGGGACAGAGAAAACAGACTGTATTCATAAGAGAGACAATTAAGTTTAATAAACTCATCAGTTTCTAAGTGGGAAACACTCCACAGTGTCATAAGACACATCAGGGTGAAGAAAGTTATCTTAGACATCACTACATTTTATAGAAATGCCAATAAGGATTATAGATGTTACATAGTGTTAGAGATTATTCTTAATGCAGACACAAACACACGGCGTGAACTGTAAACCCTGTAAAAGTATACGTGTGCTGCTGCTGTGTGTTTCTGTGTGTGAGAGCATTTACGTGTGGGTCTTTTTACTTAATGCAAATTTAATGAGACTTGCCCTGCTTGCCTGAAGAAGAGTGCCGCCAAATCCTCTCATCCCCACTGACAGGGCGAGGAGTGAGTGAAGAACTATTAAACAGACTAATTGCCAGCAGGATAGCCCTGTCAGACAAAAGGTGCCATTTAGACTGAGGAAGTAAAATCATAAGGAAGAAAGAGATGAACATAGGAGAAGAGGGGATGGAAAGGAAGTAAAAAAAAGTTGTCAAATTATAATTTAGTGCATTCAGAGTTATTTTTAATCAACAAAGAATAGATGTGGGTTTAGTTAAAGGAAAAGGCAGATGATAGGGCTGACAAATTGTTGTTGTCTTTATAACATAATCACTATTTGAAACTGCCATTTCAAAACCAGAAGAGCCACAGTTTAAATTATAACTTACATACTTCAATGTCTTAACAAGCTGTGCGTGAAACTTATGCCAGCAGCTGTTGAATTCACCAGCTCTGATGACAACTGTCATCTGTAAATTTCCTCAGCTGAAGTTAATTTTGTGAATTGGTCAAACAACAACAAAAAAAACTGTAGCTGTTGCCTGGTTAATATGCTCTCTATGTGTCAGTGTCTGCAAAGATGGTTCTGTCAAAGAAGAAATACGATCTATCATTTTTGAAATAAGGAGCTGGCTGTGTGTTTTTGCTGTGCATCAAAGCACAACACAGTGGTGAGTCATTTTCTACATAAACAATCTAAGGTTTTTTCAATTTCGAACAGGTAAATAAATCTGACATACAGTACCAAATGAGCTGACTTATCCTCTAACCGGTGTCGGGTGATATTCGCTTTATTGCCTGGAATTGGCCTATCATATCGGTTAATATTTATTTGTTGTTGTTTATTTTGTGTTGGTTTAATGTTGTGTTAATTATTAGCGGTTGGACTTAGACAACAACAGAAAGAATACCCAGCTGCTAATTCGGACATGACTGGCATTACTAAGAGGCAATGGGTCCATGTACACGTGTAGTTGGTTTTAATGTTTGCTTTCAGAGAATGGCAGTTCAGTTCAACGTCTCACATCTTGGAGGAGAACAGGAACAGACTGAGTTGCAACAAGGCAGAGATACAGTGCTTGTCTTTGTAAAATAAAAAGCATGCATACTACTAAGTAGTAGATTATGAGGTAGCACTAATTCTTATCTTTTATCATAAATATCCGCAAGGGGAGGCACACTGTATGAACAATTTTTTTTCATGAATTTGTATGACTGCATTTGCGCTCATTCAAAGGTTGTGTTAATAATAAAATTAATTAACAACAAAAAAATTGTATTGGCTATCAGCCAAATGTTATTGTAAACATTGATATCAGCACTAGCCCAGAATTTCACAATTGGTACATCCCTAAAAGTTCTGTAATAATTCAGGGCTAAAATAATAATAATAAAAAAAAAAAATAGGGTTCAAATGGCTAAAAACGAAAGCTCAACCATTGCACCATTTCCTCATGTTTAGTAACAATTCCTAAAAAATGAAAACTAATATAAAGGGAATGTGTTGACAGTAGAAAAATATAGGAAAACACAAGCTTTATCCTCTCAGTTTGGGTTTTAAATATATCTCCAACTTCCAGCCCTGACATTAAACAGAACAAGCCAAATCTCAAATGGTTGCGTTTCTGTTTTGCAGTGAGCAAATTTGACCACCTAAAAATATCTGTATGCAGCACTCTCCCCTTTCTCCATCTTCACACTAAATTGAGTGGCTGAACACAACTCAATTCACAGAGTCTAGGTAGAGTTATATTGATAAATATTACATGGGATACTTTTATTGCACAGAGCTTGTCGTAGTTGTTGTTTCAGAAGTGTGCTCCCTGTACTTACAGAGCACACCAGAGCGCCAAAACGTAAACGCAAAGAAGTGAAGCAACAGAAATAGTACACACGCCATGAGAAAGGAAAAAAAGAGGAAGAAAAATGAACACTGCTCCGTCTTTAATACTGTGTGGATTTCACCTAAAGTGATCGAATAGGTGTTTCCTCCAGTTTGGATCTCTAAAAAGCTTTTAAAATTGCTGCGGCATCTTGATTCAATCAATATTGCAGGGGTGTTGTGGGGATAAATAAATAAGTGAATAAAACACATTTAGAGGAGAAATGCTCTTATTGCTGCAGAGTTTCCATGTATGCCCTCTGGCTAAGCAGCAGAGGAACATGTGTCCCATTACAGAGTGGGAATGCATGGACGAGATCAACCCATCACTTAGCACACAGAATAAAAATGAAAACATACACTTGTGTTGTTGTTGTTGTGTTGTGTTGACTGTTGTAGAAATAAACTAGTTTTAATTACAACGCACCAAAGTAAACACGTTCTTATTCAGCTTTTTCCTCGTCACACTTATCCAATTTGATTCTCTTTGTCTCTAATCGTCTATCAGGTTACAGACAGCGTTAGAGTGACTTCATCTGCATCTCCCTGTCCTGTTAAACCTCTCTACTAGATTTATTATCATTTCATAAGCTCTGTGTGTGTGTGTGTGTGCGTCAGAGTGTGTGTATGTGTGTAAGAGAGAGAGAATAACAGTGAGAGAAAAAGAGAGTGTCTGTGTTGATTTATGATGCTGTATTGGTAATCAATATGCTTCTTTTAAGTCATTTAGATGCAGTGATTGATACTTGGAGTGCTCAGCATATGGGCTGGGAACCCGAGCTGTAAGTCTGACCGTTCCCATATGGGTAACACTATCTGCGCTGAAACCAGAACATCTATTGTTTGTGCTAAAGTGAATTAGCTGCAAATAAAAAGCTGGGAAATTAAAAGGTAGTTGTCAAAAGCCGACGCTTTTCTACGAGAGAATTAAAGACGCTTCAGAAATAACTCTAATGTGCAGTAAAACATCTGAAACCTCAAATTTAAAAAGGGGGTTGTCTTCTTCTTTGGGATTATTTGGTTCTGTGGTCTATAAAGGACCGCACAGTTTAGTTTAGGGGGTGTCTCTTGTCTTTCTTTCATGTGCAGGTTGATTTGACAGGAGGGTTAGATGAAGATAAGAACATACAGAAGCCTCTCTTTGGTCGTCTGTCAGCAGACAGAGACAAGACTCCCTACGACAGACATACTTTACCTCCGGCCAGGCACGAGAAGAAAGGTAGCTACTTTGATTGAGCTTTGATTAAATGTTGTTAACAATGCAGAGAACTGGTTTGGCCTTTTCCTAACTTGGCCGGCACACGGGCCGAGGGGCCACGGACAAAGCCTACAAAGAATTCCCGAATGTGCTTTTACAAACACAAGATAGCCGAACTCTCAGTGAAGCTGTTGGAAAATTAAACTGTCATGTCTTGGGTTCAACTCTCTGGTGTTCATTAGATCAGGGACCAAGAAAAGAGCAATATAAATGATAACTTTCCCACCCAAAATCAGCTAAAGTGAACAATTTTCTATCTCTGGAATTAAATAACTACAATCGATAATAACTGTATCCATGCATGTTAAAATCTATTTCTCAAGATTATCTTTGCAAAAAAATCATTTTTTCAGCTTCTTTTTTTTTGGTATGTGTGTAACATTACATATTGTCTGTTTCCACATACAATAATTGCTTTTATTTGGGATTTTTCAGCTTGTGCACACAGTGGTTACACTGCTCCGAGTGTCTTCGTCTAACCTGTGTTAACAGCCCAAGAGGCTGATCTGAACTATTAGAGAGGAATGTTTCATCCAGGGTGATGAAAGACAACAACTGCACTCATCTTATCAGCTCCTGGTGATCAGGACGGATACTCAAAACCCTGCATGGGGGATCAGAGCTTCGCAGACTACTAACACACACACACACACACACACACACACACACACACACACACACACACACACACAAATACAACCATGCATATCTGCGAAAAGCCATATTCACACACTCATACACACAATGTATATTTGTATATGTTGCTATAATCTCAATAATGAGTGAGCAACTACTTACAGAAGTTGATGACAGTCAAAATAGCCCCGCCGAGAAATAATCCATCCGACAATGGCTCTGTTATTTCAGCTTTAAAATCTCTCTTGGCATGGCTTTTGATATTCCAAAAAAGCACAGTCATAGTCAAAGCATATTTATTCCTTTATTTAGGGGTTACGCTTTTAAATTTGCATTTACACTTTTAGGACATTTTTAGGAATTGTGAAGTTAAACCATTTATTATTTTATTTTATTTTATTTTATTTTATTTTTTTAACTCAAAAGCCAATCCCAACCCCACATACAAGTACTCATAATGCTGTACCTGGTATGAAGATATTTCAGAAGGTGTACATGTAACTTGCATTTTCTAATTCTGTTGTAGTATAGTCCACTATAGTCTGCAAGAATGCATTTTAAATGTTAAAACTTGTCTTGCATGAAAAAATGTACATTCTGAGCTCTCAAACTGCCAGTTAATTACCACAGGTTAAAGTGCAGATATATTGGATATATTTTATATATATATATATTGGATATTTAATTGCCGCTTTATTAAGTGAACATGTAGGTAAAACTAACGCAGACTATCTAAACAATCCTGCCCTTCATGAAGTTTATGATATAGAGTTTTAGAGAGGTGTTGGTTAAACTTTATGGTCATTTTGGAGGCTGTCATTTGTGGCGCTTATGAATTTTATCGTGTTACACCCACAATGTTATTAAGCTGAACAAAATCTAAATCTAAAAAAAGCACAAACCCCCCCCATAAATAAACGCACAAAATGTTGGCTGTTGTTTGATTTTGTGTTGGCCACATTTATATAAAACAGTGGTTCTCATTCCTATGTAAACGACAGAGCAGTGCAGACTCTCCAATAAACACAACATAGTGACAGCACACAAATGTGAAAAATGCATCATCTTACACGTTTTACAGCCGCTGTACCAGGTGTCTCATTGATTATTTTGGACTGAAACTGTAACAAAAAGCCATCTGAACACAAACAGGCATGCTCACACACACGTATCGGATCTCACAGGCCTGTATTTCATGTCCAGCGCTGCGCTGATTGCAATAGATTTCAGATGAGGATCAACACTTTGAAACTGAGTCTATGACCCGAGGGTTGAGAAGAAAGGAGGAAAAGAGAGACAGAGAGGGGAAGAAAGAGAAAGGAGGAGAGAGAAAGATGGATAGTGAGAGGAATGAAAGAGAAACTGGATTTAAAAAAGAAGAGAAAAGTAAAGACAAATTTTAAAAAAACTAAAAAGAGAAATACAGGTGAAACACCAAAAAACTTAGCGCATTTAATGGATCTAAATCTGGGTGCTGGTGTTATGTCTATGTCGTAATAGGAGTCATAATAAATAGCCTCGGCACGCTCACGTCGTCTTGTGTTTTCCTGTGTGTGCAATCTAAGAAAGATGTATTCATAACTCGTCGTTCATAATCCAATCTGTGACTGATTTAGCCGTCTGCTGCCCAGGAGCCAGGCAGGCGCTACGGGACACCCCATCCAACACTCTGCTTTCCCACTCCGGGACACTGGGATACCCCCGTGGGGCCACAGTTGGGTTGGAGCGGGCCGATCACCTTAGTCTAAACTGACGTGTCTGCTTAACACACACACACACTCCAGGTAGTGTGCATGACAGGGGCTTGGAGGAGAAACTGCATCAGTAAGGATATGTGCTTTGGCCTGTGGTGTAGAATATCGTCCCTGAAGGGGCTCGGTAGGTGTGTGTGTGTGTGTTTTTGATCTGCTGTAAGTATATTGTAAGTTTCTGTGACTATGCGAGATTGAGCGTTGCATGTTTTGGCACGTTTTCCAGCATGTAACGGAGACGAAGAGACTCTTACAGATATATTTTACTGCATAGTAATGGTACATTTGAGCAGCCTGGAAGACATTCACAATCATACAAAGCACACTGAGGAAATACTCACTGGCATTAATCCTCAGGCAGTGAATTGAAATTGCCTTCCCCTCTATGTCTGGATAATAATCATCACCATGATTTTCACCACCGTCTTTCAAATGTTCTTGGCCGTTGCCTCTGGGTCTCTTTTGTTTCTAAAATACCAAACCTCCCTCTATTATTGGTTTCATACAGGGATCACGATCTGAAAACACACCGCAGTGATGAATATTTTGAGTAATCGCTCCCCCCGAACCCTATTTGGCCTCTTCGTGAGCGCAAGAGGAACTAACCCAACATAACCCAAAACTGCAGCCTGTATTTACTGAATCCTCTTTCAAGGCCTTAGGAGTTAACAACCAAAAACCAACAGAAAAACATCCTGGGTCCAGGGGTCATGGTAACTAGGGGGTATTGTTGTTCCCTGGATTTCTCGCCTCTCGCCCTTCGTAATGAATATGAGAGGCCTAATAGACCCTCAGTCTGACCTCCAATAAGTGCTCCACGCTTGGAAACATGAATTGCTGTCTTCAAAGCGCTGCCACTTCCTGAATGTTGCCCTTTCATTGAATGTGTGAAGTGTGTGTGCACATACACACACTTGAAACCAATGCGGCAGAGGTGACTGCCCCCTCGAGCAGTGAGGAGAACCAGGGGATTCCAGACTCACACACAATTTCAACAGTCACAATTATTCATAATTGCAAAGTGCGTGTGAGTGTGTGTGCGAGTGAAAAGAGGGAGAAAGTTGAGAGACCCACAAACTGACAAACTCAATAAAAAGCCAGAAAGAGTTTGGCAAAGTAGCGGGAAAAACAGAGAAAGAACGACGGTCAAGCTTTTTTTGCGGGGGAGAAAGAGTTGGCACTGATGAAGGCAAAGTTTTCACACTGATTTCAAGTCAAAGAGCAGAGTGAAAAGGTGGCAACAGCTGTGTTTCCTGAAGAAACCAAAATGAAGAAATTATACCATAATCTGTCAGCAATCTTTAAAACAGTCCTAGTTAAACTTTGTCCAATTTGACATAAATCTATGTTACAGAAATTGTCTCATACTTGAATTTTCACCTAACAATCCTCAACTGTACAAGAGTCAGAAAAGAAAATAAACACTCATCTTGTACCTTATAAATTATTTCAGTTAGATGTGTACTTTCACAGGCTTCCTCACACAGGACACAATCAACTGCAATTAATCTGATCAATGGAATGTTAAACGGTGTACAGGATATGCTGCGGCAAGAGTAAGTGCCCTCGAGCCCCATCGAGGATATTCGACGTGATGGAGAAAAACCATGTCCCCATCTCCTCAGGGGGCTAAATCTCTCCCATGTTAGATAAATTAGTCTGGGTTAGTACCTGGACTTCCTATAGTCAACTCGCAACCTTTTGATCTCTAACTACGGCAAAATGGATCCAAGCTGATGAATTTGTACGCCCCGGTTATGATTGATTATGTGGGCGCTCAGGACGGAAAGGCCTGCCAAAGTTTATTTTGAGTTTTTTTAGGTGCTGGAATGGGAGTTGGTTTCTTTCAATATTGAAGGATTTTCAAAAAAACAGGAACAGAAATAGAGAACATCCAGAAAACAGAATACAACAAAAAGGCACACAGTGTGTGTGTGTGTGTGAGACAACTGAGTCTTGGGATAGCGTTGAGCTGGACAGAGGGCAGATCTGAAGTTAAATGATTACTCTAATGATGAGGCTGTAATGATCTCGTCTACAGCGGCTGGTTTCCATGCAGACACAGAGAGACAGACAGTCAAGCTGGAGGCCATCACGCACGCTCTCACACAACCACATGCACGCAAACACACAAGCACGCACGCACACACAGGCACGCACGCACGCACGCACGCACGCACACACACACACACACACACACACACACACACACACACACACACACACAGACAGAGGATAAAATAGAAACACATGGTGAGTGTGCACATGTTCACACCCTCTCTTCTATTGCTTTCTCCTTTTAGGCCTTTACCCACTAAGCAGCAGGAAGTTGCCCCCTCGGTTTATTTCAACGACATTTTGATGGAAGCTTTGCCGCCTTGCTGGGCTGTAGCGGCATCTTTTGTACCAACACATTCAAACACAAGAAGAGGGACAGTATATTTAAAACATATTTCCAAAATAATCCAATGCAATTTACAATAACTATGGCTTTAAGTTATAATAGAGGTGATCACCTCTTAGGGTTTCCATTATAATATTGCAGAAAACTAAGCGTCAAGCGTTATTTTTGAAATGTCGATAAAACACAATTGAGAGATGACTGCATTTCCATGAGTGATGTTATGCAGCGTTTCTTGTGATGATATGCACTTTTATCCTGGCGATAACATTTAAAGTAGCATGGCGATGGATGCTCAAAACATTGGCAGGTGTATTTCTATTGCAGCCACTGCTCTAGCCGTCATTACTTCCAATCGAAGGCAATGCAAGCATGTTATGTGAGCAATTATGGAGAGGCAAGCCCCTTATATGTGGGAGTGGCCACATATGAGGGATTTCTGGGAGATCATAGGCCACAATTTCAAAGAGGAACTGTGGATTTAAAACTTACAGATAATTAACTTTTAAAGAGTTATGTGATGAAGTAACATCTCTTGTAGCACCTCCTGCATCATGCCCGATGGAGCCAGCTCCTACCGACAAGCACATAGCCAAAGCATCATGTGACCTACACAAATGAAAAAAAGTGTTTTAAATTGCTGAAATACCACCTCATGGGAGCGCTTAAATTTTTGTGATAAATTGGTGTGTTTTTTTTTAATTGGCATGTTTCTATTAGGCAATTTCAATTTGCACAATTTGAGGGTTAATGGAAACTTGCCTGGTGACGCAGACACATTTTTAACTAAAACTTAATTTACAGGGACAAGCTTTATTGCAGAGTTGTTTCTCTTTAATGGATTCCGAGCTTAGGTATAAAGAGGTTCACCTAAAGGTCTGTACACACCAGGAGCGTGACGACTTAACACACGAAAATGCACCTGCGAATATTTTGCATCAAAACTATTCACACAAGCAGCGATGCAAATTTCTGACAGTTAGAATACATTGCTCAATAAAAGGTTTTGATCAAAATAGATTTGCTGGTAGCGATGTGAATTTACAACAACTAATGTTAGCGAGGACCTATTGACCCAGATAAGCCTCCGGGAGTATGTCTGAGGTGTTTTATTAAGTTTCCTTTTAGCAAAAATGCTTTGCAGCAAGTGGCTCAGAGGCAAGACCACTCTATCCCCCCTTTCTGCGATCACATGTTATATAATGAGGCGGCATAATGGTGTTTAAATGTGGCTTAACAGAATTGTCTATTTAAACACACAGCTCCAAACAGCTAATTGCTATTGCTTCTGCTAACTGCTGTCTGTTGGCCAGCGGCCACAGCTGCAACTAGAGCTGAAAATGCTCAAAATCAAATGCTCTTTGATTTCAGCTTACTGAGGGACTGTGCTCATATTCAATTATCTCATTTGTTGTCACACTGTATCAGTACACTTAACACCAGTGTGCCTGCTCCACTCAGTCTATTCCCACTGGAGGGTTTTGTTTTTTTGCACTGTCTGAAATCAGCTCTCAGATTAGGCAAAGAGTTGTTTCTGAGTGGAGTCATTAAGCTAAATGTAATTATGTTTTCCAGTCAGTAAATTGACTAAACTAGCTTACAGCCTGAAATTAAACAACCCAACTCACTCTCTCTTTTTAATGTTCCTGTCTTTGCTGTTTTGCTACTGTACATCACTTCCAGCTCAGCTGACTCTGTATGCATGGTGTAACGCACAAATGGACATAAACACACTCTCACAGCACAGCCCTTTTAATGGATACTAGTTTCTGTGTTGACAGTTGTATTTTTTGTGCGTATGAATCATTTATACTTTTGGCCCCGGGTATTTTTTGGAGAAGCTGCCTGAGTGACATCAAGTCATATGCAGAAAACAGCACATATTACATTCTTGTACTGCTTTTTCTCCCCCCCAAAAAAATGCTACTGAAATTACTAGACAATCAACTGATACATAGAGAGAAATAAAATGAAATGTCAACTCATTTGGGACTATGGCAACTTGCGATAGACATTTTTCTTACCACACAAATGTTACTGACATATACTGTATAATAGATAAATGAGTGATGTGACCCCAAGGAATTAAATGCATGTACAGTATGAAGGAGGTCAATGTTCATGGCATGTTGGACAAGGTGTTGTGGAATTAGAGGTGGACTTGGGGTGTCAGGGTATCAAAGGCCAGTTGTCTCCATAGACGCTGTTCGCCATTTCACTGTATAGCCCTTTTGACTCAGAATTGTGAGGGCAGAAGTTAATGGTTCATTCTGTGTGTGTGCCTCTGGGTGTGTAAGCTCTTATGTTGCTTCCACTCACTACAATCAGTCCATCTCCTAGAAATTACATTTATCTACAACCAGTATGAAACAGCAAATATTTTTTGAGGGAAACGTAACGCAAACGTAACGCAAACGATGCTATTTTTTCAAAAAAAAAAAATTGTACTGAAAATATTAGCACTATTCACTGACAACATTTTTTTCCATCAGAATAGGCACTCTTGCATTACTGTATCCATTCATAGTGGCCGGAGCATTATGTGGCTTTTTTTATTACATTTAACCGAATCACAACCTTTCCCTAACCTTAAACACAGAGCTTTTGTTACCTAAACCCAAAACATAAGTCTCTTCACCTAACCAGCTCATAAGTGGAGAGTGGACATCGCACGTGATGTCGCTGACCCAATATCAGCAGCAACTGCTGTATGCACGCAGTGCAGGGTGGCAGTGATAAGCTATACACACACAGGACTCACGTACTAACTTCTACAGACGGCCAGACTGTCTGCCACAACACAAAAAACAGAGAAGCTTGCATTACGACATACACAGAGAAGGTGTGACTTCATTCTCTGCTCAGGATGCCATTAAGGCTTATAAATACTCCCTTTACATACAAAAATAGATACACTCATGTATCCTTTATGTTTGCATAGATATGTAAAATAGATGGCATAGAGGGCCGAGTCAAAATTCCCGAAAACAATAAACATAGCGACTGCAGGGAATGTTGTGATAATGTACCTTAATGGACATTAAATATATTGCAACATATGGACAGCAAGTTCCTTTCACTATTCTCATTCCTTTCCTACCATAAATGAGCCATTACTCCCCTATATTTTTTCATTCAAATAGTTACTTGCTGCAACATTAAAGTTCTGAATGCTGTATAGAACCTTCAGTAGACAAAAAGCAGCAAAGTAGTTGAAAGGGCAGAAAAATAAATCCGTAGGGTAACTCTGTTACAAAATATTTCTCTCCTCAGGAACTTTTTATACTTTTCAAACTGAGAGAATGATAAAACATTTACAGAGAACAACCTGAGAAGCCGAGAAGTCCAGGTAAATGTGAGTCCAGTATGCAGACAGTGGAGAGTGAAAAAGCGTGTGTTCCAATGACGTGTGTGTGTGTGTGTGTGTGTGTTTGTGTGTGTGTATGCGTTCTCCTGGTCCTCAGGTCTTCCCATTAACAGAGTGCTGGTATGACTTACTCCCTGAATAAACTCACTAAATAAAAAATAAATACAATCTGATATACTTTGAATGACTACACCTTTTCATCCTTCCATCTTTGAGCCCCTCCCCCACTGGTGTTACCATGGAGATGACCAAATGCATATCATATGCATGCATGAGTTTGTGTGGCTTATGCGCTCAGGGCTGGGCGGCAGGCAAAGGGGGGAGAGTGGGGGGGGGGGGGCGACACAGAAATGTGTTCTACTTAAAATGCTAATTTTACATATTTAATGCCACAGAGCAATTTCTATTGGGAGATGAGCGTAGGGGCAATGAAGTGAAAGGAGAAGGGGGAGAGCACTTATAGCATACACTCGACTGTCCAACAGAACCGAGGGGGTGCAGGGACGATGAAAGCACAAATTCCCTTCTCCCCACTTAACTCATTTATTCATCTGTTTGTACCCTCTCCCCTCTCTCTCTCCTGCCCTCGTCTCTCTTTCGGTCTCTCAGCATCCCGAGCCTTCTTATATAATTGTTCTAAGTGTGATGAAACAGAGATTCACTGACGACGGTGCAAATGGTTTCACTTCAGACAGACAATATCAACCAGAGAGATTCCTTGACCTGTTGCAAAAACACGTGCACACTTGTAATTTGTAAAATGACAGAAGGCGCTGTAGGGAATAGGATAGAATAGCTACGAGTAGGAGGGACATTTGTAATCAAAAATACAAGAAGCACCAAATCATGCATTAAAGATTATTTAAAAATGTATGTTTTTGAAGTATAATTTGTTCTGGAGAGGAAGTGATTCTAGAAATCAAGTAAAGAAACAGACAAAACTGGTCACAGTCTCTTCTGTGGTTTTCGATATTGTGTATCAACATGACAGAACGTATATATCCGCTCCATATCCACGTCATCATCGACTATTAGTTCAATGTCCCAGTGTTCTCTCAAGGTCTCTTCCTGTTGTGCTCCCTGACCCCAGCTAGCATGCAGCCATCAGTGGTTTCATGGTTGATTACAGCTGTTCCTGGATTACTCCCGTGTTGTTTTTGGGGCTAAAGGTAAAACCAGATTAACTCGACTTTGGATCTGTGAACTCAGCTGGAAGGCCAGAGGGCCGGTTCTCATGGAGAGAGGATGGACACACACGTCCAGTGAGCAGGAGCGAATGCACACTCCCTACACACACACACACACACACACACACACACACACACACAAATATCAAGATATCGAATGAGCGCACACACACGCACACGAATGACACGCACACACACACACACACACACACACACACACACACACGCTTGATGAAAAGAAAAAAAATCGCAGATTTCATTTTTATTTTTCATAACATATCTCAAACTGTCTATTTCTACTGATAATAACACAATTTAGCCTGGTTTGGTTATATTCTGGTTAATGGATTTACTTGGATACTCAAAAATATCAAATGTTGTCAAAAATACTGACTTATAGACAGAATCATTTTTAAGTAATAATAATAATTTCAACGATATCAATGCGATACTAGTTGTTTTTCTGCTCTCTCTTATTCTGGATGTCCTGTTCTCTGCTACAATACAGGAAAAAGTCTTTGTTGCCATGTTATAGCCTTGATACATTTATCTTTTAATAAAAAAATTTAGTTTTATACTCTCAATGTTTCCCCACATCAAATGTCAGTATTTTTCAAGATATTGTACCGTGTGACAACAGCACAGCAAATGACCATTCAGAGTAATTTCATGATGGACACAAAAACAAGCGCCCTACGTGGATTTTTTGCATTTATAACTTTAAACCTGAGAGATAAATGAGTAAAAATAAAAGCAGAAACTGTCAAACTGTTGCTACATCCACTGAGCAATAACTGCTACTCTTTACAAATATAGCTGCTGAAGTTAAAATCAGCATTTTTGTAGTTAATCTTTTTATTACTCATTGAAGCACAATTTCTTTTCAGTTTTTATTTGCACTCTATTGCAAAACTGCTGAATGTTTTAGACAGTTCTTATCATAGCAGAAGATTTCAAGTTTATTCTTATGCAATGCTTTTTATTCTAACAATAAACCTAACCAGTTATTAAGATTTAAAGCTGCCTGGTGGGATCCTCTCAGTTCTGGCTGTTGTTAGTTACTGTTTAAATATTTGTTGGATCATCAGCAAATGTACCACATTTAACTTTTATGGAGGTCATTTTGCGATCAAACTAAAAATGGCTATGATGGTATCAACCTCTGGACCCTCGACATTAAATTTCCAATTGCACTGGCCTGTCTCAGCTGCAGCATTCAGTGTAGTCGCCGTCTCTCGCTCTACCCATGCCCTGTCTTTATGACTCCTGGCTTCACCCTCTCTGCATACCAGCCCAGAGGCCATCAGCAAAGCTCTCTCACTATGTTTCATAAAGAGTCTTAACTCTCGAACCCTGAGGCCTTCTACATCACGCTGACAGGTTGCCTCTGCTGTGGAGCTCAGTGGAGCCAGCGAGTCCTGGGCTCTCTGGCTGATGATGCCCATGGCTGGCTGGAGCCATTGACAGTCCCTGACACTGACAGCAAAGCAATCTGCCTCCAAAGACCCTGGGCTCACCGTATGTGTGTGTGTGTCTGTGTGTGTGCGTATTTGTGAGAGCACGTGTGTGTGCATTTAACTCAGTCAACTGACTTCCAATTGCCAAAGCTTTCTGTGTGAAGATGTGGAGTTTTTTTAACCCCAAAGCCCCCCTCGCTTGGATCCAGGCTCTTGTAAAGGGGTGGCCTGCCTGGGCTATAGGCCGGCTTGGATTAAAGTTGTTGGAACCCATAATGATGGGAAAAGGCAACATAAGTCGCCAGTTATTCATTTGTCTGTGCAGTTACAAAAAAATGTAATTGGTAGAAATGCATTTTTCTTCTCTTGCTGCTGGAGGTTGGCGTAACGCTGCTCCCCCTGGTAACATAATTTCTGGATTTGCACAAGATGGCCTTTTGGTCATAGTAGGCTGAGTGAGCGTGCCATCTTGCCAGTCACAGATGTCCTTAACCACTATTTTAGTCTGAGGAGGGACAAATAACATAAGATAAAACTGACAGGTTAACCTTTTCAATTATCTCGTAGCCATGAGGGAAAACAACGCACACTGTTAATGCAATGTGGCACGTAGACAATTGAAATATCATTGCTCTCATATCCCGGGGCCTACACACACTGTATCTCCATGCGATACAGCAAAAAATGCCCAAACAAAACAGCTGGAACTCGATTCCTGTGCTTGTTTGCAAAGTTCAACTCGTCGGTGTCAGTAGAGTCTCTCTGTGTCGTATGCCTCGATAAAACAATCAGCTGAAAAGAACACACACGCACACACACACAAATCTCAGTGAGTGGCCTGCTAGACACACACAGCTTCCCCAATCCTCCCACAGGCACCAGTCCAGCCCATGAGGTCATCGCCTGCCGAGACCCAGGATTATAACTCCAAAGGGACCCTTGGAAGCATGCGGTTATACGTTCTGACAGCCCAGCGGCCTGATTAAGCCCCCTGTTTGCTAACGCTAATGCTAAGCTAATATTAGCTTTGTAGTCAGCCGAAAGGTGCCTTTTACAATAGCCCCGCCAGGCTAAGCTATGGTAGGCTAAGCTAAAGCTATGCTAATTTCCCCCACTGCACCTCTGTATTTCCTATCCAAATGACTTAACTCAGTGTGAGAGATTCATCATCACGTAATAAGCTCAATGCACTGAGCTAACGGAGGATCACTTTGGACTAATACAAGATTAAGGAGGGTCATATGCAGAGGATTTGGGTTTAACTAGTTTAGAGGCTGAGGGGAACAAGACTGAAAAGGGTGAAGTGTCAGGGACACAAGCTTAATGCCCCTGTTTTCCTTTAGTTTAAAACTAAGCAGCTGTTTTAGTACATAAAATATGTCCGTAATCTGCAACAAAAAAAACAAAAACAATCAGGAATATTGGAAAGGAATATTGTTTTGTTTTTTTGTTTTTTTTTGCTATATTCCAATCAAGACATAATTAACGTGACCATAGATTTTAGATACAACAGATATTATCTCTACCTTTTTTTTTTTTTGCTATGAATATGTTTTAAAAGTTTACAGAATTTTTTTTTTAATTCCAGACAAATTGCAAGTATTGACTTTAAGTGATTTTTTCGCTGACACTGAAAGGTTTGGTATGTTATTCTGGAGAATTCTCAGATAAAAATGACACTCTGGGCTGGTGGTTTTGGTCCAAATACCAACCAAAGACTTTTATTAGTATTTTACGTTGTAGAAATGAGTCAACAATCACCTATCTTTCTCCAGAACTGAATCTTTAAATGAGTGAAAATCTGGTGTGTGTTTCCCGTGATTGTGAATATTACATATGTAATTTGTAGTGTTAGAGTAGTTTGGCATCAGTTTCCATACATGCATTTATTCCAGGCAAGCACTTCGTTTTTGTTATAAAATAGCATCAATGTTTGGGGGTTTACATTTTTTTATTTTTTATAAATAATAGGTCACAGATTGCTAATTATCCTGTGAAAACATTTATAAGCAATGTAACTTTTTGAAATTATTTGATCAAAGTATTGTAACTAATCACATTCAATTGCTTTGAAAAAACAAACAAACAATTGTTTTAAACTGGGCAACAACACACTTGCAGCATGACCAGCTGTGGAATTAGTTAAGGATTATTTTATCTTCTAGGCTGAAAACAAATGTTTAGAAATGGTCTCGGCCAAAAAGAGGGAATTTCTGCACAGGGAAAAGATGCAAAGCCACAGAATGAATGTTATATTCTACATATTAACTTTCTGAAAAGAATATATTCACATGTAACCACCAACATTTTGATAGTAACTGTAGTCAATTACATATTTATTTTTCAGTAAGCGATTACAATTAAATGTATTTTGTAATCGAATTACAAACCAAACACAGTATCATAATGAACTCAATTTGAGAACTAAACAGTTAATAGTTACTAATGTTTGCCATTCTTGGCTCAATACATGTTCTCTCACTCTGTAGTATATTTCTTAGCTACTAAAACGGGATTGCCGAGGATTACTGAGTTGAATTGACCATTAGATGAATAGAAAATGTGACCAATGTCATGAAGAGCCATTAAAACCTTGACTAACAAATGTGTAGTGATCTCAAGAGGATCACCTTTTACTATTAAACACGTATGCTATACTCTACACAGTGAACAGCATGTCAGGTCCTTATTTGTGAAATTTCAATATTAAGATTTTTGGGTTTTCTTGCTTGAGAATGATCCTGTAGTGCAGATAAAATTTTTCTCACTCTCTCTCTCAATACACTGTACCCATCAGTGCTCTGAGTACTTTGTGGTTTTAACATCAATTAAAATCCCAGCGCCACTTGCTGAGCTGCACTGTGCACTGTCACATCGTGTTGTGTGATCTTGCGGTGTGATGAGCTGTGACAAAAAGCTCCATAGTGTTTCTCTGCAACACACACATTCACAGACATACAGAAAAACACACACTCGCTCTCTCTTGCTGCATGTAAACATGCAAACGCATGTCTCATACATACAGTCATTATAATAAATTTGTGTACACACGGATTAAAATTAAGAGATTCATGCATGCCTGCACAAGCAAACACAATTACCAGATAATACGATTTGGCCGAGAAATCAAACAGAAAGTGTCATTAAATACGATGAGAGAAGAGAGGGAGACTTGTGTGAGAGAAATCAACCATCATCATCTCCATCCGTACGAGTTCCTCGCTTCATTCTCCCTGTCCTAACACATTGCCCAGTAAACAGGCTGAGGCCAACGGCTCAACTCAACGCCACCACGTGTTATCCCAGAGTGTCTGCTTACGCCTTCCTGGGTCTAATCAGCTCTGACAAACCAAATATCTCTGGAGAGTTTGCGCCACTTGGTTTGACTTGTCGGTTGACTTCTAACTACACAGCAGATTGCACGGCTTTGAGGTCAGCTGCTTTTCCAGCAGTTAACATGCAGACAGTTTAAAGGGTTAAAGCTGATGAGTGACACAGAACCCCAGAATACAGCAAATAAATGAAGCTTGATTTAATATTTTCTATAAAACAGCTTAAGATCAGCCCAGCTTCACATTCTAGTTCTTATTCTTTTACTATATTCTGTCAAGGTTTTAATGTTTTTCATACTGATTAGATAAGAACAAGAAGACTGAACTAAATGTTCAATCATCTAGTCAAAATGTAAGAAGTAGCTCTGCATCATCATCACCATCACCGTGTCTATCTGTGTGTGTTCAGTGATGCTGACTGTGTGCGTTCACTGGTGCGTTCACATACTCTTGCATGACAGCTAAAGTAGCTCCGTCTAACGGCACTGATGTTCCCTGCCATTTGCCTTCAGGGCTTTTCCTCATTCTCTCTCTTCATCACTGACTTTTAAAGTGTATTTCTGTTTTGTTTTTTTTTGTTTCTCCTTCAGGAAACATGACCAACAAAGCTTGGCTTCAGAGAGAGCGAGGCCACTGATCTTAGTGTCTGTTTAGTGAGTTATCGTGGCCCGGCCAAAGTCTTCCGCCAGTTTACGTGTCATTCAGTAAAATGCAGGTTGAAGTGAGGGCAAATAAAGTTGGGGTTAAATGTTGCCTCGTCCTGAACTCCTTTTATAAACTAATGGTATGTGAGACTGCAGGTTAGATGTTACTCAGCTTTTGACATTCCTACAGCTAAAACAAATGTAATCAATCATCTGTTGTAATTCATCTATTTAAACTCGTCTTTTAATTTAAATTTAATTTTGTCTTGATCGTGTTTAATTCTATTATTAGTACTATTATTTCTGTGTTTACTGCCAAAATTTTCGGATTGTATTTACTCTTTTTGGTACAGGTTGTTGTTATTTTTGTTTTGTAATTGTTTCTCTTGTGTCTGGCCTTCATTCAGCATCTATGTTTGGCTCTTATTGTTATGTTGCCTCTGCAAGAAACCCTTCTTCCTTCTGCTTTGCCTTGTTTGTCAAATAAATAGCAAACAAAATGCAAACCACATTATGTCACATGCACGTTTGTAAAGATAATAATTAAATTAGCTGAATGCTAACAACGACATAATAACAAGCTGATGTTTAGCAGGTATAATGTTTATATGTTTACCGAGTGTCATGGCACACCATCCAAATAGTTTCTGAGATGTTTCAGTATGGATCACAGTGTAGATTGACCAACCAACGCCCCTGGACTCCCACCATTAGCATGGCAAACACAGAGCCCAAACCATGTTTTACCCATGACAAAGCTAGCAATAATCAGGTAATACGTCATCCATCTGTAATGGTTCCCCCACTACAGTACTTTATAAAGTGTTTCCCAAATTACACATCAGGTAGCAGACTCATGGCCAAAGTTATTCACCCCTAGAGAGGTATTCATTACTTTTTGATGCTACAGAGCTGCATCTGTCTCTGTCCCCTCTTGTAAATGTCATGTATATGCCAGATATATTTATGCCAGCACAATGTACAGTGTTTCCATATTGCAATATTTCACCAGCAATAGTATGCAATTCACATGCTATTGATTTCATACAAAGGTTTCAGACTAAAAAAATCTTGCATACTGTTTCAGAAAACTAAATAGCATGTTATTATGGCATTTCGGATGCAGCCAAATAGTTACACAGTTTTTACATTCTAAAAACATAACTACTTAACAACGTGGTCTAATTAAAATTCAAGAAAAGGCCCTGACAAGATTTTAGCTTTTACAGTAGTCTCTAGCACAGCTATACTGTACATCAAGCACAATTATCAAAACAACAAATACAAAATACTTCCAATTGTCTGGTCAATAATGTCTTCAGTCTTTCCACATAAAATGAGAGCTAAACAGTTACTATAGTGCCAATCAACCAAGAAGCACATACTCAGTGGCTCTGTCACCTATCCACAAAAATAGAGCTTTTCCATTGGCACTTTTGATCTTGCTGAGTCAAAACATGCCACGTTGGTTTGTGTTTCCATTACCAGTTCAAATCAAGTCAAATCGCACCTGATGGTTTCAAAGTAGGTTGTGGTGACGTCAAATAGATCATTCAGTGACGATTCAGGGGAATGTTTTCATTTTTCCATCATTAAGCGGTAATCGAGGTCGTAACAACAGCCTAAAAATCTATGATGATAATTAACTGAATAGCAGTGGAATGGTTAACAGCGCTAAATGGAGTGCTGTTAAAGCATCATCAACTCAAGACAACCATGCCATCAGTTAAAGACACACTTTCAAGCAGGCAGCCCTGTTGTATTAAGACAGTATTTATGAGGCTTTTCCCCCCAGTATATCAAGTGTATTTTTCTTTTCCCCACTAAACCCTCTTGGATCTACTGTTCAGTGGTGTAATAATAACAATATTGCATGGTCTACTTCTTGCATAAGGAATAGTAGGGGGACATGGACTTGAGCTGCAACAGGAAGTGAAGGAACATCAGAGGCCTCGGGGAAACAACTACCTAATTGAATTGCATTTTACTTTGCTACTTTCCACAAAAACTAAAAGGATTGGAGGTTGAGGAAAAGATAGGAGAGATAAAAAAGAATAAAAACAGTTTTTACCTGAATGATGCAAAGGGCATTCCAGAGCACTCTCTGTAAGGACAGAAACAAAAGATATCTCTGAGTCACTGAATGGTCTATTATGCTTCCAGCTGAAAATAAAGTAAGACCATATTTACCGCAAGTCCTGACATTTATTTTGAATGACATTTCAATTCCAACATTTGACTTCATCACCCCAATTTAACATCAGTCAGACAGTGAATCAGACAAAATATTCAAACTATCCCTTAGGTCAATCGTCTGAGTGTCCATCCATGAAGACATTTCAGACATCTGTGAGGAGTCAAAAATAAAATAATCCAATTAGTTGAGTAAACAACCAAATATTTTTACCTCTGTATACATTTTCTGAATAAGTTTGATCTTAATTTGGTTTGCAAAGAACCCCATAAAAATCATATAGTCTTTTCACATTGTTTCTTCTCTTCATTAACTTTGCTCAGTTTTCATTGAATCATAATGACAAACACTAAAAATACAGCTTTCCAAAAGTCCACATCCTCCGCTTTTATATTTGTTTCAGTGGCCACATGGCTTTAGGGCATTTTACGGTAAGAGAAACAGCTAGAACAAATTAGGAAAACTAGTTTTGTGTGCGTTCCTGTACTGAACATGTATCTCTGCCAGTTTGTGCCAGTGCACATTTGTGCTCATGTGTTGTGCTTCTTTAAGCCACCATCCTAAGAGAAGTTAAATGCCAGACTGTCTGCTAGGGTACAATATATTTGTCCTTTACTGCTTAAAACAATATGTTGGATTCAATACATGACATTAGTACAGCCTATGACCTGTTAAAGCTTCACAAACCAACATTTTTTTCTATCTAAACAACGGATCTGATGACTTCTTACAGTGTGAAAGGGATCACTTGTAGGGACAAATCCACAGAAAATAACGGCCCAACTCTGCAGCTCTACAAATAATTTTTGCCAATTGTTCTGGTACAACCTTCAGATTCTGCTCAAGATCATATCCAGCAGCAACAGACTATAGTATTTAGCAAAAAGCTCTAAAAAACCAACTGCGTGCTACCTGACCCGCACCAAACAAAAATCAAATACATGGTGTAGCATCTCGTGAGCTTAAAACATAGGTATCTTTCTCTGGAGTTGGTAAAAAAAACCAAAATAGAGTTAAGTAAAATTTGTCAGGTGCCTTGAAACATGGCTCCAACAGGATGGCAATATCTGCTGGGTGTGAAAATAATACACAACTGTTAGCTAGAAAGTTGGGTAAGGGCAATAAAAGGGATGTGTTTACATCTCAGCATGCAGTTTGTGGTGTGGAACAATAATGTAAGAACTCCACCCTGTTAACTCAACTCATCAATTAACAGTATTGATATGACAAAGAGATAAATAGATAGATAGATAGACAGACAGATAAATAGATAGATTATTGCAACAATCAGTACATACAACAAAATTCCATGATTTTACCAAAACTTTCAAGGTTTTTACTGATTCCATGATTTTTCCAAGCCTGAAAAACAATAATGTGGAATTCCATGACTGTTCTAGGGACTGTGGGAACCCTGTGAAGAATACACTGACATTAAAGACCCATGTATGTTGATGTTCAATCCAAGTCAGGTAACATTAAATTGCTGCATCAAACACAGACTCATTTAGCAGTGGTGGGCAGACTGAGGTAAAGTCCCTCTTCCCAAGCACTCATTAAAACAATGACCAACATCATAAGAGTGCTGAACGCAACTCAGTCTGACTCAGAGAGTGTGGCATTTAAGCATAATGTGCTCGGAGTGCTGCAGCCTGAGTTTGTTCATTCCTGTGCAGAGAGTTATGTATTCAAATTGGTCCAATACAGACATACTGACATTGTTCTCTTTGATATTACTCACTGACCATATCCAGATGTGCCTTTAGTTTAACAGCATGAATTGCCCATGAGAAAAAGTTTAGTCAAGAAATCCAATATTTTGTTTTCCCGGTTGTACTGAATCGTGACCTCGTAACCACAAATAATATTGTGAAATTTGTGTACCATTACAGCCTGACTAATCTCTGCATGCCTATATAACTATGAAATTGTGTCTTCATGAACAGTGAAAAAATAATTCACACTGATGTATTGTCTATTTAAAATCATTATCCCATCTTAGATTCCCACGTTTTGTGTGTGCTATCTGTGTGTGAGAAGGTGCCGACAGAAGTTGCCCTAGGAAATCGACGTAATCACACACAAATGGTGCAGAGCTGTGTCCAATTTCACACGCACTGTCGCTGCTCACGGCTACTCTGCTCCGACCTCTGACCCCTTCAGCAACCAGACACTTGCTGTTGTGGTACAATACTATGGCAACAACACTCCAACCAAATCAAAAGCAGATACTGTCTTTTAACAAGTCATGAGCAATGAAATTCAGGAATAAAAACAAGGTTATTATTAATTTAGGAAATGATTTCACAACACTGGTACTGTGAGAGTCAGGCATTTTGATTGTTCTATGTCATAAATGTAATTATTTTAAATTATGTGACTGAAAAATACATCAGTATAGAGATTAAGACTCAATGTCAAACTTCCCAAAATGCAAGCCAGAGAGGATATCAGAAAGGTATGAATGTTGAGAAAAGCAAAAGCCCCAAAACTCAAATCCCTCCTCCTTCCCCTTTACACACAAAAAAGAAAACCACAACAAATAAAGGAAAAGCAGAACGAGGGGTAAACAAACTCAGTACTGGTGAAACTGCCACTTGTTAAAAGAGCTTAAGCTGGCAAATTAGTTTTGGGGTCAGCCCCTGACTCTGGGCCATTGTCTGCCATGACACCAGTTCGTCATGCCTCTGCAGAGAAAATCAAATAAAACAATAGCAGCGTAACAGGAAAGATCAGTTGATGTTTTAGTAAATCCTCGTGATGGCCATTGTGGGAGTCATGGATGGGTAGCCATGAGAGTGTTTAGTAAAGGAAGTGACTCAAAGAGATGTCCAACTGTGTGCTGCTCACACAAGGTCTTAGTTATCACACTCAGTTAGACAGTGAAAAAACAACACAAAAAAGGAGGTTTCAACTTCAAGGAGCAAATGGATACATTTATGTTTTTCGGAGCCATTGGGTGTTTCAATTCGCACTTGTTCAACATTTTCCCTTATCTATACTGCTAGAAAGGGTACTGTCTTGCTATATGTATCTTATTTTGAATGTTATCCAAGGATACAACAACCAAGACAATGAATTGAGAAAAATGAAGAAGTATATTCTGCACAACACTAAGTTTTAGTAAATGTATTTTTAGGCTATATCCATATTACTTACTAGGGCATTTTAGCAGCCCTAAAACTGAGCAGTTTGTAAACGCTTTCTGATTGGGTGTTAAAAGCTATGACATGTCCTCTGATTGGTCATGCCCGAGTTATGTGACCATTTTCTGAAAGAAAACACATTACGTTAGCCTGCATGTATCTATGAGTATTGACTACTTGGTGATATTTTGACATGGCTAACAAATTACAGGCGTTGTTGTAACAGTTGCAACAGTTGTTACTGATAGCAGGTGCAGTTTGTTATCATGCTACTACTGCTTACATGTGCAGGAGGTAAGCTATTATTCAAGCAATCTGTGACAGTTCTTGTGTTCAGCGATGCTTCCTGTTTACACAAGCTCACACATATGCATTGTACCTGTATGGGTATGCATGGGTTTTAAGGTGTGTTAGTACAGACAGCCATTGTTTTTGTTTAAAGACTCCGTTCGCCCTAAATTGAAAACACTGTAATGTGGATCTGTAGCCTTAGATTGCATAAATACTATCATGCAATGTTTTTTTTATATCGACAGCATTTCCAACCTGTTCTCATTCTGAACTCGGAAAATAGTGCTGCACGGTCAGTTCTTTCGGCGTACAACTGTGACGCCAAAAGCCACCTTCCAGGTCTACATGCAGTGTCCACAGGTGGCGTCACTTCACAACACAGCCAGACAAAACTGGTTGTGTGCCCCTGAAGCACTGAAGGACAGCATCAGGTAATAACACTGCCACATTTGAAATAATTCAAAGTTCACTTGGTTTCACATAAGACACAAACACCCGTCTTGGGTCCTGTGTTTGCTTGACCCATCCACAACCACAATATGGCTCCTTTCACAGACTTTTGCTCTCTATTCTACTTCCTTTTTTACCCCTGTCAGTGTATTTGTCGTGTGATAGCGAAAATAAGGATTATACACAAACTCTTGTGCATTACTTTTCGTGGGTATACATACAGTGTCTGAGAACAGCCTGTCCTGTATTCATTGTAAACTGAGGAGTTGCTTGCTGCAGATTTCAGTCTTAACAGTTTCAAACTTTGGGATATTTTGTGCAAACATTACTGTTGTCGCAGCCTGGCTAAATATGAATGTCTGTTCAATCGAGCTTAGCCTGAAGTCTGCATTTGCCCTTTTCAGTGTCCTCACATACACACACGGAAGCGTACATACACCTCATTCAGTTACTCATGCCCCCCTTAACCTGCCGCCCCCACACACACATACACACAGTCTACTGTTCTTCTGCCCTTACTGTGTGCACGTCCAGTGGCAGGCCCGAGTCTGTAATTGCTGCCTCTGTGGCATGGACAGACAGGCGGACTGGGGATTGGAGATGACACGCACCCATTATTAGTGGACCAAGTGCTGTTTTTGCAATTACAGAGGGTTTGGCTGAGCACACTGAATCAGACTCTGGGATTCTCTATTCAGGAGCCATTTAAACTCCAACTGGCTGCACAGCTTCTGTTGGCCGTGGCCTAAACAGCACTGGGCTGGGCCTCTCTGTGAGCCTGACAATCAGTTCTGATGGGGTTTGGAAAGGATAAATGAATCAGGTCTCCACTTTTTGAAAAGTCTGAATCAAGAGTCCAACAATCCAATTTTTAAATTTTTTTTTTCTTTTTTTTTTGCAGAGGCAGCACCCAGGTGGCCGAGGCAGGCAGTGTAGACAAAGTGGTGAAAAGGCTGCCTGGCTGCTGGAGGCCTGACAGCCTGAAGGCAGAGCAGACAGGAAAAAGAGGACTAAAATGAACATCTTCACTATCCGTCACATCTCTTTAAGGTGCAACATAGAGAGTATCAGCAATACAAAGTGACTTAACAGCCAGTACACTATGATGCTGAAGCAGGGTGTCTAAACCACCTGTAAATTATCCTGTTACATGTAATGTAAATAATGACAGATAATAGACTGCTCTAAAATGCAATGCCATACATTGTAAATCTTACAGCTATAATTCTACATATCTGGAAATGTTAATTATGGTGGAACCAACAGAGTGCAGGAGTGAGTCCAAAAACACTGACATCAGTTTGCACTTTTACACTTCTGCTTCCCTCGTCTCAGAGTCAGTGGGGTTTTTTGAGAGGGTTTTTGGTTAGATGCCTAAAGTAAGGTATGTGCTTAACATTTAAGATTTTTTTACATTTTGTTCTAAAATATGTCAAATATATGTCAGCCTTGTTATGGCGGTGAGGTTGAAGTCATGCAACTTAGAGTTAGTTTATAGCCTACTGTTAGCTTTTACTTTAGTTACACTTTAAAAATCCTAAAAACAGTGTTATTTTGTGAAGATGAACTTGCTAAGCAAAACATGTAACTATCTTAAATAGTTTTTTTTTGCCGCAGACCTTATTTCCTGCAATAATCCATATTCCATGGAAAAATCCCATTGTCTTTTGTCAAGGGAACCAGAGCCATCCTAATCAAAAAACAAACAAACAAATTAACAAAATAAATGTCGTCCTTGCAGCAGTCTATAAACAGGCAGACCAACTGTGGGGTTTATAACCAAGAGATTTACTGTAGTTGTCAGGTTACATGTGGCAAGCATACACATTTTAGGAGATACTTATTTGCTTCCTTCCCAATAGTTAGATGAGAAGCTAAATACCACTCTCATATTTATCCATAATACCAGAGACTACAGCTGAGGGACAGTTATCTTAGCATAAAAACAGAAACAGGGGGCAACAGCTAGCCTGGCAGAAAGAGAGAAGGCAAAAAGAATAAATGTCAGCACCACTGAATCTCACTGATTAGCATGGTATATCCTGTTTGTTTAATGTGTTCAAAAACAAACACGTGTAACAACAATTTGTGGTTTTACTGGGATTATGTGCCAAACTATTTCTTGGCACAGAGCATTGACTTCCTGGAGTCACTGCTAAACTTACAGTGATGACAAGACTTCAAGATGTGACTGCTTCCGGCCAAGAAATAATCTGCTTGCAGTTTTTCTGCCAAACTATTCTGTAGCTTCATATTATTTTCCAAAGCATTCCTTTACAAGAAAGAAAAGTCTCCACCCCTGCATTTACTCAAAAGATCTGTCAAATGACTTGATTGTTACTTTTGTACAAAGAAGATGCAGAAAAATTGTTTACAGATTTCCTGCGTGGTCGTATGCACATATCAGTTACATTTTGCAGCACTTTCTTCTTATTCCTTTTGAATGCACTCACTGGCAGACAAATGTCTGGATTGCAAGCATTATCTGTATGTATCTGTATTAAGTACACTTAAAATTATACAAATATCTTCAAGGCATGACAAAAAAAATACACAAGCAACAGTAGATTACAAAATTTACTTGGGTTGTTACACGATTAATTTTTAAAATTTAATCACATAATTTCAATAGTTAATCTCTATTAATTTCATTTTACAACCACGTTTTCAATTCCATTATTTTGCATTACAAAACAGTTAAAAGTCCATATTTATCAAGTGACAGCAAAAAAACTGCATGGGACGGGAATAATGTAGGTTTATCTGTAAAGGGGATCTGATCTTGAGATCACAGGTCAAAGGGAATCCTGTAAAATGACCATTCAGCTTTTCTATTGCCAAAATTTAGCATATTCGAATCATCACTCTGGCTTTAAAACTTAGCCTGATATAGCCAGACAGGACTAATGGTTGGTGATTAACGCAATTAAAAGAAAATAATGCATTATGCACAGACCTTAATCGCATCACGATAAACGCGTTAACGCTGACAGCCCTAAAATTTACCTCTCAGTAAAGAAGTAGCTGAACAATCAGCACACATACTGTGCAGCTGTATTCTCAGGTAGAGGAGTTCCCAGGAAGTCTAGACATACATATTAGTTCTGCCCAGCAGGTCAGTATGAGAGGGGGGCTGACTCGGAGCCAGCCAGCCGCTCAGGCATGAGGAAGGTTTGAACCTCTCTGAGTCTATAAGGTCCGGTGCTGGGGCTGTGGTTGTTGTGCCGGCAGCCAGTGGCTGCTGCGTACCTGCAATCTCCCTGATGATAATGCAACATGGCAGCCCCGAGGGCAAAGCCCATACAACTTTCTCAGCCCTCTCTGAGTAATTGGTGACCTCTGAACCTGCCCTTCGTATAAAGGAAGGGAGGGGAGGGGAAAAGGGAGAGAAGGGGAGGAGGGGGAGACAGGACAAGGGATAGTCAACAGAGACACTGGAAAAGGGGAGACAGGGTCATAAAGAGGAAAGGAAGACAGAAGGCAGGAGAGGGAAAAATCAAGGAGACGCGAGCTGAGAGGAAAAGGTTAATCTCTTTTACTGCGGATAGTTTGAAAGTTCAACAGAGACAGAAAAAGTCTGCAGCCCAGTTGTGTCCATCACACATCGGGGGCAAATGGGGAGACCCTTTACATTCAGTCTGTCCTCTAACTGCATGTTGTATAAGTCCTTCTCAAACTATGTTCCAGAAATGCAGTATTTTCCCTAATGTACCAGTGCGATCAAAATAGCCATTAACTGTTTTGAATAAAATGGTTGAAGGTGGAACAAAACAAAGGACTTTTGCTCTAGAGACAGGAATTGTGCTCTGGTTTAGTGTACTAAAAAACTCTGGTTAAGATTCGGGAAAGATCGTGGTTTGGAGTAAAGCGAGAAAAGAAAACACACACTCTCTTGTTCTTCAGCTTTGAATTTTTGAGTATTTAACCAAGACCATAAACTTTCCCTAACCTTAACCAAGAGCTTTGAGTCACGTAATGCTGCAATCATGTCATATTGGAGTTGCCATAATTACCAGTTTCTGACTTGCAGTGTTTCAATCCAAGACTCAATCATGACTGGGAAATTCAGATTTTTCTGAAAGGCTGCATACATTAAATTTGGCACTTGATAATACAAAAGTGTCTGAATACGTCAACAAGTTTGAACACCTCACATCTGCCAAAATCTGCATTCAGGGTAATTAAACCCAAATATAATGGATAGTGTGTTATATTGTTCGTGCACAGTGTTTTTAACCCTTACACAACCAGTTGTGTAACCATAAGAAATTGTCTTGAGTGGACTGGTGATAACTTTTGCAACTCATGAGGATAAGGAGGATAAGGAACACGTGGAAATTGTTTTGTTTGCAAAGTAAAAATTCTTACTTTAAAAAGATCGAGAGAATTAAATATAGTTGAACTTCAGTAAACCTGAATCTCTCTGAACGGCACACTCTCATAACAACTTGTCAATATAGCGACTTGGTCAGTAGATTTTTGCATATGCATATGACCCACTAGGTACCCTACTGCGTCTGTTGTTGACGTTCAAAAACGTCGTGTCACTTTATGTCTAAATGCATTGGGTCCGGGGCACCAGTAGCTCAGCTGGTAGAGCAGGTGCCCCATGTACAGAGGCTGTGTCCTTGCCACAACAAGGTTCAACTCCGGCCTCAGCCCTTTGCTGCATGTCATCCCCTCTCTCCCCTTTTCACGCTTAGTCTGTCCTATCAATTAAAGGCCAAAAGCCCAAAAAATGAATTTGAAAAAATGCATTGTGTCATTGGTAAAATACACTTTGCAGGAAATGTACAGTTTATCTTTTTTAAAATAAACTTACATCAGTATAACACCTTGTACTGTATTTATGTTGATTTCCTTGTGCAACAAATGCACATGGTTAGGTTTAGGCATTAAAAGCACGTGGTTAGGTTTTGAAAAAAAATCCACCATGGTTTAACTCAACATTCAAGCAGGAAGTGAACAGCTGGCTCCACGGTGAAAGTTTGGGGTTTGTTGGTCCCATTCACTTCCCCTTACGCCCATCCTATTAGACTCTCCAGCTCCTTATATATTACCTTTTTACCAGCGGTGTTTCAGATCGTGGCTGTCCTGCGGTGTATAATCCCGTCGCAAAAGGTGCCTTTTTGCATCGGTGTCTGAATTCCGAAATCACCAACCAAGCAGCAGTATTTGACAAGTTGAGCGTGAGAACAGACTGGTCTGAAACCACACTGTAGCCATAACAAAAATAAATAGTTTAATGTGTTCAAAAACAAACAAGTTGAAGTATTTTTCTTATTTTGCTCAATGACTGAATATTACATACACTGAAAAGCATTGTATTTTATGTCTCCATCTGCTGGTGGACCATCCCAATAAAAGTATACATAATATGATGATTCCACTCCAGAAGAGACTTGATAATCACTAAAATAAGGAGGGGAAAAAGTGGATATATTGATGTCGGTATAAGTTACCAACTAAATTTGTTGTTTTTTAGTGGCATATTGGATTTTGGCAAAAAAAATCCAATATCCCCGCATCCATAATCTATTTGCTGTTTCTTGGTAGTGGTATATAAAAAAACTGATGCTATAGGGTTAACAAAAAAGTATTCATATGAAAAAACAAAGGCCAATGCTCACCTAGAACTGAAGGATGGGCAGAAGCAACACTGTATGGCTGAATATGTAAAAAAAACAAAAAAACAAAAAGATGAATCACATCAACTGAACACCAAACTGCCCATCATCTATAGGCAGTCATTTCAAAACACTAATTTGCTCTTGAGAGCTACAATTAAAACATAAAACACATCGCCACATATTTCAATATGTAGCACAGCCATATGGTACAGAGATGCTCTTTGTCCTTGGAGCTTTCTATAAAGCTATCTATTCTTTCCCCACAGTGCTCCATGTTACCCATCTCTATCTTTATCTTTGGGCAGTACATATTAGTCTGTTCCACTGCATTCATCGCTCCGGCCCTGTCTGTGTTGGTTTTTCTATGCAGTATGAATCCATTTGTCTCCACTGACGGAAAATAATTGCAAAGCAAACAAATCATCTCTGCCACATTGAGCAGGCCTCTACTCCTGGGGCATAGCAGCTAGATAGCTACAGGAATGAAAGACGGACCGACACAGAGAGGAACGGAGAGAGAGAGAGGAGAGAGAGGAAGAGAGAAGGATGGAGGAAGTTCAGAGCAAAGTGGTTTGGCATTTGCATTATATGTGCAGAGTGTTAAAACGGGTTATGTTAGAGAAACTGATGCAGTGAGATTGAAAGTGACTACACAGTGCATTGGGGAGGCAAAAAGAGAGAGCGATGGAGAGAGAGAGAGAGAAACAGGCAGAAACCTCAGTAGAGGTCTGCCAGATGGAAACTCACTCCAGGAACATAAGGAGGAGACATCTGGGAACACACTGCCTTGGAAAGAAGATAATTATAGCATGATTCAAAAATGGCCTTTTCGAAAAGAAAACCTACAAATGCATCATAACTGTCCATGTTGTTCTGAATATGTAACTAGCAGAGTTCATTGATGCTGCTAGAAGAAATATGTTGCTGAAATTTTATGAGAAAATACATCAAGGCTTATTTAACATGAAGTTGAATCTTATTTGTTAGGGAGGTCTCAGTGACAATGTTTACATGCCCAACATATCATGCCCTTATTCCAAGAAAGACAATATTCCTACTCAGCTGAAAATAAATATTCCACTAATATTTCTGTTTACATTTAGCCGTGCATACCCTGATTGACGTGTCCTAGTAAGTTGTTTATCAAGTCAAAATATGGAGTGGAATGACTGGAGCCAGTTGTACCATTTTGCTTGTAATGCATCAAAATTGATTATTTCAAAGTTTTCCACTGGCTGCAGACTGTTCGACTGTGAGAACATGACCTCCCTCTTTTATTTCTTCAACCAACTTCTTGAAAAGTTCGTCATTGCCATATTTATGCATATCCCAAAACCAGGTGGGGACAATTTTTATAATGCATATATTTTTTAATCCCTGGCAAAGACCAGTAGTGGTTTGAACATGTTGGCTTTTTAATGATTTAGCCTCTATAATAAAGGCTTTTAAATGCAATTTGTTCTTGTTTTTTCATGTTTTTTACACTTTTGGAGTGCCCGAATTTCCTTCCCGTTCATCTTGTTGATTGCTGTTTACCATGAGCACCCAATACAGATTTTTTTACCTACATTTGATTATAGTCTACAGAGCAACAAGTCATCTCTCTTTTTATCCAAAAGCCTGTTGTTATTCAAGTCTTTCTTGATATTTAGAAGAAGATATGTTTCTACTTCTGACCTGAAAACTTGGTTTCAAGTTCTAATTTTTCCTTGTATCATTTAATATCCATGATTACATAATCATCAGTTAAATGTGAAAAACTAAAATAATGTTTTTGTTGTTATTCATGAAGAGTTTACCACTCAGATTTGACTGACAGTGTCCTGGAAGCACTGGGAAACACAGCTGTCAAACACAGCATCAACTGTCATTTGATTTTGATTCAGATGGTTTGATGTCCTAATTGGTAATTAGAAGTATACAAATATACAATGTGCAGGCCATGTTTATCCTTTTTCATACCCACTTTAGATGAAACCACACTCACTTCCGCATGAAGAAAAGTGGGATATCAGACGTTAATGATTGGCTGCCAGCCTACTGCTAGCCAGGGCCATTCAAAGAGACTGCTGCTAGCCAGTGCTCAGATCTTAAAAAGCCAAATATTTTCATGATCCAGCAGAGAGAGATTGCTGCTGGCTAGTTTGCACGCAGCAATCTCTGTCTCACTTTTCCCAGAAAGTTTGCTGATCTGGTGGGGAGTCGGGGGGCGGTCCAGCCACTGTATGTCCATCTCTGTGAAATATGACAGCTACAGTAGCTTATAATATGGGTAGTTCAAGGGAAACAATTTCTAACCAGCTCTGTGTCATTGCTGTGCTAGCAGTGTGTGCAGAGTGAAAGTCTGGAGGACATCTGCCAGCTGATGAGCATGGAGCTCCGGCTGCCCGCAGCAGGGGGGGAAGCCAAACACCATTCATCTGCACACAATACGATGGAGCTGGTTGAAAATTGTAAAAGTTTCCCCTTAACAGCTTTGTCAACTCAAATTTAGCCAGTGACTGTTAGTAAAAAATCAGCCAGATATACATATATATATATCTATATATATATCTATATATATATATATATATATACATAGAGATAGAGAGAGAGAGAGAGAGAGAGAGAGAGAGAGATACAGGCATAAAAAAGGTAGAGGCGCATCAAAATCCAACACCCTGCCTCTAAGGTGAAGGATGAAAGGTTGTCAAGTTCCCCCGTGTTTTTTGGCGCCCAGCATGCTGTATTTAATCTAAAGGGGGTTGGAAAAACGCTAGACACCTATGCACCTCTCTTTGTGTCGTCATTGCTGTCATCTATGAGTCCAGCCTTAGTGGTTTATGGACGTGCATAACTACTATGAATTGTTTGTGTGGAAGTATGTGGTATCACATTTCAATACTTAGCCCTGCCCATGTCAAACCAGTACAAAAAGATAAAAGCACAAATAAAAATTTTAAAAAAAGATGAGATGAGAAAAAAAATATATATATATATACACAGAAAAACTGTTCAAACTTCATTAGAAAGTTCTATGTTCATGTAGGATTACATTGCTGCACAAAAAATGCTGATCAAAAAACATATTTATTATTATCATAATTACATATTTAAAATAATACTACAGAATTATTACACACATTTTTTTTAAACAAATTTCTTGTTGACTTTTGGGTCATTTCTTCTTTCATTGCTCACTGTTTTCTTCTTGTGTAAACAGATGTGTGTGCTGATTGTCACTACGTTGTGTGTATGTGATACCTTGTTGTGGAGTCGCCGAACAGTTAGTAACGCACACTTCCAACTGCATGTTCTGCATGTGTCAAGATGTCCACTCCCTGTAACAAAGGGTTAAAAGGTTCAAAGAAAAAGTGAGTATTTATCAAGTGACAAACCATAAAATACAGTTTTGCAACTCTATACTCTAATTACTACAAGCTTTCAAAAGCATTGAGGTTCAAAAGGCAAAGACTTCCACAGTTTTGCACTCTTGCTACTGCTATAGACCCAAACTTAATGCAGGCTTTCAATGGGATATTACCAAGACTTCAGTATGACATTCATGGTTTACATACAGTTTTGCAGGATGTATGAGGAGCATAATCCAACATGAGACTTTTATTAACACTTATAAAAAGTTATTGGTGTGACCCACAATATAGTCCACTGACACATAGTCTCATAATGAGGATGTCTCTCCACCTTCTGCAGACTTGCATTAAGCTCATCATCATAAAACCTGCTCTGAGCATATATGACCAGTCTACAAGGTCAATAACTACTTTAGCTTCCTCGTTAACCACATGGATTGCATAATATACACTACACCATGCAGGCCTCCATAAAGCACAGCTAATTATGGGATTTATTATGGATATGAATCACGCTCTGGCTTAATACACTTGCATACATTAGTTCAAGTACAGGTCAGTGTGCTTTAGAAACAGATCGCAGATGGACTGTGAGGTTAGGAGAGGTTGCACGCGATCCAGTCGCCAGCAGACATTATTGATGGACTGCTGTGCATGCTCGGCTCCAGCTGTGACAATTGGGTAAGCTGTAGGATGCAGGTGGTGCAGATGGATTATACTGGATAGACCTAAATAAACACACGCTACAGAATGTATTGCAAGTATGGATTAGTTTTAGGTTTGTCATTACAATGCAGGCATGGTCACTGCACATAACCATGCATGGTCACTTATTTGTATGCTTAATAACATTTTTTAATGTTTGTTTTTGTTTTTTATTAAGTATAATGCATGCCTTCACACCCAGGTAGTTAGTGCTGATTGGATGGTCCACATAGGTTTATAAAAGTTAAGCTAATAATAATAGGTTGTAGTTTGGAAACTGTGTATATCATTGCTGCCTGTTAAATTTTATTTGTCACATGTAATCATATAAGGTGGGGCTGCACAATATGCAAAAAAAAAATCATACTGTATTTATATTTTGGGGGGGATGTTTCCCTTTATTGACAGGACAGCTGTAGATTAATAGGAAATGCGGGAGAGAGAGGGAAAGATACGCAACAAAGGGCCACAGGCTGGAAACGAACCCGGGCCGCTGAAAAGGCCTCAGCATATGGGGCACACACTACCAGGTGAGCTAGAGGTCACCCCATTTAACAAATTATTTATTTATTTAGAGAGCAAGACATGACAGGTAAGAACAGGCAAGACAAGACAGAGCTTAATACACTGGATGACAAGACAGGTTTGCAAACAAACAAAGAAGACTAACATAGAAGAATAAAAAAAAAACCATGAAAACAAAGATAATCAAGGCTTTGTAGTGTGGGTTGTGTGTAATAGCAAGGGCAGTCTGTTGCTTAGTGTTGGCAGTTAGGCTATTATTTTTCACAGATATTGTGACTGCGATATGACTGGTGATTTTACTGGGAAAACAGTGGTAATTCTTGCATATCATTTCAATTGGAATATATATAAGTATATGCTGTATACAGCACCGCAAGGCTTCAGTTATAATGGTATGTTGTGACACATTTTACCTTTATTAATAAGTTGCAGCCGCTGCAATTTGGATATACACTTGCCCACATTTCAATCTTGATAATTTTGCGATTATCTGTGCAGCCCTAATATATGAAATAATATGTGAAATGTGTTTAATTTTTTAAAATGAAAAATGCATAATAAATGCATAAAAAGTGTGGTGACAAGTCATTCAACCATTAAAATGGGATTCCCACTTTTGTAGCTTTTTATGCAAAAACACGTTTTAGGGATCACTGCCATGAAATAAACCTTATTATTTCCTCAATCAACATTTCCTCTGAGCACACACATGCAGGTGTAACTAACAACATTAATAATGGCTCCATTTCATCCAGGGGCTGTATATATCAGACTGGAGTCAATGCTGACTTTCTGTTTTTTGTTTTTTTTTTAAATATCATGGCCCTTCCCGGAGCTATATTTTCCCTTGAGGCTCCCTGAGTGACTGGGGAAAATACATGACCCTCCCTCCGCCATTAATAACCACATTTGTTAGTTTCTAGCTATGATTAAGGTCTAATTTGGGAGATCTTTGTGAAGAAAGCATGGCTTTCAAACCCACTTTGGGATTTGGAGTTCTGAGGATATTTAAAAAATATATATAAATATATATAAAACAAGCACATTAACGCAGAATGCCCCTCTCCAAACCCAGAACACATAGTCCCAGTGCTTAGAAAATATTAAAAGTCCCTGCCCCGTTTTGCAACCCCCCACCACCACCACCACTCATAAATAAGGAACAGTCCCTTAGCTGTATAGTTTCATAACCTAGGTGTTCTGCACATTGACTCACTGGCAGAGCTTTATTGGTCGTTCACAAACCCAAAATATAATACAAAGGTCAAATACTGAATGTATTTACACGAACTGTGTTTATAAACTGCACACCTGTGACAGTTAACGTTAGCTTACCTCCGGGGTACCCGCCGCAGCAAAGGCCTGTCGGATGAAGGCCTCTCTGTCAACCTAAAACTAAACTTTTGCCTCTTCCGTTACAACAATCGGTGAAATGTACCGACAAACTAGTGACACTAATTTATTTGAAACTTTTTGCCGGCAATGGCTGTTAGCAAAACAGCTTTGTTGTCAACGTTAACGCGAAAAACAAACCGGTGAGAATCACAACACACCTGAGGGCGCAGGGATATGGAACGCGCCGGCGCAGTACTAACATATGTAACTTCTTACAAAGTATTCTTCCGCGAGATAATTACGAGGGCGTAAGAATGAAAAGGAGGCTATATGGGCCACAAGCAGCAGCTTAACCCTGACAGATAATTTGTATTTTCTGGTGACTTCTGAAAATTTACTTCGACTTTTACTTGAGACTTAGTTTATTAAATTCTGCACTGACTGAAGCTGAAAAAAACTTTATAGAGACATACCTGATTGCATGAGTAGATTAAGTGTAAATACGCCCCTCACCATCAATTATTAATTACAAGTTAACTACTCATCAAATTGGCACAATCCGTCATTACTTGTTCTCTGGCGCCCTCTAATGATCACAGGCTTCAACAGCCTCTTAAAATAAAATTGGGAAGTGTAAATTAATGCAAGTAGGACCTGTTTTAAACCTTTGAAACCTGAGCAAATTGTTTTTTTGTTTTTTTCAAGAACAAAGCGAGAAGGCAATAAGCAACTTATCAATACATGACCATAAAATTAGCAAGAAATTAGTAAAAACGTAACAAGAAAATTACCTGAAAATAAGCAAAAAAGAAAAGTATAAAAATAAAACAAAAACAAAACCAAGAAAATGACTTGAAAAAGTGTTCAAAAACGAGACTGACAAAACTATTTATGTAAAAAAAAAAATCCTGCAACACAATTTTAAATATAAAATTATATTATTTAAAATAATGTTTTCTGGATTTTTTCTCTGTATTTCTATTTATTCTATATAATTAATTATATAATTTATTCTGCATAACAACAACAATAATGATAAATAATAATAATAATAATAATAATAATAATAATAATAATAATAATAATAACAATAATAATAATAATAACAATAATAATATTATAATAATAACAATTATTATTATTATTATTATTATTATTATTATTATTATATTCTCTATATATATTTTTCAATAACCTCCCCCTTTTTGAAAGCACATTTTAAATTCCTTTTCTTGTCAACTTTCTTGCAATTTGTGGGTAATTTCTTGCTAAGTTGGTCAGTTTTTTCCCAAAAGAAATCAAACCAATTTCCCCCCCCCCTCCCCCCCCCCCCCCCCCCCCCCCCCCCACCCCCCCCCCCCCCCCCCCCCCCCCCCCCCCCCCCCCCCCCCCCCCCCCCCCCCCCCCCCCCCCCCCCCCCCCCCCCCCCCCCCCCCCCCCCCCCCCCCCCCCCCCCCCCCCCCCCCCCCCCCCCCCCCCCCCCCCCCCCCCCCCCCCCCCCCCCCCCCCCCCCCCCCCCCCCCCCCCCCCCCCCCCCCCCCCCCCCCCCCCCCCCCCCCCCCCCCCCCCCCCCCCCCCCCCCCCCCCCCCCCCCCCCCCCCCCCCCCCCCCCCCCCCCCCACCCCCCCCCCCCCCCCCCCCCCCCCCCCCCCCCCCCCCCCCCCCCCCCCCCCCCCCCCCCCCCCCCCCCCCCCCCCCCCCCCCCCCCCCCCCCCCCCCCCCCCCCCCCCCCCCCCCCCCCCCCCCCCCCCCCCCCCCCCCCCCCCCCCCCCCCCCCCCCCCCCCCCCCCCCCCCCCCCCACCCCCCCCCCCCCCCCCCCCCCCCCCCCCCCCCCCCCCCCCCCCCCCCCCCACCCCCCCCCCCCCCCCCCCCCCCCCCCCCCCCCCCCCCCCCCCCCCCCCCCCCCCCCCCCCCCCCCCCCCCCCCCCCCCCCCCCCCCCCCCCCCCCCCCCCCCCCCCCCCCCCCCCCCCCCCCCCCCCCCCCCCCCCCCCCCCCCCCCCCCCCCCCCCCCCCCCCCCCCCCCCCCCCCCCCCCCCCCCCCCCCCCCCCCCCCCCCCCCCCCCCCCCCCCCCCCCCCCCCCCCCCCCCCCCCCCCCCCCCCCCCCCCCCCCCCCCCCCCCCCCCCCCCCCCCCCCCCCCCCCCCTCCCCCCCCCCCCCCCCCCCCCCCCCCCCCCCCCCCCCCCCCCCCCCCCCCCCCCCCCCCCCCCCCCCCCCCCCCCCCCCCCCCCCCCCCCCCCCCCCCCCCCCCCCCCCCCCCCCCCCCCCCCCCCCCCCCCCCCCCCCCCCCCCCCCCCCCCCCCCCCCCCCCCCCCCCCCCCCCCCCCCCCCCCCCCCCCCCCCCCCCCCCCCCCCCCCCCCCCCCCCCCCCCCCCCCCCCCCCCCCCCCCCCCCCCCCCCCCCCCCCCCCCCCCCCCCCCCCCCCCCCCCCCCCCCACCCCCCCCCCCCCCCCCCCCCCCCCCCCCCCCCCCCCCCCCCCCCCCCCCCCCCCCCCCCCCCCCCCCCCCCCCCCCCCCCCCCCCCCCCCCCCCCCCCCCCCCCCCCCCCCCCCCCCCCCCCCCCCCCCCCCCCCCCCCCCCCCCCCCCCCCCCCCCCCCCCCCCCCCCCCCCCCCCCCCCCCCCCCCCCCCCCCCCCCCCCCCCCCCCCCCCCCCCCCCCCCCCCCCCCCCCCCCCCCCCCCCCCCCCCCCCCCCCCCCCCCCCCCCCCCCCCCCCCCCCCCCCCCCCCCCCCCCCCCCCCCCCCCCCCCCCCCCCCCCCCCCCCCCCCCCCCCCCCCCCCCCCCCCCCCCCCCCCCCCCCCCCCCCCCCCCCCCCCCCCCCCCCCCCCCCCCCCCCCCCCCCCCCCCCCCCCCCCCCCCCCCCCCCCCCCCCCCCCCCCCCCCCCCCCCCCCCCCCCCCCCCCCCCCCCCCCCCCCCCCCCCCCCCCCCCCCCCCCCCCCCCCCCCCCCCCCCCCCCCCCCCCCCCCCCCCCCCCCCCCCCCCCCCCCCCCCCCCCCCCCCCCCCCCCCCCCCCCCCCCCCCCCCCCCCCCCCCCCCCCCCCCCCCCCCCCCCCCCCCCCCCCCCCCCCCCCCCCCCCCCCCCCCCCCCCCCCCCCCCCCCCCCCCCCCCCCCCCCCCCCCCCCCCCCCCCCCCCCCCCCCCCCCCCCCCCCCCCCCCCCCCCCCCCCCCCCCCCCCCCCCCCCCCCCCCCACCCCCCCCCCCCCCCCCCCCCCCCCCCCCCCCCCCCCCCCCCCCCCCCCCCCCCCCCCCCCCCCCCCCCCCCCCCCCCCCCCCCCCCCACCCCCCCCCCCCCCCCCCCCCCCCCCCCCCCCCCCCCCCCCCCCCCCCCCCCCCCCCCCCCCCCCCCCCCCCCCCCCCCCCCCCCCCCCCCCCCCCCCCCCCCCCCCCCCCCCCCCCCCCCCCCCCCCCCCCCCCCCCCCCCCCCCCCCCCCCCCCCCCCCCCCCCCCCCCCCCCCCCCCCCCCCCCCCCCCCCCCCCCCCCCCCCCCCCCCCCCCCCCCCCCCCCCCCCCCCCCCCCCCCCCCCCCCCCCCCCCCCCCCCCCCCCCCCCCCCCCCCCCCCCCCCCCCCCCCCCCCCCCCCCCCCCCCCCCCCCCCCCCCCCCCCCCCCCCCCCCCCCCCCCCCCCCCCCCCCCCCCCCCCCCCCCCCCCCCCCCCCCCCCCCCCCCCCCCCCCCCCCCCCCCCCCCCCCCCCCCCCCCCCCCCCCCCCCCCCCCCCCCCCCCCCCCCCCCCCCCCCCCCCCCCCCCCCCCCCCCCCCCCCCCCCCCCCCCCCCCCCCCCCCCCCCCCCCCCCCCCCCCCCCCCCCCCCCCCCCCCCCCCCCCCCCCCCCCCCCCCCCCCCCCCCCCCCCCCCCCCCCCCCCCCCCCCCCCCCCCCCCCCCCCCCCCCCCCCCCCCCCCCCCCCCCCCCCCCCCCCCCCCCCCCCCCCCCCCCCCCCCCCCCCCCCCCCCCCCCCCCCCCCCCCCCCCCCCCCCCCCCCCCCCCCCCCCCCCCCCCCCCCCCCCCCCCCCCCCCCCCCCCCCCCCCCCCCCCCCCCCCCCCCCCCCCCCCCCCCCCCCCCCCCCCCCCCCCCCCCCCCCCCCCCCCCCCCCCCCCCCCCCCCCCCCCCCCCCCCCCCCCCCCCCCCCCCCCCCCCCCCCCCCCCCCCCCCCCCCCCCCCCCCCCCCCCCCCCCCCCCCCCCCCCCCCCCCCCCCCCCCCCCCCCCCCCCCCCCCCCCCCCCCCCCCCCCCCCCCCCCCCCCCCCCCCCCCCCCCCCCCCCCCCCCCCCCCCCCCCCCCCCCCCCCCCCCCCCCCCCCCCCCCCCCCCCCCCCCCCCCCCCCCCCCCCCCCCCCCCCCCCCCCCCCCCCCCCCCCCCCCCCCCCCCCCCCCCCCCCCCCCCCCCCCCCCCCCCCCCCCCCCCCCCCCCCCCCCCCCCCCCCCCCCCCCCCCCCCCCCCCCCCCCCCCCCCCCCCCCCCCCCCCCCCCCCCCCCCCCCCCCCCCCCCCCCCCCCCCCCCCCCCCCCCCCCCCCCCCCCCCCCCCCCCCCCCCCCCCCCAACCCCCCCCCCCCCCCCCCCCCCCCCCCCCCACCCCCCCCCCCCCCCCCCCCCCCCCCCCCCCCCACCCCCCCCCCCCCCCCCCCCCCCCCCCCCCCCCCCCCCCCCCCCCCCCCCCCCCCCCCCCCCCCCCCCCCCCCCCCCCCCCCCCCCCCCCCCCCCCCCCCCCCCCCCCCCCCCCCCCCCCCCCCCCCCCCCCCCCCCCCCCCCCCCCCCCCCCCCCCCCCCCCCCCCCCCCCCCCCCCCCCCCCCCCCCCCCCCCCCCCCCCCCCCCCCCCCCCCCCCCCCCCCCCCCCCCCCCCCCCCCCCCCCCCCCCCCCCCCCCCCCCCCCCCCCCCCCCCCCCCCCCCCCCCCCCCCCCCCCCCCCCCCCCCCCCCCCCCCCCCCCCCCCCCCCCCCCCCCCCCCCCCCCCCCCCCCCCCCCCCCCCCCCCCCCCCCCCCCCCCCCCCCCCCCCCCCCCCCCCCCCCCCCCCCCCCCCCCCCCCCCCCCCCCCCCCCCCCCCCCCCCCCCCCCCCCCCCCCCCCCCCCCCCCCCCCCCCCCCCCCCCCCCCCCCCCCCCCCCCCCCCCCCCCCCCCCCCCCCCCCCCCCCCCCCCCCCCCTATTATTATATTCTCTATTTATATTTTTCAATAACCTCCCCCTTTTTGAAAGCACATTTTAAATTCCTTTTCTTGTCAACTTTCTTGCAATTTGTGGGTAATTTCTTGCTAAGTTGGTCAGTTTTTTCCCAAAAGAAATCAAACCAATTTGCTCAGGTTTCAAAGGGTTAAATAGTTAATAGCAGCACAAGAAAACTGATGTCAATCCAGGTATCAAACTCTTAATACACATTACTAAACATGTTTTAAATAAAGAAAACATGTAAGAATATATGCCACAAATATTTAATATTTATAGAAATTGCTTGAGGGAAAGATGCTTGTGAATAACAAAAAAAGCAAGCAAAGCTGTTCACAGTAGGCACAGTATTGCTGCTACTTCAAGCTTAAATTTGGTGATATTTTATGAAGTGCTGTTACAGGTCCAGAAATATTTTACTGTAGCTCCTGTGCTTGTGTAATGTATAAAATGTGGCTGTAGCACAAGTAATTCACCTGTGGAATGCAATAATAAAGAAAAGTCAAATCTGTATGAAATTTTACCCACTTCAGTTTTTAAAAAATGTACATTTATGCAGCTGCCGTCACATGTAAAATTGTAATGTACAATCACAATATTCAAACAAGTGCATACAAGTATTTATGATTGTGAATCTCTTTAAAAGTTAGACAATTAAGGCATCAATAGATCCTTTATTTCCCAGTGGTTCAATTTTTACTTAAAACAAGTTAAATGCAGCTGCAAAGCAATATTGGTCATAACTCCGCTTACAGGCCAGAACTAATTGTTGCCTGGTGGGAAAAAAAAACATTCACATCCTTCCAGGAAGCACCAAAACTCTAAGTACTGCTGATTTTAGTGTCACAGCTCCGGTTACATACACTCCCCTGAGAGCGACTGGATGTGGGACCGTCCATTGTCACTCTCACAGTGGTATTTCGGATCTTCATTGTCCTGTAATGCATCTAGACACTTCGCAGCAGCCAGTTTGGAGGTGAGATGCCAGACTGGGAGAAGTAGTTCCACCACCACGGTTTCTCCTGGCGCTCTATCCCTCCCTCACCTACGTCTGGCTCACTGTAGCGCTCAAACTGGTTGTAGGGGTCAAATCGATCCCATGAGTCCACTGTGGGGAAGAGGTGGTCGTCGATATCGGGTTCTATGGGAACCTGGATGCAGGACAATGGGAAGGATAAAGATGGAGAGCAATGACAATCAGTGTCCATCAATTTAGTAGTTATATTTTTTTTTGCTAAATCTGATGCAATAAATCTCCACTAAAACTACACAATGCATGGGTAGAAAGTCAGATTTTAAAACATGATATTTGAAAAAAATTGGTTGAAAAGATATTGAGGACAAAAATCCAACCTTTGCCAAGACAAAGTCGACACGTCCAGCCCTGTTCATGCTGTGAGGCAGATAAACCCTCTTGCTGACCTTAGAGTAACCCTTAGCTGTGGCTGTCAGGATGTGAGTACCAGGGTTCAGCAGCCGCCAGTAGTCTCCATCTTCAGCTGGAGGGAGAGGAACAAAACACAGTAATACAGTCAACATGTCAGAGAGGAGGTCAAACAATGACAGAGGAGAACTTGTGAAAGAGGAGCAAAGTAAAATTAGAAAAAAAAACGGGGATAAGCAGATAAACATGTCTACAGTCATGCTAGTGGCTCTGTGAGGCTAAAATTGGGTACAGCAGTGCTTTGAAATGTAAGCACACTTACAGGCTCACAATGTCAATGCTAAAATGCTGATGTTTTGCAAATATGATGTTTACCGTGGTAACCAGCTTAGTTTAATGTCTTAGCATGGGAAGCGCTTATATGTTGCCTGATCTTTTCTTCCCAAGGTCTAATGTGAGTTTGAGTTTATTTACATTCATCCTTACAGTTATATGAAATTGATATAATAAATACAAATAAAATTATATCCACAGTCTGCTTGCGTATACTCCCAGTACATGTCAAAACTGTACACCCATACATTTATACTCATACATGTCATACATCACGTTCATACTTTCACTTTCATTTCTTTCATGTGCAGGATTCGATATTCCCAATTTTCATATTCTGTTTACACACATTCACTTACCTGCTGTATTTTCTGTCAAATTTAACCAGTTTAAAGTTATAATATTTCATAAATAAACTAACTTGATCCTTGACCTCTTTCCTAACCTTGAAACTGTAGTCAACTACTTTTGATTTAATACCCCAAAAATATTTTAAAAATTACTCCTTTTCCCCTTTTTTCATCTTTTGTTTATTTCCTCTCTTTTAACTAGTTATTTAATTGGTTGACTTATTTATATTATTTATAATATTATTATTTATATTAGGACTTAAATATGTTTGGGAGTTGTTCTCCATACAAAAGACCCTTATTTTGGGCCTCCCTAGAACATAGTACCCTGGGAACATAGAAATAAGGATACTCACATTTGCTAATTATCACTAAACACAAAGTGCAGCTGAGGTAGATGGAAATGTCATTAGTTTTGCATTTATTTAGTCAAAAATTAAAGTATTGCAAATATTAAAGTTTTGATGATGATTTTGGTGCAAAGCAAAAGTGAAGAAATCACCAAAGTTGTTAAAGTTCATCCTGAGGGGGACACAAATGTTTCATGGAAATCCATCCAATAGCTGTCAAGACATTTGACACAAATATCAAATTCATGGTCAAATGAAAGTCATTGGGATTCATCATTTGGGAACCACAATTATCTGTAGTTGTGTTGGACTGACTAACTCATGGCTTGGCTAAAACTGTTTAATATCCATGGTGAGTTCTACAAAATGTGCCTCACAGTTACATAATAACACCAACCTCCTGATGGCTACAATAAACAGAAACGAAAAATGAAGTTAGACCAACTGGAAAACATGTAACCATGTCGGACTGTGTTTACCTGTGGTGACATCTTTCCTAATCCCCCTGACAGAGATGGTTGCACCTTTTATTCCATTTCCATCAGCATCCTTGACTATTCCCTTTATCCCGCGGTGGACCTGTTCAGAGACAGGAAGCAAAATGAAAGCCATATCATCTCCTTGTCTGCCTCGTACTTTGTTTGCAGACAAGTAAATCGCCCACATGCACTGTCTGTACGCGTATATTCCCTATACATATAGGCACATAACTTATTATTAATATTGTTTTTATCCTTTCTGTCCTTTCTTGCCTTTAAACCCCCCTTGATACAAGTGTTCTAAGAGCAAATTTGACTTGACAAGCAACTATCATTGCACATTTTTACTGTCAATTATTAATCGTTTCACTATCAGTTAAAATAAATAATGCACTGTAAAAAATGTGCACATTTTAAACACAAACTGGGCATCAAGCTTGTCTAACAGACACCTACAGACTCCATAAAACTGAGCAGAGCTTCCTTATTCCTCTTCCACTCTGGGTAAAGCTCGGCCTCAGAGGGGAATTTGTCACAGCCGAGCTCTACAGTGATTTCCAGGCAATTAGTGTGCAAGTAGTTGAAGTCGGACATACCTGAAAGGTAGACATGCACATAATGAGGACGACACAAGCAATGAGAGTAGCAGAAATGTATACATACATGTCTTCGAAAAAGTTTTGTATCTCACCACCAGCAAAACTGTACCACAATGCGCCATTGATGATGCCCCTTGTGCGGTAAAAGTTGGCCCCACACCTGTCTGTGTCGTTGTTTGACATGGTTTCGTGGGCGTCTGCGTAGGTACGAGCCATCTGCTTGAAAGCCTAAACATGAAGTGAGGAAATCCAGCTGCATTGTTAAACAAAGCGTTTTTTCAGCAACCGTTAAACCACCACTTGAGACATCCATCCTAATCTCTACCTGTTCATCTTGAGTGGGTGAGAACATCCTCTCCTCATGGGGGTGTCTCGAGAAGTCGAAGGGATAGGAGACCACCAGATCACCTCCATGGAGGCTGGCAGACTGAACAAAGGGCAGAGACCTGATCCACTTCATCACTGCATAAGTCTCTGGCGCCACCTACAGCCCACAGGTAGGATTGAATCATTTTGGGACAAAAATACTGTACTGAGGATGAATCTCATTAAATCTGAATAGTAAAAGTATGGATGCCTGATAATATCGGCACATCATCGGCAAATATATTGGCCTTAAAATGAAATATCGGAATCAGCCAACACGCTGATCTCTGCCGAAATCACAAACTGAGATATACATACTTCCTAAAATTATTGACAGTGAATATGTACAAAACATCAGTCCTAAATTGTAGTATTTTTCTTGTTTTGCACATAAGTGAATATTACATTCTACTTATACATATACTTTGAAAATCATCAAATGTTATGTCTCAATAAAAGTATGCAAAATATGATGTTAATTCCACTTCAGAAGAGACTCAGTGATAACGAAAATTGGGAGGGGAAAAAAAGTGGATATATCGATATTGGTTATCGGTTATGGTCTAAATGAGTTATATATCGGCATATCGGATAACGGCACAAAAATCCAACATTGTGCATCCCCATGTAAAAGCCAACGCCCTTACCTTGCCAAACCAGTAGGCATCAGGGATTGGGATGTGGTCAGTGCGGTAGTGCCTGCTGCGGCGGTTCCGGTAGAAAATTGAGGTGAGGTCTGGAAAGTTGCGGTTGAGGTCAATATTCTGGGCGTTGGCCCGTCCACTGGTCCAACCATTCAACATGTGACCCTGAAACATTTAAGTTCAAACAACTAGGAGTGTTAAAAGGTGTCAGAGAGTGTGACATTATTTAGGATGATGTGATGTTAGTAGGAGCTTTGATTATATGAAGAAAATATTGAGTAAATGATATGAACATTAGTCAGAAGAACAGACCTGTGAGACTGTCTTTGTTATTCTGTTGTTAACATGTAGACAAGACCATGTATCCGTCATGAGAAAAAGCAGCAAGGAAACCATTATTCATAAATACTGGAAGTCAACAGAAAAAAAATTGAATCCAATCCAATCCACCCAAACAATCAAAAATAATTTTTGGATTATGCAAACTGTTGCATATTATCACACATAAAAAAAAAGATCTGTATGTACAGCCATATACAGTACAAATCTGGGAACAGTTTGAAGTTTTTGTTTGTTCTTTGGTATGCTAAGTAAAACTGAAAAATGCAATACGTTCAAGTATTTCAGCCTGCAAAATACATCTGAAATGTAATCATATTAATAAAAGGTGCATCATGCTGCACACTTTCATTAATGTTTCAACCACAAATGCATTGTGAATTGTGCAATCAGACAATCTGTCAGACAAAAAACAATGCATATAAAGCGCCCAGCCCAGCTGCTAGAAAGAAAACTATACATTTCTGCAAATCACAAAGATGTTACATTTGTACATTTCAAGTCTGATACCTCTGAAACGTACCAATGTAACACATTCATTTCCTTCTGGTCCATCCAAACAGCTTTCTCTCCAAAAACAGAGGAAGGGTTGTGATACAAAAAAGGGATCACCATATTTTCAGCCCTGTTGCTTGAGGAAAATATACTGGCATTGTGCATTTCTGCAATCCACAAATACATTACATTTGTACATTTCATTTGCTTCGTATCAATAGTTCTGAAGTGACTGTCTTTGGGAGGTGGAGGGGATTGTGTATGGAGAAGCAACTTAGCAAGACGCCTGCCAAGCTGCAGAGTGCTATTTGAGACCAACCAAAACCTAAACCAGTTGTTATTTAGCGATTTATGTTGTGTTTCCAGCGGCCCTCAAGACACCAATCGTCAGTGTTTTTAAGCAATTTGTTGCTGTTTTTCCAGCAGGGATAGTGGCATGAAGAGCAGCTGGTTTTAACCTAGATATTGCCATGTTTCCAGCTGGGATAGTGGCAAAAAAGTGGTTGTTTCCTTACAAGATATGTGCATTTCCTGAAGGAAAGTGGAACAAAAAGCAGAGACATCGCTGCCTTTTCAGCAGGGATTGTGCTCCCCAAACTGGGTATTTTAAGACCAAACACAAACTTTTCCTTATTGTCACAAAGTGGTTTTTGTGACTCAACCTAACCACAACATTGTGGAAGTATCTACTACATAATGATGTGTAAATGTAACATATTCGTGGTTTGCAGAAACATACAATACCAAAATTTTTTTCTGGCGAATGGGTTAAAAATGCATCTCTTGGTGTATGCTTATGTGTATTATGCCTGCCATGAAGAAATCAGGCTTTGGAGTACATTTTAGATTGCACATTACATATATGGTGACAATCTTCAAAGAAGACCTCAGAATGTGACACCAGCTCCCTGTCATAATACTGAAACACACATTTGAGCATATGATCAGTGTACAGCACACATGCATGTGGAGTTTGTTAGATGAAAAGCGACACGGCGTGACACATTAGTGAATACATGCACAGCATATTCACAAAAGGTTTTGTCAGTATTGTTATAGTGAGCATTGCTCTCTTAGATGCCAGTGTAGAAGAACCTCTTTCTCAGGCTTGTCACATCCTCCACAGAAAGTTGCTCTCAGTTGTTTTTGGATAATCCTACACCATAATCATGTAGAGTGGAACAAACTGAGCTGAGGGACTTCCTTAAGTGACAAACAAACAAATGAAGTGATTAGTGTTCAATTCTCTGGTTAGTAGCAGAACAAACGGTGAAGGTGGCCGGTGGAAGGCTTCAGTACTCTGATCTCTTACATCCAGTTCAGCAACTGAGCCAAGATTTTGATATAACATTATCTTTATCCTTCTGTATGACATAGCAAAAGCGAAATGTTTTTTTGTAGATATTTGACCGTCTCTGTGGTCACAATATTCACAGCTACAACATTGCCATAATGTTGCTCAATGGTGTCCCATTTTACAACCCACAAACAATGTTGTAAACCTCCTCTGCATTAGCAATGCCCAAACTCCCTCAGCAGAGTACCTCATTCCTCCACCTCCACAAGTCTAGTTGAACAGGCAGTGGCGTGAGAGCGGATAATGGCGGTTTGTCTTTTTGTTCTGTTAACAGTATTTACTTCCTGGTTGCTGAGCTCCGGGTCATTGTTATCCTCTACCTCTGAGGCAGCCAACTCATAGCCGTCGGGATTCATGGAGGCCAGAAGATGGATGCGGGTGGTGTTGATGATGGTTTGAATTCGCTGGTTCCCCAGACTGTACTCTGAACACAGGTACTGGGTCAGGTAGATGAGCAGCTGGCGGCCCAGCACCTCGTTGCCGTGCATGTTTGCCACCATCTTGATCTCTGGCTCCACTACAAGTTTACAGACAAAGCAAACATGGTTAAAGCTGCATTAACTGATTTGGCCACTTTGGGGCAGCAGAACAAGCTGTAAACACAAAACTGGCACATTATCCATTTCACATGTGTGAAATGGTGATGTTGTTTGCCCTAAAAACAAAACAGTGAATGGGCAACTTCACAGTAGCTGTGTCCGTAACTGTCTATGGGTAAAGAGACCAGAAAAGAGCAGAGAGAAGAACAAGAGAGTGAATGTTGGTCTTAGATTCACATGGAGACCATAAACATGACACCAAATCAACATTAATACTGCCAAGTATTGGTTGAATGTGTAAATATGCAACTTTTAACTACTGTTGTTTCCCATATCAACATTACATGGTGATGATATGTCAGTGTTGTGTTTACAGCTTGTTTATGCTACCAAGTGGCCAAAAATCAGTTTATGCAGGTTTTAAGGCAGATATTTGCAATAACACGTACTGTAAGCTGGGGGGTGAAGAAGAAATTACCAGATTTTAGGAATGCCTGATAATATCGGCATGTCATTGGTACTGGCAGATGACGGCTTTAAAATGGAGTATTGGCATTAACCTGAATTGAACATTTGTACCTAAATGACAGGTGATAAGAAGACACTTTAATTATGTGTCTTTAACAAGTTGAAAGAGGTCAAATTTACTCAGTATTTGGCTATTTTTCAGGATTGTCCTAGGGAGAGCATCATCATTGAAATTAAATATTGCATGTCTTACCTGTAACCTAGCTTAAAGGAGTTTTATTGTATTTCCCAGTGAATGTGTACATTTTGAAAAGCATTGTATTTTATGTCTTCATCTGCCACCAGTGAGCCATCATGATAAGAGTAGGCATAATATGCTAATTCCACTACAGGAGAGACTTGATGCAATTAGGTGGAAACACATGTTTGCATATATTGGCACCAACATCAGCAAGCAGCCAAAATAAGTCAGAAAATATTGGCATATCACATATTGGCAAAAATCCAATGTCTTGCATCACTACTGGATTTCTTTACAGAGGAAATTAGTAACACAAGAGGAATGCTGCAATAATAACATTATCAGAGTTACTGCTCTTGCTTACTCACAGAGCTCGTGCTGTCCTGGATTGTCGGTGAACTCAATAACCAGCAGATCCCGGCCCTCTGTGCTGCGTCCGATGCTGTAGACGTGAGAGATGTGGGAGCACTTGGCTGCTGTCCTCTTTAGTAAGTTGTACATTTGGGCGTTGGAGGTGTAGGTGAACTGGATGATGGTGCTGGGTTCTTCAGGAGAGAGGTTGGACATTGCTAGCTCCTGTCTGGCTGGAGGAGGGATGCCAGGATTTAGGGAAGGAGAAAAGGATGTTTGTTTGTTTCACAGAGCACTAGGTATGCATGATACCAAACAGTACAACACAGCAGCGTGACCTTTACCTTTCAGCCCCGCCAGTGGATCAAAGCAGCCCTCCTGGTCGCTGGCAAAGAAGCGGTCACAATCCAGGAAGTAGGGCCAGGCCATTTCTATGGCTTCAAAGGCGTGGGCACAGTCCCTCCTTATTGCATCACATGTGCTGCGGCACGGTTTGATCATCTTGTCGTTCTGGCAGGGCGAGGCGAGCACAGAGCAGCCGAGGAGACGCATCTCAGGGGAGCACTCCCCGTTAAGCAGGCCATGGATGACGCTGAGGAGGAGGTACTCTGCCCCCGACTCGGCCTCCACGCGACTCCGGTGGCCAAGGATGTTGGGGAATATGGTTCTGGAGTGACAGCATTTTAACAAAGGTCATTAAACATGATGTCCACAGTCAGCTGCAAAGAGCTTAAAAAGACATAAAAGTCTAAATAAAAGGAATAAAACCAATGGCTTAAAGGTCCGGTGTGTAGGATTTAAGGGGATATTTTAGCAGAAATTTAACATAATAGTAAGTATGTTCTCTTTAGTGTATAATTAACTGAAAATATGAAAGGTTGCTGGGCAGTTCATATATATATACATTGCAAGCAGGTCTTCGTCCACAGAGATTGCCATCTTGTACTGCCATGTTTATACAGTAACCCAGAATGAACAAACCAAACACTCGCTTTAGATAGGGTCATTTGCGGTTTCCCATCAGCCACCATAGTAAGCAGCCCCTACACAACTCTAGCATTGGAAAAACAATGATTTTTTAAAATGGGAAACTCCTTTATTCCGTGTATTTATCGGTTTAAATCACCGGGTCTGTTTGTTTTGGAGAGGTAGAGACCTCTGCAGACAACTCTCCTCACCGTAAAAACCTCCTGAGTGTCTGAATCATAAATAATGTGAGTACATATTAAGTTATCGGAGAAAAACAGAGAGCACACAAAAGCAGGTGCAGGGCTAGCAGCCTGTCTGCAATGCACCAAAAAGCACGGGTGAAACACTGGTCTGTAACATAAAACTGCTTTATTCAGTGTTTTTACTTGTTTAAATCAACCTGTCCATTTGTTTTGGAGAAGACGATACCGCTGCAGATAATTAAGCTCCCGGGAAAAACTTCCTGAATGTCTGAATCCTAAGTTATCAGAGAAAAGGCTGGGCACACAATAGCAGGGGCAGGTTAAGCTGTCTGTGCGCATTGTGCCAAACAGCATATGAAAAACACTGATTTGTAATTTGAAACTGCTATATTCGGTGTTCTTACTCGTTTTAATCACATGGTTCATATGTTTTGGAGAGGAAGAGACCTCTGCAGATAATTCAGCTCCTGGTGAAACCCTCCTGAACAACAAATAGTGAAGGAATGATTTCATCACCCACATTAGTACCAACCTCTACAACCCACCTAGAATATTCCATATCATTACAGTAGCCCAGGTTCAGCTCTGTGCAAGTAGCTGTTGAAGAAAGAAGAAAGCTGTTAACTTACATTTTTAAATGGATATTTATTTAATGCATAGTTTAACAATTAAATACAATTATTTATTTGGTTGTTGTAAATTTACTGCTGGATCTAGTATCATTTTTTGAGTCAAAATATTTTAATCTTTTTAGGTCCTGTCTGAAAGATCAGTATCTGTCACATCTTTGAGAGCAGTCAAAGAAACGCTTTGATCCATTGATTATCTGTTAGACTTGGCAGGTGTAGCACCTGGTGTTCCAAAATGGAAAAGTACAGTGTGGGATTTTTGAAGCTCCATAAATCCTTCCCTTGAGCTCAAATGCGGCTGCAGCTGCTTCTCCTCTCAGACACCAGCTATACAGTGAGGAGGCCTGTTGCATCTTGCAGTAGCACATTTCAGACAGTTTGGTTTTTCAGCCCTGAAGGTCAAATATTACCCTGGAAATTCATTGAAATGATCTGATTTCTAAGATGATGGGGTCTGATCTGATCATTCTCTGCATAAAATCTGATTATTAAAACTTATTAAAGATATGATTTCATATAAAGCCCTAGACTGCACGAGATTAAATTAATAATCCACCTACGTTTTTCTTCAAAAGCATTGCTGCTGCTGCATCTTCCTGTGAGAAAAGCATAAAATATTAGTAGGTCATAAATGAAACACTAGGAGGCGACATCTTCAAAAGCAAGGGACGAGCCAATGCATGCCTTCTGCTTTATGACTGTTTATGACAAGGCCGGAAAACAAACAGCAGGTGACACTGTCTACAACATGAAGTCAAATCTGCATCAGAGCGACACTTTTTCAGGGCTTTTTACAGAATTTGACTGTATATGCTGCGAGAGAAAAAATGATAAAGAATAACGAGTATTATTGAGCATTTTTAAGTACGGTGTTTAAATTGGAGCATATGCCGTGTTGACATGTGAATTTGGATCTGCATTTCAGCTGAAACGGCTGTTTTTAAGTGATTAGAAGCGCTGGAAGAAGCCTGAAATTGTCCACGCTCATTCAAATATGCCTTTAACTTTTGTTTTCTACGCATCACGCATTGGTGTCGTACATTAGGCACATTCCCATGAACCGTTTGTCTGAAACTGAAAGGCTCTTACCCAAAATTTCGTCTCCTGGCTGACAGTTCTGCTGCGGGGCGCACCAACAACTTTTCGTCAAGGAAAGAAACAGCAGCAAAAGTCCTAAACGCATGTTGAAGTGCAGTAACGGCGGTGTTGTGATGTGGCAGAGTGAGTGCGTGCGCGTGTTTGAAGCTGCAACTTTTCTGCTCTCCAGGCTGGATGATAATTACCACCCACAGGACGGAAACCTCCTTCTTTTGTCTGTACGGAGCATCCCTGACCCGAAGAAAAAAAAGTGCGCCGCCGCGCCAGGATTATGGCTCACTGCAGCCTGTGCGTTACGAGCGAGCGCCGATCATATTTCACTGCACAGTGTGTGTGTGTGTGTGTGTGTGTGTGTGTGTGTGTGTGTGAACATGAGGAAGAAACGTGGCTTGTGGGGGTGGGAGTGAGGAAAGTTCATGCCTGTTTGTTTGACATAACAGAGCTGCTGAGCTGCTTCACCAACTCAGAGCAGGAACAGATCTGAGCAGCATTAGTCTGTGAAACCTCATCAACCTTCATGTCCTTGCTGTTTTATTCTTGTAATGTTCATCTATTGTTAGATTATTATGGCAATGTATGATATATATAGCAGCGGTTCCCAACATAGGAGGCAGGACCCTTCATAGGGTCCCAAGGGGTCACCAGACTATTAAAGGATTAAGAAAATAATTAGCTGCAGAAATTGGTCTTGTGCTTTAGCTTCTTCTTCTTCTTCTTATTATTATTATTATTATTATTTAATAAAATACAGCATATTTTAATTATATGAATTGTTTTAATGTGTAAAGTGATCCTGTCTATGCGTTTGTTTTACTAAGTGTTTTGTGGTTTGTTTGTTATTTGCTGTAGTATTACCAGAAGAAAATGTGTTATTGTATATTTCTGTAAAAGGACAGCTATGTTACTTTTGTGTATTTCATATGTATCATATCATCAATTTAAAAATCATGTAGTTGGCTATATGAGCTGACAGCTAGGCAAGAGAAAGCACTGAGCAGCAAAAGAAAAAATGATCTAAAAACTAGCAAGAAATTAGCAAAAAAAAGTATGAGCTGACAGCTTGGCAGGACATCTGTCAAGCTGCACACCACTTTTCAAGATCTGCAAACAAAGAATCCTGTTAATATCTATTTATTTATTTATGCATTAATGTATTTATTTAGTAATTTATTTATTTTGAGTCATCGCTTCATTTCCTGCGTCTTTTTAGCCACCAAATTAGAGTGTCTTTAAGCAACCCATTGCTATTTCCACAGGAAATCGTGCCATGAAAACCTTTTGTTTTTTAATAATAAATAATAATAATAATACATTTTATTTATATAGCGCATTTCAAAATACTCAGATGCTTTACAAATACAGACAAGCAACACATTAAAAAGAATAAAACATAAGTTAAAATCATGAATTAAAATCACACATTATATACCAAGACATCACCGCATTTCCTGCAGGGGTAGTGCTTGTTGTTTTTACTGAGACATTGCTGTGTTTTCAGCTGAGATTGTGCTACCAAAAGCGAGTCATTTTTAGCGAAAAAATGTTATTTTCCTTATTGTAATAACCAAGTTGTTTTTGTGCCTAAACCTAACCACAGATTGTTGACATAACATACACATGTAATGTTTCCATGGTTTGCAGAAACATATCATGCTAACATTTTATTCTGATGAGTGGGTTGCAAGTTTTCATCCTGCTGGACAAGAAAGATATACTCTCTTCTCTCCTCACCTCTTTAGGTATCCGTCAAGTGAGACAAATCTGAAAAGTAATTTGCTCCCAGCTCATGTGTTGGTAGCCGCTGCAACACAACTTCAATTCATATAACCAGCAAAATATTCCCAGAATGTAATGGTTTTTCACTTGTTTGCATTCAAAGAGCAGACTCAAAGTGTTTCTGTGGCAGTGGAGTTTATTCTTTAATCTGTGTTTTAGTAGTGATATAACATCTTCACACATCCTCACAACTATTGTTACACTACATGTTAAAAATGGCACTCATTAACACAGACTTTAACATTAGTTTCATAACAGTCAACAGTCAGAATAAAGTTTTTCTTTCAGTTCTTTCACTGAAACATGAAGACCACTTCCTAACAAGTTTAAGGTTACTTCAACCATACATTTACATTGATGATAGTAGTTAACATAGTGTTGTGGGCGTCATGTGGTGTGTTCTTGGCAATGCCTCAGTAGGCAAACTGATGAGCCCTGTGGAAACGGCAGTCTGTAGAGGCTGAAGAGGCCTTTGGCAAATATCAGAGGCCTGTGCGCTCTTATTGAGCGTACATCGTTTTGTGTCCTGCAGCTCTGCCAGTGCGCAATAATCTGGTTTAAAGAGTCCTGACATCCACGCCTGTGTTAAAGTGTCCTTGAGCAAGGCACTGACTCCCTTCCATCTGCAGGGCTGCTGCTCTTCAGAGACCATGACCTCTGACCTTCCCGTAAGAGGGATACAAGTATTGAATCATTTAAATATTTGCACATCAAGCTCAGGTGACTCTGGCAGCGCAGGTGTCATCTGTGGTGTCCAGTGTGCTGCTGGCGCTGTGGATTGACTGCGAGTAGTGATCCTTTCTTATGAAACGGCTGATGATACCTACTAGGACCTTCCTGTACTGCTGCCGCAGCAGGCAGTAAACAAATGGGTCGCTAGAGGTTTTGGCATAAGACAGACATTTGGCGGTCATGCCCCAGTACCGGGGGATATGCACAGAGGGCAACAACTCCACCAACCTGCAGGAGGAAGAAACAGAAGAAGAAGAAGAAGCAGAGGAGGTCAGTTTTTTTGGCTCTAATGTACTGAATATTGAAGCCCGTTTTTGTCAGGCGCTTGAAAAAAAGGTTTGTTTCTCTCATCACTGATAACAGGTTTGAATAATGCAATTGCATTTAATCATTTCATCTTATTTTCTCATGATAATTTAAAAAAACCCACATGGGTAGGAACTTAAAGGACCCGTGTATAAGATTTATGGGGATTTAGTGGAATCTTGTGGTGAGGATTGCAAATTACAACCAGATTAAACTTCTCCCAATTAAAATTCCTTCAGTGGTTATTGTTCAGGAAGTTTTAACAGGGAGCCGAGGTATCAACAGAAGTCTCTTCATCTTTAAAACAAACGGACACTGTGATTAAATTACTGAATAAAGCAGTTTACTCTAAATAAATATGTGTTTTTCCAACACTTGTTGCGTGTAGGAAAACTGCGATGACCAACATGAAAATCTAAAGCCAGAGTTTGTTTTGTCCGTTTTGGGCTGAAAAATCCTGGTAATCTAACACTTTATGCTTGAGGACCGGCTTCCTGTGTAGATATAAATGGCTCACTCAAGGGAAACGAAAACACTATTGCTATTTTGAAGGTATTATACAGTTATGGACAAAAAGTTAAAAACCATATGTTTCATTTCTGCTAATCATGTATCCTTAAATTCTACACACTCGACCTTTACCAGGTGGTACAATTTGGAATTTATGTCAAATTTATAATATGTGAATATTTCAGGTGGCATAAATTAGCTGGACTGTCTCTCTCTCTCTCTCTCACACACACACACACACACACACACACATTGTATATATATGTATATACACTGCATATATACTGTATATATGCAAAGTTTAAATGATCATTGATTTTAGTTTGTGAATACATCTACAAATATCATGTATTTAAGACTGAATGTTTCCAATTGATGTGTAAACTTTAAGATATGTTTACATCCTTCTTCAATAATGGACATTATGGACTTTCCTCTTTTTATAGTTGTTGTCATAAATCATCCATTGTTTCCATTTACTTAAACATTTTTCTTTCACTGGAGGCTGATCATTCTCTATCACATATTTCAAAAGAAACCTATAGCTATTTAATATATGTAATTGTGTGATTGTTTGATGCATATTTTAGTTCTTTGTGACGTAATAAATGTAACCTTATTAAAATTCATAATGTTGTCATTTTGTGTTTGAGATGTGTTGATTGAACTTGAGCCTGTGGTATAGCACTTTGTATTGTAGGACGACAAAATATTAGGACTACTTTACATCATTACTCTCAACGCAGATTAAAAAAAATGAATGTTGGAAACGAGATAAGAAACAAACAAAAAATAAATAAATTCTGGGGTTTTGCATAGAAATTACTTGTGTATTTAGGACATTGTGCTTAGTCTTTATGCGTCAGATGTTACACCACAGTGAAACTGAACTCTGAAGACATCATGTGGGAGGTTAACCAACTGGCGATAAACAGAGACAGTAGGCTACAGAGCAGGCTGTTACCTTGTTATAACGTAGGGTGAAAAGCAGAGGATGAAGGTGCCGATGAAGACGCAGATTTTTTTAGTGGCGCGCTGCCTCCTCTTCTTCTGCTCAGCCAGACACCTCTCCTTCACACTGACAGACACACAGAGACATTCATTTATGTCTGACATAATAACAGCTCATATATAATTAGTATAACAACACAGCCTTTGTCCAGCATTAAAAAAAAGGTCAAATTAACTTCATTTTCTCCACCAAAACAAGTCAAACTGCACTGGATACAAGTAGAAACATCTCTGAAAGGTTCTCCCGTATACTTTACCTGGGGTGAATATCCACCAGCAGCAGCAGAGTCTGCACTGTTATCACATCTATCCTCTTGCAGTGCGACCTGGCCACTCTCAAAACTTTCAGGTAGGCGAAGCACAGCACGAGCAGGCAGAGCGCGAAGCTGCTGCAGTGAAACAGCGCAGTGAAAGTCGCATAGGCGGCCAGCTGCGACCTCTTCTCCCCATCCAGGTGCACCGTGCACGAGGCGTAAGTGTGGCTGTAACCCCCCCAGTCCATGAGCAGCTGGGTCAGGGAGAAGGTGAGAGAGTGCATCCAGGAGTACGCCACGATGAGAAACGCGTCCCTGTAGCGCATCTTGCTGGAGTAACTGAGGGGGAACACCACCGCGATCCACCTGTCCATGCTGAGCGCGGCCATGCTCAGCATCGCGTTAGCGGTGAGAAAAGTCTCAGCAAAACTGACAGCCTGGCAGAACAAGTCCCCGAAGGGCTTTGCGCTTTCTGCCACAGCGAGAAAAGTGGCGGGCATGTTGATGACGGTGAGCAGGATGTTGGAGAAGGACAGGTTCAGGATGAAGATGCCTGGCACGTGGGATCTTAAGTCGGCGCTCTGGGTGAAACATAGCAACACTGACAGGTTTGTCAACAGCGAGACCACAGCTATCACCACAATGGACACTTCCAGTAGGAACTCCGGTATGCTCATCTCTCGAGGCTTAGCAGCAGACGTGGGGAGGATGGTGTGGTGAGTCCGCCATGCTCTCTGCTCGTGCCCCCCACCAGCTGACCACTTTCCCGGCGCACATGTGCCAGAAACGCTTGTGAGCTGGAGACCCGCGTGGAGAGCTGTCCAGTGCTGAAACACCCAAACAAGCCTTGCTGATGTTGATCTATGGCATGAGCTACTTTTTAAAGTATGTTGCTCAAGCTATCCAGTGATTAAATTGATTATCTTTTTAAATTCCTCCAGTTATAATTACCCTCCCGTTCTTTACTCCACAGTGAAAAGCTGTGGAAATTATGACTTCAGGTTACCAAGTGCTCTGTGTTTACTCTCGATCATGCGCACTACCCGGCGCCTCCTCTCCTCGCTGGCAATGCCGTGCGCCCTGCACGTGCAGTCGGTAGCTGGCTCATGTGACGCTTGAACAATATTCATGCAAGCAGGAGTTAATGTCAGAGATGGGGATGTCATGGTGTGTGCACACAGAATACACCCCCCCAAAAAGATGACAATGTGTTTTTTATGTGCAAAAACCCAGAGTGATGGCTGTGCAAAAATGTCTATGAGTGGCTTTAAATGTGAGAAATATTAATATGTAGTGTATGTGTGTGTGTGTCTGGGCGTTTGTGTTTGTGTGAAACAACTCTTTATATCCTCTCTTTGACAGTATATTTCCTTTATACACATTCCAGTGGATCAAAATGAGCACATCACAGTTAAACTGGGACCACAGAGACAGATTGAGTCCACCCCCCCAAATAACATCAGGTGAAACACACGCACTCTCAAACACACACACAAACACACAGACAAACGCACACACACATACACACATAGAGAGAATAACTAATCTCCATGGCAACACCAAATCTCTTGTGGCTTCATCACTCTTTGAACTTCATCTTCTTTTGCGCTGATTTGTGTTGATCTCCCCTCAAATGCCTGTGAGAAGCCATTTGCCACAGTGCGTTCGTTCAAATGCAGCTATATGAAAAATATCAGACACCGTGTTAGGCATGTGTGATCTACATTACAAATGCAGGTTTAGGAGAGGAGAGAGCACGAGAAGTATGAGAGGAAGGATGGGACCTGAGGCTGAAAGGAAAAATGGATTAAGGGGGAGGACGGGCATGTGCAGGATGGATTGATAGAAAAATGGATGGACCTGCTTCTCCCAGAATGTCTCTCAGGCATCTTTAGTCTGTTTCAAGTGTACAGTTATTTCTATATGCCTTTTAAACTGTATTGCCAATGGATTTTAATAGTAATAATACAAAAACCTCAAATTTTTAACTTCAAGAGGCTTGTGGAGATGACCTTGACGTGATTTTTTGTGCAATCATGTGTGTTTTTTAATAGAAGATTTAAAATGCCTTCATGGATACAATTCAAGCTAAGAAATGAAGTCAAATAGAATTTACATTGTTACACGTATTTTCTGTTTAATGTACGCAATTACCTTGTCATTATCTATAAAAGAACTTAATTTTTGAAAAGTGAAAAGGGATATTATTTAGCTTCTTCACTCCTGACATAAATACTGCAGCAACTAGAGTGCTGTGTCACTTGAATGTGATCAAATGTCCTTTTGGGGCCCAGCTCATGTAGCAAATAACAGTATGTGCTTCATCTGACTGTATTTCTTTGATTGGATGGTGGATGGCATATTACTTAGATGAGCCACATGCCAAAATGAGGACCACTGTTTTGCATCAACAAACAACAAAACTATCTGGGATTTAATGAGTCACTGCTGTGTTTGCAGTGGCTTTTTGGGCATCAACCTTGGGTGTTTTGTAGTGAGCCATCGCTTTTTTTCCAGAGGGGACAGGGGCATGTAAAATGATTCATTTCTTACAGAGACATTGCTGCATTGCCTGCTGGGTTAGGTGCACAAAAAACAATGTTCTTCACAAAGATATTGCTGTTTTTCTTGCCAGTGTAGCTGCATTAAGTGTTTTTTTAATCAATAGAATGCTGCTTTTTTACTGTGGTTGTAGCACAAAAAGTGTTTTTTTTTTTTTTTTTACTGAAGCTTCACTGCTTTTTCAGCTATGATTGTGGCACATTGGTAGCATGAGCAAGAACTCTCGTTCTCATGAAACCTGGGTTGTAGCACAACCCCAGTGTTTTTCACCAAGATATCACTGCTTTTCCAGTTGTGATTGTGGCATGAAAAGTGGCTGTTTTTCACCAAGGCATCTGTTCCAGCTATGATTTTGGCACTAAAAACAATTGTTGTCTTTTTGTTTTTTTTTACCAAGGCATTGCTGCTTTTCCAGTTGTGAATGTGACATAAAAAACGTTTTTTTGTTGTTGTTTTTTTTTACCAATATATTGCTGCTTTCAGCAGCGATTGTGGCACAAAAAAACATGGGTTTTTTTGTTTTTTTACTGAGATATGACTGTTTCTTGTCAAGATATGAAAAGTGGTAGCTTTTTTTGTGGGGCATTACTGTGTTTACAACAGGGATATTGCCCACACACCAAAACACAGTCTTCTCTTAACCATAACTGTTTTTTGTGCCGTTACTTGTCCACACATTAACCACGTGGTTGTTGAAACATCAAGCTTCAACTTATCCATGACATAACAACGTGCAAATACAACATATCCATGGTTGGCAGAAACATACAATGCCAACATTTTTTTCTGCTGATTGGGTTGTTAATCTAGGCATTTTAAATCTTCCATACTTTCACCTCTGCTTGCATGCAAGCAGGAGTGAGCTGGTGTGTGCAAATGCGTGGGCAGCTATTTCCTGAGAATGTACACATTATATATGTTTGTCTGTGGGCATGACGGCGGGCTGTTCGTCCCAGCAGCTCCCCAGATGTTATTTTATCCCTCCTGTCCCCAAGGGCTCCATTTATATTTAATCATTAACAAGTTCTTAGAGGATCACATTTACAGTATAAGCACCAACACGCCTAATGTGCTGCCCCTTTTGTTGTCGTCCTGCTATCCTCAGTGGAAGTGCTGTCCCTGAGCGTGTTATCTTAATGGCTATTTTGCCGTGAAGGAAACCCCCCCTTTGTTGCTAAGAAGGAGAAAGAGCAAGAGAGAGGGAGAAAAAAAAGAAGAGAGGGAATGAGAAATCGCCCCTCAGTGAGAGGAACCCTCTTAGTGGTCACGTGTATACTCCGGGTTCCCAGGGCTGGAACGGCTGTTATGCAAGCAACAGAATGCTGATGGCAGAAGCACTTAAGAAGTCCTGTTAGCAGGCGAGGGGTCCATCCAACTTCCCCGTAAGCCACTGCCCCTGGCTCTATGACTCCGTGTGTATGCCGTGAGTTTGCGCGCCATTACATAACATCACAATTCCCACGGTCGGCAACACAATATGGAGCTCCCTCATCACCTTAACTTCGCCTCTGTTCCTTTCCGTTTGAGCTAGTAAATGATTTTGCTCTCTGTCCGTGCATCCATCTGTCCAACCATCGCTCCATCCTCTCTGCTGCACGCGAGCCTGCCTCAGTCCTCCTGAAGCTTGGTTCCCTGCAAGTGAATTTTGTGAATTTTGTGTCCACATTTGAATACATCCTCAAAAGCCTGCACCCTCGGGCGCAGCTGTTTACTACGACTAAAGGCTCGTAGTGACTGAGAGAAGACAATCACTTTGTTTTGGCAGCAATGACCCTCATCTGTCTGCTCCACTCAATTCAATGTTGCACTCAAAAGACCTGAGAGGCATGGCATTTTGTCGAGGTGATGGTAGCACGCCCCTGTCCGGGGACAGTGGTGGTGATGTCAGGAGAAGAGTACGAGATGTGGGATGAGACAATAATGTGAGGGAGAAAAAGAATGGCAACAAATGTCATGGGTGAGTGTTTCTGGAGCGTGGGAGTCTGGGTGTAAAAATAGGTCTTAGCCCTGTGAGCTACAGAGCAAACGCTCCGCACAGAAACGCTAACTCACACAGACACTCACATGTCCAGACACACACATACACTCGCTTTCATCCATGCTCTCTGTCACTCTCTCTCTCTCTCCCTCCCCGCCTCTCTCCCGTTTCATCTCACTCTGTCACGTGCTAACAGTATGCGAGCCTGATTGTGGAATGAGTAAGTGTATGTTGATATAAGGGAGACACGTTTTTCACACGTTTGATGATATTATGAAGAAGATGAGATCTGTAATCTTTCTTCCACACTGCTGTCATGAGGAAAACTCAGTTCAATCGCTGATTTGTAAACAGATGTTACAAAAGCCACAGACAGATGTTTAACTTGCAGCATGCACACCTTAATAGAGGTTTAAAGGGTCATAAATACCACTAATATTACTTATATTATACATTTTTTTCTGCATTAAAGTTGATAAATGATGTTTAGGTATGACAACATCAATCCTTAAAAGAATACTTCACCTGCAAAATGAGCATTTTTATGTCATTTACTTGTGTTACAGTAGATTCCCAAAGAAACCTTTGTTTGGTTTGTATGCTTCCATGACGAACGGAGAATCCAAAAAGGCAAACATTTTTGATGAATTTAAGTCACGCCAAACAACAGCAAATATATATCAAAATATCCATTTACAAACTTTCACAAAACGTGTTGTGTAAAATCGTGTCTCATTTAACCAATCAAAAGGATTAAGCTTTAAACTGGAAGAGGCCGTTTACACGGCAGTGGTTCATGCATGAAATGTTAAACTTTTGCTGTGGTTCGGCCTTTTGGGGGCATGAAAATGCAAACATTTGACAATGGTTTCAAAGTATAATATTTTGAAAATGCAGCCCTTTCTGTTGCTGTGTAAATGGGCAATGCACGGCTCTTGTGAAAGCGATGACGTCACATCTGCACTTCATGCATGCGTATTAAGTTTCAGACTAATAGCCATAGGACAGCGATAATAACAATGGCGGACTACCGAGCTGTGTTGTTCTGCTGTCTCTGCTGAGTTTATTAATGCTTCTTGTGTGTGTGTTCGCCATCATCCTCGTTTGTTTATACTCACCGCTCTGTAAAAGAACGCCATTGTGTGCAGGCATGTGTTCTTCTATGGTGTGTCATTGCAAAGTTACACTGCCAACTACTGGCCTGACATGCATGCTACAGCGTTTTCAGCTGTTTTCGCAGATCCGTGTACACATGGATCGTTTTTATGAACGTGGATCTTTTGAAAAACACAAAGAATAGACTTTTCTATTTTTAGTAGAGCGGCTCTTTTTCAAATGTAAATAAATAAATCGGAACATTTTAGTGAAGATGGATGTTTCTGGGAAGTACTGAGAATCCGACTGAATAAATGAGACTGGGATTATACTGCACGAGCTGTGGGAGAGTTTGTAAACTGATGTTTTGATATAGTTTTTCTGTTGTTTAATGTTTATTTCAATTAATGAAAGATGTTTTCCTTTTAAGGATTCACTGTTCAGTGGGGAGGAATGCGAGAAAAACAACATTTTCTTCAGTAATTGATGCACAAATGTTCATTTTGTGGGTGGAGGTTTTTCTTTTATGTGAGTTTCATGTGTTTTTCATCAACTAAATGTAATTCTTTTACAGTGCAGAACATCTGCAGTTTGTTTTCAGGAGAGATGTTTGAAGTTGTTTAGTTTTGGCTGAAATGCTTTAAATGATGTGCTGAGTCAGTGTTTATGATAAATGCAAAAAAAAAGTTTTCCTTTCCATGTTGCTGATCTGGGGTAGATGAGCTCACCTGATGGTGCCTCCAGAAAGATCGGGCGCTCAAAAGTCTTCACTAATGATGCAGTCAGAAAACATTTTTGCAATGCCTGAATGTAATATGAAATGCATGGATTATATTTAATTAATTTGCGGTCCATTTCAATACTTCCCCTTTCAATGGAGCTTATATCCGATACACTTGTAGGTGACTGCCCACCCGTCATCTCTCAGGTTAGGGATGGCACCTTGGAAGAAGCTACTGGTTTCATGGCAACCTCCTGGTTGTGGGAATGATGTTCGTCAATGATGCTTGCGCTTAGTGAAAATTAGAAGTTTTGGTCGACAGCTCCCAAATGCACTTTTCAAATGCCAGCTTTCTAAATTGGCACTCAGTCATCTAAACTTTGAGCACCCCGGATCAATCACAGGGTTGTATAAAGACAAAAAACCCTTCACTTAATATAAACTCTAATGGAGTGTTTGTGCATTTGGTGTTTATTTAGGAATCACTGTTGCTGTGAGTGAATAAAACTAAATGACCCCCAAATTGTGATTGTTTCAACAGTCATCCATGATGTAAGTGTTGAAATCATCCAAACCTTCCGATACTTGAAGAACTCTGTTGGATAACAGATTGAGATTTAGTGAAAAAACAGATGTCACTGTGAAAAAGGCTCAGAAGTGTCTCTGCTGCCTACATAAACTAAACTCTTTTCCAGTGGATCAGACAATGTTTTATTCCTCCTTCACTGAATGTATTTTAACTTTTTAATGTAAAGTTGCTAATTTACAACCGTTTGTCAAAAGGACGAGAACCGATTGTGAGGTGCCCTTAACCTCAGCTCTGACATTATGAGCAAAACACAAAGAGCACTTGCACAACATGAATGGGTCCTCAAAAAAGCATATGAAGCCTTTTTCTCACATGAACTCAAATCTGGTCCCTTTTACACATGTAGCACACAACAGAAGTTTGGAGGTGTCAGACGTGTTCTCACCCAATCAATACTCAGCTCATCTGGTGTAAGTGAGACTTGGCGCCTGGAAAGAGTGTGCAGGACATGGAGGGAAAAATGCGCTGCTGAAGTTGCAGCGTTTCATTTGTAATTTGATGAACAACACAGTTTTTTGTCATTCCTAGAATTTAATGATGATTTTGGCTTTGGCCCACTTAACAACAGAAGTTCCCAAGTTTCTCTCCAGTTAGACATTTTCATCTTTGTGAAAACTTCCCTCCTTTTTCACCCTCAGATGTTTGTATCCTTTCAGTTTCGCGCCATTCACATGTTAGAAATGTCATCAACATGCCCGCTCGCTCGCTGTAAATTCTCTGGATAATGATCTGCTTTACTCACACATAGGCTTAATCAGACATTACACACACTTTGTGATATCGAGCTGGCTGCATAAAGTCCATTTAATGTCCGGTCCAACTGATTCTGACATCCTGGAGTTCTCACATAAAACTCCTCTGGGAAATGTTTAGATGTTGAATGTTGTTGATGTAGAAGTTCGGGGTTGCAGTGTATGTGAGAAAGGGCCTTAAGATTGTCAGCGACCTCACACATGTTTTGTCTTCTGCTTTCATTGAATGCCGATGTCTTTTAGACTGCCCGTATGTAAAACAAATAAAAGAAAATTTGTTTTTATCCAGAAATTATTGGACCTGTGAACAGCGGCAGTACAAGAAACGGTCAGTTTACAGTTTAGATACTATATTGATAAATGCACTTGCTCTTTGGCGCTTTAAGAATTGTCACATGTGACCCTTTGTTTATGCAGAGTTATAAGACATTTTCTTCCAGTTAACTGTCCTTTGGAGCATGTTTTAAATCACACTTGTTTTTGTTTCCAGTGAGGAGCTTATTGTTTTCAGCCAGGCCATCAGAGAACATGAGGTTCTCTTCTTATCCAACATCTTATCCAAGATTACAGTTTCCGCTTTCCTTGGCTTGCTTGTTGTTTATTTTCACAAATGTGTGCTCCAGACGTCTCCTCTTCTGCTTTTAAAATGTGAAGAGGAGACTCCTGGATGCTGTATCATTAAATAAAAGCTGGTAGGAAACACCACTGTTTTAGCACTTCCAGAAAACCAGGTATACGACCACCTGCATCACATCTCTCCGAGAAGTAATGAAACGGACACAAAAACTATCAGGGCAGTCAAGCAAATATTTCAAATCTATAACTGAGAAAAAGCTAATTATTCAAAATAAGAGGAACCTTTTCCAACTACAGTAAAATATTTTCCATGTGAGTGCCAGCTTTTTCCATAAAAAACGGTGCCTCTGGCTTTGGGCTCAGCAGGCATTACTTTCATTAGCCAGCTATACGGCTTCAGTAGGAGGCAATTACTCTGTTTCTTCAAACACTAAATAAACTGCACAGGCAGGAGGGGTGATTAAGCCTGTTTACACACATTAAAACACACCCACATGCACAATCCATGAGCTTAACACATACGCTCACAATGATATCGCCTATGTGAGTGCACACACACACCCAGAGGTCACAAGATGAGGAAATGCAGCTGAATTATTTAAAATCCCAAGAAATGCCCGAGTAAGAAAGAAGACGAGTTGAGGGAAAGGCTGCAGACTGGATTTACAAAGAAAGAGAGACACAGGGAGAGAGTGTCGAACGCATGAGTCAGCAGTCTGCCAGTAAGAGGGAGTTGAGAGACAGAGGAAGGCTCGCAGGATTTAGCTATCACTGGAGTCCTGACAAAAGAATTTCTGGGCTCACTTTATTGTGTGACTCCGTGTGTGTGTGTCTCATTTCCTCGGCAGGGTGTATACAAGGCCATCCAGTTCTGAGGAATTTGTGTAAAACCACAGCAAAGCGCTGGCTTCCATCTCTGTTTTGAAAGAGATTTGCTAAACAGTTTTGCTCTGAGCATGTCACAAATACTTTAATCTCAGAGGAATAGTTCCACATTATGGGAAATCACTTATTGGCTTTCATGCCAAGAGTTAGATGAGAAGACTGATAGCGTTCTCATGTCTGTGCAGCACTGAGCTACAGCCAGGAGGCAGTTAGCCTGGCGTTGCAAGTGCGCAAGGAGAAATATACCTATAATAAACCTATTACTGTAAATAAAGATGGACAACGCATCTCCACTTCCTCCCACTGTCCAAAAAAAAGCCAAATTACCTTAAATGCAGTGATGTCATTTGGCAGAATTTGTGCAGTAACAATCTCTCTGGGATCTAGTTCCTGCCGTCTGACCAAATTGTAAGCACACTGATTGGCACACACAGCAGTCAGTCATGACACCAAACCCCCTTTTATGTAGCATGAAATAACGAGTTATACAGAGTTTCCATGGTCATGGAATACCTGGAAAAGTCAATTAGGAAAATAATTGAAACTTTTGGAAAAGTCATGGAAAATTTACTGTTGTAAATGAAATCTTTACAGTAATTATCCATGGATAACGCCAAAGAGACAAAAAAAAAACATCAAAGAGATGCATAATGGCCACAATGAGATGCAAAACGACCCCATATCGATGCAAAAGGAACCTAAAAGGAGATGCAAAATGACCATAAAGATACAAAAGAACCACAATGAGATGCCAAACAACCCCAAAGTGATGCGAAACGACCACAGAAATACAGAGCGACCCTAAAGAAATGTGAAATGACCACAATAAGATGCAAAAAAAACCCCAAAGTGATGCAAAACGACCACAAGCGATTCATATAGCCCACTATGAGATGCAGAGGGACCATACTGAAATGCAAAACGACCACAAAGTTTTTTATCCTACCATTGCATATGTCTCATCATTTTCTCCCCGTGTTCCCTCTCTCAAATTATGTTTGAATAGAGTTTGAATGTTTTTGTTTGAAACGTGTGATGGGGGCAAAAAGATGACATTTTTAAAATGGGTCCTTTAATAGTCATGGAAAAGTTTTGAAATTTGTGTGGGAACCCTGGTTATAACCGAAAGAATAAGAAAAATGAGCACTTGTATTATGACTCAGCTAAGGGACAGCATAACAGGGATTTATTACAAGGAAAGAAGGGGAATGGAGGTGGAGATGGCTTCGGATGGCACGCTGAGGCAGAGAGAGTGGGTAATGACAGGCGAGGCGTGGAGGGAATGGCGTGGTAGCAGAGCGGCAGAGGGAATTGCAGAGTGAGAACAGGCAGGCAGTTAAAGAGACAGACTGGAGAGGCTGATCCTGGAGCACAAGAGACCAGGATTAGAGAGGGCAAAAACACTCGAGGAGAATACGGACAAAAACTTGGAGACAGAGAGCGGCTTAAACAAGTAGATGGCTAAACGATATGGAGGATGAATGATCGGGATAGATAAACTGGAGATGAATGAGAGGCAAGTGTGGATGATCAACGGTAATCAGGGGCCAGGAGAGAACAGAGGAGTGCCACACCCACAGACACACAAAGACAGACAAGGACACTCAAAGGTTTCCATTAACCCTCAAATCTCCCATATTGAAACTGTGAATATAAAATACGCCTAATGAAAACACATACATTTAAAAAAAACTCCTATTTACTGCAAAAAAGGTTTTATGCTTGCATGAGGTGGTATTTTAGGCATAACGACAAAGCCATATTTTGCAAAATTGTAATGGAAACACTTTTTAGGCGTCACATGATGCTAAAGCTATGCGCTTGTCAGAAGGAACAGGCTCCCTCTGGCTTGATGCAGCAGGCACTACAACAGGTGTTATTGCATCACCCCTACGTTCTTTCGATTGGAAATAATGACCGTTAGTGCGGTGGGTGCAGCAGAAAAAAACGTGTTGATGTTTTGAACATCTATTGCCATGCTTCGTTGATTGTTACTGCCAGAGGAGAATTCACACGACATCACTTTGTGGAAACACAGTCATCTCACAATTGTGTTTTATCGACATTTTGAAAATTTTGCTTAATTTTTTCACAAATCTGTAAAGGAAACCCACCATCCGACATAAGTTGTTGGGGTGAATGTGTAAGCAAACTGTCACCTATTTACACATCCAACTGTTAAAGAGCAACATTAGTAACAACAATTGTACTTATATTTGTGTCCACCTAATGAATGTACACGAGTTAATGCTCTAATTATGTTTTTTTTAATTACCACCGAAGTGACATTTGCAGCAGCAAGCTATTCAACAGATGCTCTAAATGTCACCTTGGTGGTAATTAAAAACATTAATGGGAGCATTAGCAAGTGTGCCGACTCTATTTTTCTGTCTTCTACATGTTAATCAGTCCAGCAGATAGTATTTATTATCTTGCTTTGTTTTTTAGACCTTTTTGACTCTGTTTTGGTCTTCACAGACTCCCAAAGGAAATATCTGTCTCTTTAGCTGTTAAATGCTTCACTATTGTACATTCGTCACTAAGTTGCTAAACAGTTTTCGACATACATGTCCACTGTTAATATATTGATTCATTGATTGATTGATTTCAGCTTCTTGAAACAGAGCTACTCCATAATACACTCTATCAATCAAACAGTAATGTTGTAAAGAAAGGTTCATCCTATGGTCTCTTAAATGTCTTTAGGTGTGGGTTTGGGTATTGAAAATAACAATAAGAAAATGAGCTAGAGTGGAGTGTTGAGGTTCACTTGGTGGCTTAGATGTCTAATGTTACAACTCCTTCTCTTGCAACGCCTCAGAGCCCAGAGAATATTATGTGTGCTGCAATATTAAACACTCCCCTCACCAGGGGATTTATATTCACACCCAGAAATAATAAATGAGAAGCCTTTGAGGAAAGGGGGCACAGTGTCCTCCACACAGTCTGCTAGCGCTGATTTTATGTAGTACCTTCAGCGCTTGCGGGCTGGAGACCACATAAGAGACACTGGAGACTCATCTTCTTTATGAGAAAAAGAAGGAAGGTGTGAAATAGACATAGCATCAAAGTAAGAAGCTAAAAGTAGACAAAAAAAGATGAGACAGGCAGGGAGAGGGAAAAAAAGTGTGAAACATATCTCAGCCACTCTGTTGGCACATGTACTGCATGAAATAAAGTTTAAAACAAAAAAGCAACCCAATCGCTAGAAAGAAATGTTGGCAACCACAAATATGTTACATTTGCATGTTATGTAGCAGATATGTTGAAACTCCATGTTTCAGCAATGCTATGGTTAACATGTGGTGAGCTTTAGGCACAAAAACTACCAACATACCTCCCACATATCTTGTTTTGACTGAAAATACCCAGTTCTGGGGGCACAATTCCTACCGGAAAAGCAGCAATATCGTATCGTATCGTATCGTATCGTATCGTATCGTATCGTATCGTATCGTATCGTATCGTATCGTATGGTATCGTATCGTATGGTATCGTATCGTATTGTATCGTATCGTATCGTATTGTATCGTAGCAACAGTTTTTTTGTGCCATATATCCTCCAGTAAACGCATCAATGTCTCTGTAAAAACAACCTCTTTTCAAATCACTATCCTGACAGGAGACGCAGCAATGTCTTGGTAAAAAAAAAATCAACTGCTTTTAGTGCAACTATCCTAGCAGAAAACACAGCAGTGTCCTGGTAAAAAATAATTGCTCTTCACGCCACTTTTCTGGCAGAAAATGCAGCAACGTGTTGGTAAAAAAGACAACCGCTCTTTGCGGCACTGTAACAGCAAAAAACACAGTAATGTCTTAGTGGAAAATATTCTATTCCTGGCACTATCCTGGCCGAAAACACAGTGACGTCTCTGTAAAAACAAAAGCTTTTTTCGTGTCACTATCTCGGCAGGAAACGCAGCAATGTCAAAAAAAAAAAAGTAATCGCTTCTCATGCCACTATCTTTGCATAGAAAAGCAGCAATGACTGCTTTTGGTACCATTATCCCTGCAGAAAACACAGTGACGTCTCTGTAAAAACAAGAGCTTTTCGTGCCACTATCCCAGTAGAAAACACAGTCCCTGCTGCAAAAAATTGGACTGAAAAAGGTATCCCCTTTCTGTATAATCAACCCTTCCTCTGGTTTTGGACAGAAAGTCATTTGGATGGACCAAAAGGACAAACAAGAGAGGAGTTCTACACTGTCTCACTTGACTGTGGACAGACAGAGTGTCTTCAATGGAAAAACTCTGTAAAAACAGATCACACTTCTCCAGGAATGACTGGAATTCCTGCCCCCGTTAAATTTTCCAAAACTACGTGGCTTTGGGAAAATAAAATATTCTGTGTGATAGCTGTGATAAGAATACAGTCTCTATCCACCCTGCATGTACAGATTTGCACTCGAATGTACCATTTTATCACACTTGTGGGGGTGGAGGCTCAGTGTAGATGCCAGGCAGAATACTTAACACAACAACACATGGATCTACTTAACTTTTTCCGAGATTATTTGTCCACTTGTGGAGCCTCATTGTGTGAGAGATGTTGCCGTTAGCTGTATTATACTGTATGTTAAAGTTGTGTGGGAGTCTCTGTGTGTGGTGGGTTGAAAGACTTTTTTCTCTTCTCTTCTCTTCTCTTCTCTTCTCTTCTCTTCTCTTCTCTTCTCTTCTCTTCTCTTCTCTTCTCTTCTCTTCTCTTCGTGAGGAGAAAGTTGCCCACAGTACTTTTGGTCAGTAAGGCGCTGAGTCATACAGTTAGAGTTGAAATTCAGACAGATGGAAGTAGTTAAGCCTGTACTACTGTAATGCCACAGTGTAACAAGATTTTTTTTTTTATTGTATGCACTCCAATGTGTCTATATCTCTGCTGTCATGCCAGATGCCCCAGTCTGCAGTCTGTTTCCAAAGTTCCTCCAACTCACAACTTTACTGTGAACAGTCTCTTGGGCCTGGTAGAGATTCAACTGAAGCCACATACCGTAAAAGCAGTATTTTGCAATTTTTTCTTGGAACGTTTCCCAGTCTGTTACTCACTGCTCTGACCACATGAGAGCTGGCTGACACACACACATCCAAAATCCAGTAGTATAAGAAGCACTCTTTCTTTTACTTAAAGGAAAAGCATAAAAAATGTAGTGCCATCTAGTGGCGAGGTTGCAGATTGCAGCCAAGTAAATATCCCTCTTCTCTGCTCACCTGTCCCGTTCCAAGCACATTTCAGATGTCCGCCATTGTGCCCCTTTAAAGGTGCATTATGTAATTCCAGCCACCCAGTCAAACCGAAAAGGGGGCAGTATTTGACCAATAAATGTCAGACTACTACTGTGTCCATGCAACAGCAATTTACAGTCATCAGTCGTAAAAAAAAAGGCAACTCATAACTGAAGGCAGAGCAAGACCACAGCCGGTCAAAATAAGGCTGGTATACTATGATCCTTACGTTTAGCATTTGTGTAAAGTTTTCTTTACAGCTTACTTAGCTTAGTTTTAGCAAAGCCACAGTAACAAGAAAACAGTCACATCACGCCATTAGAAATGTTTGTGTTGTCATTGGTTACACTAAAGATATGTTTTGGTAAATAGCCAAAGTGAGATATTACCAGTCTAAAAGAAATGTTGCTAGTTCAGCATCAAACCGCATCTTTTTACTCTCCAAGAGCTGTCTCCAGCACTGGAAAGCCATATCAATATTCACTCTGAGATGAGAACACACTGGGGCAAAAACAGTGGCATTGTGGTGCCACCTGACCATGTGCCTCTTTTGCCTAAATCATCCGTGACTTTGTTGCCTAACTGTAACCATTGTGACGGTCGTCGCTGGTTGCCATGTGCTGTTTTGTAAACATAAGGACCATGCTGCATTATTCCACCATGTGCATTTGTTGACATCACCCTAACGGCATCCCAGACTGTGAACAGTTGACGCAGAAGGATATCTAAAACATCATAAGTAGACGCAGAAGGTCACTGACAGAGCGGCACCATGTGATGAGTTGGGATGCTACACTGATATCAGCAATAATTTTCCCTCAGAAATGTAGTGAAGCAGAATTACATGGAATTACTCAAGTACGTTTGCCTACAAGTGCCTTGAAATGAAAAGTGGTACTTTAAAAATACAGCACTTGAGTAATTTTACGTAGTTACTTTCTAACACTGCAAAAAATCAAGAGGGTTGTAATTATTTTAAAAAAAGCCAAAAGGAACCAGCTTACCTAGACGGGGTGCAGCGGTCTTTTGAAGCGGTCACAGGCACTCTTGCAACAGAGAGAAAAAGAGGTAGGAAAGAGAAGAAAAATGGGAAAAACATCACAATGCCCTAACGAAGGCCGCTGTGCTGAGACGCATCTTTTTTAAAAAATGTTATCATTTTTTTTAATGGTTTTCTTTAATATTACAGATTTCCAGCTCAGTACTTTCATCCGTCTCATAAAATGCATGTGTGTTGTGTTTGTTTACAAAAAGCAGAGTGATGATGATGGTAATTAGTGTCCATTAAGCGCTGGAAGCACTCAGGATGTCATCAGGGACTCACACTTTGACATTACATAGGGCATTATGATTGCACCCTACAATAAATGTCTCTCAGTCTTTATCTCTTTCTCTCTCTGAATGATAAATAAAGCATCATGAGAGCATGTGACTGAGCTGAAGGTACCGCAGGTCTAAGGTCCCTGGACTCTAACCCAGCCTTTTCCTAATCATAGAGCTGGATTAAAAGCATGAGCAGGCCCCTTCCTCCTAACACCATGCTGCATTTATAAAGAGTCCAACACTCCAGAACTAATAAAGCTATACTGTGTTTTATTATAGAGTAATTGGATCAGATTTGATTGATGTTTTTAATGACGTTGATGTGATTGAAGTCGGAACAAAAACTTATGGTGAGGCGTACTTTTGTTACTATAATTTGTTTATTTATTTTTCTTTCTAGCATTTTTTGTGGCTGTTTTTATTCACATGCTTTTGTGGCTGTGTGTTGGTGTGTGTGTGTGTGTGTGTGTTTGTGTGTATGAAGCTCTTTAAGTTACAGTTTGTTTTATGAAAAGCGCTATACAATTAAAGTCTGATTGATTGGTTTACTGATTGATTGACCGACATTACTAGCAACATAAGCAACAATCCCACAACAACAGAAAGCCAAACAGTTCTACTGAACAAAAGTGAGACGAAACTAAGGTAAAGTTGGGATAACATTTTAAATTAAAACCAAAGGATAAATAATGCAGGACATAAAATGTTAATATAAAATAATACAAAGAAACAGACCAAACACAAAAACAACAGAAGTAATAAAAGCACAAATAGGAGGAAGTAAAATAAATCAAACTAATTAAAAAAGGTAAAATAAATAAAAATAAATTTAAAAAAAGACATTTCCACTGTGCTTGGCGCTCTGCCTCTTCATCGCAAGAGTATGTTCTGCATTCATGAATACATGAACATGCCAGAGAGTGATCTGGCACTCAGAATGGCTATTTATGAATGCACCATGTGTCTCTGTTACTGCAGTGAAAAGATTTAAGTTGATTTGAGGTTGTAATAAATGTTTCAGTATTAAAATGTTTTAATATTGTTTCGACTGGCTCGAAAGCTGCACTATAAGAGGGTAAACAAAACCAGGTAACAAGCAAAGGAAAAAAAGACAAAAAAAGGGTATAAACACAAAAAGCTGTGTCTCTGCAGGGATTTACAGAGAGTGTGAGCAGAGCACAGAGCCACTGATAAAGACTCAGCTCTCAGCTTCACACAGCTGCTCTCAATCAGCTTTCAATCAGTCAACAGTGAGCTGCACCTGAAACAGAGAGCAGGCACGCACACACACACATACACACACACACACACACACACACACACACACATACACACACACACACAAATGCAGAGGTGAAGCATGACAGAAAAAGTACAACACATAATGACATGTAACAATATTAAAAAATAAAGTGGAAATTTTTAAATGCCATAGTTCAAACCATGTGGGTTCACTTTTTTGGTGAGAGCTATAAGCCATAAGAGCTATAAACAGAGACAGATTAAACAAAGAACTGTTAAAAAGTTTGGCAGCAGAGGCAGAAATATCTTAACCCTGTGATAACTGAGCACATTGGCTTAGTTTATTTAGTTTATTTCAAAACATGGGAAGAGGACAATGATTAACTTAAGAAATGGCCCAGAAAATAGCAAGAAATTATAAATAAATTGTATGATAAATGTAGTTTTCTGGACATTTTCCCCTGTTTTTTGATAATACCTAATAACCCCCCTAGCTAAATTCAAACGATTTTCTTTTCACCATATATTATTTTTTTTTTTTTTTTTTTTTTGCAGTTTGTGAGACATTTCATGCCAAGTTGGTCATTATGTTTTTCCAGTGTTTTTGAAGAGAAACCAGTTTCTCTTAGGTTTCAGAGGTTAAATTGCATGTGAAATGCATATAAATGCAGCACAAGAAAACCGATGAACCGTTTGTTCCACCTCTTTATGTTCGAATGATATCATCAGAGTTATCTCAGCGTGGGTGTGGAGACTCTAAATTCGTAACAGAGGGCCTGCATTAAAAACTGGAGGTAAAAAAAAACATGGACCTTTATCAGTCAGGGAGAGTCAAACAAAAGCTAAGATCAAGCAGTGTGACCCAAGCGTAAACGATAACTTCATACCAAATCTCCAGTGCTGTCTGGATACACTGTTAATCACCTTTTCATCTAAAAATGTGTAGCTGATTATCATGTCAGTTAAGTGAATATGGTTGCTTGAGTACTGAGCTTCTTACAGCATATTTATCTTGTTAGAAGCACTTGGTTCTTTTTAACCCTCTATGGTACAGTGTCGGCTGTAGGTAACATACCAATTTTTTGGTGTTCACACTCTTCTCCTATCTTGGATTTGGAATCCATAGCTAGTCAAGCTTTTTTGATTCAGGACCACCCACCACTTTTGAAATTTGGCAAAATTTTGCAGAAAAGGCACCAAGGCCACAGACATATGATGCATATTTTAGCTAATGAAATGCTAATACATTTTCATATTTAGTGCACATACTACTTATTTTTGGCTCTGAAAAATGCAAGAGTAAATTTAGGCCTAAAACAGTGATAAAATTGAATGAAAGTCTTCAGAGAAATAATCGCTATTCATTTCCATATAAATTTCAGTCAGAGACACAGGAGCCACTGGAGAGGGGCTAAAAAGCTGCATGTGGCTCCAGATCCACAGGTTGCCCACCACTGCTTTAAGGTAACCAAAAGTGTGCACTAAAAAATAAATATTTTTGGAAATGTCTTTGAATTTATCTTTATGACTTTATATATTTTCATTAGCTAAAATATGCATCATATGTCTGTGGCCTTGGTGCCTTTTCTGCAAAATTTTGCCAAATTTCAAAAGTGGTGGGTGGTCCTGAATCAAAAAAGCTTGACTAGCTATGGATTCCAAATCCAAGATAGGAGAAGAGTGTGAACACCAAAAAATTGGTATGTTACCTACAGCCGACACTGTACCATAGAGGGTTAAAAAGAACCAAGTGCCAAAAACACTGGCTGCAACTAAACATGGTTTTGTTTCTGCAGCAGTAACATACATAAAAGTCCATCCTCCAGTTTTAGATGTTTAACAGTGGCCTCTACTTATGCATCAACATGACCCAATTAGAAAACCACAGCTATATGTGGACTCTCCTGCAGCCTCACTTAACATATACAGCAACCTTATAATCTGAGCATTAGTTGCCACGTCAAGAACAAATTATTATACCCAACGTGCCATCTAGTGGCCCATTTGGGAACCATAATTTGGGTTTAATGTAAACCAGATTTGACTCTATTTGGCCTCTAGATGGTGATACGATCATTACTCTATGGCTTATGAAAAATGTGCTGTGTATGTGCTGTTGTTAAAGAATGTATTTGATGCATAGTATTAGTACTATCTAGTTTGAGCATAAACAGGCAGGCAGTCTGAACTCATGGACACAGTTTTGTCTGTATAAGGACAAACAGCTGTGTCCTCTGTCTGCCCCACTGCAGTAGTTTGGCGCTCTGCTATGACAATATGTCTTGGCAAGACGAGAAAACTCCACATACACTCTCAAACAACTGGGTCAGCTACATACACACACACACACACACACACACACACACACACACACACACACACACTCAGCTGAGACTCAGAATAGCACATGTTAAAGGGAGACTCCTGCTGGGTGATATGGTTGTAATCTGTCAGTTGTGGTTGTCTTTTATTATTGTCTTTTCTTATTTCCATCTTCCCTCTGTCTTTCACAGTGTAGCAGCCAATAGGAACATGCCACAGTCTTTATTAAAATAAGCAAGAATCGTCTGTCTGGGTCCAGTTTATGAGCTGTGCACACATCAGGTGGGGTCATTTTTAGGTAATGTCATCACAGAAGGAGACAAATCGAAAGTATCGCTGTCTTTAGATAGTGCTGTGCCATGCCAACAAGAGATTTTGCTCAGGTCGACCGTTTATAATTGCATTTTATTTTGAAACAAATGCTACCAAACCGTTAGTAAGTTTCAGGCTACATTTCATCCAAAAACGCCAACAAACCAGCAGCCCCACAGGGATTTTTTGTCCTGAACTTCAAGTTCAGAAAACGTTCTGCATGAGGATTTCCATTACCAAAACAGGAGAGGATAAAATGGAGTTTTCCAGGACTTTGCTCAGTGTGTGTGTGTTTGTACTCTAGATGTCGGCTTAGGTTTTGTTTTAAATTAGGAGAATGCCTTTCCAGAGTGGGAGGGAGGAGGGATGTGAAGACATAAACAAAGGAGGCGAACCTGCTGTCTGTGCAGATGGACGACAGCTGCAGATCAGACAAATACACACTAGTGCACAGCTTCTCGTTTGGGAGCTTTTATAATGAAGTTTTTGAGCGTCATACAGTATTTTGAGAACTGCAATAAAAATATTTTATGTATTAGAGTCAGTGTGATAAAACATACCCAAATATTTAGCAAATCAATCAAAACACAAATAGACATCAAACTGGTAAAAGCTGCAAATGCAGTTTTTTTTTACTTCATTTTGACAGAGACCTGAAACCATTTGACATCAGTTCATATTTCCAGATATGGATTTCTTTTTGAAAACAATTCTTATAATGCCACGATCCTGAGTCCAATGTTTTTCAAACAAATTGCATGTCCCATTCTTCAATGTAAAATAACTTGAGGGTGGATGTTGAACAATAAGTCATCATTGCCTCTGCGAATCTCAAGCAGGAGAGAGTGGTCATGCTGTAACTCCTCATGGACATCTTCAGTGGTCTGAACTGGTTGTCCATTTATTTTGACTATAATGTCTCCTTCCTTAATACCTCCTCTAAAAGACAGAAAGAAACTGTAGTCAGTGATTTGCTATACAGATGAGGGACAAAACAAAACCAACTTGTGATGTAAAATGTGTACATGCCGAACACGACTGACTGTAGATTATGTAACAAGTCACCATTTATTTATTTTTTATTTATTAGTTTATTTGACAGGGACAATGCAGTGAACATACGTAGTAAGTTCAAAAGACATTTACTGATGTGTTGCATGTAAGGCTTCTAGCCAAGGCTAATTTGCAACCCCTGTCTCTTGTTGGGGTTTTCTATCGAAGAATAAAACAAAACCAATCAATTAAAAAATTATTTATCAAAAAACGATCTTAAACTACAAATAATTGCAATGAAACTATGGCATTTAAAGAAAACCAAAGTTTGAATGCTACTTTGCTGCATTGTGGTCTCATCCTAGCTTCAGTGCTGCGTGTGTGTATGTTCTTGCATTTTTGCACGTGTGTGTGAACATACTTTTCTGCTGCAGTGTCAGGTATGACCTGTTGCACAAAAACTCCACCGCTGATGTCAGAAAAGTCTGGATTCTGATGTTTCAACTCTGCTACTAGACTGAGACACACAAAAGCACAATGCTGATACTAATATTAAAGCCAGTACAAATACTACTCTTAAATATCAAATATTCATTAATTTTCAGAATTTTCACTTTCTGGAAATGCCAGGTTTTTGCCACTTTGTTTTTTAATGAAAAAAAAACACAAAAAAATATTTTCAATATACTACATGCTAAGTGGATTTTTTTTTTTTAAATCACAGCCTGGGATATGTCAATGATTTGCAGCAGTGACAGTGCATCTAGTGGAAATAGCATGTCTTTTTTTTTGTCCAGAGGCCAGATTTGGTAAAAATGACGTAATCAGGTGAAAAATAGTAAAAAAAAAATTTAAAATTCCAAGACAAACGAAAAGATTAGACAAAAATTCACAATCTTGCCAAAATTCATGCCATATGCATGAACACAGCCAAAATTATCAAACAATGACAAATGAAAAGCACGTAAAATATGCCAAACAGTCCCTATGAGTTAGCTTTTAATTAAATTTTAAGCCACATGTTTACCATATACCATACATGGTTTAACCAGATCAAGCATTTGAAGTTGCCAGACATCTGGATCTCAGAGAAATATCAGAGAAATAAGCCGAGCAAATGTTGGTGGCAACTCAGCTCCAGTCCATTTCATGCCAAAAAGTGTTGAAACACTGATTTTTAAACACCAAAGTGCTTCATTCAGTGTTTTTGCCAGTCTAATTTGTTTGTTTTGGATTGGAAGAGACTCCGTGGACAATTTGTGTCCTTGTAAAAAACCTCCTGAACAACGAACACTGAAGGACTCCTGACTGAGAGGAACTGACTGCAATTGTACCATTGTACCTGACATTGTACCATCCATTTTGTTATTTTTTGATTGAGCGACCCCTAGTGGCAGAAAATTACGCATCATACATTTAACTGAAATGTGTGCTGAAAATGCTCAGGCTTTGTAATAAAAAGCTACATGTATGTGTGTGTGGACGTTACAACTCACGCTTTGGTGACAGTGAGCATCCTGATGCCTAAGAAGCGTCTCTTTGCCTCTGAGTTGTCTGAAAACAACACAGAAGTATCAAATTAATCTTGAAATAAATGTGTAAACAACACTGGAAATTCCATTGCGACAGATGTTTGTACATCAGCAGCTCTCACCTGCATCTGACTGCAGTTCCTCTGTAAGTCGTCTTTGTTGTCTTGTCTTTTCTGTCACAACAGCAACAGTAGGGGTGGGATTTACAGAGAAATATTTAAAAAATAACCACTTTGTTTGCATCAAACACCATAAAGTGAATATATTTCTGAATTAGTTTGTTTGTGCTGCTCAAACTATGACCTCTGACCTTTGCTTTGTTTGGTCTGTGACTCTGTGAGGAAACGGCTGATTCTGTCAGAGGGGATAGCGAAGGAGATCCCTGCTGTCACTTTCAGAGTGTTGATGCCTATCACCTCGCCGTCCTGAAGGAAATACACACACATGTAGGAACAGGCACAGCACATACAAAAATCCCACTGGATATCTAATGTTGTCCCACCATTGGTGCACATTTAGGCTACAGGGTTGCAATATACCGATGATAACAATATTTAAAATAAGGATATACTGATATCATGTTAATAATACACATGGTAATATCATGTGAATAACATAGTGCCTTTTAAATATATATTTTTTTAATTTTTTTTGTTCTTTCTTTGTCTCCCTCCCCCAACATCACGTGGTTGCCTTTTCCCTGTCTATGAAATGTATTTGCTCTTTTTGTATGCTTTTGTACAGATATGGTTAAAGAAGATTTCTTATGTTGAACACTGTTGGCAACAGCAATCGTGTAACACGTTAAATATTCAACGGGAAAAATAACATCTTGATTACTACAAATATCTAAAAAAAACATGTTTATTTAAAAGTGCATAGTTTAATGAATGACATATTGCTATACACTGTATATATGTAATCAATAAAATTCAGATTGAATTGCCCCTTTTTTTAAAAACGTCCTTCATTTATTTGAATGGCTCAACAAATTGCAAAAGTTGGCAAAAATTCTGAGGTCTGGGACTGATATTATTGCTGCTTCAGTTAGTATAAAGAATGAAGCATATAGCTTTTATTTATCTGTTTTGTGCTTTTTTTGGGTGGACATGTTGATTCATCCTGGTTTGATGCAACAATGCATGTAAAGTTTCTTGATATGTAGATACAGGGGGGTTCAGATATATCTACCATTGATATATTTAGCTTTGTTTGGAACCCAAATAAAAATAATAATTGTACAACAATGCGGACAGCTGACAGGCACATTAAATAATCCTCCACAGCCGTATAAATCATCACAACATTACTCACCAAGTTAACAAGAGGTCCTCCTGAATTTCCATACTTCTCATCAATTGGATAAAATGTGAAAAAGGGACAAAACATTGATGATTTTAACAAAATGCAAAAGATTAAAATATATACACAACAAAACAACCCCAGTGTGCATCTGTCATGAACTAATAACCTGTGTGTTGTGTGTATGTGCATGTATTACTGATGTTGTGGGGACATCTGTTTACACACTCACATAATGGGGACTGGTCTGCCAGTTGGGGACAAAACACAAGTCCCCATAACGTAAATTGTTAAAATTTAGAGTGCAGACTGTGGGTTACATTTAAGATTTGGTTAGGTTCACTGGTACTCAAAGATAAGAAAATGCACTGGTAACCAGTTTCTCATAGATCTAGCTATGATGGAATCAGTTACAGCTATAACTTGATACAAATGTGTTAAATAAATTAGAATTAAAAAAATAAAAATAGTTTGGTAAAAAAAAAAAAAAGTTTAGGGTAAGTATTTTGGAAATGAGTGTAAGTCACGTCACAGCAATGTCCTCTGAAGTGATGGAGACACAACTGTGTGTGCACCTGTTTGTGTGTGGGCCTGAATGTGTGTGAGCTCACATTGATGATGGCGTCAGTCTGGATGTAGTCCATGTCTGAGTCCTTGATGCCCAGCTCTTTGCCGTCTCTCTGAGCGGTGCTGACGATGCCAGTGGTGACTGTGTTCTGCAGGGCGAAGGGGCTGCCAATAGCAACCACAAACTCCCCCGGTCTCAGATCAGCTGAACGTCCTAGAGACAGCACGGGCAGCTTCTTCTGCTTCCATGTGGACGCACACGGAGCACACACATGCGTGTCAGACAGAAACAAATTGTACAGTGAGAAAAATGGATGGAGGATGAAAGAAATTTGGAAAGAGATGGACAGAGAGAGAAAGGAGGAAGAGTTTAATGCTTACAAAACTGTCCAAGTATTTGAGATACGGGTGTGAGAATACACACATCAGCGCAGTGTCTCTGAGTCACAGTGCTGCTGTTTAGGAAAGTATTCCCGCTATGAGTGTCTAGCAGAAAACTGTCAGAACTTGGCACAGGCAGGATGTGGGTTCTTGCGCAACAGTGCAGAATGTTTTTTGTATTAGGGTCAAGAAACGTCTGGAATATAATGTTTACTTCCATTTGGATAAAGAGAAAAAAATGTATGATCATGACTGGACTGGAGCTGTTAGTATACTCTCACCTGGGGATTGACCTTGATTGTGGCGATGTCTGCCTTCTTGTCTACATCTCTGACCACCGCGTTGTATGCATCGCCGTTGTGGAGCTGCACGCGCAGCTGAGTCCTCCCCGTCACTGTGGCAGATGTGGTTACGACGTGAGCGTTGGTCACAATCACACCTGAGTGGGTCACAATAAAACCGGAGCCACTGGAGAGACGCATGTGGCGACCAAACAGAGGATGTCTGGAGACAGAGAGAGGAGACAGGGAATGAGAAAGAGGCCTAAAATGTTCAAATCTTACTTTTTTGGTCTCTTTGAGTTTTGATTCATAACTTCATGTGCGTTAAAAAGAACGCATATGCACAAGGACGTTGTTTCGTTTGAACACTGAGCATCAAACATTTAATTTCCTGCATTGTTTTTTTTATTTTTATGCACCAATATTTGCCTTTTCTTCATCAATTTATGGTGTAAATTTTTCTTTCATTTTGTCAAGATAAAGCCTTCTGCTACTTTTATGTTTTTGAGGGAGCGAAATGCAATTGATCTATATTTAGGGGGACACGTCCCCCTAAAAAATACTCCTATGCATGTATGTCAACCTAAATAATCAGTGGTATCACAGTTCTAAGGTTTAGGGGACATACATTGGTTCACTCTGCTAAGCCTGAATTGTCTTGCACACAACTATCTGTCCTTGTAATGCTACTTTAACAACTCACACTCTACACACACACACACACACACACACACACACACACCTTATGAACAGTTCAATGTGGACAACAGCAGGTGCTATTTTCTCCACTACGTCAGCAATGAAGTTGAACTTGTAGCGAAGACTGCTGGGATGGACCAGGGGACGACCTGTACTGACAAAAACACACAACATTAACATCAGTAGGCTATACACACACACAACATCATTAACAATCATGACTGAAGGATTAAAGATTAAAAGAGATGAAAAATAAATATTTTTTTTCTTTGAATGTTAAAATAGTGGAAAAATAAAACAATTACAGTTTACAACCAAGATTACTCCCAGTGAGGCCTATTTATAATTCATTTAATTCTGATTATAAGATTAGGCTATAAAACACCAGAAAATAGTAAAAAAACAAACAACAAAAAAAAAACAAAACAAACAAACAAAAACATAACTGTCAATCAAAGTTTCCTAGAGTCCAAAGTGAAATCTTTAAATTGCTTTTCTTTCTGATCAACAGTCCAAAGTTTAAAAATGTTCAATTTACAATAATATAAAACTGAGAAAGCAGCAAATCAAATCCTTCAGAAGCTGAAATCATTAAATATTTGCCTTTTTTTCTGATAAAGTTACCAATTGATTGTTTATTAAAATAGTTGCTCATTAACTTACATGAGTAATTGCTGCAGCTCCATTACAGATATTGTTTTGAATGCCCATCCCAGTAAATAATAATAATAATATATAGTATATTGTAAAAACATCTCAGCACAAGTACAGTCAAAGTCAAAAGACAAGGTTTCATAGCTTTTTTGGTAACACAATAAACTAGAACTGCTACGATTAATCGATTAGTGGCCAACTATTAAATTAACCACCAACTAAACTGAATAGATTAATGGGTTTGAGTAATTTTTTAAAGAAAAAAAATCAAAATTCTCTTATTCCAACTACTTAAATGTGAATGTTTTTGTGGTTCTTCACTCCTCTATGACAGTGAATATTTTTAGGTTATGGACAAAACAAGACATTTGAGGTCGTCATCTTGGGCTCTGGGAAACACTGAATTTTTCAATATTTCCTAGCATTTTATAGACTAAACAACTATTGATTAATTTAGAAAATTATCCACGGATCAAAAATAAGCACATACATTATTATTATTACATCACAGGCAGGTCTATTGTCCATTTAGGATGTTTTACGATTCTGTAAGATCATTTTACTCAACTCAACTCAAAAAGCTCATTTCTTCCACTGACCACCCGCAGCTTTCCTACCTGCGCCTATAGGTGAGCAGGCTCCTTTGTGCGCTTGGCTAACTGCGGCTCTCCCTTTCTGCTCAGCTTTCCGGCTGGCTGCTCTCATCTTACACACATTACCGTAAGTTTTCCCGTCGCTTCCACAAACTTCATGCTCCATCTTACACCGGCAGACCCCCTTGGAGCCCCGCCGCTTCCCCGCAGCGAGCAGCTTGCACTCCAATCCATCCCCGCAGGGCAGGTCGTTTTTGCGGCCGCAGGGGTCTCCCTCGCGCGGTGAGCACACCAGGCAGCAGTTGCATCTGTCCGGGACATACCCGCCGGGACAGCTGGGGCTCGGACACGAGCCCACGTCGCAGCGGGAGGCGCATTTGTCGGAGCGCGCAGCCCCGGTGAAGTCGTGCGTAAAAACAAACGCCGCTGCAAGTAAAAGTAACTGCATCGTGATTAATTTTGACGGTGCCAGAAAGGTCGATTGGATTTGATCGATTAATTATATCGTCATATTAAATATCTCTCCGAATGTTTCTCTGTGTCCAAAACCCTAAATGAATAAAACACTGCACTGGTTAACTTTACTCCACAGGTCTGAAAATGATTGGGCATGTGGAGATGATGATCTCAGCTCTGTGCAGATTAAACTCCGGACATCGCCGAGTCATCAGTGCCCGCATATTTTGACAGCCTAGTGACTGAACATCACTGAGCTCTGAGCGAGAAGCTGAGGTGCGCTGCAGCCACGGAGACACCAGAGACACTCATGATATGAAACTGATAATTGCACCATCTAGTGGAAACAAAAACACACAACAGCATTTAAAAGTAGCCTTTCAGTAAAGATGAGCGAAGGGCCTGTAATCTAGCTACAGCTGTCCTCCTGCTCAGGCTGGCCCACTTTAATCTGTAAAGTCCAATCCGCCAATAATTTCGCACTGAATTGGTGAAACTTACATAGCCCCCCCCCCCCCCCCCTTAAAAAAACAAAAAAAAAAGCCTTCAGATATTATTTCAAAAGACGTGCCCTGAAATGTAAATCTAAATAAAATGACAATATCTGATTTTATTTCTAAAAAAAATATATATATATTAAAAAGAGGAAAAAGAGAAAATAAGATATATATACAGACAGGGACACACACCACACACATTTCATGTTCTATAGTTTTTTTTAAATGTCTAAATTTACAGCCCATTTGTCAAAATCAAATGTTGGCATTCTGTCTCTGCAAACAAAGAAAAAAAATATGTACTTGTACTTTTCATACCCATCATAAAAACAGCAGCTGACTGTCATCTGAAGTAGAGGTGAGATAGATGGTGAGACACGTGTCAAGCTGCAGACCTCTGTTCAAGACCAAAAACAACAAAACTGATTTGTGGTTTTCGTAGTGAACCACCACTGTGTTTCCAGCAGACCAAACGTGGGTGTTTTTCACAACCAAACGTTTAGCAGCTGTTTTATTACTGACACATCGTCGCATTTCCAGTGGGCCTTGTGTAACAAAAACAGAGTGCTTTAAGCCAGAACATGATCTTTCCTAATTATAACCAAGAGCCTTCCAAGATCCACCACATAATAACGTACAAAGGTGACATATCCGTGGTTTGCAGATACGTACAATGCCAACATTTATTGAGCTGACTGATTTTAGTACACTCTTTTCTGGCAAAATGTGTTGAAACTTCATTTCTTTTTTCTATTGTTTTGTGTGTGTTACAGTAGGAAAAGCACAGCTATAAATAATCAATTTAATGACTGCTGTACCTCATTGAGCTGCTTCAGTTTCAGGGTTCTGGCATTGTACGTGCTGAGGCACCTGAGTATAACTGTCAACGATATCAGTCACCTGTGCTTTTCCCTGAAAAAGTCTGAATGTGTGCTGTTGCATAAAAAAGCCTGTTGTGTTGACTGTTACCCACTTGGTTGTTTCTGAAATGCATCAAATTAAGTTAATTACAGTAATTATAAAGCACTACACCACAATCATAATTTAAAATACAGGCCAATTTACTCAAAATATGAGCGATGAAAACAAGCAGAGTAGGCCTACGGTGTCAGGAAAAAATAACTGTTGGGGTGTTGATTAAAATCAGTTATAGTTTTCAGAAGACCTGAACATTTATTTGAGAGTACAAATACTGCATTTTGAAACAACAGATCACAAAAAAGTGCCTTTAAGTTCAGCATGGGGGATATTTTCCACATGGTGGCAGTGTTAAGCTTTATGTCCTCCTACATCTTTCTACTGCTGACACAGATGACACTGATCATGTTGCAACACGTTTTCATATATTTCCTCTCCAGATGTGTGCTGCGCCTCAGTGTGTTTGTGTGTGTGTGTGTGTGTGTGTGTGTGGGTGTCACCTTTATCTAAATGGATGAGTGTGTGGTGAAACCTCCACCAGTGTCATGGTAGAGGGGTGCACGCTGTGGAGAGAGTATGTAAGTGTTTTGGTGCACGTGTTTCGTTTGCACATGCATGTAGAGATGTTTTAATGAGGGCAGTTAAATTATGCACGTGTTTGTGTCCACATGACAACATCTGCTCGTCAGCGCGTTAACATTATCATCAGTCTAACCTGCAGCATGAAGTGTGATGATGTGGATCCTTCCACTGCACCGGGACACATTTATGCTCAGATGTCTCTTGAAGGTTTAGTTTAACTACTTTCTACAAGGTAATTGATTATCAGGGTACTTCTGTCACTATGGTGAAGTACCAAAAAGGTATTGCCCTCCAAATCCTGAAAAAATGACAGTGCTTTGCAAAAGTATTCACCCCCCTTGGTGTTTTTTTTTCCTATTTTGATGCATTACAACCTGTAATTTAAACTGATTTTTATTGGGATTTTTTTTGTGATGGACCTTCACAGAATAGTCAAAATTCATAAAGTGAAATGAAAAAAAAAAAGTTACAAAAAATCTGAAAAATAAAATACTGAAAAATGGTGCATCCATATATATTCACCCCGTTTGCTGTAACGCCCCGAAAAAAAACCTGGAGCTACCAATCACAGTCAAAAGTCATAAACATCCGTAACTTAGAATCACAGAAATATATTGTGTGCAAAGTTGTTACATCTTTGATTAAAACCTATTAAAATGGGAGCAAAAACAAGCGCTGCATTTAATTTTTTTTTCAGTGTATAACCACCTCATGTAAAGTGTTTTCTCTGTTCTCATTTTTAAATAGCATGTCAATTATCTTCAAGAATTCAAATCATGTTTTTAATTTAACACCAACAGTTTAACATAAAATAAAAAAATGGTTGGTTATTCTGCATTTGAATTTAACCGTTACTAACCGTTAGCTGACTTGGTATTACTGTTGCTCCCAGCATCAGTTAATCATTAATGTCACGAGTTTATTGGTCCTGTCGCAGGTATATGGGAACTGTTTCACCCTCGCTCAGCTGAACACACCTTTGTCAACAACGTCTGAAGATAGTAAATGTACACAGCTGCAGTAATACTCTCTGTATCATGTTGAGTCCCTCAGTTATTTAAAAAGTAAATAGGTGCCAGTTCATCTTTATCTGAATCCTGTACGTTTTCTTTTGTGAAATCGTGACATACAACTGACCAAAAGAAAGATTCAAATTTCCCAAATTTTATTTTTCATCTGTTAAATATACAACTTTTTTTCATACAATCATTGAGTTGGAATAAAAATTTCAAGATGCATACATAAGAAAACAAAACGGCATCGAGCAAAGTGTGAAATATTGTCCTCCGTTTTCTTTTTTCCTCTTCATATGACGTTTTATAAAGGGCAGGGACGAGGTGCCACCCCTCATGCCACGAGGTTCAAGAGAAAGCTGCTTGCCAGCAATTAAATACATGTCAAACAACAAATACATTCATTGTTACGAAAAAAAAGGTATTTTCGACAGCATTCACTCGTATTGAAATGTTTCGGAGCAAGTATCTGTGTAGAAACCGTAAACAGATTACATTCAAGCAATGTTTATAACTAGTCCTCCCCTAGATTTCATATTCAAGTTTCAACAATACTCATTTTCGAGGCTTTTTAAATTTTCCTTCCACAAACAGGTTTTGGCAGTAGTGAGAGTTGAAGACACTGGGTTTGTGGTTTTGAAAACTAACACTGGCTAAAAAGCGGTTTGACCCAGTTCTGTAGAACCAGTCAAACACTTCCAGCAGTGCAAGTGCACATCTATATTTAACAAGTAATCCTACAAGGCAAAGCAAATAGTTTGAGACTGTATCCCAGACCTGTCCCAGATTTTAAAAATCCCTTTCTGGAGAGATCTGTGAAACCAGGCCTTTAGATTCCCAAACATACTGGACCACAGATCTGCTTGTGGTTTTTAAGTACTTCTTCTTTGGCCATTAGCTCCACCAAGAGACCCTGCAAGAGACTTCAGTAGGTACTTTGGGTGGGTAAAAAAAAAAAAAATCCTTTCTGCCTCCTAACAATAAACAAAGCCCACCTCTGTGGAAAAGCCGATTACCCAATCAAGTCACCATGGTAACCACAAACAGCCCCAATGTCTCTGGGAGACACTGGTATGCCAGTCTCTCCAGCTCCCATGCTTCTCTGAGCTCTCTTCACAAAACGAGAAATGGGCCGCAGCCAAGTTTCTTCATCTTACTTTCTATCATCCGTGTCTTCATTTCTTCGCATGCCAAAGAAATATGAGCAGACTGCAGTGCGATATTCACATCTTCTCCCTCGCTTCCCGACTTCAGGACAGAAAAAGAGCTGTTGCAGAAGTCTCTCCTCAGCTGCCCTCCTCACGTATCTCTTGACTACCACGAGGAGAAAAACGGGCGCTTGCAGTGGAAGGTTTGTGTGAAGGCGTTGCCAAGTGTGACCACGCGTCCCTGGCCGCCTGATCGGCTGCGCTCCACTACCACTCGGGGCATCTGCACCAGCTGGATGGGGCTTTTTCCGTCCTTCAGAGCCTGGGTCAGGTTCAGCACCTGGTGGTAAACAGGGTTCATGATGTATGAAACCATTTTTCATTCGGAGTACTGGTCAGCTGGTTGCATTTGAGAGCATCTGTGAGGTTTCCGTTCCCCTCCAGACATGTTTTAAATGATCTCAAAATACTTAGCTGTGATTAATATTTTCTTTAAAAATGTTTTTCCTGCATAAAAAATAAAAACAAACAAAAAAAATTCTGAAAAGGGACTGAAGCACATTTGCTCTTTCTCCCTTACTGAGAGATTCTGCATCGGGTCTCGCTGTCTTTGTGCTGAGTTTACAAACGAAAGAACAGAGCGCATCAAAATAGCCACTGTTAGCTTGAAAGAAAACACCGGGGAGTTTCATGTCTGAGCCTCCGTCAGGCCTGACTCAGGTGAGGAGACGACGAAGTGTAGTTAGCAATCTTTGATATATTTCTCTTTTTTGTTAGCTTGATACCTTGTACCTTGCAGTGTCTGACACATATAATGGTATCTGCTATGATGCAGTTTATGGTAAATGGTGAAAGTAATCTCCAGGGTGCAGTTTACATCCAAAAACTGCTCCATGTTTGCAGTCAAAACTTTCACTATGCAAACGCAAACTCTTACTCTCTGACCAGTCAGCTCTGGAGGTTTCAGGCTTCTTTGTTAGAGCTAAGTTTAAGTATGTTCCCCTCCCAAAATGCATTTCCTGTATGGCTTTCGAAACCATGACGTACCTAATCTAGCTTCCCCCAGGGTGCATTTGAATCTCAGATTTTAAGGACGTTAAGAGCATTCACCCTCTCGAGTAGAAGAACGTGAAAACATCTCCAGTGACAACCTTTGCACAAATACAGGTCAGTACAGTCAAGGCCAAACATTTTAGGGCACATTAACATAAGAAAAGCACATCTCTGAGTGATAATCGATGACGGATTTATCTGGCGTTAAGAATGAAACTAAACATGTGAAATTTAATTAATAAGCTATGAAAGGCTGTCAAAATGTATGCGATATGTTACTGTGAGATTTGACTAAGGAAGAAATGCATTTGGTATTGTTTAAACTAAGCAAAGTTTTTCTGTTTAAAAGCAAAAAAAAAAAGATTAATCAATGAATGACTTGTTAATCCTACAGATTAATCAATTAAGGAAAGTTCTGACTATTTTCTAACCCTATTAAGCACCTTTATAATCTGTAGCAACGTGGACTATGTTTGTCTAGGGTGGCCCCTTAAAGGTCAAAGATTTGAATCATAAATCGGAGATCCCTCAGTTGACTGAAATTCTTCAGATTGAGCTTTTTTTTTTTGGTCAGTGTGCATTATACTTCTGGGAAAGTTTCAGTACCCAGATGGAGCTGTGAGCGATCCTCGCTTTCATGCTGCTCTCTGTAAGGCAGCTGTGGACGCAGACTCAGTCTGAGTGAGACGGAGGAAGCTGTGGACGCAGACTCAGTCTGAGTGAGACGGAGGCAGCTGTGGATGCAGACTCAGTCTGAGTGAGACGGAGGCAGCTGTGGACGCAGACTCAGTCTGAGTGAGACGGAGGAAGCTGTGGACGCAGACTCAGTCTGAGTGAGACGGAGGCAGCTGTCCAGATGAGGTGAGGCTTTGCCCGGTCAGGGTGCGTGATAACTTTATCTTCTGCCTTCTGCTTTGAGTGAGTGGTGAATTTACAGCTCACAGCGACTTAATACCATACAGTCCAAAAAAAGGTTGTTGAACATTTCCCACTCCATCATTAATATAATTTGCATGCATTTCCTCTGAGGGCTAAATTGGCTTGTTTACAATATTATGTGACTGTTGTTGAACCCTTAATGAAAAAAAACCCCGCATGCAGTGCACAGTCAAATCTGATTCTACTTACATAATTTACTAAATTACATCTTAAAACTCACTTTAACAGACTTGCTTTTATGTGATGTCACCTTTATTTATTTATTTAGGCTTTTTTTTTTTTTATCTCTCTTCCTCTATTCATTTTGCTGCTCTTACTCTATTCATGCATTCCTTATCCATCTGATGTCCTGTTCTTACCATCTTTTCTTGTTTTAAGTTATTTACTCGTTCATTTATCTTTTATTCATCTGTTTTTTTGTATTTATAGTTGTTTCATCCCCACTGATGTGATGCTGTCTTGTTATTTTGTTTCTTATATTATTTCTATCGTCTTTTATTGCTTTTATTCCTATATTTTCAAAAAAGAACTTAATCCATTTAGTACTTTAAGTGCCTCACATGATCTGTCTGTTTTATCACTTTCATTTCTTTTATTTGCTTTATTCTTGTGATTTTTTGTGTTCACATTTTGTTCTTGCCTTTTTGTTCGCCTTTTCTCGACCTTTCTCTGTTTGCCATGTTTGTTGATGTTTATTTTATTATTCCCTGAGTTCCTGCCTTTGATTCGTCTGTTAAAACACTTTACAAATATCTGTTTTAAAGGTGCAATATAAAGAAAGTTATTATTGTTATTGTTATTGTTATTGTTATTAGCCAGTTTTATATGCCATATGCTAGTCTAATCTAATCTATTGAAAAATTACTTCAGCATTTTTGCGTTGAATTCATTAATCATTTTATCTGTAATGCAAATAGAGGGCAGCAGCCAAAGCAGAACACAAACTAGGCCCAATAAATTATGAAAACTACATCAAACAAACAGACTTATTTTATGGACGCAACTGTCCGCTGTTGTCTTCCTTTAACACTGTAATCATTATGCTATGTCAAACTCTGTGGTCATTAATCCAAAGAGGTAAAAGCAAAGCGAGACTAGAGGTGAGGAGCAGAGAAAAAGACGGGGAAATGAGGCAGGGCGGCAGACGGGTGGAGTGTGAGGAATTAGGTTAAGGTGGGTTGAGATGAGGTTACAGAGCAAACAACGAAAGTGACTGAAAGTAGGTCACAGGAGAGAGAAAGGAGAGTAAGATAGGATATTAAAGGAAGGAGCAATAAAGAGAGGACACATGGGAGACAGACAAAAAGGCAGAGAGGCTGATGGGAACAACAATGTCAAAATACTATTTAAAAAAAGACAACTCACCTGTCCCCTCATGACTGACATCTGTCTCTCAAACATGGTTTTATCAAAGCCTTTATCCGTCTGAAGAGAAAAAACAAAAGTCCTGTTAGCAGGTGTCACAGACGTCAAAGACTCCACGTTAATCTGCTGACAGACAGCTGCTGTCTTCATTTTAATCTGTATAAACCAGTGTTAGTTTTTGGCAGCGATTTCAGATTTAGTCTTAGTCCTGAGATGAAAATGTTTATTAGTTTAAGCCATGTTTAGTCATTTTTATCCTTCATAGTTTCAGTCTAGTTTTAGTCGATGAAAACTCAAATGTTTTAGTTGACAAAACGTCATGACATTTTTATCAAGATGTTTTTTTTTACTTTTTCAAGTAATCCAATGAAGCTAATACAAGTCCCAGAGATTAGAATCAAGGTGACAGGTTATAAGGTTTAAATTTTAATTTGAAGAGGTCAAAATTTCTCTATTTATGGTCTCAATGACCAGGGTTTTGCAGAAAAAAAGCAGAAAACAACTTTATTTCAGCCTGAATTCTTTCTGCATCTGCAATATGTTGGCCTGGAGGTTGAAACTCGGGTCCTTTCACAGAGTTGGTGTTTCCATCTAAATTTTCAGCTGTCAGTGAAAACTGACTTCGGGCTGTTCACAAACAGCACAGCTCCTCTCACAGATAACAGTCTCCTACCTGCCTGTCAAACAGCATCAAACTTTAAACCTTCTCTCGACAGTCCAGATATGAGTCGAGTCCTGCGGGGAACAGATGTGAAGAGAGTCCGGCGCCAGCGGCCGCTCGCTCCACTGTCGTTCACCAGCTAACAAGCGGAGCTGACAAACCACTAACAAACTCCAAACAGAGAAAAGGGGAAAGTTGTGACACGGCGTTTACCTTGAACATCTCATAGAGGTCCTCACAGAGGTCCTGGACGAAGTTCATGTCAGAGAGGCGGGACAGCACCAGTTCTCTGGTCTCCTGGGAGAAGGCCACCTTAGCCTGGGGGAGCCATGCCCAGTGGAAGGGATCTGAGACAACCAGACACCTTTTAGCTCTCACAACACGCTGTACGGCGTTAATCAGCCAGAGGTAACTGCTCAGCTTAATGTAGGAAAACTGCATTCAGAAAATCAGCATTTTCAGTCTGAGGGGCAGATACCTCGAACTCTATCCTGACCCGTATCAGAGTTTCAGTGCACGAGATTCAGTATATTTAACTTTTAAAGCACTTTATTGAGAGGGGTCAATTTGTCATTCAGAAATAAAAACAATCTAAAATCTAAGAAAAAAATCTTGTGTTTCAAATAACAAAGTTATTACCATTAATGCAGTTATCACTGTAATGCTGCATTCTGCTGTGCTCTGTTAGCTTGTGACAGCCACTCTCAATTTTTGGGGTATTTTCAAAGTCATTGACAAACAAAGTAAATAATCCAGGATGAATGTCAATAACAGTTGTTTCCACCATTATAAGTAAGTAAAGGTGTTGAAAAAACAGCAAGTGCTAAAGTCAAAACATGAATAAAGAGTGAAAAGGGAGGAAAGAGACCAACGTACAGGCTCTCCATTCGTCCGGGTGTTTGAAGGGGAAGGCCAGGCCGTTGTCGATCGCTGCGATCTTGATGCAGGAGTCTAAACTGTTTTCTGTCCACTCTGCATCCTGCAGCGAGGAGAGAGCGGATCAGAGACATCACCAACAACAAGTGACCGAGTGATTAATGACCTATGAGCGGGCTGGTCATTGATCACTGTCCAAAAGCCTGATTAATTGGACAGATAGATGACAACTTTTGCTCATTTAGCAACACATGGCACATAATGATTGATGATGGGGAGTTAGTGTTCATGTTAGTGTAACCAGCAAAGTCAGTGGGGGCACTAGTTTGTTCCAGACCTTCAATATGGAAGCTATTGTCTGTCTCTGTGGGCCCCTGTGTGTCCTGTGTGTGAATGAGAGACAGAGCATCAAGTACACATGTTTGTTTAAGCTGTTTTGCATGACCTGTGTCCCACGTTGAAAATGTATCGGCATTCCCGCAGTTCAGTTGCATAAGCAGGGTGAGAATTTGCTCTGTGATTAGTCTGAACACACCCTCAGTGCTTGTTGATTTAAGCTCACCTTTTGTCCCTCTCCGTCTCCTCCTTCTCCTGGCTTCTCATACTTGATCAACCAGTTATCATTCCCTCGATCTGAGGAGGAAGACAAAGAGAAAATGGAAATTAAAGAGTGTGAGTAATGCCTTTGATACATTAGAAGACACTGAAAATACTTTGAAAATATTTTTAAAGACTACATTCTGACACCTACACGCATTAAAAGAAAATCATTTATTTTAATTTGCAAGATTACAACTAGATTCTCCTTGAGTTTATTTCCCATCCTGCTCCTGGTGGAAAATATTACGCCAAACTCCCTTTATGAAAAATGACACATTATTAATTCCTTGCATATACGTATATACAGGGATGGGATATGACATACATCCCTATATATGCGTATAAACTCTACATTTTGGATTTTGTCGCCTCAACCCGCCATCATCCTCTGTTGGTTAGCTGGACTGTTTTGTTGGACGGAGACCACGGGATGGAGAGCCAAACCCTTTAAAAAATTAAGATTCCTCACTAAAATAAGTATCTCTTAATGGATCAGATAAAAGGTGACTTAAAAAAAGTCCCATTTTCACTTCAAAACTCAGTTTTCACTCAGCCAGTACCGTATCGTATCGCATCGCATCAGTTACTCCTCATTTTTTCACAGTCCAAGAGAGCGGGGCATGTTATTGTGCCTCCATGTTTATGAGGACGTCACAAAACCTCACTCTTTGTATGAGCTATAATAATAAACATGCCTGATTTTGTCTGAACTTCAACATGAAGAAAAAACTTAATTAAAAATAAAAAATGTATTACCACTAAACACAAAATGATTGAGATCAAAGCAATGCTCCAACTAAGGTAAAACTCAAGATATATTCTGACATTGGAAATGTATCAAGATCAGTGAAATACACAATTATGTAGTATGACAGCTATCAAAAATTATTGGCCATAATGATGAGTGCTCATTTAGCGTAACACAATAATAAACTTGCAAAAAGGCTGATAGTGACAATAAGCAACGATGTGGCACAAAAGAACAGGTGACAATGAAATAGGTCAAACGGCATTTTAATCATTATCAAAATAAGTCAATATTAGTTAAATTGCCAACATTATAGGGACAGGAAGACAAAGTTACAGTAAAGGACTGTTATGCAATGCTATGCTTTAGAAAATGCTGTGTTTAAATGTCAACACGGAAACCGCCTCACCTGTGTTTCTGATGACGTAGTCCAACACCACCAGCCGCTCAAACTGTGACTGCAGCTGCTTCCTGATGTTCTCTGGCAGAGGCTCGGCCTCAAAGCGCCGCAGCCAGTAGTCCGCCTCACGGTAACCCTCCACAAACAGCTGAAACGAGCCCACCTGGAAACAAACACATACCTTATCACATATACATAAAAAAACAGTGTGTCCTGAAAAAAGTAGACACTTTGTTTAGTGATGATGTAACATATAAATTGTGAAGTCAACAGGCCGAAATGTCAACGTTGCATGACAGTTGACACATGACGCCAACTTCCTCAAACTACTTCCTGAACACATTCTTTACAGCCACCTTTTTCACAACATCTACAGAAGCGCAGATCATCACGGAGGCTGTCTCAGATGAGAAGCAGAGGGCTGTAAAATGTCGCTGTTGTACATGTTTTTGGTGAAATGCTTAAATTGGCACTGGGTTTGGGTACAGCACATTACAAAAGAGATAAGAACACACAATTGCTGTTTGAAAGACCCTGGAAAAAGAACAGAGATGACATTCATGCTTCCTCTGACCTATTTCTTTGAATAAACCTGAACAGAGAGTGTGACACGATTCCTTTCACTGTCCTCTGCCAAGGCTGCATCAGCTGCTATTCTGGGCCCTGCGCTCACTGAGACCACACAACCGTTTCTTTACACTATGATAAGACAGCTCATATATGTAAAATAAATATGCTGATAGCAAGATGTTAATAATTCGTAGTATTTGTTCTAATAACACTGTTTATACTGTAGGCCTTCTCAAAACACAGCTACAAAGTGTTTTAAAGTTTTTCCACATTTTGTGTCTTATATATGGTGATACAATGAAGGTTGTTTCATATTAAATGTTTAAAGTACTGAGGTAAACTAATGTAAAAATAATCCCTCTGGTAAAAACCTAAAGTTTTCTACTGTTCTGAATACTGTTTCCAGCAGTTTTTCTGTTCTGGCTACAGTATTACATCATTGTGTGACTAATATTTTTAATATTATTGGTCATCTGCTTCAGGCTAGGGGTATTTGTGTAAGTGTATTGGTGAATGGTGTGTATGTGTATTTTAGCATATGCACTGTGGTATGTGTATTGCAATATGTGTACTGGGGTATATGTTGTGATGTATATGTTGTTGTATATGTATTATAGTGTGTGTATTGTGGTGTATGTATTTAATTGTCCTTTCTGTGTTTTATAGTGTATTGTGGTTTTATGATGTTTAAAATTCACTATTTTAATAACACTGTAGGACTAGATGTAAAAGACCAACAAGCGACAAAAGTTAAAAAGTGGCAATAGCTATAAACTCTCTTAGCAATACATCAGTCTCATACTATGTATTGAAACTATGTTGAATTGCATCGTCCCTATCAAATAAAATAAAATTCAAAATTCAACTCAATAGTTATTTATCTATGTTCTCACTGATTGCTCATACAAATCAGCTAAAATTTGGTGACATTACACCCCTAAAGGTCACTGCTGTCTGTTACCTTTGGTGGCAGGCCCACTCTGTGGAAGCGTCGGCCCACCTTGGGCACTTTCTCTAAGGCGTACTTCTTCCCCCTGGATTTGGCTCTGTCGATGGCGCTGTAGTGGAACGTCTCACTCGCCAGATACACCACCTGGTACAAAAATCAAGATGCTCAGTTACCACTGATTTAGTTTTAATTTGTGGCCACTGCTGAATAACACGGCTAGGACGTCATCACATCTACATCCAGGTCTATTCAGCTGTTCACTGAATATTCTACTTCAATACATTTACTGTTAGTTAAAAAAATAGTGTGATCATATGTTGGAATTAAAAAAAAAATGCATTATCATGCATGCAAACAGTGTTCCCACCTTCGTTTTCGGCACCACTCCCAAGCCGAGCTTAGTATCAACCAGTGAGGCGGCGGCTTCTGACAGGTAACCCTGGTTAGGTAACAAGCAGCCTCGGCCGAAACAACACGGACAGCACAGCTAGAGGGAAAAGGGAAAGAGAAAGAGAGAAACTGTGAGAAAGCTGCTGCACAATATATTGTTTTTCAACGGTTATCATTATGTCAACTTACAAGATAAACATATTGCAAATGATTGCGATATTACACTGAGGGAGTTCACTTTAAACTTAACTTCACTTCACTTCAAATGTAAATATCAATCATTATTGGTGCGTTTTGTGCTCAGTTTAATGTTCAATTTGTTCAATAAAGAATGTTGGAAATATTTTCCTTTTTTTAAAATTCAACAAGCAATTTGATGTATTTTAGCAGCATACTGAAAAGCGGAAGAAAGGCAGAACTGAGTACACTATAATATCTGTTTATCTCATGCAAGTAATACTGCTATTGTGATATTTGACTTTGTATTCTCCTTCAGACTGTTTACACACAGATATCAACATGTGACAAAGCGTACCTTATGAAAATATTTGGTCCATTTGGGGTTCAGGTGACCATAAGGTTCCTCTGACTTTGGTTTGAAAACACCAATGATTTTCTGTTAAGGTAAAAGAAAATGATAGTGCTCAAACACATTGGCATATGGCAAAATACAGCACACACAGGGACGTTACTGCGACAGAACTAGACTTTTTTCTTTAAGAAACCTTTAAAAAACAAGTTTAGAGAACAACATGCAAGACACGTAAAGTTATAAAGCAACAAATGTAATGTGACAGAGCTGCTGATAACAAGTTAGAGATCGTTATATTTTCCTTGAAGTGTACATTAAACTTGTTAATGCGATGCTAACTGTGCATGCTGGCTAACAGTTATCGATGCGAGCATTACTGGCTGCATTATTGAGCGAGTCTTCACAGTGGAGCTCTCTCTCTGTGAACTTTACAACTTGCCTCCTGTTCACTCCTTTCAGCAGCTCGACTCTGCTAATGTAGAAGCACCTTATAGGGAGCTTACGGTGAGCTAAATGTCAAAAAGTCAGCACATTTAATCACCAGCTAGAATTTCTACACTGGCTGGAAATCTGAGTGGGGAACGCAAAAATATATAATGGTTTCTCAAATCTAATAATGATTTTAAAGCGGTTTTAAAGCTTTTTTAAGCCAATGCTCCTTCCTCTCCTGCCCTTCTCCTCTGTCCGATCCTCACCCCCTTTGGGTCTTTGACAAAGTAGCTCCCACTGGAACCCTGGGAAATCCTCTCTGGAAAGACGCCGTTCTCGATAGCTTGTTCGGCCCTTTGGATAATATCTGCAAACTCTGGATCGTCAGGGAAATGGTTGAAGTCTCCACTGTTGGTACCTAAAGCAGAGTAAGAAGTTTGCATTAATCGTCATATTTATACTGCGAGCAATCTGACTTTGCAACAGTAAAACGGCGATGTTTGTATCATCTATTCATGTGCGCTGTCATTGTTTAGTAATACTCTTTATACTGTTCTTTTTTGTCTTCAATAACATATATCTTTGTAATCACTGTATGAATGATGAATAATATTGATAAACATTAATAGGATAAATTTTCAAAGCATATTTAAAAGTTTTTTTTAAAAATTGCTTTTTTTATAAAGTTTTTTAAGTCTCTCTCTCTCTCTCTCTCTCTCTCTCTCTATATATATATATATATATATATATATATATATATATATAACTAGGAAAGAGTATAAATATATATATATACTCTTTCCTAGTTTCATCCTCTTTTTTCTGTAAATAATAATGTAAATTTGTAGATGTTTGATTTTGGGTTTGTGGATGCATGTATATATGTTTGATTAATTAGAGTATAGGTTTAAATCAATAGGGAAGCTAGTTAATTATAATTCAATGACTTATGTAGAAGGGGTGGGATTAAATGAATTTGTACCTCTTCTTTTTTGTTTGTCCACTAGTTCTGTTTGATCATTTCTCTATTTTCTATTTTACATGTTGGAAATAAATTTCCAAATCAAATCAAAACTCTTCTGATTACCCATTCGACTGTGTCCTATCATGCACACAGTTTGTATGTGAGAGGCAACTGGAGCCATCTATCCATTCTCCAAACATCCCATCCTGTTCAGGGTCATGACAGGCTGGAACTGCTCCCAGCACATACTGGGTGAGAGGTGGGGCACAACCAGCACAGGTGGCCAGTACATCACACACATCCACACTTACTTTAGAAGTACTATCCCACCAAACCTTTATGTCTGTAGGATGAGAGAGGGAGAGAGAACATGCAAAATCCAAACTAAGGCCAGTTGGTCAGTGGATTTAAACCTTCTTGCTTTGAGGCGACATAGCTGAGTGAGTGACTCAGCCACTGGTCACAAAAAGGCGTTTTCTGTTGCCTTGCAGATCTGAAATTATTCTCTGGACGTGACTGCTGTCTGATGGGTATTGGCTGCTAATAATTCCTTGAAGATGGCTCAATCGTACGACATGACACGTTTTACCGTCTCCTCCTAACACAGAACAGTCAGCTGACAGAAAGGCTCCATATGCTCTACATCAGTCACGCTGAAGTCACAGTGGGATGCAGGGAGGGATGAAGGGACGGACACAGGGAGGAGGGAAGAATGGACAAAGGGACGGGAGGACTGCTAACATGCCGTTTGTCACAGAGAGATAAGGAGAAACAAAGATAGCTTTGAAGCTCATTCACTTGAAGGAGCTGAGAGAGAAGCACATTAAAAAGGAGGGGGAGAACAGAGAGATGGAGATATGTGAAAATCACATCAGGGGCCTGGAGTATTTGAAAAGTAGGGACACGTGTTTGGATTTTTAGCCATGTGGCCCACCTAAACCTGATCAAAGACATTAAAATTTCCTATCATCTGTCTGTTTAGTCAAATTCAAATATTGTACTTATCAGAGGGACTCCAAGGCCGGAGATACACATGCCGCTAATTAGAGGTCGACAGATTATTGGCCTGGCTGATTATCAGGGCAGATATTTGGCATTTTGCTGATTATCTGTAATTTATTTTTATGATAAAATTAATTAATGAATAATAGTGCATATAAAACTCAACCAACACCAGGGAAGGCAGTCTGCAATACATGCAAAGTGTGTGGGAGGAACTTTAATTTCGTAAAACTTCAGGAAGCTATTTTTATTTATTAATTTTTTTATTTAAATTTTCATTGAACTACATAAAAAAGTTGCTAGGAACTTGCTGTATGATGTTGTAAGTTTCAGTTTTGATTAGACATTTGCTTTACGGTCTCATTAACTGATAATAATTGGTATCTATCTATATTGGCCGACTCCTACTCTTAACTACGTGTACGCATGATGGCTGCCACGCGCCCCCTGTGTCAGTTTGGCGTGTCGACTGTGTGCGTCCTCAAAGAACAACACGACATGGACGCGAGATGCAGCATGTATATAAGCAGCAGGGTCAGTGTAGAACCGTAGCAGACATGCGAAAATACTGGCTTCTTTGTGGGACCAAGTTTGTATTGTTTTTTTCCTTTATTCATTCAATTTGGAGCTAAAAATTCATATGAAAGTGCCATAACAGAGTTAGATTTACATAGCTCATCCATTCAGTTATGCAGTCACATAAACATTATGTACGCTGGAATCCAAATGCAAGGTTAAACAGGAAGTACATCTCCGGCCTACACGACCACAACGTGTTTTTGTCCCCATGTTGGGTGATTTGTACCTTCATGCATAGTTTATTCCACAAAACACAGCCACTCTTAATATCAGCGCTAACATCGCTCTCTAACAGCCGCATACTACAGTTTTTTTTTGTGTGCTTTCAAGGTCTCTGCATGAGGTGCCCCTCAAAGTAGTGCTAGGGTCTCCCAAAAATAATGCATTAAGCGAGGCTGCGCGTGTGTTTTGTGCTCCATTTGGCACTTGGTAAGCTTAGTGTACTCTGCTAAATTAATAAAACCATGCCTTAAGAGAGAGAGTCCGTGAGAAGAGCACTGCAAGAGTTTAAGACCAAGTTTCATTTGAACAAACCTCACCAGAGGGTCAAATCACCCAACAGTGAACTGGCTCAAGACCAGACCGTCAGCCCTCCGGATGAACTTAATTTCCATTGAGTAAACTACATATAGTTTATATGTAGGGCTGGGCGTTGATAAAAGGAATTGAAAAGCTTTGAGTCACATGATTCTGATGGATAGGACAGTTTGGAACCAGTTTTCAATTCCCATCCCTAAATATTTAACTTTCCTAGCTAGCTCCTAGCTTTCCTCGCTAAATAAAGCAAACAAAATTCTTAATATCCTGACGTAAGACGAGATACCATCTTATATTTTGGATTCTGTAATTTTGTAAAGGTCATCTTCTGCTGGTTTTAAAGGCTGTATTATAGTTAAGCGATGAAATTTTATGAATGTACCAGACTGTTCTATTATTTGACTTTCCCCACTTAGTCATTATATCCACATTACTGATGATTTTCCAAAATTTTGTTGTGTAAATTGTGCAGCGTACCAGGATCAATACAGACAATGATGTCTAAGAATGCAACTACTGTGTACTCTAGTGGTCCAAATGAAAAACCTTTGATATTAGAGACACATGCAAATCTGCAATCTTCCGGATTTCGCATGTGTTGCATCATCTTTGCCCAATTATACCTAATATGAGACGGTTCATTTCTCTGAAATAGGCAACTACAAAATCTACAACAACTCCCCTGAAGCTGGAGATCTTCTGATTGAACATTCAGCAAGCTTTACATTTCGAATATGCAACAAGAAGTGTGGTCGTGAAGGTATCATTTTGGTGGTCTGAAGGGGAGCTGATTGTTATTTAAAATCAGCCCCATCTTGAATTTAATATGGAAATAATATGTACAACGCAGACCTGAATACAGATTGTGATGGAGATGGGTGGCTCCGATTTACAACACAATTTCTCTGTGTATGACAGCGCTGACACAATATTTTGTCGTCGTCATTTATTTTCCAACAATAGACGCCGTGTGTTTATTCAGCTGTCTTGTCTGATGATTGATGTATACTTGTACTGGATTGTACTGCTGATGAAAGTCTGATAATATCATTGTGTAGTGTGACTGCAGGAGGCAGGAGGCAGGAATGTCTCTCTCTCCTTCCATTATTTTCACCCCACAGAAAGCTCGAATGACAGTAAATACACATGTAGACTTTCTCTATCCCAAAATTCCCTCTTCATCCTAATCATGTATGGGACTGAACGACAGTGTTTGCATGTCTGTCTGCGAGTTTGCTTGCACCAAGGCCTGTTGCATATTTAATGTCCGTCTCTCAGAGCCCTCGGTCAGTTAATGGGTCCAGAGCTTTTTCACAGCAGGACTGAAGCTCACTCGGTGCTCTGGAGCCCTGCTGACCTGCAGTGCACACAGTGTGTGAGATGTCGAAACACTGCACTCTGAAAAGGGTCACAGCTCAGATGTGTGGCCACACTTAACTTCACACTTAACTTTATATCTAAGCCAAGGCAGAATTATTTGTTAGACAGCCACATAATAAAATAGTTCAACATGCATGCAAATATCAAGATTACATGTATTTTGCATCACTTTAACCCTATGAGACCCACCAAAGACCCATGCTCATGCTCAGATGAGCAACTCGGGGCTTAAAACAGTGCGTTCCAATAACATCTTTTTTTATTCGACCACGACTATTTATTTACTTGCTTTTGCGTCTTTGATTAATTTTAAATGTTTGAATTCAATTTGAATGCTTTCTTAATGTATTGTCTTTCATGTATTTCTATGCCCCTGTAAAACACTTTGAATTGCCTTGTGTCTGAGTGTTGCAATATATATAAACTTGCCTTTTGTCTTTTTTAGAGGGGGCATGGGCTCTTTAGGGGGAGATAACAGATCAACAGTATATGTCACATAGAAGTAGTATACATCATCTGAAGCTGGAAGCCTGAAGATTAAATTGAGAAGCAGCTCAGGACTGTGTGTCAAATTTTTATAGTCATAAATATGCAACAGACATTGTCTTTTAGTTGGGCACCTATTCAAACAGTGAAAGGGTAGAGTGTACAGAGACTTAGCACATCATGATGGAAGTATATGGCCTTTCCCATGCTCAACTATGTCTCATAAGTTGTTGCAGCAACTTTTAGGTTGATGACATTTAGGGGTCTATTGATATTGGTGTTTTTTTTCCCCCAGGGCCAATACCGATTATTAGTAGTTAATGAGACAGATAACCGTTATTTGGAGCCAATATGCATTCACAATAAAAGTGAAAATCTTCTGTCAATATTTATAATTTTGTATATAACAGACTTGAACACAAAAGCTGGTTTGAATACTTTTGGCAAATTTTGGCAAAACAGAAATGTAGAGCAAGTTCCCAGCACTTTTTTATAAAATCAAGTGAAAATTTAAATAAAAATGAATAAATAGAAATAGCTCTGAGGTTTTACAAAGTTAAAGGTCCTTCCATGCTGACCCTTTCTTTGCACTTTTTAATCAATTAACTTTAACAGCGATCATTAAAATAAGGATACAGATAACCCGCAAAATACCAAATATCAGCCCCAATAATCAGCCAGGCCATTAATCTGACTAGCCCTTATACATTTTGTTACGCAAATTAGGTGCTACATTTAAGCACTATATATATATATATTTTTTTTTTTTATTTTTTTACTACTTCAGACTTTATAAAATTGGTCAAAAATCCTTCCAAAATACCACATCAAATTAGATTATCTCCCATTGTTTCCTGCACACTGGTAGCAGCTCTTGTGGACAATGGGCTGGTGAAAGAAGACAATGGGAACATGTGAACCCAGAGCTTATTACAGTTTGTCAGATTATATGAATATAGATTTTTGCCTGAAGGACTCAGATGTTTTATGGTCATGTTCTGTGAGATATGCATGTAAGAATTTAACTGCCAAAATTTGTAATGGAGATTGGCGTGACATTTTACATCATACAAAGCGACACAGTATAACAGCTCTTGGCACTAAGGCCTGTGTGTGATCCTAATTTGTGATGCACCAAATTAAACTGTATTGTAATTCCAAACCTGAACACCATTATTCTAAAAGGCCAGTGGAAATGGGACACTAACACCTGCGATTTCAGGCTCAGCGTGGCTACCTGTGGCCTAGATTTCTGGCCTGGATACAACATGGTCGAACAATGGATCTCAGAAGAGAGAGAGAGAGAGAGAGACCAGTACAAGTGAATATAAATGGAAACAACCGCTCCAAAATTATGTTGCAGGGTAAAAGAAAGGTGGGCGATATGAGGGGGAGTGGTGATAAATCCAGTGAGTGGTTAAGTCAGAATATGCACCGCTTCCATGGTGACGAGATCACCTTTTCTTTGTTTTCACCATACCATCCTTTTCTTTTTATAGTCCAAAACAAAGCTAGTGCTGTGAATATGTGAGTCTGACAAAAGATAACTAATAAAATAATGCACAGGCACGAAATTGATTCTTTTAGCCTCCTTTTTGAGTCTATGCCTAAAAGGACATCTGCCTAGAAACCTAAACAGATCTGCTTGATTTGAATGAACATACCATTTTGAGAGTAGGGCTCAGCAATATGGAGAAAAAAAAAAAAAATCACATTATTTTTTATCTCATACCTCAATACTGATATTGCAACACAGTGTTGTAGGGTTGACGATTCATGCTTCCAAGAAATATTTACACAATGATGATTCTGATTAATAATCATCAGTAGGGTGGATATATTGACTAAGTGGGTAAAAGCAAAAAAGTTCAGAAAATTGCATCACTTCACTTTAACGCAGCCTTTAAAATCAAGATAAGACAACACTTACATTATTACGAATATCTGAATGTGGAAACAAATGCACACCCTTAAAAACAAATAGACTGGTGCGTAGGAGAAAACTGTCCATATATGAAGATAACTCCTGCACACTGTCCTATTACTTGCAATTAAAAAAATTATTACAAGCAAACAATGTTTCAGTCATCAGACATTCATCAGATTGAGTAAAAGTACAGAGAACATTTGAAAATATATATAGATAATGCCTCAAATGAGGCAAATCAGAAACTTTCTGGTCTCTGACCATTTTTTTGTCACCCAACAAAAAATGGGATATTATTGTAATAATTTTGCCCTGATATTTACTTGTAGCCTGACCTGACTGCTGACTTGTTAGCGATATTTTTGTATAGTGTTTTTAAATTATATTATCTTATGTGTATATTGTTGTAGTTTTTGCCTGGAAGTATCATGGAGGTATGCACTGAATTGGATTTTTTGCTGATAACTCCTGTGGCCGATAGCTGATACTGATATTGATATATAAAATTTTGTCACCCACCTAATTTTTAGCAACAATCAAGTCTCTTCTGTGCTGGAATTAACATCATATTATGCATACTCATGTCATGATGGCCAGCAGTAAAGATGGATGAAATACAAAGCTTTTCAGTGTATATAATATTCATCATTGTGCAAAATAAGAAAAATATTTCAACTCAGGCTTGATGTTTTGTACATGTTCACTTTGTCAATTAAAAATGTATAAATATTAGTTTGCGATATCGGCAGAAATCAGTGTGTGGGCGTGTTTTCGTTTTAAAGCCAATATTTGCTGATACCAAAGATGTGCCGATATTATCATGTATTCCTGGGTTAAATACATGCAGACTGTAAGGCTGATTGTAATTTTAGTATGGTCTCCAATTGGCCGTAGGCGGTATCTATGTATATTTTCAAATGTTCTTTGCTCTTTTAATCAACCTGATTACGGTCTTAAAACCAAAAGGTTGTTGCTCATATCAAAGTTTATTGCAAGTAAAAGGACAGTACACAGGATTTCTCTTTTCTTCTATAATACCTAAATCTAACACAATATCTTGTCTCATATAACAACATCAATATAAATGTGATATAAGGGTGTTTTCAGTGAGGTAATTTTACTATCACTAACTGTACTCATGGCTGCTCTTCCATGTAGTGTTCAGGTCACCAGGTGAAAGTGCCAGCTCATATCAGCCACATTATAACATGCAGTTATTACATCAGCCCACTGGATAACACACAGAGGGTTACACACAAGCTGCAGACTCTATCTCAATGGCACTTTAATGCAATCAATGTAACAAGAGTATATTTATGGTCTTAACTTTTTACTTGTTGTTACTTCTTAATGTTGTATTTTCCTTAAATTATGCATTTCATACACTATTTTTTTTAGCTTTATTTGTATCATTATGATCTCAATGAGTTTTATTTTCTGTCTTATGTTTTGCATTATGTGCATTTTTAATACTTCTTTTTTAATCTTACTTATACTAGTATTATTATTGAGTGTTTTTTATTCACGTTAAGATGCATTCTACTCTGATCTTATATTTTTACATGCAGGTTTTATTACGTCTTTATGCCCTCTATTGCGTCTTTTCATGTAAAGCACTTGATGCATGTAACTTCCTTGTTGTAAAGCACGCTGGGCTGCATTTCTTGTATGAAAGGTGAAATACAAAAAAATTAACCATTATTCATTTATTTTGCTTGGATATTGTGTACTTCCCTACTGAGCACCACCTAGTTATTGCTTAAATTTCTATTAATATTCAAGGCTCTGTTTCCCCAGTTCAGGCCCAAGACCCTCCAGGGGCCCTCACAGTTAAATGGTTAACCCTCCACACCGGCTTGCATGACATCACCACGTTGCTTTCACTGTTACATAGGCTATATGCTTGACAGTAACCAGTTTTTCATTTTCCACTGAATTATATGCGACAAAAACATACAGGATGTTCCTCTGGACAAATGCTCACTGAGCACGGGTTCTCAAACCTGGCTCAACAGCGTGTTTATGTACTTCCTTTTATCAAATCTCAAAGCCATCGATTAAACAATTACCTGGGGAGGCCAAGGTGTCTTTATCCGAAGACGAGCTGTGTCTGTTGCGCCTGCTCCGCTTCTCTCGTGCGCCCCGCGGAGACGACGAGCTTCCTGCTAAACACGGCAACAACAGCGCCTCTTCACCGGAGCCGTCCGTCTCCAGCTCCGTCAACACGCTTTCACAAGAGTCCGAGATACGAACAGCGGCTCCGGGGGTCGCCGCAAGCCCCAAGCCGATCCTGTTCCTGTCAAATAACACCGCTGGAGGGTCCGAGGAGTGAAAGTTACTCTCTGGAGCGGGCACCGCTGTTGCTCCGGTGTCCAGCCCGGGCTCGCTGGTTTCCGTCGGGTCGCACTCTGACATCATTGTCGCTCAGTTTTTAATACATATAATCAAATGTACATTAAATGACACTGACTTAACTTTAAGATGTCAGTCTTCCATTTTAATCTGACGTCTTTCTTTCCGCGAGTGTGTAAACCCCTAATAAATTAATCGAAAGCAGCTGCCATCGCTCGCCGATGATTTGTCCACATAATCCTCCAAGCTCGTCTGCTGCTTCCTGGTTGGCTCACTGCGCATGCGCGCCGCTGAATGAACACCTTTGGTCAGTTGCCTTCAAGTGCTCATTGAGAAGTCCGAAATTTGAAGATGTTAACCATTAGAGATTAGAGATTAATGCCATTATTGTAATATGACATGCATCTGTTTTTATTATTGCTGTGCCTCTCTCCCCCTCTCTCTTTCTCTTTCCTTTTTTGCCATGATTGTATTTCATTTGCTATTTACAAGATTTATTGCTCGTCTGTCCATCCTGGAAGAGGGATCCCTCATCATCCTCTACCGCTCTTCCTGAGGTTTCTTCCTTTTTTTCCCCCGTTACAGGGGTCCTTTTTTGGGAGTTTTTCCTGGGTGATGTGAGGGTCTAAGGGCAGAGGGATGTCGTACACTGTAAAGCCCTCTGAGGCAAACCATGTTTTGTGATAATGGGCTCTATAAATAAAACTGACTTGACTTGACTTGACAGAACAGTTAGGCAGAAACAGTGAAGTCACACGTCGATTTCACATAGCTAATGTAAGGTATAAACCAAATATTCGCTTTGCAGTCCATAAAAACATGCTTTCTACGTCACTAAACGACACTTAAGAGGTAAGAGTTTAACCCTATAAAACCTGGATTGACATCAGTTTTCTTGCGCTAAGTTCAGAAGCTTTTCACAATCATTTAAACTTTTAAAACGTGAATTGGTTTGAGTTCTGTAAAAATTATGGGGAAAAAAGGCAGTCAGCAGAAAATAATTATCTGAAAATTATCTTTATAAAGTTAATTTTGAGATAAAATTGTTAGAAAATTGTCCAATAACTGAGGAAAAAAATCAAGAAATCAGTTGTATTAATTATCATATTATAGGCCTGTTTAAATTTAGGTACTCTATCTATCTATCTATCTATCTATCTATCTATATATATATATATAGATATCAGCACCAGACATATCAGCAAATAGACCTCAAAAGTTGCATAGCACACATCAAAATGAATGGCTATCAAAGCCCCCTTTTCCAAAGCAGATACATCAACTTGTAATAGAGGGAAAAGCACAGGTGTAACAAATAATGTTAATGATGTCTCAGTTCCAGTAAGCATAATAAGAGGACCTTAACACTGGTACATCTTGGAATACAGCCGTCATTAACATTCCCCTCTGATTCACAATCAACACTGGAATTCTGATATTTAATTCATCGTCAGACTTCAAAATGCGAAAGATTCAAATAAGTAATGCATTTACTGTCCATTTATTCATGTCACTGCTGACCTTCCTCTGTAAAGTAGCTGTAACTTTTATGTCCACTAGATGTCGACAGTGGTACACAAATGAGGCTTATTGCAAAGTGTTGAGTCCTCACACAAAAATACTTCCAATAGAAACATACTTCATTCATTCTTTTTTCTGTGATGTAAATAGTGCTGCTCAATTTATCAATTCCTTCTCAAGTGTCATCATCATTTTAATTGTTTGCCAACCATAGCAGTAATTTATGACTTACCCACTGACTGTCTCTGAATGTGAGGGCCTTTTCTGGTGTGGCAACCTACATGGGAAGATGTTGATACTCTCTATTAAGCTCCATTCTTCACTTTTGACCCATGGTCACCCATTAATGCAGGCTGAAATATCCTTGCTTTAACTTTGCAGAGCTTAATGCAGTGATTTTTTATTCCTCCACTTCCCCCTCTCAGTTCCTGTCTCCCCTATAAATTCATGCTCTCTCTTTCAATTCTCACAGTGCCCCTCAATCACCCGGCGCTCTCAACAGCACTTCGCTCTCCTTTAACCCCTGAGCCCCTCTCCACCTATAACTCGGCCCCACCCCTCTCCCTAATAAGAGAATGTAGCTGAAACACATGCAAATGAGCAGTCAGCCAGCTGGTATCACAGCAGTCATGTGATCTATCAAGGTAGGGGGTTAGGGGGTGAAGGAGACATGGAGGGAGGAGAGTGCGGGGATAGAAGAGGAGGGAGGATTGTGGGGGGGGGGGGGGGGGGGGACGGACAGGTTCAAAGACATGCTGGAGAGACACATAGGCATCCCTCTACTTGCTCTGTGCTACATGTAAAAATAATCCCATCAGCCCTCTCTCTCTTTGTCCATCAGCTTTCTCCGTACTGCCTCTGCCTCCTTTATCATTTATACCCTTTACTTCCCTCAATCCTTCAAGGACAAATACCTGAAATGTCACTCGAGCGACACATGACACTTTACAGAGAAGCACATCAGCACACCTCTTTTTCTATGTGTGTGTATGTGTGTGTGTCAGTGTACTTCACCCACCACTGGGTGACAAGCCCCTGCAGCAGTCAAGGCACACTGCTTCAGGGGCAGCAGTGTGCATGAATGCGTGTGTGTGTGTGTGTGTGTGTGTGTGTGTGTGTGTGTGTGTGTGGTGTGTGTGTGTGTGTGTGTGTGTGTGTGTGTGTGTGTGTGTGTGTGTGTGTGTGATCCGCCTCACTGTAGCACCCATTCCAGCAGATTCTGCTGGCATAAGATCTGGTTTACCCTGCCAACAGCAACCACCCTCATCCATTCCTCTCTCCTTCCTTCTCCTTTCCCCTGGCTGCTCGATGAGGGAGAGAGGGAGAACCCTATAGCTCAACTCTCTTTTTTTATGTGCATGTGTGTTGTCAGGTGATTAGAGTATTTGTTAGTTTGCAAGCAAATGCATCCACCCCGTTTGCCCAGATATGAGCATGCGGGCTCCAGATTACAATGTCCACCAGAGTGATGGAGACAGGTTTGACGTTTTTTGAAACAATTATTTATTAATACTGACTTACAAGCAAAATTCAATTCCATTATAAAAGTGAATCACATGTGGCATCAAACATTTATAAATAACTGTTTTTGTGGAGGTGTAAATGATAGTCAGATAAAGTACATCGTGAACTGTTAAAATTCTGTATATTTATTTATTAGTTTGATAATTTTTCGGCTACCAAACAGGCCTTGCGTGTCTTTTGTATGTCAGCGTTTGTCCATGTTGGCTCAGTCTGGTGTCTGTGAAAGAGCTGCACTGTGCCATGGCGACACCAGTCACCTGTTACCTGTCAAGAAAGATTCACACAGAAAGATTCAGAAATTGCATGTGGGTGCCAGTGTGTGTGTGTGTGTGTGTTTGTGTGTGCTTATATAGTGTGAAGGCAGTACCTCTGGGCCCAAACATCTTCAGGTAGCAGTGTGAGCAGTATGGCTTCTCATCATACTAAAACACAATCAGAAAGGCATCATTTTAACGGCATCGTCCTACTCATTGTTTAATCTATTTGATGTTATTTTCCTCATGTATTTCGTCATTTATTGTCCTCATATACCTCAGCATGTTGTCCAGCTGTGAGCTGCCTGTTGCACTTTTGACACTTGAGACACAGAGGGTGGTAATCCCTCCCTAAGGACCTCTTCTTCTCCCCTGCAACAAAGAAAATGATGGACATGGATGGGACATTTTTATTAGCTGTGACCAACAGCTCAGTAGGTTTTTCTGTCGGTTGGTTGTTGCCAGCCAGTTGGTTGGTTGCAAAGTTGATTTGTTGGCCAGTTGGTTGGCTGGATGGTTGGTCGGCTGGATGGATTGGTTGGTTGGTCAACCAGCTGGCAAGTTGCTCGGCAAGTTGGTTGGTAAGTCGATCAGTTGCTCACTTGATCGGCTGGTTGGTTGGTCAGGCAGCCATGTGGTTGGTTAGTTGGCAAGTCAGTTGGTCAGTCAGTTAGTGGGTCGACCGGTTAGTTACTTGGCAAGTTTGTCGGTCTGACAGTTGGTTGGTTGCTAAGTCAGTTGGTCGGCCAGGTGTTTGGTTGGTCCACAAGAATTTCCCCAGTTTTTGCCCTATAGGAAGCTGAAATTTGGCACAGGGGATAAGTGTGTGTGTGTTTGTGTTTGTGTGAAGGTGTGTGTTTGTGGCCATGCCAACTGGCTTAAAAGGTTCGGGGGGCTGGCGTATCGCAAAAAGGCAAATATCTTCCAAATGGATTCACAGGCTTGCCCAAGAATTTGTGAAACGATTGGTCATGAGCCAAAGAACAGCTGATTAAATGTTCATGCCAACTGGCAAAAACACATTGATATATGGTAAAAGCTATTGTGCATTTTCGCTTGTTTATGGATATTTCCACTGCCAGACCTTGCACATTCAGGAACCCCGGCAAGGCAGTTTTCGGTTTCGCCTATTTTGCCTTATAGGAAGATCCATAACTGGATATTTCACCACAAAGTCAGAGGAATTTTGCATTTGCACACATACATTTACATGAATATTAAGATTTAAGTATATGGTTTCGAATATAGACCGCTGTTCTCATCAGTACACATATGGAATGTAGTGTTGGGAGGAAATTAGTTAAGTAGGTCAGGTCACATCAGAGAATTTCAACTTATCTGGCTCATGAATAGAAATATAAAACTAACAATAAAGCAACAACAACAAAATTCTGTGGACTTGAATAGGTTGGTTTTAGTGCTCTTTTGCATTTTATAGTGAGATCTGAGTGTGAGAAAGGACTCAACGAAAAGTGACAGAAGGTGAGGAGGAAACCCAGAGAGCAGCATGCAAGCTCGTTTGGCTAGACCCACATCCTGTTGTTATCATGGATATGTGTGTGTGTTTGTGTGTGTGTGTGTGTGTGTGTGTGTGTGTGTGTGTGTGTGTGTTTGTGTGTGTGTGTGCTCTAAAGAGAAGGTGAAAGCCAGACAGAAAGGCCTTTTTTTGTCCTCCAAACAGAAAATAGAGCCAGACATATCAGCAAATAGACCTCAAAATCTGTGTAGCACATATCAAAATGAATATCAAAGCCTCCTTTTTCAAAGCAGATACATCAGCTTGTCATAGAGGGAAAAGCACAGGTGTAACGAATAATGTTAACGATGTCTCAGTTCCAGTAAGCATAATAAGAGGGCCTTAACACTGGTACATCTGAATGGAATGCAGCCATCATTAACATTATTAGTTGCACCTGTGTTTGGCAGGTTAAACTCTCAGCAGTAAGAAAGGTTACATTATAAAGACATTTTCACCTGTACATTTTTTTTACATTTATCTCATAGACATTTATCTCAGTTTGTGTCTTTTGTGACACTTTTTTTACCAATACTTTTTTTGTATTCAGGTGAAAAAATGAAAAGAAATACAGAGAGAGAGAGAGAGAGCAAAAAAATCGGAGAGAAAAAGAGAACAGGACGGAGAAAAATGCCAGCCAGACAGAGGAAGACAGACATATTGTGTAAAAAATTAAAGAGGTCACACTCACCAAAGTAGACGGGCTTCCCACAGATTGGACAGTAGCCTACCATGATGGTATATAATTATTTAACGTACAGTGTGGTTGCAGTGTGAGCTGGCGTCGTGAGAAAATATATCCCGCAAGAGCATGTGTGAGCATAAGTGTGTAAACTGAAAAATTGACAGGAAAACCGTTAAACTGCAGATATGACAGCGTCTTGTGAAGTCAAAACCAGGATGTGGTGAGTGAGACGTCACAGGAAGAGAGACAGACGTGATTTTAGACGCTGTCATTTTTGGGGAAAAAAGGGGACAGGTAGCATCTTTAATCATGTCTTCTCTTTATGATGAGAGATATAAAGTCGTGTAAATAGGCATCCTTTTATGGACAGTTGTGTTTTTATACAAATGCTTTGGGTACACAGCCATGACACTGTAAAGAGACACAGAAAGGAGAGAAAAAGAAAGAGGGGTGAGGAGAGAAGGGACAAAAACAGCTGTCACCAGCTCAAGTTCCCAGCCATCTTCTCCCCTTTCCTGCTGTTTTCACCCTCTTTTCTAGATTAAAAACAAGTTGAGCCTCTGAATTGAAAAGAGAAACCTGACACTTGTGCCTTTCTTTCCTTCTTTCTGTCGATCCTCTCTCTCTCTCTCTCTCTCTTTTCCTGTCACATACACATGCACGCCCCCGCTCACTGACTCACACAGACACACACCACACACCCCTTTATACTCCCCCATACACACACACACACTCACTCACCAAAAAGGCTGTACTTCTCCTCAATGACATCACATATAGAGGCTGCAGCCAAAGAGCAGAGGGAGAGGCAGGGTGAGGTCGGGTTGGTTTGAGGGACAGAGGGGGGAGGTGTGTGTATGTGTGTGTGTGTGTGTGTGTGTGTGTGTGTGTGTGTATGTGTGTGTGTGTGTGTGTGTGTGTGTGTGTGTAGGCAGTTATCCCCTCGGGATAGGTGATGGAAGTAGACCTGGGAAGGGACAGGGGTGAGGAGAGATGAGCGAGACAAGGATGGAGACAGTAGTCGGCCTCAGCTCAGCAGGGACAAAGAAGATGAACTCTGATGAACTTTGCAGAGCAGAACGGGGCCGCTGGAGTCACTGTGGAGGACAGGCGACCGTCTGTGCAGTTCGATCCCTATCACTGTCAGTGGGACTTGTTTCTTGGTCATGAATGGCCCAAAGAGTCGTACTCCTGCATGAGAGCAGGCAGGAAAATACAGTGGTGGAAGGAGTATTCAGATCTTTACAAGTAGCAATACCAAATTGCAGTAAAAGTTCATAATCAATGGCAATAAAATGTCCTAAAATATTACAAGTAAAAGTGCTCATAATGAAAAGTTACCCTTGTTAGTGTTACATTATATTTTGGATGCATTACTTTATGTTGTAGCTGATTACTTGTCTCTAAAACATTAAAGGGGAGCTTTGCTAATTTTACATCATATTTGCAGGTGTTTTCAAAGGGAGCTACTTGCTACTACTGATAAATGATAAATGATAAATGATAAATGATAAATATCCTCAAGTGATGTTACTTTGATCAGAGTTGGTTAAAGATTATATTTTTTTTTAATTTTATAAGCATCTGAAGATCTGAAGTTGACACACCTGGGTCTCTGGCCTGACTGTTGGCTGTCAAGTTGCATTGTGGGAAGTGTAGGTATCATGTTTTGATACAGAAGAGGAATGCTTAGAAAAATAAAATAAAATAAAATAAAATAAAATAAAATAGTCTCTTCTATTCTTAAGAAAAATCCCATTGTAAGTCTGACAGTGTTATAGGAGTGCAATGCTATTGTCTTTCACACCTGGCTGGCTGTTTGTTGTTTTGTTAAGAATTTGAAACAACTTTTAAATACTATAGTGTGAAAAAAAACTCATAGTTGGTTTGATTTTAACAATCTATCCCTGAATTTAAGCAGGACCAAATTCATTATCTTTGGTTGTTACAAATTTACAAAGCAGACTTATGATGAGTGATGTTGAAACTGTGCTGAAAACTAGATACAAATTATGTCAAAGCAAAGATGGCAGAGTCTGTAAATGTTGTAGAAAAATAAATGGACTTAAATCAAGCTTCTGTAATTCACTTATACTTACATACATCCTTTGTTGTGTTAAAAAGAATGGGTAAACATATAAAGAAGATTTGACAGTAATTTTCATGTTTTTGAAACAAATGATCAAGAATAATAATAACAAGAACAACAACAAGAATGAGATTTTAAAAATGCATTTCTGTAAAAAGTGAAAATGAATGTTTAGAATGTGAGAAAGCGAAAATGTATAGAACATTTTTAAAATTTAAATTAATGTTTAAAATGCTGAATGAACAAATATGGAATAATAGAATAGTGGAATAAGTTGTCTCATGTTGCTTTAGACCTCAAATAGGCTTTTATATAATGAGCTCAAATACTATTTTTTTTACACCAATGGGTAGTTGAATTATAGTCATACATCATATCTTAAAAACTGATCACACATGTAAAACCTTACATCTTCAAACTGTAGCTATCAGATAAATGTAATGGAGTGAAAAAGTACAATATTTCTCTCTAAAATTAAAGGGAGTAGAACTATTAAGTAGCCAAAAATGAAAATAATCAAGTAAAATACAAGTACTTAAATACAGTACTTGAGTAAATGTGCTTAATTACTTTCTAAATACATATATATACCGGTATACTCGACGCCCATATCTCACAATATTTGTTATGTTATATTTTCCAGCCCTTACACATCGCAAACAAGTAATTTCTGCTCCTGATGAACTTCAGAAGGCCATGAAATATATGAAGTATTTCATCATTTGCATATTTGCCAGCCTCCTGTGTGTCATGCTTTGCAGAGGGATGGAATACCAAGTAGCTATTTTCATCTGACCAGCCTTCCCTGCAGGATAACCTATCATGTCTCTCCATCAGCATTCATTGTGTGTGGACAGTGCCAGGAGAGTTACATCCTGAATCGCACGCATATATGCATGCACAGCTTACAGTGGTTTTTTTTAATGCAACTTATGATGTCATTATTTTAATAGAGAACAGATAGTGAATGTGTGCGAGGGGAGAAAAAAAGCAAAGATTGGAGTCATTAGAGCAAGACAGAATAGCTAGAAGGAGAAGCAGAAAGGAGTTTTACAAGTTGAAATAAAGGAAAATTTAAAGGAAAATAGGAGAAATTAAAAAGAAAGAAGGAGCAGGGCATGGAGAAACAGAGGCAATATAATTGTGAAATGCAGAGAGAAAGGAAACAAGAGGAGAGAAGAAGAAGAGGGGGCGTTAAAACCACATTTCCCAGTGGATCTTTTGGTAAGGCTACGTTAAGAAAACTGCCAAAACTCTTAACACACACATTCCCGCACTGGCACGCACATATGCATGGTTCACTTCTGCCAAGTCATATGAGATACACCAACACACACAGGATGGAGCGATGTGGGAATGTTTGTCCGGGTGTGTGTGAACAGGATTTATAGTAACATTCAGTGAGCGGTGGAAACAGACAGAGCTCGGAGGAGAGAGAGAAACACTGGCTCCTCTCCTCCGTCTCCTCTGGTGGGTTGGATCTTGCCGAGGCCAAACCCTCCGACGCCGGCTTTGAGAATTGTGTGCGTGGGGGACACAGGAAGAGGCTCAGGAAAGAAAACGGCTGGAAGGATTCCTTCTTCCCACACATAAATGCACTCTTGATCACATGTGCGTACACATGAAAGTACACATAGACACACACACTGGGAGCAAAAAGGAGCATTTGGAAGGTTTCCTTTCCCCCCACTCACTCACAAACACCCACTCGTCATCACGTTTCACTTCTTGGCATCCTCCTTTCTCCCCCAAGCCCAGAATATGACATGGCTTTGGGGTTGCATCTCAGCTGCATACACACAATCAGCCTCACAACACAAGACATATGGCAAACAAAATCAAGCAGCATTTCAAACATTTGACAGATGAAGATTACCAAAGGACCACATGGCGTTCTACTTTGTGGTACCTGTTTGAGAAACTTTTTTCGCCTCCTTCTGATATTGTCATTTGTGTAAAAAATATCGGTTTTCACAATGACTTTTCCTGCTTTTTTTTTTTTTTTTTTTTAATCATCAGACTGTTAACTGCAGAAAGGGAAACAGCTTAAGCTTCTCTAACCAAGCCAAAAAAAAAATCTCTCACCCTTCACTGTTTGTTCTAAAGCCTTTCTGGTGCTCATCTGGCACAGCTGGTTGGATATTTTGGTGCACCATGGTGTGGCGAGCCATTTCTGGGGTTTGTTTTCCACAAATATCCCCCTCTGTGACGGCCCTTCTGGAGTCAGACGATCTGAGGGCTATAATCCTCTATTTACGGTATCAGCAAATGGAAAAGTCAAGAAAATAAGTCCTTGTTTTTCACTATTAATCTGGCAAAGCCTATAAGTCCCCTCATGCCTCTATGTAGTGATATGATTATGGCATGGCGACTATTACTACATGATTAGCAGCTGTGAGTAGCTGGGTCAGTCAGATTGCATTATGGGATGTTTTGTTGTTTTGTATGGTCTGCGCAGAAACCAGTGGAGGGATGTTCTTTGTTTATGCGTGTTCATGTGTGTGTGTGTGTTTGCCAGTAACACAAATTAAACAGGTGTTGATGCCGTTCTGGCTTTCAATTCTCTTTGGGGCTGATATTCATTACCAATCCTCCAAATGACAACAAACACTTGAAATACCATACACACACACATGCAATTACACACCATGCCACAAATACCAAGAGCTAAACTTCTAGTGTCCATTTGTTGTGATGACATAAACTCCAAGAGCTGCTTAACAAAAAGATTAAACACAGTAAAGGCCAAGTTCAGATTTTCAATACATTTTAGCTCAGCTACTGGCAAGCTGATCGGTCAATTGGCTTGTCCACCATTTTAGTCCAAACAAAAAATGTTTTAACAACAATTTGATGGATGGCCGTGAAATTATGTTTGGCATTCATGGTCCCCAGAGAATGAATCCTAGTAATTTTGGACATCCCCTGACATTTTCTCTAGCGCAGAGTTAGCTTTTATTAAATGTGTCAACAACTATTGGATGGATTGCCATGAAATCTGCTACTCCTCATCCAGCACCACCAGCAGGTCACAATTTCAACTTATTCCGCAAAGTATTTCGACATCTAGCAGATGGACTGGCAACATTTCGCCACAAACATGTGCCTCCCTCAGGATGAATTACAATTGCCTGACTGAAGAAGCAGAATTTTCCTCTAGATCCTCTGATCAGGTCACGTTAGTGTGCAATGCAAATACCTGCAAAACTAGAGACATTCCCATCAACCTGAGCTGTAGGCTACATTTTGAATGTACGTATATGTTAGCATTTTGACACGCTAAACTAAGAATACAGTCAGCAATACACCTGCTAAACAAAATCTTAGCATTTAGCTCAAACCATTGCAGTGCCCAGCCATGACTGTATAAAGAGAACTGGATCCAGTATTGGTGCTGGGATCATTCATACGAAAGTTGTTCAGTGGTGCATGAAGCCAAAAGAGTTTGACTGCCAGGGTTGGCCTATAAAATTACCCAGAATTTCAGCATTGTTCAGCCCCTAAGGCAGGGGTGTATCTAGGATCGGCTTTGGGTGACACAGGCCACCCCTGAAATCTGATGTGCCACCTCATTATGATTGGCTATGTGCCCAGTCGGTTTGAACTGTTTGACTAGCAAACTGAATTTTTGTTTACAGATGCAATTCAGTGTGAAACCTCAGAGGTGGTATGTCTAGCCCAACTAATTTCACATTTTAGCACTTAAAAATTATCGGACCAATTTAATTTTTTATTAGTAACTGACTTAAAAATGTGTGTTCATAATTATTGTAACAGTACATAACACTTAAGAACTCCTTTTGAAATATCTGACAAAAAATATTTTTTATGAGAAATCAAGTTAAAAATGTATTTTCCTTATAATTACAATAATTAATAAGTACCATAATTATGAACACCATTTTTTTAGGTTGATAACTTGTGTAAGATAATTTGTTCCAACTAAGTTTCCCATGTTATCTAAAAGAAATTCTAAAGTGTTATGTACTTAATTAACTATTATGAAAACGTGTTTTAAATGTATTACTCATAAATTAAAGTTGTTCTACTTACTATTGTGTTATTTGCTTTGGGAAGAACAATTTCTTTAATGAAATATAGAAGCTTTATTTGACATTTCTGTGGTGTCACTGTGGTGTATTTATCTTTTAACTGTAAACAGGAAGGTAAGACATTATAAAGCTGGGAGTTGTGGTAGGTATGGTTAGTGCCACCCCTGCATAAACCAGTGCCCCACTTGGGCCACCCCAGTGAAAAAAAAAAGTCTAGCCATAAAGCAAGTGAACTAGAGACTCTCACTGGCTAAACTGTTCACTTCTGATTTAACCTTGCGCTGACTTGAACAGGCATAAACTGATTTAACTAGGCAGCTCTTCTCGACATTAGAAATGTTATTAGACTGAACAGATCAAATCTCAACACTCAAAAAAAATCTCGCCATTGATTTACAGACGTCTTTTTGACAATGTAAGTCCATGGGAAAAGTCTTTTTGGGCCCCATTGGCATCTTGTGGCAGACCAGGAAGTCTAACCCGGTTTGGCCACAATGTCAAATTGGCTTCAAGGCCTGGAGCTGTACAGCATGCAAGTGTGGCTGTAGATTTACCTTGTTTTAACTCAACACACAAGAAGATATTTCCAAACTGTGAAAAATGATCTAGAACTTTTACTTTTTCAATGACACTGTGGCCAGCTAGAGGGCCAAGCAATACAAACTCAAGGTGTGCAGTGAAATATTGATCCAACCCACAGAACTTGATATGAAATTCTAATGGTATATAGACTGCATATATATACCAGTTAAAGCAATTTACACAACATGCACGATTCACCCTATTCACACACACATTCACGTACAGCCATCATTTTGGGGTACAGTATCTTACCCTGGGACACTTTGACATGCAAACACGGAGCAAACCGCTGACCGTCTGACTGGTATAGGACCTTTGTTTATTTATTTAGTTCAAGATGATATCACATGGCATGGAGCACAAACATTACATACAAAAATAACAGAACAATAGTGCACAGCAGCTTACCAATAAATGACCCCAAAATTGGCAAGGGATTAGTAAAAATGTACAAGACAATTATCTAAAAATAGCACAAAATAAGGGGAAAGTAAAAGAACAAAAACAAGAAACTACCTGAGTGCTAAAAATAAATAAAAAGAAGAACAAACACTGTTATTTTTCCCAGCTATTTTATAATTTTCTAAAGGTTCTCTCTTTTTTAAAAGCTAAATTTCAGGTCATTTTTATGTCTTTTGGCCCATCTGACTATTATAACAAAATTAACTTAAACATAGATGGGCAGTTTACATAACTTTGGCAAATACCTTTCTCTGCAGTTCATGAAGTTTACATTTACAAAATATGACACTCATCTCCCACACAGTTGTCAATACAGTTGCAGATCCAGTGGTTTCTATCCTCTCTGACTTCTGAGACACAACCACCCCTATAATGGGAAATGCAATATTTTCAAAGGCCCAAAATGTGGTAAAAATCTGCATAAAATTATATGCAAGACATTCAAAATGTTTCAGTGTGACTGACTGTTGAATACTTAACAACCTTAAAGCCACTTAAGCGGAGACAAAAAAGGAAAGGGGTATATTAAGGGGATGATATGCTCATTATACACAGTTTCAAACTTCCAGAGTTGACCTCAGTCACTCAGTAGGGTTCTCATGGCTGGTCCCACCTATTGTTTAGATCTGCTTGGGGAAACAGAGAGGCAGGCAGAAGGAAAGAACCTAATGTGTTGCTTCTTGCCTGTGCATTCTTGGCATAGCTCTTTGCCCTTTTCATTTTTTGACTGTGATTTTTTTTTCTTCCTTGCTTTAATAGTGAAGCCAAGGGTCCACAGCCAGCCAAGTCCCACCGCTCCAGTCTGGCTAAGCCACAGAAAGCTTGGCTTCCTCCACTCTCTGCTCTCTCTCTCTCTCTCATTCTCCATGTATGACTACAGTATGCGTCCCTCTCTCTTTCTCTTTGGACGTTTCTCCATGTCACTGTGTCTCTCCTGTTTGTCTCGTTTCCTTTCTGTTTTATTTTTTGTGTCCGTCTGTGTTGGTCAATCTGCCTCTTTGTCTCAATTTCTCTTCTGTTTTTCTCATGTTCTTGTCTAACACACACACATACACACACACACACACACACACACACACACACACACACACACACACACACACACCACCCTCTCTATTTCCTTGCCTGTCAGTCTGTCACAGCCAGCGGACTGGTTTAGCAGGCGGGGTTCAGCTGGGCTCCACAAACACATGGCTCTCAATCTGCCTTCTTGTGTGTGCTGGAATGGTATTTCATTTTCTATGCTGTTCATGCGTCCTATTTAATCTTTTTTTTTCAAATATATGGACATGTTTAAAGACAGTTTTACCCTTATACATATGGACGAGGTAGACTCTGTACCGTTCATGTCCATATGCATTTCTTTTTTGTCGTGAACTTTGTATCTACACAAACAACCCCATGGCTCATTTGAAATGTCTTATTGCCACATATAGAATTCAAGAACACATTGTGTAACCATTAGGTAACGCAGGAAGGTATTTCAGCAATGACGTGTCACCAAAAATTCAGCTGCACTTCAGCAGACAGCCTTTTTCAACACGATACGAACAAATTCCAGTTTGAGTCTATCCATAAGAGACAGTGTTGGCAATTTGCTCCTCTCTGTCTCTCAAGTGAAATTGAATTATAGATCAAGAACCCCTTATGCGCACCAAAACCAGAATTCTCCAACTCAAACAAAAGCCTGCTCCCTCTTCTACTACACCCATTTCTATCTGATCAGCACCATTCATTCCGCCACTTAGACAGGAATCTAATTAGACCAGAATATCAACATTAAAACACATATCTGCCCCCCTCCCTCCTCTCTCTCTCTTTGTTTCTCTGCTCTTCCCTACAGCTGGTGAGAGTATGGTTTGTGGCTGCCCCTCCCCCAACGTTTGAACAAGCCAATAAGAGAGCACGTCAGCAAAATAACCCCCCCTCCCCCCTTTCCTACCACCCCTAACCCACTTACTCATCCTGCCTCCACCCTCCCTGCACACCCACGAGACTTCCCCACCCTCTCTACTTTCTCACCCGTGTTCATCCTCCCCCTTTCCTCTCACTGTGCTTCACCCTTCTTCCTGGACACCCTTTCTTCAGACTTCATTACACCCACTCGCCATTTTCCCTTATCCTCATCTCTGCTGCTCCCCTTCCTCCCCTCAACCTTTCTCTCTCCTCCCTCCCTCCCTCCCTCTCTCCTCTCTCTTCTGTGGCCTTATCTTATGAATATCGGTAGCACACTGGGTGAAAAATTGATCCTCCCCGCCTGTCTGTGGACGCTGCCACAGTGCATTAGCCTGTGTGTGAGTGTGTGTGCTGTGTGTGTGTGTGTGTGTGTGTGTGTGTGTGTGTGGAGGCTTGCTGCTTGAGGGAGGCAGGGAGGGGGGAGAGGAGGAGTGAGGAAAGGAGGGTGGGAGGGATATTTGCATATCATCAAAGTAGGGAAAGGGAGTGTAATGAGGAGAGAATGTGTGTGTGTGTGTTGGGTGTGTGTGTGTATTAGGAGTGGTGTTGATGGGTTGGGGTTGAGTGTGTGTGAAATGAGAGACCAAGAGAATATGGCATGGGAGGTGAGATGGACTGGGATGGGTTTTAGGTGTGTGTGTGTGTGTGTGTGAGAGAGAGAGAACAGACAGAGATCTCATGCATGCTTACCTTCACATGCCGTCCATAACACCCCTCACACACACAGGATACACAGAATATCTACACTATATTACTAATACTAGTTTATATCAGAACTCTGTAATATCTACGTAGCTGCCAATGTTTTGTTGTTGTTTTGTCCCTGTTTATTGTCTCTCTTTTATTTTTTATTTTAATATTTTGTGCTAATTTTGTGCTGCTGAACAGGAACCTGCTGAAAGAAGGTTTTTGCCTGAATCAGGCCTGTTTTAACTGTAACACACCTAATGTTATGTTTAATTCCTGTCTTGTGTAAATAAATGAAATGAAATGAAATGAAATGTGTCATGTGTAGGCCATATCCTGACCTTTGACGCAAAATGTGTAGTCTCAAGTCTCATTAATTGCTAGAAAATGAGAGAAATTGCCATGCTTCAACACACCACTGTAAGATGGAGCAAAATTGGTGTATGTAGGGGTAAAGACACATGCACAAACTTGTTCTATCCATTGAGAGATGTATCTCACAAACACTGTCACAGACGCAGGCTGGCCTCATTTATAGTTATAGTTTACAGGATATGGATGTCACAGTTGCATTAGAAATGTAGCTACGTTTGTGCACAAGAAATGTTTTTATAGTGAAATGCAAAATTGCAGCAACCACAGCAAGCAGGGAATGTTCCCACAACACTGGCTAATGTTGCCTTCAAATTGCAATAATGTTTTAAGAATACATTTTAATCTACATTTTAAAGAATGTTTAGCAATTGAAATAATGTTCCTTTACGGTTGAATGCGAACTAAGATGTGACATTTTAACTGCAACATGTTTTGGTGATGTTGATAATGTTCTTTTATAAAACGTTCCCGAAATGTTACATGAGAACAAAGGAAGAACATTTTAAAAACAACATTCAGGATGTTATTGAGGACTGAGATTACAGACTATTTTTTAATGAAAACGTGATGTAATGTGACAATAAAAGTAACTATAAAAAATCCCCCAAAACATTTTAACATTTTGATGATGTTTAGAGAATGTTACCCCAACTTTAAAAGGAACATTCTGAGAACTAAAAGAAAACTTGCTGCTAAAATGTTACTAAAACATTGCATCAGTTTTATTGTACCATTCTCAGAATGAACGCAAAAATTTCTTGTCGGACCTGTCCTGACCTGGCTTGTAAATGTTTTTTTTTTTTTTTTAAAAAAAGAAAAAAAAAATAAATACAATGTTAAAAAGAAAAGAAAATTAATTCACACACACACACACAAAGCATCAGTAAAACCACACACAAATATTACCATTAATATCACAAATAAGATACATTCACAAACACACACACACACACAATACATCCTCAAATACATACACACAATTTACAAAATACACGCGTGTCTACTGTGCCATTAAGTGTGAAAATATTGTTGTCTTTCAGCCTTGATGCTCAAAATTGAATTAATTTATTTCAAACATGAGCTAAATAAACCTCTTTTTTTCTGTTTGTCACTCCGTATATTCTGTCCACCTCTGACACTGTAAAACAGCACGCAACTTTTGCAAACACAGCGAACAGTTATTCTTAAAGCGAACTTCCAGAAGAAACAGCTGCAATGGGTAGGCTTGGTATTTGTAAATAAATAATTTAAAGCCCCTTTTAGCCTGCCTCTCTGCTATCCGCAGCTTCTGATTTAACAGGGAACATAATCGATTACCGAGCACCCACCTATTCATATTACCATAAAACTCTTTATGTTACAGTAAATTTAATAAAAATAAGTGATATTTAAGAGTTCTAAATATAGTTTCGTGGTGTTTTGTTGTCGGTGGATGTGTGGGAGTGGCGTGTGCTAAAACCCGACTACAAACGATGTCTGTGTTCTGGTATCGATTGGGCCCGCCTGGTGAAATCCGACTTGAGCGTTGACGGTCTGTCACATTTCACGCTGACACCAAGCGAGCACTGGGCTCATACACACACACATACACACACACTCGCATACACTCACACGCTGGGCTCACCATATTATCGACAGATCCGAGTCAGGAGTACAGTCGAGGAGAGCACATTGAAGGTAAGTTGTGGTGAGAAAAACTACTCCGGGCCGGGAAATTAGACCGGGTTTCAGCGGTGAGACTCAGAGGCGGGGTCATTGCTTTAAGATCGTGTTAATTTTAGCCGTTGGTTCTTTCTTTGTAATTTTAGGTTGACCACTTTTTAAAAAATCTTTCCCTCTGTGCGCTTTGCTGTTTGCCACCTTTCCAGTCGGGGAAACATCAACCCAACTCAACGAAATCAACCAGAATAAGTTTTTTTATGAAAGCCATTTTGTTTTGTTACTATTAACCAAGCAATTTAAAGGGATCCGAGGCGTGGGTGGCTAGCTACGGGATTTTTCTGTGTGTTGGTCGGTGGAGGAGGAGGGGTTGGTTCGGCTTGGCAAGCTAGTGAACGACATTACGCAGACTGGCTAAACAAGTTTAAATGGGTGTTAAAGTGGGTAAAGTTGCCGTAAACTCACAGGGGTGATTAATGTGGTTATTAGAAGGCGAATGGGTGTGATAAAACCGTCGTTATACGGGTGAATTAAGCGTTATAACGCGTTTACCACAGTATGCTATGCGCACTAGCATTAGCCTCCTGTGAGCTAGCGAGCCATGGCCGTTCGCTGCTCGGTTGTTGTGAACTAAACGTCGCTCGTGAACCAGGAGATGTAGCGTTACTATAATGTGGAAGTGTTTCCATATATTTGTTGTACTTAAGTTGTGGACCCATGGATACAGTTGCTGTCAGTTAAAAACGAGAGAAAATCGATGTTATCTCGTAATGAGGTCGTTGTTTAGTTAGTTGTTGAACCAGTTTCGGGGATCAGGCTTACGTTACTTCGACAAACTTGAGGGAAGTAGATACATCGGAATTAAAAACGCTGAAGTTAGTTTCTGATTCAACAGAGAGTCACGGTACACTGAATTTACATTGGTTAATGAGTTTTTTTATGCACTTCCTACTGCGGGCAAAGCATGTTGGAGTTTTTAAGCGAAGTTTCATAGCTGTCTGACATCTACTTTAAATTTGTGAAACCTTTCTTCTATCTGTGAAAATGTAAAAAAAAAAAAAAAAAGGTACATTTTACTGCATTTTGGACATGCAGATCAAATTTAACTAGGTCTAGATCAAAGAAAGGGGCAAAATATAATTTGAAACACAGTGTCTGATTTGTGAAACCTTTATTCTATTTGAGAAAATGTTAAAAAGAGACATTTGGTGGCGTTTTTCACATGCAGACCTCATTGAACGAGGTCCAGGACAAAAACCACAAAGACTTGGCAAATCTGGACAAAATTATTCCAGAGAGGCTAAAGATAACTAATATACAGTTTCAGGCTTGTGAAACCTGTGTGTAAAAATGCAAAAAAGGGAAGATGTCACTGCGTTTTTTGTAAGTAGACCACATTGAAACAGGTCTCTCTTGAAAACCACTATGACAGATCTGGACTACATAATCATACAGAAGCTAAATATAATTTAAAATACAGTTTCATATTTTTAAACTCTAATTTTATTTATGGCAAAGCTAAAAGGGAAGGTTTCTGCATTTTCACATGTAGAGTAGACCACATTTAACAAGGTCTCTATACTTAGATTTGTAAAATCAGGACTAGATTATCCCAGAGAGGTTAAAAAGTTGATACAAACACATTTACAGATTTATGCAAGAAAGGGGACATTTAACAGTGCTTTTCACATCCAGACCACATTAAACCACATCTCTTGAAATCCACAATACTTACTTCTACAGTACGAACACAGTCGAATCTGGACTGTCTTATCTCGGAGAGGCTAGATATTTTTTTAAAAGGCATTTTCAGATTTATGAAACCTTTTATTCTATTTGTGACACTCTAAAAAAATAACAGTACTTCACACTACAAAAGTTTAACACTACTTCACACGTATACCACATTGAACCACTACTCATTATACTTAGACTTGTCAAATCCGGACTAGATCACCCCAGATTGGCTAAATGTTGATACAAACACAGTTTCAGATTTGTGAGACCTTTATTCTGTTTGTGAAAGTGCAAAAAAGGAGGATTTCACTTCTTCGCTCACATGCAGACCACATTGAACCGAGTCTGGTTTAAAACCACTTAGTTAGTGAAGCGACGAATCTGAAGCTAACTTCAGCGTCGTGAGTTAAAACACACATGTTTGTGTAAATAAACAGTGGAGGTTAACATTTGTGTGAACAGTAAAAAAGAGCTCAGTTTAACTGTTGGCCACTTTGCCAACTTTGTGTTTTTAAACAGTGGCTAAAAGCTTCTTCTGTGAGAGGAAACGAGAGGAAAAACGCAGAAAAAAAGAAACAGAGGAAATCCCCCGAAAGGAAATGCCAATCGCAGCCGCTGGACAGCCAACGACTCAGGAGCCTCGAGTTTGCCCCCGGCTGCCCTCCACCCCGGAGCCTGTCCCTAAAGGGGCTGATTTATTCGACGAGGCGGGGGCGGCGGAGTCGGCGGAGCGGACAGAGTACGGGGGCGCGGAGGGGGGCAGAGGACTCGGGGGCTATAGTTACAGCCAGAGCGGCGCTAGGGGCTTTGTACAGCCCGGATCCACCAACGGCAGTCCGCCACAGTCCCCAGCCGCGTCCTCCTCTTTTCTCTTCCATCCACTGCACCCCCACCCCCACCAAATGGCCATGGAGCCCCCGAGGACTCGATCGCGATCTCGGTCTGGATATTACCAGCAGTACGGTGGTGGGAATGGCAATGGGATTACTGGCAGCGGAGTCATGGGATCTAACCATCACCACCACCACCACCATCAGCAGCAACTGCATCCACAGCAGCAGCACGGTGCCGGTTGCGCACCACTTGGAGCTCACAGCAACCACCCGGAGAACCAGCCGAGAGCACCAGGAAGTAACGCCTCCTCCGGCATTCAGAGGCTGTCCTCGGTTCCCGGAGCGCACCGCATCCCGGCGGCAGGTAAATGTCCCCACTTGTCATTGTCACTGACTGTTTCTATGCACCTTCTACCAAGAGATGAATTGCACGTTTTATTATTTGCATAAGCACTAAGTTGAGGTGATAAAAGTCGAGGTGTTTAAGGGGATAGTTCAGAATTTTTCAAGTGGGGTTGTATTATCTATTGCCATTATATTACATACAGAAGATGTTAGTCAACACACCCCCAGTTTGAAGAAAAAGACTGAAATCAGACATGGAAAAGATGAAATTTACAGCTCTGGAGGGGGGTCAGCAACAAAACAATGAAGTTTAGCCACTTCAAAAAAGTACCATCTGAAAAACATAAAGAGCAGATAAAGTGTATGCTATTTTGAGAGTATTTTCATCACTTTACCTTTCCATCAGACGTCTTCTTTTTACAGAGGAGCCAGTAATTGCTTCAGTTTCTCATCTATGTTCTCATCAATTCTACCAGACTCCATTAAGAAATTGAGCAATTTTAGCTCGCTGAACACAGGAGCTGTTTGTGTGCCGCTGCTTCAATCAGTCAGTTAATTTGTTATTTTGGTGAATCCAAACTAACCCTTTAAGTGCCAAAGACACACAATAAGACAAACAAAATAACTGATTGAGACAGCGGTGGACCAGCATCTCGATGTTAAATCTCAATTTTTCTGAATGGAGTCTGGCTTTTAAGAGAGCTATATAACATCTTAACTTTCCAGTTGAAAATCACGGCCTGACATTAAGTTAAAGCAGTGAAAATACTGTCAGTATAGAGCACACTTTAGCTGATATTGAAATTATTAAGAGGGAGTTTTTTTTAGGTGGCTAAAATCTGTTTTTTTGCTGACCCCTCCACAGCAGTAGATTGCTTAGCTACCATGTCAGATGCCTGCCTGCTTCTCCAAACTGGGGTTGTGCTGACTGACATCTACTGTCTTTAGTATAGTGTCTATGGATAAGGAACCAAAACAAACCCACTTCAAAAAAATTGAACTATACCTTGAATGCCTTGGACTGGTTTTTAGAGGCAAATTAAGAGAAGGAGGGGGCTGTCCTGGGGTAGGCATGACAAAAGTGTCTGTGCACGTGTGGACACATTTGTTCTATTCTAATTAGACAGGGTGTTTTATGTGCTTGACACAGAGCTGCAGTGTGGATGTGGTGCACACAGTTCGCACATACAGTAGGTAAATGAACAACAGCAGTCTGTGGTGTGGACCAAGGTAGCCTCAAGCTTATTGAACTGCTGTGCATAGTTAGTTACCCAGACGGTGTCTCTTAAGGCACTGTGGCATGTCTACTTTTAGTCAACTACACAAATATTGATGTAGCTAGGTAACAAGCCTTACAGGGTGAACAGGCTAATCTTTGTCTAAACTAGGCATAGCTACAAAATGATGGCTAGATAACCCAGAGTTTGGCTTTAAATGTGAAGTTGTGAAGAAGAAATAAGACATAAGACGTCACTTGTCGTATATTTCTGTGACCCCCATGTAAGGGCTTGTACAGCTGTTAAAGATACAGCTTTTTCACATTCACATCATCACAGTACTGTAAATCTTCACCCAATGCAGCACTTAGGATAAGAGAATCAGCCAAAAGACAAAGTAGGATGTGTCATACTATATGAAAGCAGATGGCTATGGCCTCTATAATAACAACAGGCATACCTTATCCCTGAGAAGGGCATATTTTGTTTCAGACAGGGGGTTCTCTGCTGTAACTATCTGGGTGAGCCATGCTTTGATATTTGTGCTTCACTGCCAAGCAAAACTTAGCATGAGTGTGCATGGACTGGCGCTGGGTGTAGAATACATGTGAGGGCACTCTGACACAGTGAATGCAGTGCAGCGAACCACACAACATAGAAACAGCACAGCTAGAGTTTCACAGTCAGCGAGGCTATGGAAAAGCTTTTCTTTCAGCACACCTAAACAGGCTTCTCAGGTTAGGAAAATGCAGGGTTGGTAGTTGTCTCCTGCGGTGCTTTGGGGAATATTTTTTTGTAAGTGGTAACTTGTTAATGAAACAAGTGGAAAAGGTGACAGAAAGAAGTGATTTACTTTTTTTTCAGCATTTCCTAATAAATGAACAACACCACATTGTTTTTACAAAGTATAAATTTGAATTACCGGCCACAGAAATGTAAGGACTAAATGACACCAGGGTTTTAAGAGGGATTTCTTATCCAAAAGCCTCCAGTGGATGGTTTGCTCTATTCTGAGCAGACTGACTGCTCATACTGATTTTACATATCGGGATAACTTAACATGCACTGACTAAGAACCCAGTCATTCCTCTCATTGAGCAACTCAAGATGTAGCTTAGTCACTACAGGTGTTATCTTTTTTTCTTTTGGGCTCACTGTTCAACCACACAATGAAATTATTAAATTTGCATAAAAAATCACAAAACAACACTCCAAATTCTACACTTACAGCTCCGAAAGTCTCTGTGTTGTCACCTTTAAACAAAAAGTGTCTGCATGTGTGTGTGTGCATTGAAGACTAAGCAACTGCATATAGGGACTGGAAAAACCTGTCTGGGAGAGTGAGAGTAAGAAAAAAAACCAGCTGAACATACATAAACAAACAAAGGCCCCTTCTGGACTGCCAGCCTATTGGTTGTCTAGCAGTTTGTGCGTTAAGGATAGGTCTAGCTTTGTATAGGCTTGCTAGTTTTGAAGGTGTGTTTTTGTTTGAGAGCCCATGAAGATGTGAGACACAGGATTTAAAAAGAAAAGAAGAAGAAAAATACTGTACACCAAGTTGCACTGCATCTCCACAGATAGATAGTGAACTAGTCAGCGGCCGAGTTTATCGGTCTGCTGTGACCTATGACCCATACTCTGTCATTGCAGCTTGGCTATGACATGTAGGATAGCACAAATCAATGGATAGAATGACTGTATTGTATTTCCATCCAAATGGATTTCGATCTAAAGGGGGAAGGCTCTGGCTAGAAATTCTATAGACACTCACTCATTATCTGGATTAATTTCAATTAGACCTGAAACGCACAGCACACAAAAGAACAGTAATGTGGGGAAAATCATAGGTGTGTGTATGTCTTTATGCGGTGGGAATAGTAAAATCTGTTGCAAAAGGACTAAATACTGCTGGAAGTCCTTCTTCATAGCTGCCATTAAACTGTTTAATGCATATCTATATATGTAAGGCATAATACTGTTTATTGTGTAGATGTGTGTTCACATGTTTATGCATTAATATGGGTAGTTTTTAAATGTCATATATTTATTGTTATATTTTCAGGGGTGATGTTGTATATACTTTCTATATTAATATATGCATACTTTTTTTATAATGATAGAGAAACCACATTGCACACTGGTCACTCTGCACATTACAAACTGTTTTTTTTTTAGCTTTATACATTACATGTAATTTCTATCTATCTATCTAAGGGTTTGCTTCATTCAGTAGCTGTGAAGCGCTTCAAAATTAAAGCGAAATGAATGAAATGAAATAAAAAACAGACAGCTTTTGAGTGCTATTTATACTGTGAATTAGCCAGAGGAGCTAATTTCTAGTTGAATATTCTTGTACACAACTGAAGCAGCTGGCTAGCCGGACCCTCCCCAGCACTACACACCTTTTATTAGACCCTCTTTCCATTTCCAGAGTGCGTCCTGCTTGTTGGGAGAGAGTGAGAGAGAATAGACTAAGTATCTCACTTAGTCCATTCTTCATGTGCTAGTCACCTGCGTTGGGCATGAAAGCTAATGATATCCTGTACTCTTCAGTCCCTCCCCTCTCTCTAGTAGTCTATTCTTAATCTTTTGGTCCCTTTGTGCCTTGTTCTTTCATGCGCGTTTTATACAGTTTGTAGTGCTCACATTTTTTTTACTTGCTATCTCATGTACAGTTCGCACCACTGTGCTTACCATTTTAAAGAAAATTAACATGTCTAGTGAGGTAAAAATACTCCTGAGAGCCCACGTCTGCAAAATTTAGACTCAAGGTGCAATAGAGAAGCATGGAAAATGAAGTTTAAGTTCCCACTGAATGCTTAAAACTGCTGCCAAATTGGTCCAAGTGGATAAAAACATCCTCTGTAGCAGCTGATATCCTATCCTGATCCCGATCCACCTCTGTCACAACCTGTCCCCTGCTAGTCGCACTCACTTCTCCCTCCCCCCTTTGGATCAGTCAACCTTTTCTGTACCCCTCCGGTCCATTTTCTCTGGCCTCCTCTCTCACATTTGTCTAATGGAGGGATCGTTTTAATGGATTGCCCAAAGCAGCAGAGGGGCAGACACTCCTGCCACTCTACCTTTACCCCTTCACTCCACTCCTATCCTCTCCATCCTTCTGTCTGAAGCAGAAGTGGAAACATGCACTCTGTTTTTCTTCTTCTTCTTTTTTTTTTTTTAACTCTCCTTTTGTCTTGTCGCCCAGGCAACCCCCTCCGGTTTGAAGAGAAACTCTTTCACTTGGATCGACCAAGTAGCAGGGGTTCCCTGCCACTCCGTCACTCCAAATAAACAACAAAGCAGTCACTTTGGTCAATAAGAGAAGATCCTGGGGGTAGAGGACGGTGACCTCAAATTAGCTTTAAACCCAATAGATGGCCTCTGATCTGGTTCGAAAACAAGATGTACTTCTAAGAGGGAGTGGGAGTGAGAGAACCAAAGGTCACTAAAAGCCTTAAGTAAGGTAAATATCGAAAGAACACGAGGGAAGCCAGCGAGAGTGCAATAACTGGGCTGGAAATGGAGACAACAGGAGAGTCAGCTTTAAAAGAAGTCAAACAGTGGATAATGGAGTTATAGGAGTTGATGTTAGGAGGAAGTGCATTGCATGAGATTTAAAGGAAGGTCAGGCGCAGAGAGGACGGGGAAGGAAAGGAAGAGCTGATTAGACGGAAGCACAGGAGAAATGGCCACATGAGGAAGTTTCATGGAAAAGGGCTTGAGGGAGACACAATCATGAGTATTATTGTAAGCAAAACACAGAGAGGAAGCATACCTCACACACGCAGCTGTGTGTGCAACCTGGGACGAGGCGTGGATACTGTGACCGCTAAGAGAAAGATGAAAATGACATGATAGTGGGGCCGGTATATAGGTGGTTGGAGCTGAAACTAGAAGCATTAAGTTTGTGTGTGTAGGTAAAAGTGTGTGTAATAAAGAGGATGCAGTCAGATGACACCATGAGAGATGACGTAAACACCAAAGCATACGCACGTTTTTAGCGAGTCTACTTTTTAATTATTTTGATTTTGGCGTTTCTGCTCACTCTGTGTGGCACATAAAAAGAGATGGATGCAGAGTTAACCCCTTGAATTAATCAGTTTACAATCCAACCTTAAGAAGATTAAATTCTCATCAGCCACAGATACTTAACAATTCCACCATTTATTGGTGCCTCACTCTTTCACTTGAATCTCCAGTTGCTTTTGCAGCATTTCTCTACAGATTGTTAGCATTAGTGATGTGCATAATTAGTCGACTAGTCTATCAGGCCTAATATTACCCCCCTCCCTAGTTAGCACCAGAAATACTCATCAGTTAAAGTAATTATTAATGATATTAAATGAATGTGCACATTTAAACTACCTAATAACACACATTTAAATTATTATTTCTTTAGGTCATTTCCAATGCGATTGTGTTCACGTGATGCAAATTCCATTATAATATTCACGTACATTCCCTAAAGATGTATTTTCCTAAAGAATATTGTTGTCATTAAATGTTATTTGTTAACTTTTAGTGAGTTGTGTAGGATAATGGGCAAAGTGTCGCTCATTTCAGCAGCATTAAAAATACGATTTGGATATCTCAAGAGGGAATAGAATATCTTGTTTTCATACAATGTTAAACCTTATGGACTCAGTTTTGCTCAGTTTAGACTAGTCAGATAGTCTGAATTTAAACTTCTGTTTAACGGGCAGGGAAGTTATTCATTGGGAACACCCTAGAAAGCATCTTCAGGTTTTTCTTGCCATTTGAACATAAACCCTGTTTGAGTTCTTCCCTATTCCCTCCTCTTGTTGCCTCTTTCTGCCTCTGTTGTAACGGTTATGCAAAGTGAGTTTGCACCGTACAGGTACACGGACTGAGTTCCCCACTGCAAGTCTGCGTACATGTTTATTTTGGGAAGTAAAAATGTTTGTTTTGATCCTTTCTGTAGGCTTATAGTTGCAAAAAACATATTTTGTGTTGTATTTTTGGCCAAACAAGGATGGTTTAGAACATACTAACGATCAGTCTTTTTGGGTTTTTAATTTTCACTGATTTAGACAAACTTTTTCAGCCAGAATGCATGTATTTGTAAAGCCACAGCGTGTATATGTTTGTGCAGGCTTTCCTCATCTATAAAGTGACAACTACCTTTTATTATCAGCATCATACAGCCATGTATTGCGGTATTTGTGGTCACTTATTGAACCAAAATTGAAGTATCTCGAAAGAAATAATGATCTCAAATTCAGATAAAATGATATTTGAATTTATTCATTTCTCCCCTCCTTCAGTGTCATTGTCATTGATCATGAGGCTATAAATTGTTCTTTCAGTGCCCTTAAGACACAGAACAAGTACATTTCTTCCGAGTTATTTCCATTTGGCTCCTCGCAATGTAGTTTCAATGAGTTGATAGCTCAGTTTGTGGTGATAGTGTCAAGATTTATGATCGAAGAAGAGAATTAATGCTGTCATCTTTCTCTGCATTTCTGTCCATTACTTTATCTCCCCTAATGCTCCCTCTCAGCTGGCTTCTGTCTTTCAATGAGCAATAAGGAGGAGAGGGAGATAGTGAGGACAGAACGGGTAGTGAGAAAGAGTAAGGAGTGTGAAGGAGTATGTGTATGTTCATGTGCCTCTCTGGCTTTGTGTGTGTGTGTGTGTGTGTGTGTGTGTGTGTGTGTGTGTGTGTGTGGCCTTGTTTGGTGCCTGCCTGGGTGGGCTGGGAGCAGAAAGAGTGTCAGAAATGTATGCATACATACATACAGATTGACGTCACCATAGAAACATAGTACTTTTACAGCACTAGGAAGAAGTTAACATACGTGAAAGCAGGAGGGCAAAGGTAGATTGTATGTAAATTAATGTGTTTATTTGTGTTTAGGATATGTATCTTAGAGCTATTACCGGCAGTGAAACTATGGGAATCACAGTCTGACAGGTATTGTCCTTGAGCTGCTAGTGAGTGCTGGATATAGTGCTAGAGGCTACTTTAAAAACTCATGTCTAAATTCAAACTTTTTGGAAGATTATTTTTTGATTAATAGTGTTTTGTATGCCTACAGTGTAAGACAGTGTGTTAGGATTAGCAGCTGTCTCACAGTGCACACAGTTTCTCAGTTTTGTGGCCAGAAATATAACAAGAAGATGACAAGATGTAATGGGTTCATTTTAGGAGTCGCCAAAAACGTCCCTGATACTTCACTGTCTTAAAAAGACACTTGGTAATCCTTCACACATATAGTCTTTAAAGAGAGTAGAGCACTATTTTAAATATCCCATGAAAATAAGAATATGCAAATATTTTGCTATTTAAAAGTTTAATTGCTGGACACAAGATGCCTTTCATTTCACAGGAAAGTCCTTTCCCCTGTGCATGTGTTCTGAAGGTTTCAGTTTTCCATATCACACTTGCTGCATACTTGATCCTGATTTGTTTACAAATGTGTTGTGATGCAACAGTATTATCCCTGTATGCATGTCTTAAATGCCGATTTCAGGTGAGCACAGAGACACTTTCCTCTTCAGCAGATGAATGCAAAAACAATTGTCTCTGCATGTAAATCCTTAAGCAGGACAATCATAAGTAAGCAACAATGAGCAAAATAGATTCTTAAGTGGCAGGGGACTCTAAATATTTTTGGCATAGTGAATCTTAGTTTGAAAAAAACATGGCTATAAAGGCTGTTATTAGCCATGTAATAGGTGATGCCAAACTCAGGTATGTGTTGGGTGTGTCGAGGAGTTCAAGCCAAAACATCAAAACATGCCTCAGCAAAATTACATAAATTGATTCTTGTGAAGGATGCATGAATAGACTAACTGTAGCTCTCGCAGGCTTATAAATTAAAAATTTCAACTTCACATGATATTTGCAGTTTTGTGTCAATCAAGCCAACTGAGATTGGTTTGTCAAGGAGGGATATGCAAAAGCATTCAATTCATTCTCTCATTTTATTTTATATACTTTCTATGGTTGAAAACAGGTTGTTTCTTTGCATTTCAAGTGTATTCTCATTTTAGCCAAAGCAATACTTTTGCCCATAATAACTTTGCGGTCGAGTATGTTGAGTGCGAACACCTGCGCGTGTTCTGTGGGATGCATAAGCGGTTTTCAGACTTGAGAAGAAGTGCGGGATGGAGGAGCAACCTCAAGGACTGCAGCAGTAACAGAACAAGAGAGGACGATAATGAGAAAGATAATGAGGAAGGAGAGAACAATAAATAGATGGTGGAGGACAATGAAGTGGGAGAGAGGTAGAATCAGTCCCATTTCTACACACATACACACACACACAAACACACATGGTCTGTGTGAAGCAGTGTTAGGCAGGTAATGGCTGGGCAGGCGTTACATGGCTGCCTATTTTAAGCCCGTATGCCAGCTTGTTACTCGCCTCAGCTTTGCACTAGGGTGTGAGGTGTGCTGTGACATGTGTTAAGGAGGCGGGGTGATGTGAGAGGTGTGTGTGTTACACATATGCCCGGCTGAAATTTGTCTTTACGTTCTGTATGCATAAATTTGCAAAGTTCTGCAGCAGTCGAGAATGTTTCTGTCCATTTTCTCATTTGTTTCTGTTCAGCTGCTGATTTGTTAAGTAGGCCTGTCACTTATTTATCATCTTATCGGTCCAGCCATCCTTTCTGTTCACCCCCTTTTTCCTTGTTTTTTTCAGTTTTGACACAAGAAGGGACGTTTAATGGAGAAAGACTGCAACAGAGAGGGTGATGGAGATCATGGGCAGAGATGGTGCGATAGGAAAAGCAAGGAAATGTGGATGCTGTGAGATAAAGCAACAGGAATATATGGAAGAGAGAGACAGGCCAGGCAGATAGGGAAATAGATCTTCGGCAGGAAGGGATGGTGATGAAGTGATGGAGAGTGTGAGGAGGAGGAGGATGTGTGAGGAGGGTGTCTGAGCTGAGTGCAGGTGGGGTGGGGATGAAAAAGGGAGGGAGAGGTGGAGGAAATGGATAGAAATAGCTGATGCACTCTGAGGCTTACAGAAAATCAATAGCAGTCAAGAGGGGAAGCCACAACCCCCACCCTACACCCTCTCCCTCTCTGAATGCTCTCTCTCCCCCTCCAGTCGTCTTCCTTATGTTTTTTCCTCCCTCTTTATCTTTCCCCACCTCCCTTTCCTCCTCATTGCTCTCACCCTTTCATGTGCATTTCTAGCCTTGTCCTCTTCTTCTGTACTGCCACTTTGCCTTCTTCTTGTCCCCCACATTCTCTCCCCCAGTTGTTTCTCCCTCCTTCACACCCCCTCTTCATCCTCACCTCCCATCGCTGTTGTGCCGGCCTTGTCTTTCACCCTCTTTCCAAGACAGCCTCTTTTATGGGCTGCTTCATGCATTAGATGGATCAACGGGTATCCATAATTTTTTTTTTTACTTTCCAAAACAAACACTTAAAGTCGATGGTATTGTCTGGATAATAAAGCAGATCAGAGGAAAAGATCACAATCACATCCCTCTGTAGGATGGACACCAACTTATACCAAATTTACATTTAGCTTGGCAGTCTGTTGTGGTCAAAGTTAATTGCTTTAAACATGCGCACACCTTCTAAGTGTGTTAAAGGTTGTCAAATAGTTATTGTAAATGAAAGCTGCCCATAAAGGCCCAAACTGACATCAAAGACCTAGCGTCAACAAATGCAAATGCAATGAGTGTTGCAATGTCTTGGCGAAAAAGTTGCACCTAAGAACAAATTCTATTTAGTTTATGCTAGCAAACAATAGCACAAACAGTTACTAAACATTTCTACCAAAAAGCTTAATGCTTAATGCACTTGAATTGAATGGCTGAGTTTCATTTAAAAGCGCCTGACGTTCTGCTGCTCCATCTGAGCCCAGAGTATGCTCTCCGCATCGGAGAGGTGCAGTGCATAATCGAATGGTATAAATATTTCAACAACACAAGGTCCAGCCCCAAAAAAAAGAAATGTTGCGGCAGATGTTTTAATCGTGGTTGGTTGCCACAAATAAATGAATGTGTGGGAAACTATGCTGTTGACTTAAGCCATTTGTTTGCTGTCCTCACGTCTGTTTCTCTTTTCATGCACTGAGTTGAACTGCCAATCGGAATGATTTCATTCTCCAACAGGCTCAGCCAGCTCTCACAATGTGCTGAATTGGTTATAAATCAAGATGATAAGGGCTGTATAGTGCCAATGGTGCGAGACACATCGCAAAAACTTGGGCGACACTCGTTCACTGGTGGTCTGACATTGACTTTTGGCAGATTGTGGCTTGATGTGTTTGGGCCCTAAGGCTTATATTTGTTTTTGGTAACACATATCCATTTTGGATGTGCTTTTTCTTACCCTAAAAGTGCAGGTTGTCTTTATTAAATCCCATTGTTTCAGTTATTGGTGTTTTTGTTAAATTTAACCCCTGAATTCTCTCCTTCATCCATTCCCTCTTCTTTGCTTCCTTTCCCACCAACATTTGCAACACTGACACCGACTCTGCCCAAAATGTGTCTGTTATGTGTGTGTGCATAAGTCTCCAGTATCTTCCTTGACAGGAGCGTGTGTGTGTGTGTTTTAAGTATTAACATATTTTAAAAGTTTTATAATATTCATGAAATCGTCCATATTAGCATTTTTTAAAATTTCCTAGACGTAGGCGAAGAAATTACCGTGTCCACACGCATTGAAATTCATCCCGCAGTCCCACTATTCAACTTTCCTTGAGGCCCTTAGTGTCGACACTAAACTGTGTGTGCAGTGCTGTGTGCAGTCTTTTAGTCCAACAGTGGACATGATGTCATCGAAACATTTTAAACCTGTTCTGTAGCTTCTGTATCGCGCTCTATAGAGTGACTCCGACTGAATGACTCGTCTCTGACTCAATTTACCGGACTCCGACAATGTGCAAGTGAGACCATATTCAGGGAAGGAGCTGGATTTTTGCCTATTGTCACCAGTGAATGAGTGTTGTACAGAAGAGCGCTATGCAGCCGCCGAGTCCCATGAATGCTTCACCAGTACTCCGTCCCAAATCATCTCTGCAAAAATAGCCTTTTAGCCGGTTTTCACTACACTAATGTAAGCTTTACTTAACTCAACCTTTTCAATCCATTTATTTTGCCTGCTCTGGGGATTGGAGAGGAAATGCTTTTTTGAGGATTGAGGAATTCAGTTGTGAAAACCTCACTCTGTCTGCCCCCCCCCCCCCTCTCTCTTCTTTGTTGTCAATCACAGCTTTTCTTCAAAGAGGGAGGCTGTGAGCAGGAAAAATCCCACAAACAAACAGCCGAGAGGTGAAAAATGCTCTGTTAAAAAGGCTTTTTTTGCATCTATTCCCTTCTAGTTTAGCTCTCTTCATCTCCATCGTAAAGGTAGCCTTGTCTGGAGTGCCCTTGGGAGTGCTTACCCTTGGTGTGTATACCACTGCCACCATCTGTGGTGAGGACGTCCCCAGCTAAAGACGTGCCCATGACAAAGGGAAAAACAAAAGCCAGAATGAATAGAAAAGACAATAAAAAGATGAAAGGATTGTGGAAAAACAAAAGAGTAAAAGTCTTAGCCGTGATGCAAGCGGCGGTATCATCAGAAAGCTTCTCTAATCCAGGATTACTGTGTTTATTTTGTGTGTGTGTGTGTGTGTGTGTGTGTGTGTGTGTGTGTGTGTGTGTGTGTGAGTGCAAACCTACATCTACTGCCTCTGATCTCCAGAGTATACCATATGTGTTTTTGTCACTTTTGCGCTGTACACACGGTCACCACCCCTTCTCATAAACATGTTGTCATTGTTTTCAGCTGCTGTGTTTTAAATCCAAGTTGCATGAGAACAATAACAACAAAAGGATTAAACGTACTGTATGTAGATAAACAGAAGTCTCCCCAAAATGCCAGGGTATAATGGTGCTATCAGTTTCAACAAAGGGTATTACCGACACGTACGGTATATTGAACTGTAAATGAATACACAATACAGTGAAAATTAACTCAGGAGCCAATGCTAGTTGAAACACACAAAGCAGGACAAAACTTTGTTGAGTGTAAGGTATCCTTGCAGGTGCTTCCGCTTACCTGTAAATGTAGAAAAGTGCAGAAAAGTGATTTTATGATTTGGCCTTTCACACCAACTCGAGGTCTTGTGTTTTTATGTCAAATGCACATTGTTCCGGTCAAAGTTAAATCACATAAATAAAGAAACTCATAAATATTATGACAGTGTTGGCTGATTGTAGGCAATGTCCAGTGATAGTGAATGTATGAAAACTACTTTAGCAATTTCAAATTTAAGTATTGTTTGGAGAATATTACCAAACTTAGAAGGTCTTTCAAGTGTTGATTACTCTATGTATGTCGGAAATTGTGGAAATTGAGGTGTGGGTTTGTTTTTAAGCAAGTGGATGATGCACCACAAAGAGAAACTGGATAAGTAAAAGATATAAAAAAGAAGTAACCATCAAATCATTTTTACAGACCTTCATGCAGCTTTTTTTCTTTTTTTTTACTCTTTTTACTAACGCTGTTTTCTGGCGCATTTGTGATGACAACGGACACACCAGAAAAAACAAAAAAGAAAGGAAAAGGCAATGGAAAAGTTGTCTATTGCCTATTTTCAGCATGGTTTTCCATGTTTAAAAAACCTGCATATACATGCTAATTTTGGCTGAACATTTACAGTGACTAACATTTCATTTTTATGTTTTGATGGTCTTGACCTTTCAAACAAAAACTTCTCAGAATTTCAGAATCAAATGTGTCACAGTTCTGAAATGTGGAACGTGTAGGATCCCTGACCAAGTTTAACACTGTTTATATAAAAAAAACTGAAGTGTATGTAAAAAACATCAGGCTTTTAAAAGATTTGTGGGTCAAATATGTCTCACTGTGTTTTACCTTTACCTTATCTGTGCAGGAGCCTCTGGTGGGTCCTACCACTGCCACCCAGATCATGCATACGGAGAGGAAAGTGATAAGGTAAGCTACACACCTTTTAAAATATTCATGTTTCAACATATGAAATGAATGGATGTTTTTAAGTTGCACACTGTTGTGCACCCTGTTTGAGCTTGTGCTGCGCTATGACTCAATATTAGATAATTTCTTCTCTCAGCTGTTGCTGGGTGAAGGACGCATACACAAAGAACCAGGCCACATCCTGACTTTGTGTGTGTGTGTGTGTGTGTGTGTGTGTGTGTGTGTGTGTGTGTGTGTGTGTGTGTGTGTGTGTGTACACGCAATGTATATGCACAGTGCTGTAAGTGAGTCTCGTTCTCCCCTGGTGATCTCACAGTAGTCTAAGAGAGTAGGAGGCCAAGTTGTAGCCAGCAAATATGACTGGAATTATTTTTGGTGTTGCCACAGTCATGAACTTAAGTAACCCATAACTTTAACTCATTTTGATATGGATGTCTACTGTCAAAAAATTACAGTTGTTAAAATTCCCTAAGAATTTCTGCTATAGATGCAGTAAATTGAAAAACTGCAGGTAAACACTGCTCTTTAATGAGTAATAAATGTTACACTCTGATTCACATATTGTGTCCCCCTGCACATAATTGTTTTTTCTTATACAACTATACAGCAATAACATAAAAGTGAAACATTTAATGTTTTAATGAAACATTCATATTTATATATTTTTAAAAAATAGACAAAAGGGCATTTGTCCTGAAATAAATTTGAATTTGGGCTATTTAGATTGAAGCTTTAGCTCTGAGAAACTGATATTGTTCAGTATGAAGTACTCTTAGGCTGTTAGCCATGTTTGTTCTGTATATGCTTTTAACAGTAGTACCTCCTTGAGAAACTTAAACACAGCACAGTTAGCAAATCTCAACTGTGTTTCAAAAATGCTAAAGTATGTTTATACAGTATGCATTAAATACATTATACAGGTTTAGAGAGCCTGCATAGAGAGCATAAGCCTGTGGCAAGTATGTCCTCCCAAGGGTGGAGAAATGTAAAGTCTGCTTGGTTGTTGTTTAAGCACAATCCTTGTGGAAAGTTGTACTCACAATGCTCCACTTTTTTCAGTTTTCTTTCTTTTGATTTGATTAAAAAGACATTGGAGGAGCTGATCGAATATGGGTGCAGTATGGGTGGTACATAAATGCGCCCTCCATACTGCATCTACAATGTCTATGAATACATAAGGGGAATTTTGTATACATTGCACATTTTCAGCATAGTATTACTGATCACTTCAGCAATATTACACTTACTGCTCTCTTCACTGCCCTAAGTCTCTGCCAGTTCTCAAACTTTTGTTGCTACCTTGAAACAAGTTACACCTAGCGCTGCCGCTGGCCATCAGCCTGCTGTGTACCACAGGGCAGGGGTTTGTGCTTGCTAAATTTGACTTGCTACAGCAGCTAAGGTCCAAGCTGTCGTGTACTCTCTTCCTCCTGGGGAAGTAGTGACCTAGCATTTGGGAGAGTCTGGGAGTCTGCGTCTGCTTTAGCTAGCTAATTCCTGTCTCATTTGTGGTCTGATAAATAATAAATCCATTAAATGTGATGCCCTGTGTCAAACCTTCCAACATTAGAGGAAACATCGACATGAAATATAACGTCATATTGAGGTGTTACTCGGCTAACGTTAGCTTGATTGTTAACTCAGAATAATTGCTAACTTGCTAATGTAGCTGTTGCTATCTTGCTGTTTGTACTTTATCAGCTGATGTTACAAACGGCACCACATCAATGCAGTTTAGCTTACTTACAGCTAGCTGGCAAACCTTAGCTTGCTAACTGTATTGCTAGCAAAACACTATCTGAGTGCATATGACAGTTGGCTAGCTGGCCAAATTACTTTCCCAGCTAACATGATCCATGATACTAAGTTTTGTATTACAACAACTGGTGTTGATTTAGTCAGCAATAAATAATGTAATGGTACAAAATGCTTTCTTCAGGGGCGGCTACTGAGCTAACCATAGCCAGAGCTAAGGTTAACCAGCTACATATAACTTAGTTAATTACTCAATATGGGTCTGCTGTTTGTTGCTTTGTGAATAAACTAATTTACAAACAGCAAGCTACTTAGTATCATGGAGCCAATAGTCCAAATGGTCCTCGAGTGTGAGCAAGAGGATGCTGACTGCAGTTCACTTAAAGGCCTTGTAGAGAGGTGTCACTAATAACAAGGATTTTTTGAAAGTTAACATCCAGAAGCTTCAAAAAGCAGGCGGGGGGGGCAAAAAATGGTGAGGAAGGAGAAGGGGGGAGGCAGGATGCTGAGGTAGGTGTTGTAGAAAGCTTGGAGGGAGAGAGGGAAGGGAGAGAGGGGGGTGAGGCCAAAAACAGGGAGGGGGTATTGCTAATGATTTCACCTCCAGCTGTGGGACTTGGTTGGAGTGAGGGAAGGGAAAGGAGGGGAATGAGCGAGGGAGGGAGGGGGAGGAAGGGAGGAACAGTGGCAGAGGAAACAAAATGGGCTTTGAAATCTTGTTGATGGAAAGAAAATAAGTGGGGGAGGGAGAAGTGTTTGAGTGTTAGTGGAAGCATGTCTGCAAATATTAATGAATCTGTAAAAGCAAATGACCATATTTGCTCAGTGTGCAGTGTGCACGTTCAGGCGCAATTTCTGGGGCACGAATGCTGGAAAACAGAAACCTGGGCTCAGTCGTGTTTCTTAGGTGTGTGATCGCATGCACTCTGCGGGCCTCGCTTTATTTTGGTTCTCAGCAATGACAGCGAAGCCACAACAGCTGCTGGTCAGAGTTACTGTGTGTGTGCGCGCGAGTGGATGCATGCACATCCCAAATGTGGACATAGTGAACTAGAACGTGGTAGGGTGTGTCTCTACTCATGCTTCAGGATATCTGCTCAGCCTGGTGTGTGCACATGCTGAATGTGGACACAGTGAAAGGAATTGAGGGTGTGTGTGTGTGTGTGTGTGGTCTCCACATTGTGAGCACTGCAGAATGTGCTGTAATATCAGCCATAGAGCTGTTCACAATGTTTCTGGGCCGTGCCGGGAGTCACCGTGTGCATCTGTTTGTCTGTCTATGTGTGTGTGCTGAGCCTGCGAGAGTCAGCATGTTTTTTTTTTCTCTATTTTTCTGGCTTTAGTGGAAACACGTTTGAACCAGACGTGTGTGTGTGTTTATATGTTCACAGCCAGCACTCTATAAGAACATAAGGCCACATTAAGGCATATTGCTTGAGGACACACACACACACACAGACACACTCCTTTGTCTGACACCGCTCCCCTCCCACTAACGCGGGTAGACAGGCCCATCAAACTTTCATACTAATGGGCAATAGTCTGCATGTGTTAAGATAGTGTGTACGTGTGTCTCTGTGTGTGCCCCGTCTAAGAACTTCTTGTCTTGTCCCCTCAGATTTTAGGTTGGGGTCTCGGACAGGATAGGACAGACAGAGGCAAAAAAGGGGGAGGCAGCAAGAGGAAGAGGGGTTCGGCTTATCTGATGGAAGGAAAGGGGGGGATGGGAGGGCGTTGTTGAGGAGGGTGGGGAGTGTGTGTGAGGAGGGGATATGTCAGGCTTGGGATGGAGGAGGCTGCCTTAGATATGAAAATGGGCACAGTACATGTCCCTAGGGTGTTGGTGTTGGGGCTAGACTGGTACAGAGGTTGTGGGGTGTCGGTCGGAGGAGAGGGGGGTTGTTGCTGAGAAGAACAGAGGGGTTTGGGGGTTGGGGTGGATCACTGGTGCCCTCCAGCCTGTGTAGAAATGGGCATGGAGTGTGGTTTCTATGGTTCTTTTGATTATAGCGTGATCATAGCTTTACTAAATGATGAAGATGACTGTATGACTTTCAGTGCGTCTTTGTGTGCAAAGATCCTCAGTAACACAAGAAGACCTAATTGTATCTGAACAATTTGAATCAAAGTACTTTTTTTTCTGCCGGTAAATACGTAGCCTTTGAGAGCTCCTAACGTCGCCTCTTGTTAAAAATCTCTTGGTGTATCCTACACTTAGACCCTCTTTGCTCCTTACATTAAAATTTTGGGTGATGCTTGACCAAATGAAGATATAGGTGAAAATGCACCCAACATGCCTTAAGGACGAATTGTGATCTGATCGGTGAGACCACCTCCAGAGTTCATCAAAGATGCGTTGTGACCACATTGAACACAAGTTTAAATGCATTTACCCCTTCAGTCCACAAACAACAACTACATGGGCAGAAATATCGCACTGTTTCAAACCAGCAAGGTAGCAGCCATTACTCAGTTAACGAGCTAAGCAACTAGCAAAAAAGCAGCAAGAAAGTCTATAGATATTGAAGACTCTCATGAATGGAGTCAAGACCAAAGTATACAAGCAAAACGTGCCAATTCACATCAAAATCAAACCGTTTATGAAGTAATGTGGTGGAGAACAGCTACCACTGGTCCGGGACAGAACAAATAGACCTCATAATAGACACTGAGGAGACCTGTTAATATCAGACGTCAATGTCATCAGGTTAAATCATATGTAGATACAATCTGGATCCGAGATGCATCTTAGTCTGTTATGACTTTATTGTTTTTGTGATAGCTAGGGTCTTTTTTTCTAATTCATAAAAATAGTATGTCTAGTTTTTCATTGTTTTAAGTACCTTTGTTTGACAAGGGTATTCCGATTAATGATGAAAGGTAATTTTCAAAAAGCAGTTAAAACTGGGTATCGGCACTCAATACCTTGTAGGTATCTACCGAAATAACCCAGTACCAAGTAGTATCAAAACTTCTTCAGTTGAACAATAACTACATTTGATCCTTTTGCACGCATATCAAAGCCAATCACTCGAAGCATTCTTTGATTTAATCCAACATGTGATCAGCCCACTGCAGCAGCAGGTACAACCCACAGTACACAGTCTGTGGTGTAGTAAAGTTGAGTGCGATGTATTTGACGGAACTGGCAGTTCGCCATACCAAAATGCCACCAAGACATTTGAAAGTATGACTAGACCTCACCCCTGTAGTACTCTGTACTCTGTCTCGGTATTGGCATGACTTTTAAGGGTACTGGTTTTGGTACTGGTATCGTAGTTTGTTTTTTTTTTAAACAATACACATCTTTAGTAACAAAGGTTAATATTAAAATTCCTAAAGACTGTGACATGTTGGCAATTATGGAAAACAACAGTATGTTTAAAACAGTATGAATAGAAAATGAACATAAAACTATTCCTTTGTTTTGGGTCATTCTACTGCACAACTCAAAAGCTGGTTGTGAAGTATATTATGCCATTACTTCCAGAGAGAACGAGAGAACAGAAATGCATATTGAACTATGGATGAGCAGGTAAGGATGCTTTTAGATGTAACACAGCTTTGAGACGTTGGGACCGGCCTTGTCTTGGGCACAAAGGCGCAGGCATGGTAATTTACATTGACTTATTAAAATACAAGCAGACACACACACTCAAAATCGTGGTTTGTAACCGTCGCGACGACCCAAATATGTTCTGTCATTAAGGGTCTGCGCGCCCTGAGGCTCCCAAAAGCTTCAAAGCTTCTCCTCTTTTTATTATAACCTTAATTTAACCAGATAAAAAACCCATTGAGATCAGGATCTCGTTCACAAGGGTGACCTGGCCAAGAGGTTGGCAGCACATGTCATAAACGGTAACATACAAGTTACTTTATCAGTCTTACGCACTTATTCTGTCCGTACTTCCCCCTTATCCATGTTTCTCTTTTTCCTCTTCTTTCTGTTCCTCTGCTATCATGCAATCCACTCTGGTCAAGACTAAATGAAGTCATTATAATTGTTTGTCTTTCCCACGAGCTGGTTGAGCTCAGGTCACTTCCAGTGCTCAGAGTAAGCGATAGAGCCATTAGTGTACAGTGTGTTTTGGCCCTACAGTCAGAATATATTTTGCTCAGGTTTGTTTGAAGAGCAGCGACTGCCTCTAAAGAGCTTCAGAAGGTATTGTTCTTTATAGGCTGTAGAACTCAAACAGTGGCCGCTGCCCATGTGTGAATGTGAATTTGCGCAGGTCTGCGGGCGTTTCCATTACTGTGTGTGTTTCTGCAGCCTGCTCTCCAGCTGTTTCCTGTTAGCTATCACACTGCTCTCAAGGTTGCTGAGCTGTGTGTGTATGTGTGTGTCTGTGTGTGTGTGTGTGTGTGTGTGTGCGTGTGTTAAAAGTCACAGCCGCTGAGTCATTTTTATCACACTTTTACAACGTGTCTCTCCCACGAAGAGGGGAGGTGGAAGCAGGGATCAAGTAAGTAGAGGAGGGGGGAAATGTGTGGACATGGTAACTCTGAGGAAGTGTGTGTGTGTGTGTGTGTGTGTTGTGTCTCTGTGGTGTCTCTTAAAGAACCGGTGTGTTCTTCAGAGCACAGCTAAGGTCTGCGTTAGGGCGAATGACTAAGAACTGACACATGAGCGTGAGTGTGTGTTCTTGCCTCACCGAGTGCCAAGTGTGAGAGTCACTGCTTGACTGTAAGTGAAGTGACTCACAGATGAGTTGATAGGGTTGAAACAGAGTATACGATCACTCAGACTGAACCTGGATGACTACATGTTAAGCTATGTCACAGTTTTTCGGTGTATCACTGACTTTATTTTATTCTCAGAGAGAAAGTATTTGTCAAGCTCTCCAGTCGAGGGTGTGTAAGTATGACTCGCACATGGGCTTGTGAGTGCTTGTCTTGCATTTCCTCAGTCCAAGAGGAAGTGACTTTGCACCCTCGGGGCCTCAGAGCACTGGTGGTGTAATATGCTCTCTTTCACACACACATGCATACAAATACATATTGAGCACACACACTGGATCATACAGGAAATGCCATGAGTCACAAAGGAACTTAGTGTCTATGCACTAGTATGGATTGTAGGTTAGAGGGACTGTAAAGCATGGTGAAATTGATTTGATACGAGTGCTATGGGTCACTAACCACAACACTCATCCTCTCTTCCACTCGCGTTTTTTTCCCCTCCTTCGTCCTCCTCCTCCTCTCCCTCTGCAGAGTGAGGAAAGCCCCAGTCCAAAGCGCCAGAGGCTGTCCAGTCAGTCTGTCTTGGAACAACTAACCTCATCCGCCCCCCCACCATCCACTCCATCTCCCCCCATCCGCCCCTGGGAGTCAGGACCCCCAAGTCGGAGACAGCCTCACCCCCACACACACTACCACCAGGAGAGATGCCTCACTCCTGCTCGGCACAGACGCAGGTGAGTTGGTTTTTCTTTTTCTACAGCTTATGCCTGCCATACACAAGTAGTGTATGGTAGGCATTTAGTCACACACCACAAGATTTTGCAAAGACTGGGAATCTTGCAGGGTCACTATTTGTAATACTACACCTTCCATGTTAGCTGTCTACCCATTTTGCTGCTTCCTGTTTGGTCCATGAGAGAGGGCACCTATTGGTTGTAGACAGTGTTCACGTCACTGAACTTCAGTATTTACACGAGCTAAGACTATGATGATATTAAACATACTTGATTTTGTGGGAACATCAAGATAAGAAAAAGACTTAAAACGGCTCGCACTGAGTTTTATGATCACTTGACACCAAATAATCAATTGAGATCCTAGAAGACACCACAACTATAGCAAAATTCATTATTTTATCCTAACATTGGAAATTGCTCCATAGCATTGAAGTCACTCAAAAAGTAATGCAGCGTAATAAGTTTACTCTGCGCCTTTTCCCACCTATAGCCCTCCAGCAAGGCGTCAGCGTGGCCGACTCTCCAGACCCACCCGACACCTGCCTCCCCATCACCACCCCTCCACCCAAGGCCCCACACCTCGCCTGTCGCCATCGGAGCACCAGGATGAAAATTTCCACCACAACCCCCATCCCTCCACACACCAGACATACCCAACACACACTCCCAGCGCCTACGGTCAGCCTCCCACAGCCGGAGGAGGGGGGGGCGGTTTGGAGGAGCCCCGAGCCTTCCACCCTCCCACCTTGTCGCCACGACTACTGCACCCGGCTGCCCACCACCACCACCCACATCATCATCATCATCACCATCATCATCATCAGCAACAGCATCATGCAACGCAACAGCAGCAAGGAGCCATGGTCATGGACTTACATGAGCAGGTTAGTCTGCAAATTCTTTCAATTTAAGCATGAGAACGCAAGAGACTTTCAGTACATTGACATGCACAGTTTAGTTAAGCTACGGGCATACCTCTATTAGAACATATACCCAGACTACTGTCCTTGTCCCAGTAAACATGCACTGGGGGAAAATGGATTTATTGACGGAAGTATGTCCTACTCCACTAATGCAGGTGGAGAAATGCCCTCTCTCAGCTGGTTGCATTAAACCTACATTATTTATACAGCCTCTGATACAGACCGAATCACAGTCACAACTGTTTATTTACAATAACTTTGAGGCATAAAAACGCCACGTCACATACATATTATCAAAAAAAAAATCAGTTTAACTGTAGCATATGCTGTATTTTCGAATATTTTCACAGCTTTACCTTGCCTTACAACAGCCCTTACCGAAAGGGGATTAAAAGCCATTACATTAAAAAACACCAGACTCCATTTTACTACACTGAACAGCAGAGTTAGAGAGGAACAATTAGTAAAATATAGTGTATACTTAAACTGATGGTGACTTCTTTCTTTCCGGTGGCTTAATATGTTGCTGCAGCACCGTCCACAGCAGTGCAATGCGTAGCTTCCCTGCCATTATGGTGGGACTGTACTTTATTTTTAAGAGGAAGGGGGGTTGCTGGGGTGTGACTATTTTGATTAAAATAAATATAAAATACTGCCTTTTAAAATTTTGTATTTCCCTTCCTCCTCTTCAATGCTTTTATTTTTTAAATGACTGGCCCATTTTGCAGCACCCCTTCAACTCTCTTAAGTGACAAACAGTCCCTGTCTGTAAACCAAGGGAGGCCGGTGCGGCAATGAGGATCAAATTATCAGGGCGTTAGTCTGATTTTGAGAAGTCCAAATCAGCACAATTTCAGTTAGACTAACATGTTTACATGTATTTTGAGTCCACTTTAGTCAGAATAACACAATAGTTCGACTTTTTCTGACATGATGTAAACATACTGACTGTATTTGTCTGTGTGTGTGTGAGCTTTATATTAACTGGTGTGTGTGTGTGTTCTTCCTAGCTGCAGCAGGCCAGTGTACCCGTCTCCTACACAGTGACCCCAGTTCCTCCACACGGTCTCGCAGCACCTTTGTGTAGCGGCCAGCACCTTCCCCCTACCTGTTCCTCACAACAACAAGTCCCCGCTTGCAGCGTGGTCTTCAGCACTGGACAACACTACCACCCGGTGAGAAGAACACAGCAGTTTGTAGGAGTGTGTGGGTTTGTTTGCTAAGAAAAAAGTACACTTTGTGCTGTATAGTCTCTCTGATGGCTCAGCCAAAGAAAAAATGCTCAAATGGAAAGATGGGGTGTAAGTCAACATGCAGAGCATTTCACCGTTTGAAGGAGCTTTTTAGTCTTGTGTGTCTTGGCTGCCACCTTGTGGCAACTTATGGCACATTACAATCACTGCAGAGAGAAAACATGCATTTAAAACTTTTCTTTTCGTCTTTTTCTGCCTATTCACCACTTTTCCAGATGCTGCAGGCATGCTCAATGCAACATTTGCCGGTGCCCTATGCCTTCCCCTCACTGCTATCCAGTGACCCTCAGTTCCTGCTTCCACATCCACCCCACCTCTCTCACCACCCGCCCCACCTCCCCACACCCGGACAGTTCCTGCCTTTCCAGACGCAGCAGCCCCGATCGGTAAGTGAATGGCTTGTGTTTTTATAGTTTTTCTGGTATTTATTTCTATTAATTTGCACCATTATATGCTAACATTATTTTTAGCATAGAATGATGCATTGTAAAGACTTGGGTGTGAAAACAGGAAGTCATTAATGTTGTAGTTTACTAGTGGCATTTTTATATAGACTTTAAAAGCAATACTAGTTATTAAATAAGTTGTTGCTGAATTAGTTCTTGTCAGATAACAAAGAGGTATCTTCTATCCAGAAATAATATTATATTAATAGAATAATAATAGATAAATGTTCTGCAACACAACTTGTAGACATGTTTGGCCCAGTTTTTGTCCCACCAATTGTCATGATCGATAACGTAGCGTGTTTCTTCTCAGCCCTTACAGAGGATCGAAAATGAGGTCGAGCTTCTGGGAGACCAGCTTTCTGTAGGTGGAGGCTTCAGCTACGCCCACCATCACCACCACCACCATCACCACCAGCCGCCCTCCACCCTGCCGCCCTCCACTCCACTCCAGTTCCTCTCGCACCATGACCCCCTGTCGCAGGAGCTCTTTACAGTGGTGAGTGGATGCATTACCATGACATCATCATCATTTTTTTTTTCGATAATGGCAGACAAGTATGATAAAATTAAGCTTTTACACTTGGTGGAATAAAAATTCTTTGTCCCATTTTTCACAGCCCTATCCCCACTTTATGCCTCGACGGTTCACAAGCCGGCGTTACCGCTCTCAGCAGACTGTACCCCCGTCACCCTACCACCCCAGCTTCCTGCCTTACTTCCTGTAAGTCATTTTCACTTCCTGAAGTTTATGTATCTCCTCAGAGATGTAGCAAATATACTAAATGAACCATGTCTACAGGTCAATGCTTCCTGTGCCCCCAAATGTGGCCCCCACTATCAATCTAGAGCTGGATGTGGACGACGGAGAGGTGGAGAACTATGAGGTAGGACAAACTTCCCCAACATTCAGCACCTAATAATAATAACACATAATATACAGAACTTATTGAGGCTTTTTTAAACTTCTTTTGTCAGCCAGGTCACTCCCAATCAGTTTCCACATACAGAAATGATTTCTTCATACCTTTTGAAGACTTGACTTGGACTAGAGAGAATCTGTCTTCAAACAGCTTTAAATACTGTTTCCACTGTGAACTTTGTTCGCTAAACTCTGCATTTCTGTATGACACCTTTAGGCCCTGCTGAACCTCGCAGAACGTCTCGGAGAGGCTAAGCCCCGTGGTCTAACTAAGGCGGATATAGAGCAGCTTCCATCATACAGATTCAACTCCAACAACCATCAGTCTGAGCAAACACTGTGAGTTACCTTTCTGCCTTGAAAAATCTTTGTGTTGTGGGGAATCCGTCTTGTGGATGAATGTTTTCAGTGCCACCAATCTCATTTTGTCTTTCAGGTGTGTGGTGTGTATGTGTGACTTTGAGTCTCGCCAGCTCCTAAGGGTCTTGCCGTGTAATCACGAGTTCCACGCCAAATGTGTAGACAAGTGGCTAAAGGTGAGTTAAAAAAACACAGCGTCATGGAAAACTGTAAATGTATTGACTGTTTTTCTTTGTTTCCCTAAAATCAAGTCACACCTTAGTCTGGTACAGCAGAATTCATCCACTCATCGTTGATTTGATTTATTTTGATTTGATTAATTTAGCACATGTTAAAAACGACAGTTATATATTTTAAGAAAAGGAGACATACGGGGAAAACCCAGAAAACCCTCAAGGGGATTGACAAGTGGGATTCCCCACGAAACTATCCATCAGTACATCCAATCTCTTAACACTGATCAAAAACAATTAGAAAGTTGGGTATAGTAAAAATATATAAAAAAGAAAGGGACAGGCAGATGAGAACAGAAATAATTATGTAAAGAAAAGAAAAAAACGTCATCATATTGGGCTGTTGTTGTAGTAGGATAGTGCTACTTTGGCATATATTGTATGTCTGTCTGTCCTTGAAGAGGGAAAAAAATTGAGCTGTGGTGTGTTTATCTATTATGTACTATCTTCTAGCATTTTTGTTTTTACCTGTTTAACCCTCATCTCCTTATTTTTCATTCTTTCCAGGCTAACCGAACCTGTCCTATCTGTCGAGCCGATGCCTCTGAGGTCCAGCGGGATTCTGAGTGACCTCATATCGCCACCCACAATCCCTTACTCCCCTTTTGAATGCACCAACCAATCAGTGAACTTCTCTCCTTATGACATACACCTCAGTTCACACATTCTGCTACATAACTGGGACCAGTGCTCCTTTTTCTTTCACTCCCTATCCCCTGGGACACTGAACAGTAATTCTCACCTGGGATCAGCAACTTTCTACTGACTCGTGCTCACCTTAACGCTGGACTTCCTGGGCCTTCTGTTTTGGACTATTACACCCCCACTACTCTGCCTTCTGCTTTTGGTTACCCCTTACTATGAATGGCCTTTGAAACACATACACACAGTGTCATGTGCAGGTGGACATATATATATGTGTATTTTTCTAAACTCGTTATGAGCCCTGGAAAGAAAGAAAGACATTCTTTTGAAAACATCTGTATAGTTGTACTAACATTTAGGGAGAATTGGCAGTCCAAAGATTATGATAAATCCCATTGTTGTTATTCTGGTTATGATTAAGCATTCACATCTTGGCTTGCAGAGACTGTCATTTTTTTTACTAAACTTATTATAATTGCAGTTGAACAGTATCAGTCCATTTTTTATTTCTTAATGTGTATTCTTGCATTCCTCAGCGTGAGAGCAGTCTGTTTGGGACGAAACAAAGATACTGTACACTGTATATCAAAGAATGAGCAACTTTGGAACAGTGAAAAATAGACTTTATTTTCTCTATACGCGCGTTTGTGTGCAAGTGTGTGCAAGTATGTGTTCTTGCGCTCGTGTGTGGGTGTGTATGTGTGTGTGTGACTCCTGTGGTATTTATACAGTTCATGTGGTACAGTGCATTGACTTCCTTAATCCTGTATTTTCCACTCAGACTTAGACTCACTGGAAGCTGAGGGTAACTTCAGCAGTAACTTTATAGCCAAGATTTGTTTAAAAATCAAACTTTAAAATCAAAGTTTAGGAGCAGGAACACCTCGAGGGAAGTTAACAATGCTTTTGTGTCATGTTTCTTTTTATTTTCTAAGCCACAGATCATTAACACACTCTTTGATTCCGTCACTCCATGTCTGTCCGTCTGAGTCACTTATGCCTCAAAAGAAGGCATTTGAGAACCATTTTTGTAATACAGTACGTCCTAACTTAAAAGAAACAGATTGGGACTATTTTTCTTTCTTTTTTTGACATTTCCACTAGGGCACATTATGTGAATATAGTCAAACTTACAGAGCTGACAAGGTGGATGCAAAATATTCATTAAAAATGTCACCAAAACATTAAAACATGCTCAGTTTACTAGCTTTCTTCCAGGGATGAGGCCTTTGAAAACATGTGTCTATATCTGTCTTTGTAACCAAACAGCTTTTTGTCACTGTTGGTAGATATAGATGTAATGCTTTCTCCATTACTGACAGGGAACAAGTTTGAAGAGACTTAAAAGGTCACAGCTAAATCTACTGTTTCACCAGATGGTGGATGTGACACTTCAGCACTTTAATATGTAGATATCTAGACCTACACGCTCTTGTCATTCAGAAAAAAACACTGATCAGTTTTCCCACAGTCCCTTTGTACGAAAACAAACACTCAAATGCATTAAAATCACTTATGTTCTCCACATCGACTTTCAGTACCTACCGAATCCCAATATGTCAGTTCTCTTATTTTTCTCACAGCACATTCACTTCCAGATGTTTGGGGTTATGTTCACTCTGTAAGGTTTACGTAAGCATGTGATAATGTAACTCAGAGATGTTCCCGCACAAGCACAGAGCAGGCTTTTTAATGTAATTACAGCCGTAAGTGGCCGTTCGGAGTTCAAGCCCTTTCTCGGCCAACAGAAGGAAACAGCTCAGTTGCCAAAATCAAAGTTGCAACCAGCAGCAAGCAGGTTTCAGGCTTCACAAAGTGGAACAAAGTCACTTTGACGATTCAATTCTGTATGAAAAAGGAGTGAGACCAATCACAAGCTTGTATTTATCATCACAATGTATGCAATATTTCAGCAATTATACACTTAAAGTTCTGCCTTTTGCTCTGCCTTTATCGGATGTGAACGAAACTTGGTGTGTATGTTCAGGATGTAGTGCAGGATGTCTCCACTGAGTTTAATCAGGATTGCTTGAAGACAACATGAGTTCTGACCTATTTCCTGCTAAGCCCCGCCCTTTGTGAAGAGTTTTTGATTGATAGCAACCATTTTTTTGTCTTACCAATCCTGCCTATTTATAATAGACCTGTGTAGCTCTGTCCTGTAATACTGTATTTCAAATTTGGTATTGAGACAGTCAAAACCCAAAAAAGTAAATGTCACAAAACTGTTTTTGACATTATGCACATTAGCAAAATATCCAACATGGTGGCCTTTATTGTCAGAGAGGCTCTTTCTTTTGAGAACATTGACATGTGGCTGTGTTTCAGATTTCAAGTTTGTGTCTCTAGCGCGTTCCATCTCACAGCAAATTGAGTAAAAAAGCAGATAATGTTTATTAGTCCACGCCTACATGCACCAATAACTATAACACTTCAGATCGTGGTTAATACTTGGCCTCAGAGTATTTGTACCAGATTTGGTGAAATTCGGACCACCAGTTATTGAGGTACATGTTTCTGGCCTCTGTGGTGCCCTATGTGTCAAACTCTAAATATTTTAACGAGCACATTTCCATCCACTAAAGATATTCACCAAGATCAATGATGATTTGACTAATTGTTAATGAGTTATATCCAATTTCCTGCTAAATTCTGCACTTGCAAAGATCTTATGATTGGTGCATCCTGTTTTATTCTGGATACAAAATAGTATGACACAAAACTACAGTGGTGCTAATTTTATTTTTATTCCAGGATGGTAAAATTTAAGCAATGTCACTAATGGGTCGAGCATTAAACTAACTGTTACACAGGAACAAAGTAAAATAGATATCACCTCACAATGAAATTAACCCTCTTCAGCAACAGGTTCAGGCATTAATTAACCTTTAAATATAGTTTCAGCACTCTCAGCTCATCCTATCAGACATGTCAACACATCACTTTCCCTTCATTCATGCCATTGCATGTTCACATCTGGTACATTTTCTGAAACTTAACGTTGCAGTCATCAAAGTCCAAGCCAAGCGAAGCTGCACAAATACTGTACTGTTTACCAGGACCAACACTCATGTAACAGGTGGTTATACTGTCTGGCTTAAAATACATTTAACGTCCACATGAGGGGTATGTCCAAGTTTCTGTCCTTGCTCTTGCAAAAAGTCCACTGAAGGATCCACTTATGTTGGCTACATGTGTGACCTGTTCACTATTTCTCTACTGCTTCCTACAGGCTCTGCTAAACATTTTAGTGTTCAGAGTCCTCCTTTATTTTTGGCCTCAGGGTGGTGCTAGGGAAAGGTAATAAAGTATTTTATATCAGCTGTTGTTTTTTTTTTTTTCTCACAGAAGTACATGACTTTCTCAATGAATTACCAGATTTTTTTTTTGTTGTTGTTTTTTTAATGAACTGTATTATTCTCATATGCGTTTATCAACATGCTGATTGGATAAATCCATAAATGCAAAATAATCCATTTAAGGATTTATTTAATAAAAATCTGTAAATGAAAAAATACTTGATTATTTTATTTATTTTACAATAGATCCCCTTTTGTTGTTACTTTTGCAACGACTAACCTTCTCTTCTTTGTGCTCTATATCAAAACATTGCACTCACACAACATTCAATGGGCAAAGATAATGAAGTTATGGCAAAAATGTCCACCTTTATGAACCATTTAAACACAACAAAACTTAACATATGGTATAGATATAAATAAACATTTTAATTTTTTTACCATGGCCTTTGCAGTGATGTGTAATTTCCCAAAATAGTCCAAGAATGTGAGGGCTGAAACTGATACTGTTTAATAGTTCTCTTTTTAAACTCATTTACAATGTTTGAAATAAAACATTACTTGAGTTTCTCATGGCATGGCCTGTTGACATAAGCTCATTTAACTCAAAGATGATATTAAGCTGAACAGACTTCTTAGAAACATTTAAAAGTGGACAATAATTTGACTGCAGCCATGTTATTGACTTTTTACCCTGGTAAGCGCTTTTGCCACAAAATTGACCCCACAGATACAGAGTCACACATTTTGACGGCTTCCCTAAACCAATCTGAACTGTTGTGTTTCCCTAAACCAATCTAAACTAATCTATCACCTCACCTACTGACATCTGGTCGATCTTCTCATTAAATTAACACTATCTAATCCTCTACATCAGTTACATTACTGTGTACTATATAAACTTAATTAGCTGATGCTTTTATTGAAAGCAACTTACAGTAAGTGCATGTGGATAAAACCCAGAAATTGCAAGAATCAAAAAAGTAACATTCACTTCAGCAAGTATACTGAACTGCTTCAAATGCTAACTTCCATCACAGTCATAGGGATGGGTTACAGATGAGACTGCAGCTACTATAATGGAAACTTTTAAACTACTTAACTACTTTTTTAGAGAAACATGCAGTTTTAAGTCTGTTGAAGTGAACAAGCAGTTAGAATTTGATGTAAAGGGCCACAGGTGTTTCAGTTCAGAGCACATCTTTGTCCCAATCTATAAAACAGCATAATTCTAAGCAAGTTTTGAGCATGAAGTGTGGTCACACAGGAGGAGTGAACTTTCAGTAGGCTATATTTAAAACCGTAAGCATGCATATTAAAAGAACACTTGATATGTTAGGGTTGCTGGTGCATTGTACCACAGCACATTGCACAAGGTAAATAAGGGAGCTCCTTGCAGCTGAAAACATTTTGAGGGATGAGGCACAAAGAGTTATATTTTTGAAAACCATTTTGTTTTTTTCTTGGCAGAAGCATTTCAAGGTTCCAGTGTACATTGGTGCATCTATTTTATCATTTCGTTTTTTTTCCGAACAAAATAGAGTATGCCAGATATTGTGAACTAACTGCAAGAACACAAAACTATGACAATGCTGGTTATACAGCTTGTCCTAAAGTGTTATATGGACACATGTCTCCCTCTGGAGGAGGAAAAAAGCAGTACCATGAATACAACCTGCTCTCTTCAAAGATCGAGCACTCCCTGTTTAAATGTGGCCCCATAGCTGAGTCCCATATTTCCAGAAACAACCCCCACACTCTTAAAGGAACTGGACCTCGTTCCTATATTACATAATTTAGGTATTCATTCATTCAGGATTGCTATTCTTTTTTTTCCTTAAAGTGTTTTTCTCCCTGTGTGTCATCAATATGCTCCACCATATCACTATCACCAAGGTCAGGAGGTGTTTCCTTCTTCAACTATTATTATCATATGGATCCCTCATATGCATGAAAAGCCAACTTATATCATTACTTAAAACAACAAAATAATGAATAAAAAAGTTCAAAACAGCCATCCTTGTAATCCAGGCTTGCTTTGTTATTCATCCTGAGTACTCACAACATACAAGTCAAAATGAACACATACACTGCCTGCCTGTTTTGTGCAGGATGGTCTGCAGACATTGTTGCTGCAGTGCAGTTCCCCGTTGCTCAGGGTTGCTACTGTTCTCGGTTTGGGACTTATTATAAGGTCCCTATTCGTGATGCTTAGGTGAAGGAAAGGGACAGGCGATGAGGATTTTAGAATTGGCCTTCATCGCATGGTCCTTGAGGAAGATGGAGTGTCGTTTGAGTTTAAGTGGCACATTTTTTCACCACGCACTTTGGACTTGAACTGTCCTCACCCTCTGGAGCAATACAGACAGGCTTGTCGGATGCAGCCAGCAAGCTTCAAATCACAGCGACAGAGTAACTGTTAGAGCTCTTTTACCTTTAGTTGGGTGTGTGCATCAATGTGTTGGTGATTTTGGTCACAGTTAAAGTAAAAGGATTTCACTGTTAATCACGTGGCCTTCAAGTCTTTGCTCAATTTCCACATGATTGATTTACCAACCAGGCAAAGTGGGCAGCTGCCCCGGGGCCCAAGGAACCGGTTCCACCATCTCTTTGAAAATTTAGACTTATCTTGTCATAACAAACATGTTTACTAATTTACAAATTTACACATCACTAAATTAAAACAGGTTGCACCATGTAAACTTATTCTTTGATTACACCCAGTAACTGCCAGGCAAAAAAATTGTCAAACTAATTTAACCAACTGGCAAAGCTAATGGTAGCTTGCTAATAAATGACCCCTGTATCTGACCAGACACTTAAGGATAACTGATGTCTTTATTTCAAACATGTTAAATACAAAAAAAACAAAAACAACCAACCAAACAAACAAAAATACCCAAAACAACCAATAGTTAAAAACATATCAATAACAAGAAGAAAACAAACAAAGACATAATAAATACAGCTACATAATGCCTCAATTTACGTGTGCAAAAAGTAGGAAGAAGTATAAATGCATTTTATCTTATACCTTTATTCAATGATTAAACCATTATCAATAACAACCTTATAGAAATCCTAACAATGTCACACACATACACAGCTATATGTACATATTTAATATAATTATAATTTTTGATAATATTTACTACTTTTTACACACCTAGCTATATATAGACCCTTATTTAGATTTAAGCATTAAATATATACACATTACGTCATTACCCAATTAACTGGAAATACTGACTATTCAGTTCAATTAGGAAAAACATTTCACAAAAATAAGTAAACAACATGTTTGATATCGACTTCCTGTTTACATTATTGGTTGCCTGTGATTGGACAGGGTTTCAGACGTTTCCTGGCAACCGTTTTACTTCACCGGGTATTAGCCTTATTAGCCGGTTAGCATGAGCTGCAGAGCTTCAGAGGCCGTTCATGTGGCGGAGGAAAACTCGGAAAAATTGAGTCCCGACTGGAAAAAAAAAGGACGTAAACGCGCCCCTTCAGTTGGAGCAACAACTCGGGAATTATGCGAACATTTTGGGTACACAAACGTGCCGACTTTGACAAAAATGGCGGACGAACGTACATGTTTACTTTTTGGTAAGTAACTTTTTGTGGTCAGTTCATCTATCCGTGCACTTCAGTTCTTCTCACATGTGATTTCTAATGTGGTATTAGGTTGCAGTTGTTAGTTGCTGTTCGCGTAGAGTGACCTAGTTAAGTAAGAAATGTTATTTGCCCTAAAACGTCGTGTGTTTGCGGTTGTAGGAGCTGTGGTGCAGACAGCTGTCAGCTTGTTGTTCATCAGTTTTCTCGTGCTGCATTCAGACGCCTTTTCACATACATTTAAAGTTTTGAAACGTGATCAAGCTGGTTTGACTTATTTTGAAAACACGGTTAAAAAGACAAGGGGCAACTTGAAAAGAGATTTCTCACAATATGCAAGAAAGTTGGAAAAGTGACCTTAAAATTAGTTAAAAAAAGGGAGTAAAATTATTCTTGATTAATTATCAATAAAAAAATAAGGGGAAGTGTTCAGAAAACTATTTTTTTATACTTTTAAATTAACTTTTTAATCTGTCTATCTGTTTTGTAACTGAACCTGTATCATCTTCCCCTGTTTTTGACAGAAATCAAGATAATTTGCACAAGTTTCAAAGTGTTATATTCTCTGAGCAACAAAAATGCAACGCATTTTCTTTGTTTTCCATGTTGTTTCCACTTCTGACTGGAAAGCCTTCACACTGAAGACTGAGGAACAACTCATCAACTCAGGAAATGGGACCATTGGAGGACCATGTGAATGCAGCTCATGGCTTTACCAAGTAAGAGTTTTGTCAAGATTTAATGGTGCAAAATGATTTAATAAATCAACAGTTTACTAAACCGGGTTAGACTGAGATTTACACTAAGTACTTACGAAGGAGTTTATGCATACACTTACTGATGAATTAATGAAGAGCTGCAGCTTATGACAGATTTAAGATGAGTCTTGCTGAATGACCTGATCTTAAAGCACAGTGTCAGATTGAAATTAATTATTCACTGATATTGTTTTTTAAGGGCCAATACTGGTTATTAGTAGTTAATTAAACTGATATTTTTAACCGATATGCATTCACAGTTAGAACATCGAAATTTTTCTGTCAATATTTAGAATTTGAAATATAACAAAGTCCCACACAAAACTTTGTTTAAAGGCCTTTAACAAATGTTTAATCAAAACTGAAACATTCAACTTTTTTTTTTTTTTTTTTACAATCAAGTGAAAATTTAAATAAAAAAAAATAAAAATAGCTCCCTGAGTTTTTACAAAATAAAAGTTCCTCCTGTGCTGACACTTTTACAGTTTTTAATTAATTCATTTTATTGGCAGCCATTCAAATAAATAGCTGATATAGATAATTGGCAAAGTGCCAAATATTGACCCCAATAATTAGCCAGGCTGATAATCCATCAACCCCATGTGTTTATATGAGATATGTTTTGTACTGTTAACCTCATGACCACACTGTTAAGCAGGTGCAATGCTTTTTCCCAGCATAGTAATAATCTACACAAAACAGAGAATGAGAAGGAATGGTGAGTTAATGGGGGCTCTGCTTCTTGTTTTTGCCGCCCGGCAGGATCACCAAGCCGTTAATGTCCACATACGTCACTATAGGAGTGTTACAGGAAGAAATGGGATGCAAAGCCTCACTGTCCATTTGTTTGTGACTTAAAAATAACGATATGGCTTCAAAATGTAGAGCTGAAACGTTAATAGGACCCCGTCATTAGGTTACTATTGCCATCTAGTGGTGATGCATTATATGCATGACCACATAATATACATGCATACAGTTCTGTAGTCTTAACTTCTTTATCGGGATGGATTTAACTAATTAGCTTTAGTTTTTTCAGAAGCTGTATTTCAACCATACAACAGGTAATAAAAGAGAAATTCTAAACTGTTGATTTAACCTTCATCTATAGGAAAATTTGAGTAAATGTTCACCTGGTTTGTGCCACAGAAGCTCATGTTCATGCTCATGCTGTGAAAGCTTAAACTGAGTGTCTGATGTTTGACTGAAATTGTTTTGAAAGAAACGTTTGACTGATTGTTTGAATCCGATCCAAGCTGCTGTCACAATGTATCAGCAAAGTGGCAGATGTTGCACTAAGAGCCAGCTAATCCGCCTAATCTGAGTAAAACACTTCCAAAACATCAGTAAATGTAATCAGCTACACTGAAATATCGTGCCAATAAAGAAAATAGATCAATTTTAAGGGCTGCCTTTCAGAGACGCCCCCTCCATTGCAACCTGAGGTGAATTTACAGCTGCTTGAATGTCCTGGGTTGTGATCTTACCTGCATTGTGCATAAACCCAGGTGAAGATTTTAATCTTATTGACAATCCAGTCATGTTCAGTAATCACTGAGACAAGATCCTCTTTCATTTAATAGATGGAATTACAGGTTGGTCTTAAACATCATCTGTTAAAGGTCCAATCAGTAACTTGAGGACTCTGAGCTAAGAGATATCTGTTATTTAAACTACAGTAAAAATTTGTTTAAACCGAGCAACATACATAATGTTTAAATATACTTTGTAGAAGTTTTTCTTGACAATAGATTGCAGTATTTGATTTGGCAGTTCCTCCTATTATTTTGTACGACAACATAACAGCACATATACATTTTTATACTTTAAAAAAAAAACCTTTAAACTGTGTTTAGTGAACTGGAAACCTGTGAAATGTGCAGATCAAAATCTAAAGTTTCTATAACATAACATATAGTTACAAATATAGGGTGAACAACATATTGCCTTGCTTATATCTCTGTATATCTCTAACATCTGTTTATTACTAATTTATTTGTAGTATTTTTCTCCTTTTATATGTATGTGTTAAACTATTATAAAGAAAATTATTTTCCTGCTATGAAACTGTAGCAAGGACTTGTGCCAAAAAAAAAACTAAAACTAAAAAAGTCACTAAGTGGAGTGCAGATCTCCACCAGTGGGCTGCCCAGACTGATCGCAGCCTTTCTAGACACTGCAGTGCATCCCAGAAGCATCGTAGAGGATAATAAAAATATGTGCCATGCCTATTTTTGATGGAGCCACATTGGTGTGTTGCACAGGGCAGATTGAGTTTTCCTGATAACAGGCATTGTATGAGAAATATAGATATGATGTAATAACGAGGAAGGATGTACCTTTACACCTTTAAAAACCATTTGATCTTTGATTCATGTGGTCTTTTAGATTTTTTGGATCTATTTACTGGACTTTTGACTTTTAACTGAGTAAACTTTAGGCTACAGCACACCGAAGTAGTTAGTAACAATAAAAACAATTAAGATAGGCCAAAATGGTTCAAAATGAAAACAAACTTTTCTCTGGATGTCAGTTTTTGAGACATGACAAAAGGCCAAAATGTGGCCAACAAGGCTAGCTGTTTTTAGCCAAGACAATTTTGGAAATCCTGTTTCCCTTACTGAACGGTTAGGAGGCATCAGTAGTCTGTTACAATAAAAGTATTAATAAAACAGGTTTTTCCAACTGTTGTAAATTACAGCAACCACAAGAGGTCCTAGAGCATACAGTCATAAATATGCACCAAAGATTTTAGTTTGCTAGATGAGCTGTGGACAGACAGATACTCACACACGCAAACACACAACCAGACGCACGATCCCCTCCAGACTTATGCCTGGGGAGATAATGATAATAATTACACTCCCATAACAGGCTGCAGACATTTACTCACGTATGAATGCACATGTGCTCACGAAAAAAAATAAAAATTATAAGCTAATGTGATGATATAAGAGCACAGAAGGAGGACTAAATGCAGGATAAAAGCTCAGGGGGCTTTGATGACTGTGACATATTACACCTGTTACCCTCTGTGTATTTGTGTGTGTGACTGTGTGACTTTGCCTGCTTGTCTGTGTCAGCGCTTTTCCCCCTGGACAATATGTATTACTGCAAAATAAACTCCACCTGGTTAATATAATACTTGCATCAAGGTACAAGCATTTGCCATATTTTAGTTATTTTTAACTTAAACATGCTACAAAAACTGAAGTCTAAGTAAAATGAAATATCTTTAACCAAGACAGTATGTGCTTGTTTTTTGGCTGGCAAGTTTATGACTTGCTGTAAGATGTTTTGTCTTTTTGCAGCATTTTTTTTGTAGTGTAGCAATGCCAGTTTTTAAAAATTTCCAAACTTATAGCCTTATTCTAAGGCAATGGCTCTAGAATTTGCTAGATTTTTCTTCATATTGAGAAAACAACTTAGATCTTGTATCCAGACAGATGTGCTTGCTTTTAGTCTGGCCACACTAGTTTTCAGATATCTGTTGTTCTTTGGGATAAGATATTTTCACCTGTTACAAAAAATCTTGTTCAGAGAGTTTTTACTGTTCTGTTGGCAGATAATTTTGCTATTTTTAAGGAATATTTTCCCCATTTATAGCTTTGTCCCCTTGTGTTTAGAGTTGAGGTTCTGGCGTAATGATTTGAAATACAGGAAATTGGATATATGTTTTATGTTTTGCAGGACACCAGTGACTTTTTCTTCACACTCACCAATTTGCCACTGAACCAAGCAACTGTGCCATAAATATAGTACCCAGATTACCAAGTTTGTATTGACAAATGACATAAGATTATAGGGTCAAGTGAGCTGGTGCTGTTGGGTCAGATGTTTTGTGTTTGATCTGTACAAATACATTCATCAGATAGGTGAAAGGGAGCAGTGCCTCTTGAGTCTCTATTTGCTTCTCTCTCCAGTTTATTTTATCACAACATCCCTCACCTCCCATTACTGTGCCAATGACACTCAGATCTCCTCTACTCTCCCAGCCTCAAGCCCTCGGGCTGAGCTGTACATGTCTTGTACACCTCCAGCTCTTATCCACTCTCAAGAAGACGGAGTGACTCTGCTCTGTGGAAAACTCTGCCCTGCACACAACCTCGTACATTACTGCTCATGAACCCACAGTGGCTTCTTTTACAGATCTTTCTGTGATTTCGGAAAACTGTTATCCACAGCTTTGCTGTTACTTCTGGTAACTTAAAACATTCCCTGATAGAGGGACGTACTGCGATTGAAAAATGGCCCTGGACTCTTTGACACAGACCATCCATCAATTTTTAGTATATTCATATCATTTCATATAATAGTATATTATATACCACTTGTGTAATAATAATTTCAGTTGGTTGATGCAGCAGTTTAATGGTCTGGTTTGTGGATTTCGGATGATATATTGGTAGAAATTGTATCTAATATTCATTGCTATGTTTTCATTAGTGCATAATCACCTGAAACTGAGAATCATGTTTTCGTTACTTGAGACATTTATCTCAGCCTGTTCTCATTCTGAACTAAAATACTGCAGCTTTGACGGTGCTTTTGGTGTAAGATGGTGACGCCAAAAGCAAATTTTTGCCTGTGCATGAAATGCCACTGGATGGCGTCAGGTGAGAAGAATGCAGATGGACAGAACTGTTCCCGGTTTTATTATATGCTGACAGATGTTTGTTGATGTTCCACGGTTAATTTCCATGTGCTTGTGTTGTCTAAACGTAACCATGTGCGGTGTCATCCCACCATGTGCATTTGTTGGCATCAATTTAGCGCCATCCTTGAACGTAAACAGCAGAGGCTGAAGGATACCTAAAACATAATATGTAGACGTGGACATCCACCACAAAGTGGCAACATGTGACAACTTGGGATGAGGACGTGTTGTTTTTCTATATATAGAGCAGTTTCTCTTCCACAGAGTGATTTAGATTATAGATTTATTAGTAATTTTTACAGCACAGTTTTAAAAAAATGAAAAATGAAAAAAAGTATCAAGGCTCTGAGGAGTTACATCTACACGTACTGCTGTCGTTGTTCATGCTTTCATGTCAGCCACCGTAGTTCTTGTTCATGCTTGGCACATGAAAGAAGTTTCAGTTGGTTGCAGTCTGCAATCTCGCCACTAGATATCAATCAGTACTAGACCTTTCTGAAATGCATAACCAATATTCTTTTTTTTTTTTTTTTTGAGTTTTTGTTGTTCAGTAATGAGTTCTAAATTGTCACTAATTATAACCATTCAGAGTTTATCATCCAGGCTGTGATTGATCAGTTCAGGAAAAAGACATTTGAGTTGAACATGTTTCAATTAAATGCACCTGGCATAACTAAACAGCCAGCTAGCCAAACCCAAACCTCGCTTAACTTACCCCTGCTGTCTTCTGTCTTACTGCTTGAGCTGCAGAACGTAGTTAAACTGGTGTCACTGGGCTCACTGAGCCATGCTCTGCTCTACCTCCTCTCCCTCCTTTCTGCTGTTGGTGCCCTCAGACTCACTAGACTGTGAGGTTTTACTGGCAACAGAGCTAAATAAATAATTAGTTATTTTAAAACATTTGGCTGCATCAGCCTCAGATGATCTCTTATCTCTCAGATTTTCAGCACCACCTTTTTGTTTTTTTTTATCTTTGCTGGAACATCTTGCTCCACATTCCCTGATTTCTCCAAATGTCACCTCTTGAGAGAAATGATGAGGGGGTGGGACCCGTGAGGACTTGACCAAAAGTAATTGGCTGGGCGAGAGAGGCTGGCAGGTATAACAACCAACTGCAGTGAGCCGGCAGCCCATTTGTCTGGGCCAGTCACCCAAACAGCACCTGGTTATTATTTTTGTGTATATTTTGCGTTGCATTGGCTCATTTGTCAAGCGGCCCACCGGGAAAACTCCCGGTGCTCCAGCTGGCCAGTCCGACTGTGACCCCATATGACTCTGATGAGTCTTTCTACTGGCTCACTGTGATATTTCATGCTTTGATGCCCACCCTTGGTTGTTCCCTTCCTCCTTCTATTTCTATCCTCATGCTCCTCCTAAAGGGCTGCATATTCATCTGCTGCTCTGCTGCCCATTCCCTACCCACTTCCTCTTATCTGAACACAACCTTGTTGTGGAAAAGATGAGCAACAGGGTCCTTAGAAAGTCTTAAAAGGCACTGAATTCATTAATCTAAAAATAAGGCCTAATGTATTTTAGAAGTCTTAAAAGTAGGATTCTGTGAATCTTTTTTTTTTCTTTTCAAAATCTCAAAATAATTGGTGACATATATATCTGTATATCGCTAACATCTTTTTCTTTTTAAAATAATTTACCAAATGCCTCTCTCATTTACATCAGGCAACTCAGGGTAGCAGAACCAACACAATTCATGTTTTAAATTACAAAACACATTTGAGCAAAATTGTTCTACAACCCCCGTTTTTTTTCCTTTTTTTCATTCATCATAAAATTAGTCTTTAATTTAATTCCAAGTGGCATTAAAGTCTTGAAAAGTCTTAAATCTAAAGTGCCTTGATCTGTGGGAACTCTGCACAAGAAGTGAGATCTTTTGACCTTTTTAGGCACTTCACTAGAAAGGTCAGTTTACTGGTTATTAGGGGAAAATAACACTTGATGTTGTAATTTGACTGGACATCTTAGCTGCATAAGGAAAAACTAAGGCAATCTGACTAATTTGCATTTTTACATCTGATCTGATCACATTTTAATACTCAGGTCTGAATACAGAGACCCATGGATTGGATGTCATCATCCATGTACTATATGGTGACACTGATGACATGTCAGGTGTAAATGGGGGCATAGTGAGGTTTTTTTTTTGTTTATCTTAGCTTGGGCTAGGAGGCTAAAAAATCAGCATTTCTTTGCATTTGGGGAAGTGTGAGCTTTACAGGGACCAAAAATCAGGATATCTCAATCTCTGCTGCTTTAATTTTGACCATATACACAAAAAAATCTCTCACTGGCCCATCCCTTAATTTTAAAACAAAGTGTGACACAGACCCTTTAGACCTTAAGTATCCCTTTAAAGCCTCCTGCAGACTGTGAGATTATTTGCAATCTTATAAGTTTAGTGCAAGCTACACTGTGCAACATGGATCTTAATAAACTTGGGTACGACATCAAGTTTGATGTATGCATACTGTACGATGACATCACTTACTGAATCGCAGGCTATAACCTACGTCCATGACGTCAATATGCAAGAACAAAACGTTGTCGTTGTGTGTCATCCATGAATGCTGCTTTAGTGGTTAAAAGCAAATTGTAAACAAACAAATCAAGCCCTTTCTATTGTGGCATTTATGTGTCAAAAAAAGTATGAAGAAGAGGAGGAAGAGAATGTAGAGGCTTTCGTGGCTAGGGAAAAGAGGCCAACTTCGCATGCCAATTTTGCAACAAGAGCTTAAACTAAGTATTAGCATCTACTGGCATTCAGCAGTGTTGTGTTGATCAGTGCATCATTTCATGCTGCATTTCTGTGGGTTGGTTAGTAGACGTAGGTCGTAACAGCAGTCACACAGTGGGATGATCATTACAAATTTCTGACACTGTCAGAATTTTAAATTTAATGACAACAGCCATCCTTGAATCACTTTAGACCTATAGCAATGCTTAAAGTAAAAAAATCAAATCAAATCAGAATGTAAAAAGTAAAGAAATAAATAGATATATTAATAAAAATGTTCATTTCCATAATATTTTTTGTCCAAGCCACAGGGAGCTACTGGAGAGGGGCTACCCCTTGGCTGGCATGAGCACACTCACTCAGGTGTAAGTGTGTGTGTGTGTGTGTGTGTGTGTTTATGAATGGGACTGGAGGCTGTTTGCTGCAGCCTCAGCAATCCTTCCAACATGCATACTCAGCAGACCTTATCTGGATAAATAAAGATTTAAAACCAACAAGCACAGAGCTCTAACAGAGGAACTCCTCCTCTGTGTGATAAGTTGATACACTGGTCTCACCAAACACAGTGTGACCAGATTGTAAATATACAAATGTGTCAGGTGTCATCTTGGCACTGTTATTCAGCAGCCTGCAGCTGAGAGAGAAAGGTAGTGATGGAGCCGTAGAGTCGGGGAGTGTTGTGGATTGCTGTAAGCTGTGGCGCACTCATGCCAGTTAACTTGACTGAAGCAGAAACACACTTCCATTATGGCAGATTGAAATGTCCACTGGGCCGTGTGAAGGAGTAATATGTTAGTTATATGGCCTGGACTGTGATTCATTTATGCACATGCTAAACCCATCAACAATGGCACAAGAGTAAATCTCTTATCCGTCTTTGTTGTGACATCATTATTTCTGTTTTCAGGAGATTATGTGAGTGCACGTGCATTAGGAGATTGTGTGTGACAGCATGCAAAAGAAGTGTATTCTGCTTATGAACTGCATGTTTTATCATATCTCATAAAACAAAAACAAACCTCTCAATCCCCCCTCGCCAAAAGAAATCCACGCTTGCGTCTGTCAGCTGCTGAATCTGCAATGGGTTATTTATGAGCGACAAGCAGAAATATCTTAAAAAGGTGCGTCTTGTTCATGTCCTCTCCTCTTTATTGCATTCACACCGAGCCTTTCTCTCTTTTCACTGCGACTTCTGCAGCAGAGTGGCCCGCGACATGACTCTCCTCTTAGTGTGATGGAAAATCATAGCCATGTGCACCGATCCAACTGTTAAAAATACACTTGGCGTGAGTATAAAGGCATGCCCACACACACACACACACACAAACACACATGCAGCATAACTGAGTATTCTGTATAGCAGCTCAGAGGTAGATGATGCAGGATAGTAATATGTACCGCAGACATTAGATCCTATCTTTTAACCCTTTGAAACCTGAGTAAATTGGCTTCATTGCTGTCAAATACATTGGAAGAAGGCAATGAGTTTTTCCTTAGCTTTTTTCTTTTTCCCAAGATGTTTCTCCTAGATTTTTAAAAATAATTTTCTTATTACACCAGTTACTTGCAATTCGTAAAACATGAATCAACAAGTAGCTTATTGTCTTTTTGTCCGTGTTTTTGAAAGAAATCGCACCAATTTGCTCAAGGTTTAAAGGCTTAAATACTTAAAAGGCGTCTGAAAGCAGCACAAGAAAAGTGATGTCCCTCCAGGCTTCAGAGGTTTAATACAGTCTCCCAAAAAAATGTTTGTATTGTACGTTTCTGCAAACAATGGATATGTTACATTTGTACATATTTTTAGCAGATACATTGAAACTTTGTGTTTCTCAACAATGTTGTTTTGCAGGCATTTACAGTTTAGGCATAAAATCCACTTCGTTATGGGAAGAAAAAGATTAAGTTTGGCTCAAAACACCCAGGCTTGGTGGCTCAAATGCTGCTGGGAAATGCTGCAAAGTGCCGCTAATATCACCTAGGTTCAGTGCCACAAACACCAGTGGAAATGCTGCAAAGGTTAGCCAAAAAAACCCCAAAAACAGCCAATGCTTATATTATTTGTTGGTCTCGAACAGTGGTCTGCACTGGCCTACAGCTTGGAAGATGTCCTGCCAAGGTGACATGCCATCCACCATCCCCTCCACCTCCAGATGACGTAATCAGCTCATAAAATGTCAATTTAGAAGCAGTGCTATGCTATGTATGAAATGTACCAATGAAATATGTACTTGAATATTCTTAGATTCTGGATGTTCACTAAGGAAGAATAAGTATAAGAGTTAGAGGGAAACATTTTGTATCAAGATATTTTGGCAATATTGTATTGATAGATGGATGCCAAGAATCATTTTTATCGTAAAATAATAAAATAAATTGCTGTTTCAGTCCACTTGCACAGTAAAATCTGACAAGTTAGTCCTACATAAAATAATCTTGGAAACTGATTGCCTTGATGAAATTACCTTGTTCTTTCTAAGTGTTAGCAACTTCAGTAAAGTTAGTTAGTCTGACTTAACTTGATCATGACAAAGAGGATTTTACCAACGATGAAGTAGACCTCAGAGGTCTGTTTTGTTGACATGTTTAAGAAAATACAAATATGACTGACTAGTTTGCAACTAGCAGAATGCAGATATAAAAACTTGGTTTACTGAAGTTGCTTCAACTTGGAGGGATTGATTTAACTGAACATGTTATATTTAAGTTGCAACAACTTCACAAAATTTATTTCAAAATGATTACATTTAAGTAATCTTAACAATTAGATAATATGTGAACATAAATTAAGTCTAACAGTTACATTTAGTTACACTCTTCAAGGCAATCCGTTTCATAGATCTTTTAAAAAGTAAAATCAGCTTGTCAGATTTTACAGTGTGACATAGTTTACTGCAATAAAATGACTGAAGTGAGATGAACAGACCGAAAACGTAATCTTATTAAATAAACAGATGTTGACAAAGTTCTCTTTTGGGGACATAGCAGTTGAACTATAAAGTTAATAATCCCAATATACAGTATACTATCCTAGTACTCAGTATGTCACAAAACGTTTAAAACACCAAGAATATTGTATTGTTACTTTAGTGTCGTGATATTATGGTATCACTGGGCCTCAGGTGATTAGCACCCCAAATGATTATGTCCATCCACCCATGCACCCATGTATCCATGCATCCATCCATCCATCCATGCATTCATGCATTCATGTATCCATTTATGCATTTTCATCCGCTTATCCGGGGCCAGGTCGTGGGGTCAGCAGGCAGAGCAAAGCTCTCAGATGTCCTTTTTCCAAACACTTTCCAGCTCCTCCCATGGGGTTCCTGGGGGTGTTCCTAGGCCGGACGAGCTGCTGAAATGATTTTCCTCCAGAAGGTATCTGGGCTCAGCCTTAGAAAAAGGTTAAGGAGCTCAGATATCGGGGGGAGCTCGGAGTAGAGCCACTGCTCCTTTGCTCCCTCGAAAGGGGACAGTTGAGGTGGTTTGTGCATCTGATCCCCCTCTGTGAGAGGTGTTCTGGCACATCCAACTGAGGCCCCCGGGCAGACCTAGAACACGCTGAGCATATGTCATTTTAAGAAAAAATAATTATGTAATTTAACATTTTTTTGCATGTGGAAGAAACAGATTACACAAATTATTTTAGGCAGTCTTTAATGCTAAAGATTTGCCCTGATATGCTACCAAAGCTGTGCAGCAGTGCTGTATGGCTTGTCTTCCTCAGTGACACCTGAGCAGCTCATGATACTGTTATTGGGGATCAACAAAACTGGTTTATTGATTAGGATCCCCATGAACTGTTACAAGCATGACAGTTGCTCTTCCTTAGCCACTCTTCCTGCATTTCTTAATCGCACATTGTATATGTTGTGCTTTTTTTTACTCATTGTCAGTACTTTGCTGCAGAACAGTGGAGAGAAATCCTCTCCCCACTCCTCTTTCACACCCTCTTCTCCCTCATTATGAGCACATCTGCTCACAGCTGGCTCTCTACGGGTGTCTGCTGCTATTTCAAACCATATTCCAGTGATCAAAAGCTTATATTCAAACTAAACTCACTTTGAGTAAACTAAACAATCAGACTAAACAATCAGCTTTGAACTCCCATCATATTGTCTTGATTTCTTTCAAAAACATGGGAAGAGGGCCCTGAGCAACAAAAGAAGAAATGACCCAAAAAATTGCAAGAGATTAGTAAAAAATACAATGAAATTATCTGAAAATTATTTTTTTAGGGAGGGGGGTGCTTTAAAATGTACAATAATTCTATAACATAATTTTAAATATGTAATTGTGATCATTGTATATAGTTTTCCCCTTGACATTTTTCCCTAGCGTTTTTAAAAATAATTTCTAAATCTGTTAGTTTCTTGCAGTTCATGGAACAATTCTTACCAAGTTGGTCATTGCTCCCCACCATTTTTTTAAAGAAACCACACCAGTTTTGTTAGGGTTCAAAGGTTTCAACACTTGTGAGAGGTGTCCGAAAGAAGCACAAGAAAAGTTATGTCACTCCAGCGCTTAAGTCAATTCAAGTCCATTCAATTTTATTTATAAAGCCCATTTTCACCAAACATGGTTTGCCTCAGAGGGCTTTACAGCATACAACATCCCTCTACCCTTAGACCCTCACATCACCTAAGGAAAAACTCCCAAAATGGTTAAATGGTTAAAATAACTTGTGCTTGTCTCACATGCAGATTTGCAAGTACAAATGGTTTCACACATTTTCGATTACAACCACGTGTTATGGTCTCTTGTGCGTTTTTTCCTGTTTGTATTGTTCAAGTTTTGGTTCACTTAGTGCCATGAAAAGTAGGCTATGAAAGCACCACTGGCAGAACAGAGGCCATCCAGAGCAGACAGGCAGCTGAACATCAGTTAAAGCCGTGACGTTAATGTTTTCCACTCCTCAAGGAGCATACACACACACACACACACACACACACACACACACACACACACACACACACACACACACACACACACACACACACACACACCTCCTCTCCCTGACCCCCCTCCTCCTCCTCCTCCCGCTTCTCCTCCTGGCTTCACCTCGGGGCAACACGGACTTTCATGGAAAATCGTCCCTGGCTTCTTTTTTGGACTTAAACTGCAGGTAGTTTCCCCGAGGTGATAAATGCACAAGAGTCTTCTCTTCGCGCCCTGCACTTTTTCCAGCTGCGCCAGTTTCTTTGCGCACCAGAACTTGTCCGCGCTTCATCCAGAGGAGAGCGAACTTGACGCAGGTGAGCGCTGATAATTTCATCCACAGGAGAAGAAAAAGTTCGGTGAGGATTTTCTTTTGGATGACAACAACAACAAAGACAACAACACCCATTTGGACAGCTGGATTTTGGATCGAGTTTAAATTTCACCGCGGCTGATTTGTGGCTGACGGCGTCGCGCAATGGGCAGCACAGCTCCTTTAATACTCGGCTATAAAACAAAAGACCAACATGCTGTCTTTGGCAAATAAACATTTTCCACAAAGAACCTCTTTGCTGTATTAGAGAAGTTTCATATTCCGTTTATTTTTTGCGGCAGAAGACGACCAACCGGAGCAGGTGTTTGCCAACCAGCGCAGAGAAGAGAAAGGAGTTCAGTTGAAGGAACGAAGGATTTCTACATCACGACAGGATATAAACACCGTTTATTACCGCTCTTCACATTCAAAACACTTTTTTTGAAGGAGGACAATATAATAAAGTATCGAAGTTTGTCCAGTGAAGCGGAGAGGAGATGACTGTCAACACTCTTCTCCTGCTCTTCACTCTCTCTCTCACAAGTGAGCTCCAAAATTTCTTTTTTCTTAATATTTAATTGTTTTGTGGTAAATGTCTTGTTTGTTTTAGTTTGTCTCTCATAGTGCTGTGCTCTATATTGTAATATTTTTGAACTTGATTCCTTGGTTAATTTATTTTAGGTGTGTGTATGTTTGTGAGTAGCGCTTTGTGACTGTGTATCTTAAAAAGTGCTGTATAAATAAAGCTTTACTTACTTAAATTAGACGCTGTCCAGGGTGCTGATGGACACACAACTTTGCCATCATGCATTAATCTTTTATACAGATAAAGAGACGAAGACATGAGATGAAGTCTCTCTCTCTCTCTCTCTCTCTCTCTCTCTCTCTCTCTCTCTCTGACACACACGCATTAAGATGGAAGATGAGTTAATTACATGCAGGAGAGATAACTTGAAAGCAGTAGCATGTAGATAATCATGCACAGGTCACATTAAAGGTGGCACCAGTTTGATATTAACTTTTAATCAGATGCTGCACGAGCTCTAATTCAGATGCTTCTTTGCAGTCAGTGGTTCATTAAATCATCAAGCCAACAGACTGAACAAACTGCTGCCTTCTATTTTGGAAAGATATGTTCCCATTCATTAAATTTGTATGTACTTAAGTTACTTAAAATATACAGTTAAGGGTTCAAGGATGCCTACTGGATTACATTACTCTTAAATCTGATTTGATCATAACACCATCTTAAAGAGTGAAGCCAATCCTCTACCAGAGAGACATCTTGTTGTGTCATGGTAGCTAGGGCCATTCTTAGACATTTTTGACTATAGTTTGTAAAATAGGCAGTGGCATTTTCTTACTTTTTTTAGCCTACATGTAATCTGGCTATTGATATGACTGTTTTTATATCTCTATGATGCTATTGAGGTTTTGAATGCTATTCAAAACCTTCTGCACATGCCTGCCCAGTCACCAGAAGAAAATGTTGGCGTTGTATGCTTCTGCAAACCATGAATAAGTGACACTGGCACGTTTCATACGCATCACATCACCGTTTCTAAAGTGACGTAGTATATGAACCGTCATGTGGAGGTGGAGGGGATCGGGGATGTGTGCCAGCGAGGCCAGAAACCTGCAAAGCTGAGACCAACAAACAACAAAGCAGGATTTAATGGGTCATTGCTGTGTTTTCAGCCTTTTTTAAGGCAACAGATGTGAGTGTTTTGTAGTGACCTGTCGCTGTTTTTCCATGAAAAGTGGTTGTTTTTTTAACCAAGACATCACTGCTTGGTAAGGTGGGGATTGTGCCCCCAAAACCTGGCATTTTTTTTAAAGATATTTTTGGGGGGCTTTTTTCAGCTTTAATTGATAGGACAGAGTGTACCTGTGAAAGGGGGAGAGAGAGGGGACGACATGCAGCAAAGAGCCGAGGCCGGAGTCGAACCCACGACCGCTGCGGCGAGGACTCAGCCTCTGAACCTGGGGCGCCTTCTCTATCCACTAAGCTGCCGAAGTCCAAAACCTGACATTTTAAGCCAAATCATGATCTTTTCCCACCTGCAACCAAGTGGTTTTTGTGCCTAAACCTAACCATGTGTTAACCAACAGTTATTTTGGGGGTGATTTGGTTGGCCGGTCATATCAAATACCACTAAATTGCATTCTTTTATGGAGGTAATGTTTTATTGACACAACTACATTTGAAATTGCAAACGGATATCATAATCGGCACAAAATAATCCATCGTGAGTAGTCTGTCCTCAGGCTGCTAAAATCCCCAAATTTCTAGAAAGAGCAATATCAAGACATAATGTCAGTGTCCTTATTGATAGCTACAGCACTGAGAAGCTCACTCTGTGCTTAACAACATAAACAGTTTCCAATGTATGCATGCGCTTCACGCTGCCTTTTAAAAAACATTGTGGAAATGATCTTACACAACCTGTCTCACCTACATTTGTATTCTGTGACATCTGATTTTCATTGTCGGTGTAGAGCTTGATAATAAGTGTGAGCCCTTTCCAACTAAAGACTGAGACACAAACTCAGAAGACCCCGGTGTATCCCAAACGGGGAGGATACGTCTTCGACAACAAAGTTGAGTTTTTGAATCAAAAGCAGCCACAACGCTCAACTTTTGCCCCAGAGACAGGGTTTGAACACTGTGTGTAGTGTTCCTACTTTTAAAATACTTGTAAGTAAAAGCAGACGGGCTCTTTGAATAATTCACGAAAGGCTATTTTATACCTACCACCAAGAAAGCACAGTCTCCTGTCTTTTAGGGAGAACGCTTAGATGTCTCCAGCACTGTCCTCAAAGAAGTGCTTCCCTTTATTAACCTGACCTTGTTTCAGGTTGACTCTTTTGCATGCTTTTCATATGAAATTGGATTCACTTTTAAGTTTTAGCGTTAGCTTGGAGGTTGGACATACATGTCTTTAAACAGGGCTCCAATAAACCAAAATTAACAAGACAAATTTAAAAAAAAATCAGAGCCATCAATGGTCATATTTGCTCTACAAAAACAACTGGACCCTGACATGAATCAGGTGTGACAGGCAACACAGTCGAGCATTATTCTGCAACATCCATCAAGACGAAGATACCCTGAAATCTAGGTTTGAATTATTTAAATGATGTAATACACCGAGAAGGCACATAGCACTTTGCTGTGTCTCCCACCATGTTGTTGTGAGTGTTTGTCTTTCCCTCGAGGCCCGGAGACTTGACCAGGCCTTGTACTATGCAATGGTGTTTGGCACCATTCCTCAGTCGCAGCTTCTGGGGTTTAGCTGAAGCTGTCGAATGGAGATTAAAAGACACAGACAGTCCAATAAAAATCTCCATCAATTTTAAACGATAAAGTTCGTTTACAGGTCTTTGGAAGTTGTGTTACCCCTGTTGTCACTCCAAAGGCTGCTGTTTAAAATCTGATAAATTGCCACGAATGATGTCACTTAAGTCTGTCTCTGTTTGGGCTGAAGGCTACAAGGTTAATAGCTAAGTCATCTGAAGAAAATGTTTGCATTTTTGTTTTTCCAGCAGCTTTTTAGACTCCAAACGTGGGTGTGTTGTAGTGACCTGTTGCTGTTTTTGCAGTGGGGATTGTGTCACAAAAAGCGGTTGTTGTTCATGGAGACATCACTGCCTTTCCTGCAGGATTGTGGTAGTAAATCATGTATTTTAAGACAAAACACGATCTTTTCCAAACCAGAATTGCTCCACATGTGCAATATTTATTTTTTGGGACATGCAATAATGTTAAATACTTGTATAGCTGCACTGCAATGTGTTCAACCATGTTAATAGGTTTATATGATGTATGTGTTTTGTTGATGAATGTATACGTGTATGTATGTTTTTTATGCTGCTGTAGCAGGAGAGTCCAAAGCAAATTTCCCTACAGGAACAATTAAAGTAAATCCTATATATTCTAATCTTGCCTTATCTAATGAAATGGTTTTTTGCGCCTAAACTTTATCGCACATTAACCACAGTGTTGTTAAAATATGAAATGTCAAGGTATATAATAACATGCAATTGAAACGCATCCTTCTTTTGCAGATGTGCACCATGCCAACTTTTTTTTTCTGGTGACTGAGTTGAGTTTAAAAATGCAAAAAAAAAAAAAAAAATACATCTGGGGGTGTAGAATTTAAAAGAAGTGAGCTCAGCAGAAAACTTTAGCCCACTAATCATCTCTGCTTTAGGCCAGCAACTTGAGGCTGCTTTAGCCGCTCTTAGCATAACACGCCCAACCTCACTGGACTACAGCAAATCAAGTTGCATTGTGGGTAATGTGAAGAATGTGTTGAATGAAGGGGATAATGTCTCTGGCTCTGCTTCAAGTTTACTACTTTTTTAACTGTCCATTGTGAGTCAGGCATGAGAGTTTTAATCGTCTCATCTAACTCTCAAAAACAAAGAAAATAAGTGCATTTCCTAAAATGTTGAGCGTTTGCTTCCCATTCTACCCACTGAGCTACTGGGCACCCTTTAGCTTTTACTTTAACAATGTATTTTTGTATTTGTGTTTCACGTCATCTGGTGCATTTTTGATGGCTTTATGACTGTTGTTGGATCTACAGATTGTACACATGGAAACAAAGAGTATAGCAGTGGATCAATAGAGACCCGCCCCTCAGTCTCTTTCTCTCTTTCTCTCTGAAAACTCAGACCAAACTCAGATGAAACAGTAAATGTAAGCAATTATGCTGCACTGCTGTAATATAAAAATTTGTGAACAAAGGATTGGTGCCATACTGTTTCCTGTATTGTTAAATTTGAGAAAAAATTACAGTAAAACTAAGCAGCGCAGATCAAATATAAACCAAGATTCTACTACTGCATTGCCTGTTTCTCACCAAAAAAAGGTTTTCACATATTTTAGCTTTCTTTTTGACTGTAATACGAGATCATTTTTTATCAGCCAATATATTGCAAAAGCGAAGGTCACAGCCGTTTTTTCTTTTTTCTCCAACCTCCGAGGCTGAAAAATTAAGCCAATGCTGCAGTACCAAAAACTGTAGTTCATTGAACGACCACTTGGGGCCTGCTTCAAAACACATCCCCATAGATCCCCATTTTATGCCAAAAAAATGCCAGACTTTTAAGTAGAAATGAGCATGTTTACAGCTCTGTAGCTAATTTCAACACCAATGACAGCTGCACGAGGGGTGAATTCTTTTATAACTCACCCGTTTACATTTTATTAAGGCCTAAAGTTACACTTAATTAAGGGCAGAGTCACTCAAGTGACAGGCTGAATGTGAGTCGTCGCCACAGTCTGTGAGTCAGATCCACCCCTAGCTCCTCCACAGCGCCAGCCTCTTGTCCAAATAAGGTCACTCCTGCCACACAACAACCAAAATGCCAAACTTGACTATGTCCATAATTATCAATTCTATAGTTTTCTCTGGTAATATAGCCCCAAATTCTAAAGTATTTATTCCTTTCTCCTACTTAGACAGCCCAGTGTTTTTAAAAAGACCACTTTTCCAGCAGTAAAATACTTCTTAAAGGCCTCTAACTATTAAGTTAACCTTCATTTTAACATCTCTCATGTGCAAAGAGACTACTCATGTTCTCACTTGATGGCAATTCATCTAATCCCTGAAGTTAAACTGTAGACTGAAATTCCATTAAGTTGTAATAGATTCCCCTGCCTCTCTCAGGCTGAACACATCGGCAGTCACATGCAAACTTAAAACAGCAGGGTGCTGTAGTTAAAAAAGGAACATCCATGCTCACTCAGCCTTCCCTGCATGTAATCTTACAAAAACAGACAACTCATGTGGCACAGAGGGGGCGAAGCATTCCAGATATTAAACGCTCTCTGCGCTGTTGTCAGTTTGTTTGACAACGTAGACATAATGGCTGTGGGAGCTAGGAGAGTGGGTCAAAAGCATTTTGCTTCTGACTTATTCATACGATCACTTTTACATAACCAATATTTTAGGGCTCAGGAAACACAAAGCTTGAGGGATCCTCTCACAGGGATGGATGCATGGCTGGATTTTTGTTTGTTCTTTTGCTCTAAAACCCTGCAGTAAAGCGTGAGACTGCGAGATGCTCATCCATACACACACTGTCACATTTTAAAGAGGACACGTGATTCAGCCTAAATGCCCGTTGGTAAATTTACTTCATTTACAGCCAACTTGTTTATTGTTCATCATTCATGGTGACAGTGGACTGAAAACATACTGTGACAGAGAGGGGATATCACGCTTGAAACTGCAACCCACACGCACACATAATGTGGTGACATTTTTATATGCCATGTTATACTGAAATGGAGATGCAGAATCATTATACAAATACTGTTTTCTCTTCAAACAGAGCAATAAAGGTACATGCAATCTACTAATATAGTAAAGATTTCAAAACAAAGATGCATCCTGGGGTTTATAACTCTTTCAAAATAAAACGTTTTTTCTCTCTCTGTGTTGTGAATGGTCTGCAGGCAGCAGGGCAGAGAATGCAGAGGAGCGGCTGGTGAACTACCTGTTGGGTCCAGAGCGCTACAACAAACTGATCAGGCCAGCTGTCAATAAGAGCCAACAGGTCACCATCTCCATACAGGTGTCTCTGTCGCAGCTCATCAGCGTCGTAAGTATATTTATATGTAAAAACACACATTTGTACACATGCAAAAATACAGATGATCATGTATCAGAGACACTTTGCGGGTCTGCAAATAATTGCTAATTATTTCTACATTACCTATTACACTAACATCCTTATCAGGACAAATTGTTAATAACCAATATCCCTTTTTTTATATTATCATGATTGTGACAACATGGATTCATATGTTTTAAAGCTTCTAGCAATCACAGCTCTGTAAAAAATCATAACAAACTTGTAATATGTAGCAAAATTTTACATTACTTTAAAGGGATATAGATTGGATCTTTTCAAGTGGACTGCTGTCAGTGTATTAGCTGCAGAAACTGTCACTTGGCTTACCCCTAATTTGGAAAAGCAGGCTGAAATCCAACACAAAAGCTAAGCAATGTACTCTTGTCAGCAACAAATGTATTTTAGTGACCTTAAAGAGTCCTACCTAAAAAAAATCTACATCAGTCTAAGTGTACACTATATTTAGAATATTTTCACTGCTTTATCTTGCCATCAGGCAGCAATATTTGAGAGTCTGGTGGCTTTGATGAGAGCATAGATGGGGAGCTGCTGTTAACGGCTTCCACGTTGGAGCAGGGGTAAAGTGATGAAAATACTCTAAATATATTATACATTTAAACTGATAATGATGATAACTGATAATGCCCCATCCACAGCAGTACATTGTTTAGCTTCTGTATATGCCCTCCAGCTGCCTCCCCAAACTGGGCAATGCAGACATCTTCTGTATGTAATAGACAGACTACGGAAAAGCACCGCACATAACCCCACTTCAAAAAATCCGAACTATCCCTTTAAGCCTTTAAAGACCGCATGATTATTGTATACTTTTTTTTGTATCATAATCCCCCACACAGTTGATTTCACTTACGTAGCCTGATTAGTGCTCTTCTCATGACTGTGTGGATCTGTACCAGCGGTGCTTGTTTGAGGCCTCCATCAGGACAGGACACCCTGACAATTACCATATTAATGCTATTAGTTTCGAGTTTGGTGACATTGCATGAAACCAAGCATTACACTCAGGACATTTTTTCACAATGGGAACAGCACACAAGTGTTACTGATAACGTCATTCAACTGTCCCAGTATGCTGTGACTTTACAATTACACAACATACACTGCAACAGCTTCAGTGTAGCGTCTTTATACAGCTTCATAAATATTACAACACTGAATAAATATTACATTTTCATGTGTTATAATAAAAACTTTATGATAATGCAGGTTAGGTGAACCTGCAACTTTGAATTGCCTGTGGGTGTAAAAAAGTCTAAGGGTGCACCTCAAGTCTCTTAAATTGCATCCATATTGCAGTCAGTTGTGTCTTCGTCACTACCACCGGAGACATGTGGAAAGACATAAGAAAATCATAGAAGGAGCAAGGAAACAAGGAAAAGTGTTTTTAAAGAAATGAGTCCTTTCCTCCAAAGTGCTGTGAAGCAATGTCTGTTTCTGATCACAGCTGGATGCTGTAGAGACTTTTGATGGAGTTTTTGTTTCTGTACACATGAGCACTGTGCTAATACTAATAGAGGCACAAAGTTATCAGTGGCAGAGCAGCAGTTATTTCTGTTTAACAAACACCTGCACATGAATAACAACCTGCAGTCTGTATTTATGATATTGTGTTTCGCTCAGAGGCACAGAATGCGTTTACATTATTTATTCATTATTTGCTTCTGTTTTTTGTTTTTTTTATACTGATTGTGAATTCATCATTTAATAACCCAGAATATGAATATGGTGTCTTCTCAACACTGGAAATAATTTATTAGGCTAAATGTTTCTGGGAAAATTGAAATTATGCAGCTCATCATACTGGACGCTCGGGAATTATCAGTCCCGCATGTGACTGAATGGTAATGATAATTAATGTAAAAAGTGTGCCTTGCTGACAGACAGACTCTCTCTGACATTAATTGTTTCCATAATGAAAGTTAATGAGGGAAATAATATATTACAAAAAGAAAAATATCTCTAATAAATGGAGAAAGTTGTTTGCAGTCCTTTTTTTCTGATTTTTAACTTGGCGGCGAACTGGTAAACATCTCGGGAGTAATACTCTTGAGGTTAATCTGTTAACTGACTTCACTCTGGTATGAAACTCCAGCATTGTTGTGATGAATCAGATCGGTCCGATCAGCTGCAGTGTCCAATCAATAACTGACAGGTAAAAGACTTCCATGGCTGCTCTCTTGTACCTTCACTCATGGCTCCTCGCTTCTCGAGCAGAAATAAGAGCTTTTAGAGGGTCTTCAAGATCAGACCAGAGCGAGAAAATATCAAATAAGAGACTTGGGATGCACCCTGAATCTGCTGGTCTGTCTCTTCGATTTAGTCCTGTGATGGACAGGTAACTAATCAGGATGTACGCCGCCTCGCCACCTCGCCACCTCACCACCTCGCCACCTCACCACCTCGCTGCCTCACACCCAACACATGCAGGGATAGGCTGCATCTTTCCCACAACCTTGAACAGAATAAGCAACTTAGAAAATAGATGGATGAATAACTTTGGATTTCTGTATTATAAATAATCCATCTCTGGATTATATATGTTATTTGAACACTAAATGGAGTCCCTAACTGTGTTATTAGCACTCTAAAAGCCAACACACACCAAATGGACATAAAAAAAAACAGTGCTGGCGATGGACGGCTGTTGTGTCGCATCATGTTGCATGTATGTCGGCCAGACAGTTGTGCTCGGATATGCCGCAAAGACTACAGCCAACGGGCGACTTGTATGTACATTCTGCGCTTGTGTGAGAGGAAATAACTCTCCATACCAGCAGGCGGCAGTAGTTTGTATTCGACGTTCAAAAAGAGAAGCCAGAGGACCGACAGGACAGATTTAAAATGCAGGTCAGCAAGTTAGCACATTAACAACACAACCTGATGTTGATAGAACAAATGATATTTACTGTGTGTTTACAATAACGTTTCAATGGCTAAAAATGTAATCTCATCTAATATAACAAGTCTGTTTCGATTTCACGCCCTCCTGACTTAAGCTGTTTGTTTTCTTTTTATAACAAGCATTTCTGTTCTTGTGCACTGAGCTGAACAACCAATCAGAGTGTTTTCACAGATAAACTCTGCCGGCCCTGAAACAATCAACATGCTGAATAGAGCCAAAAAATAAAGCATACAAGGGCCGACTAGCCACGATGTGGGACACACCACAAAAACTGTTTCGACAGACGCTGACTGACGGCCCGACATTGACTGACGGCTGACCGTTAGCTTGGTGTGTCAGGGACATAACACACTTGATTCACTGCAATGAAGGTTTTCAAAAGCTTCACTGTGGAAAACTGTAGTGCCGACAAGCAAGATATGAACAAAGTGAAGAAATATCACAGGCATTTTAAGAGTCCTCACCTCATTATACCTTGAAACATGATTTGCTATTTCATGTAATGGTATAGATATATAGACATACTTGTCATAACACTTTCTGTTACTCAGCCTAGCTCCGTCAAAAGTGCTTCCCAGCAACCCCAAAGCCATCAGACACACAGTAGTCTCACAGTTTCATTCTGTAGCCACCAAATTTACTTCGGGTGCACACCCTGAACTGTCAAACTCCTGCACAATGAAATAAATTCAGCTCCATTTTAAGTCTAAGTTTGTGACATTTTGTGAAGGTGTTGGAAGAGAGGTGATTTTTCTCGAAAATGTCTGTTATTGCCCTAAAGGTGTGCTCTGATATTTTGGTTTGACCTTCAGCGTGTTGTGCTAAAATCACTGCCAGTCGTCATTGTGACGGTCCCTTTGGTTGGTTTCTTTGCTGTGTCTGTGCTTTCCCCATTCCAGACTGCAGACCTGGGTCCAGCAGTCAGTCTGGTGTATGCAGACCTCATCACCATAATTCTTTGCTTTGAGCGTTTTGTTTCCCTTTTCCTTGTTTTTACACCACGACACCCAGATAGCACATTTTCACTCATCCACTCACCACACTACTGACTCTAGAAAGTTCTCCTGTTTATGTGTGACTTGTTTTGATTACTTTTTTTTGGTTAATACATTACTTATTTTTTTAGTTTACCTGTCTGTTTCCCACTTTTGTGTCCAACTTTAGAGCCAGGCTGTGACAACAACATTATAAATATTCAGCGAGGGATTTTTTTAAAAGGATGTGATGCTCACTGTGTGATGAGCTAACTATTGTTTTCTTGCAGAATGAGAGAGAACAGATAATGACGACCAACTTGTGGCTATTTCAGGTACAATACAATCTTTTCAAATGCCCATACAGTGTTCAATATGCAGTGTATACAGTATGTTGATGGTTTTTAAACGCTCTCCCTGCAGGAGTGGAATGACTACAGGCTGAGATGGGACCCAGAAAAGTACGAAGGCATAAAGAAACTACGAATACCATCCAAACATATCTGGCTCCCTGATATAGTGCTCTACAACAAGTAAGTATGAGCACGTCATCACACCAAACAAAAGACCAGTTTGACATTTAGGTAATGTAGTTCTATTACTAAATTCAAGTAAAAATGCTACTACATTTACAGTTTGTATGTGTGTGTGTGTGTGTGTGTGTGTTAGCCTCACATTCATGGATTACAGTATGGTAATAATGGATTTACAGTACATTCATTCTTCAGTATTAAGAGGTTTTCCAGCATCACCAACAGAGCGTTACAAGCAGAAGATCTGCTGCTAAAATAAGCACGTCTTTAAATAGGGATTTTGTAATTAAAATGTTCTGCATTCTCTCTCTTCTAAGCCTGTTTTTTTTTTTTTTGCTGAGGTGGAGGGGATTAGTAAGTGCTTAATCAATGTCTGCTTTAGTATCGCTTCAGACGATCACTGGGGAGAGTGTAGATTTGTCAGATTATTATCACTGCAACTAACACAGAGAGAAAGAGAAAGAGAGAGAGAGCGCTACAGTGCTTCCTCAAAGTTAGATGACTTCAAGTATGCCTAATTTTAAACTTAGGTTGGTAGAAATCTTAAAAAGGCAAAAAAGCAAAACAAACAAACAAACAAAAAAACGCAGAATTTGAAATTACACCCTCATTCTGCAGCTCTCCCCTCTCTGTCATGAGCCCCTCACATCAGACAACCACAGATATATGCACATGATTCATACAGTAACCCATTGTTCATAAAGTGATTTATTTCCTTGCCGCACTCTTTTTCTTTTTGTTTATCAGACGACAAATGAGACAAGAATTAGCTAACTAGCCACCCCACGCTCCCTGCGCCTCACCCTAAAGCTGTGGACTGCTTCCCTGTGAGGATAGTGGGCAGCAGCTTGGGAGACAGATCTTTGGTTGCTGGTGGTATTGGCTCAAATTTGGTCAGTGGCAGTGCAAAGCCTTCAGCGCCAGGTGTCACAGCAGGCTGGTGGCCATGTGGCAGTGCTAGGTCTAACCTGTGTAACAGCAGCAACAGAAAGTTTGCTGATCCAACAGGGAGCTAACCGGTCCCCCAGAGATGGGGTTTGTGCCAGCCGGTTTCAGGTTGCTGCTACCACTGACTGGAGGTCCATATCTGGAGCTGCTGCCAACTCCCACCCATATGAGGTGGTTTGTAGCATCGTGGAGTGGGTTGGAGGAAACACTGTGATTTAAGGCTCTTGCTAATGTCAGCTACATAAACGTAAACTTGAAGCTGCAGCTGTGAGCAGAAGGTTAGCAGAAGGCAAAAGTATTAACAACATTTGTTCTCCATTTCAGAAGCACTTTGCCAGTATTGACGTGTTTTGTTTTGGTTTATTGTCAGACCCTTTTTTAGACTCTCTTTTTTGAGAAGTCAGTCATCCTTTTTTGGGTTGCTTTGCAGTGTAGGCAGTTGGTGCCAATGTTGCAATAGTAACTTTCTGCAGGATTCTCCATTGAATCATACTTTTACCATCTGAGGTGACGTTCACGAACATCTTCATTGTAGAACAATCATTAGGAACACCTCTCTGAAATGACCTGTGACTGGCCAGAGTCTCTCGTCACAGTGTGGATTTTCAAGAGTCTGAAAAAGTGCACAGAGGAGGTGCAGAAGCCTGTTTCTTTCTCAGACCACTACAGTATTCTCAAAGTTTAAATGGGATTTTTGCACTTGAATGCCAAAGTCAAACTGCCTTCCCCATCTGAAAGTGTTAATTGTAATTGTAGACTCTGAATCCATACTGTCTAATTTTACACCTCACCTACGACCTCTTCACAGTGCTGATGGCGTGTACGAGGTTTCCTTCTATTGCAATGCTGTGGTCTCCAACACAGGAGACATCTTCTGGCTTCCCCCGGCCATCTACAAGTCGGCCTGCGCCATCGAGGTGCAGAACTTCCCCTTCGACCAGCAGAACTGCACCCTCAAGTTCCGCTCCTGGACCTACGACCACACAGAAGTGGATCTAATCCTCACGAGCGACTTTGCCAGCCGTGACGACTTCACTCCAAGCGGAGAGTGGGACATCGTCTCGCTCCCAGCTCGCAAAAACGAGGACCCCAATGACATCACCTACTTGGATATCACCTATGACTTTGTGATCAAGAGGAAGCCGCTGTTTTACACCATTAATCTGATCATTCCGTGTGTGCTGATCACGTCGCTGGCCATCCTGGTGTTCTACCTGCCGTCGGATTGCGGGGAGAAGATGACGCTTTGCATCTCAGTGCTGCTGGCGCTCACTGTGTTCCTGCTGCTGATATCCAAGATAGTTCCACCCACCTCTCTCGCTGTGCCACTCATAGGTCAGTCAAATCTATGTGTTTATGTGGACGTGTACGTAGTTAGAAGTCTGAACCATAACCTACAGATGAGTCATGCATTATTGATAAGTCAAAATCTTTGCTAAGTTATGATAAACAATTCCTGTGTGTTACTTTTTTCAAATCCTCATTGCTACATGAAAATAGTCTCTCATAGCCAGACTTATCTCCACACTTGTTTTAGGGCTGTTGTGAAACAACAGCCTATGAGAAAGCAGCCTATATGGTAAAATGTCTTAAAATGTTTTATGTGGTGTCTTCTTTTGAAGGGATTTAGCCATTTTAATGCCTGAGCTCGCCTACCCATGTGCAAATATTTCACTAAAACAAATTTCTTCAGACACTATTTTACGAGAGCACTGTTGCTGAATCCTGCTTTGTTAAAAGAAAAACAAACAACCCATAGCATTTTTTCCACTTTGGGTCCAGACACACCAAGTGGATGGTCAATCCGTTGGTCAATGTTTGCCTGTCTGTGAGTGTCTTTGATAAATTCCTCAAATTCTCAAATTGTGCTTGTACAACAGAGGCCTTTATTTGAAAAGGGATTATGTTAGCGACAGACCTTTATTTCTAATTTTCCCTGATTTGTCAACACATTCTCACTCCAATGCTTGGTCAGTGGCCGTACATGTCAAAATATGATGCTTTAGGTATCACTCAAGTGTCATTTTTGGATGCTCAGGGATGAAGTGTCAATTTGCACTCATTACATACATTGCTTTTCAAAATAAACTGAGGATTTCACAGTAAATGTATAGTTTCCGCTTGTTAAATACACAGTCCATCTTTAGGCTTCTTCTCTTAGCGTAAGCAGCAGAAAGATGTGGTTGGATTCCAAAATAAAATACATAATGGTTTTCCTAAAATAAGTGTTTGCTGATGAGGTTACCTGACAAATGTCACTCACATAGTAAACTACACATACCAGCACGTTATGTTGTCAGTAAAATAACAAACAGTAGTTTACCAGATGAAAGTCCGGAGTCTGTTTGACCCATTCACCTCCACTCCCACCTGCCCTATGCAGCCTTTCTCGCTCTTCACTTTCTTGACTTTATGCTGCTGACCGCTGCGTCTCATACCGCCACCAAAGGGTAATTTGTTGCATTGGTATCTGATGGAATTTGTGACGTGAAAACATACTGATGTGGAGCAACATGTCCATTTTGGACATGTTGCCAGCAATTATTTGAGATGCAGCCTTATTCAAAAACCAAGTAACTATTAACTCACTGAGAGCAGTGTGACTAAAGGCAGCAGCAATATTATCTGTTAATGATGCCATCTCGTCTTTTCTCTCTTTAAGGTAAATACTTGATGTTCACGATGGTGCTGGTCACTTTCTCCATCGTGACCACCGTGTGTGTCCTCAACGTGCATCACCGCTCCCCATCCACCCACCACATGCCCGACTGGGTCAAACGCCTTTTCTTAGTTCGCCTCCCCAACTTCCTCCTCATGAGGCGTCCGGGCTCCTCCAACGTCCGCGATAAACTCCGCAGGAAGTACACCAACCCGAGCACCGTGGGGAAAAACAATTTCCAGAGCAGCACAGACAAGAGGCAGTACTCCAACATCAGACTCGGTGGGATCCGAACAGACGCAGACTCTTTCTACGTCAATGAGGACTTGGCACACAAGTTTTGCTGGAAGGTGGACGACATCCCAGATGGGGGTGGAGGGTTTTCAGACTTCCGGAGGCGTTTGGCTGTTCAGTGGGATGCAGATGTGGAGGAGGCAGTGGATGGAGTAAGGTACATCGCTGAACACATGAAGACAGAAGACGACGATGAAGGGGTGAGAGATAAAGCCGTGGTTAAAAGAATGAATGAGTGCTGATGAGCAGGAAGGGATAGGATCAGTGGATAAAAGACTGAGTCATTTTCTTTGTTTATGTGACATGCACACAAAGTGTCCAACCTTTATGAGTTTACAAGACACCTAAGTTGCAGTGGTCCAACATTTCATTACTTTTCAGTTATTTCACGTTGCAGTCTAAAACAAGATATTCTGCTTTCTCTAGAATATATAATTGGACAGAATGAGAGAAGAAGAGACCTATGAGAGCAAATTATTGAAATGAATGATGACAAGGATGCAACAGGGAGCAAAAATATTTGTACAAAAAAGAGGTTGTAAAGGCCAAATGGAATATGCCATGTCTTTAATAATTCAGTATTTGCTTATGTCTTTCTGTTTCGTTATTCCAACCTGTCAATCATCTATTATTTCCTCTGAAAATTTCCAATAACCTCATAAAACCCTGCACATACTCTCTTACAAACACAAACCCGAACCCCAGAATTGTGGCTCTGGGCTTGTAAACTTCCACCAAACTCCCACACTTAATAAATATTACAAAAAAGTTTTGCAGCTCTAATTGCTCTTGGCAACTTTAATCTAGCTGCCTCTCTTCCTATCAGCAGCTGCAGCGCAGTTAAAATTATACCCTGATATGCATTTGGTGTCCTCAGCGGTTCATAGACACAGCGGCAGTTAAAAAAAGAAGCTAATTCAATTAGTGCCTCTGATCACTACTAGTAAGCTTTAAGATTTAGCTCCATGAGTCGGTTAAAAAACCCCTCGCTGGCGTACTTTATTGTCTTAAACTGATTTGTATTAAAATGAGAACCCAATAAAAGTGGATTAAATATGCAACCAATGGTAGATATGATATGCTAGATATGATATTGTGCCAAAAAGTGATGGCAAAACTACATGTATTGGGCAAAAACATCAGCATTGATCCTTGTACAAGACATGGAAATAAAGTAGCCTGTTTTTTCTTGCATTACATTGTAGTGCTGGTTAGTCTTAGAATTATAAGTACACCGTTAAAAGAGAATTGTTAACCAACTTATAATAATTACTTCAATCAGAAAACACATAAATGATTTTTTTCAAATAAGGTCATTAAGTTCCATTAACACAACTGAGGGAATTTAATTCATTTATTTGTTACTAATTAAAGTAATTATTTTAACTTGGTTAACAGTACTTTGCTGGTTAGATTTCACTGTATTTGTTTTGTGCTGTTTATTTGTAGCTTTTCAGCTTCATATCTCCACCGGCTGTAGATGAGATTCATTCACTCATTTGCACTTTAAAAAGAAACGAATTGTTTTAACTTAAAAAAAAAACAGTTAGTGTCCGGGCTTCCTAAAAATTTAAGTTGACTGAATCTGAGGAGACAAGTTGAAGTGGCAGTCCAGAAACGTATCCTTTTCTAAGTTTAAAAAATAAAACAAGAGAAAATTATTTTAGGATGAGGACTAACTGATGTGTTTATGTAATCTATAACACCACAAACTAATATAGTAAAATAATGACATGCTCCGTGACTTTTGAAGTAATGCTAGATACAACTACAGTCAGCGAGCTAGTTATCAGACATGCTGACGATTACAGTTGACGTTAGAGCAGAAAAACATTTTAACCCATTCCTTACACTTGTCTTGTATTTGTAGTTATGGAAAGCCTAAAAGAACACTTTGCAAACTCTTGAAAAGCAGAGCGTCGTTTTAACTTCAGCCCTACGTATCTGGCACAGTGGTGCAGCGATAAGAACTGTCGCCTCACAGTGAGAGGGTTTTCGGTTTGAACTATGCACGATATTATGGGCATGTCAGTGGTATCGGCAGATATTGGCTTTAAAATGAAATATTGGAATCAGCCAACATGCTTATTTCGGCCAATATGACAAACTGCAACCGTCTCTCATCTCCACGCCAGCCATGGAGCAAAGCAGAGTCGGTGTGGTGCAGCTTTACGCATCTATTCGAGCCCTCTGACTCTGGGTGCATTCGTAAATCCAATCTGATGCTCTGCACGAAAATGAGAGAGCTGTTGTTTGAAGCTTTGGAGCGTTCGGTTTCTCCAAGAATTTACAAACGGTTAAGTTCATTACACATTCACTCTGTTTGGCACTTTCCTGCTCCCCAGACAGAGTGCCCAGAGTGAAACTCCCAGAGTGCAGTGCTCTGGATAACCGAACACCAGTACACTTCAACAGCACTCCAAATTTACGAACAGCCCAGTTTGTGCCATTGTACGCTCCGGCACTCAGAGCGAGTGTTTAGGAACGCACCGTTTCGGAAGGAGCGTCGAGGGAATTCAGTTTGGCATGTGAAATTAGCATCAACTGACAGCTGACTTTGAATTTTTGATTAGCTTTATCCATATTATCTAATATCATTTGGGGATAACAATCCCCAAATCAACCCAGCTTAAGCGCACTGTGAAAAAACCAAAATAATAATTTTTCAAATTTGGATTGAGGCTAATGTCTGATAATTTTTTTTACAATTTTTATTGTGCATGTAAGACCCTAAATTATGTATTAAGAGAGTTTTGAGGGATTTGGGTTCCCAGAGGCTTTAAACAATCCTCACAGAGCTCATGTTGTGAGTGAAAGAGGTAAAACAGTGTTTTAGGTCTGTTCCTACACACAAACTCTATAATCATGATGTAATCAGTCTTAAACACCTGTGGTAATCTAACCTTGTTGGTCTGGTTTCAGATCATAGAAGACTGGAAGTACGTAGCCATGGTGATAGACCGTCTGTTCCTGTGGATCTTCATCCTGGTGTGTGTGGTGGGAACTCTGGGGCTCTTCATGCAGCCGCTGTTCCAGAGCTACAACACACCCACTGCTGATGACACAGAGTGAGTCACTACACACTCATTAAAACACTCATTTAAATACATGACAAATTTTAGCTCAGCAAAGATTGTCAGTTAAATTTCTAAAATATAAAAGAAAGAAGTGTTTTCTGTATTCCCGAGAAATGACTCGACCCCATTCCTCTACACAGAGATGCTCTGCATTTCCGTTTTATTTGATTTTAACTGATGACATTCGAAGTTTATGAGTACTATGCCATATTTTTCTTCTTTTCTGTTGTGCTTCTGTCTTTGTTCAGCCCATCACTATGGCGTAAAGATATGGAAAACAAAACGCTCTGATTTAGAGTGGCTTTGAATTCTCACAAACTGGGCATTTATTAAAATGTGATTCTGCTTATTGGTTCCTGAATTTAAATTCTCACCCTGCAAAATATCCTCAGTACTTTCAACATCGGTGCCTGCTGGTGAGGAGAGTTATTTCCGCTCATGCAGCTGCAGAACGTTCATGCTAGTTCGCCATCGGCTGTTATCTTGCTGTGTTCAAAAGCAACTTTTTGTTTAAGACATAGTGTTTATGGCAGCCTGAATCTGATGGACGTTTCTTTGTTTTAATCACAGTAATTAATGAAAATCAGTATTGCTATACAAAATCAGACCTGATAACGTTTACATCATAGCCAGCCCTATGGTAGTTGTTTCTGCTCATGCTAACTTCTTAAATATTTCTCCTCATTTCAAACGAACCACATGATTTTATGGAGTACACTCTTCATTCATAGTTCCATTTACTTTTTGTGTTTTTTTTCCTGCAGGTACGGAGATTTCTAGGATTTTTGTGACATGAAAAAAAAGGAGAATAATTAATACTCATGGAAACTATAACTGTGACGCTGCACCTGGCTCTGATTTGTCCAATATATAACCGGTCTGGTCAGTGCAGCCAGATGCATTGGTTCTGTTTGCAAAACTGGACCTCAAACAAACAGAATCATACTTGGACACTTTTTCTATGCATGACTTCTGTTTTTAGCAGACGATGCCTCCATCTAACCTCACCATCATCACAGGCGTGGTGGTCTTGATATACTTTTTATGATCAAATTTGTGAAATCAGATGACGTTATCATGGAGCCAAGATGCCCGTGCAGTGCACAACATTCAAGACTGATGCTGGCTGGTTTTCTCAATGTAAAGATCAACCCCAAACCACAAAGCTGGTGAAAAATTCTGTTAATTTGTTGTCTTTGTTTCATGTTGAACTGGCTGTGCCACTGATGGATCAGTTGAAGCTCTTCATAGACTCAATGTGCAATAGAGGCACGAAGGTTCATTACACATAATAGTTACTATAAGACCACAAGGTCTGCTCTCCTCTGCAGCACTATTGATGTGCAAAATAAGACATTATAAGACATTATACCAATTGTTCATGTTGGCACAGTACAATGGACCATAATTTCTCCTCTCTCAAACCAAGCTCTATTGTAACAACGCAAGGACAATTGGTCCCATTCACATTTTCTCTTCATGAAAAAATTAATGCATCGTCACTCGCTCGGTCCTTTTCATGTTCTGCCTCAGAGCTTTGTGCCTCATCTCAACCATCCACCTCCCCAGCAGTGTTGTAATTTTAATGCATTGTCTTATTTTAAAGAATGTGCATCTCCACTCGCTTTCTCTTTCTGTCTTTCTCCCACTTGTTTGGTTCTTTTCTTATTTTCTATGTGTGCAGTATCACCTCTCACTTGTAGCATCACCAAGGTTACATACAGTATTATCAGTAGCTGTGACACCGACTGTAGTCTATTACATGTTGAATAAAAATCTCTGGATTTTAAGTGTTTGGTCAGTGCTGTTCCCTCATTCAAATATTACTCAGTGTCTACATCTTGTCACTTAAAGGACCATACCAATGGTTTTTGTACAGTCAGACCAGTAAATCCTGTGTGCATAAACATTGCTTTACTGACAATCATGCAACTGATGCTGTCATTTTTAAAATGCTTCCAGGGGCCCATTGGTTTCCCTTAATTTTAGTATACTAGCAAAATCAACTTGCACAGACTTGAAACCTGCTCAACAGAACTAATGCATCGTAATTAAAAATGTTGTACATCTTGAATGGTTTTCATTAAAGGGATACTGAGCCAATTTTCAATCAGGTCTGTGTCACTGCGGCGACAGCAGCGTTGGAAACTCTGTGAACTTTTGCCTTGATCAAAAATCCACCAGATTCACATCATCTGACAGATTTCAGTTGGCAGATGGGCAGAAAGCTCTGGGAGCTGCTGGCATGGAGGGGCACCTTTACACCAAACACTTTCTCCCCACTGTGGAAATGCAGACCTGGTTGAAAATCAGCAAACTATCCCTTAAAATTAAATCACACCTCTGCAGTGGACATAAGCCCAGTTTGTTTTCTTAGCAGAATTATAACTATCATACTTTTAAATGTGTGCAGTGGACTGTAAGGTGGCTGTATCATGTAAACATTTGAAAATGTAAGCTTTTCTAGCAAATATTCCAAAAGTCAAAATATGGCTGCATGCTATTGAAAATGACTGGCTCTAACAGACGTGCATAGATTTGACTTAAACATGACAATCCACAGATATGGTTCTTTAAGTTTGTATGATTTTTTTTTACTTTTATTTGGCATATAACAAGATCAATTGGGAAAATGTACTTTTTCATTTTGTTATTTCATTTATTCTTGATTTGTAGCCAAAAACATGTTTTTGTGAGGTCACAGTGAGCTTTGACTATAATTCAAACAGTTCATTTTGAGTCGAGGCGTACATTTGTGCCAAATTTAAGGAAATTCCCTAAATGAGTTGTTTAGATATTGTGTTCATGTAACTGAATAAAAATAATTCACATTTTTGTGTCAACACAGAAAAAAACAGGAAAAATTCATAATGACTGAATAAATTGACTTAATGTCAAATGTCTCTTTCTGCAAGTCTCAGTATTTATATTTTATAATTTTTCCGTACATTTTAAAGGATGGTATGCGACCAGGGTGAAAACAGATCAGAGTCATCATATCAAAAACAGAAAACAATTCAGCAGAAGTTCTGCACTTAAGGATAAATATAGTTGAACCACTCTCTCAGTAAGATAAATGTGGAGAAACTATTAGTGGAAGAGAAATAACTGTATTGCTTTTGTGGACGGGATAACTGACAGTGTTAAAAGACTCGGCTGAGTCCTGACAGGACGGCATTAAAATGAGGTGTTGAGCAGTCAGAGGGGGCAGACAGGGTTGGCAGAAAGTTGTGCAAGTATTTTTACATTTCTCAAAAGTTGGTATAATGACACTAATGTGTCATTTGTGATGTGTTTTATCTGGATGACCTCAACATTTTGAACCTTTCCCAAACTTGTTTTAATCATGTGATGATCAAACATCAGAAGACAAGCTGTTCTGTGTGTTTTGTGAGTGTGCGAGGTCTTATGAATGCTCTAAAATACAATGTGCATTTGTCCTGTTTAAAAATTGATTAATGTTTGTCTGTGTTTTTTGGTGAGTTAACACACACACACATTTGAAATAAAACCCCTTTTAAGGCTTCACTCTGGTCAGTGGATCTATCTGAAGTGGAAAAAGGTTGAATCCACATGCAGGGTCACAGTCTGTTAATGGACATTCTGGTTATTGTGCGTCTTGGTGTGTACGAGAAAGCCTCCGTCCTCAGTCTGACACAAGAGGAAATGTGCTCGCCAGCACTAATGCGCTTTTGTTCCATTGGAGGCATGTGTGTGTGTGTCTGTGTGTGTGTGTATCTGTGTGTTTGAGAGTGCATGTGCCCAAATTTGCCATCGGCCAACGAAGAGGTAAAACCAGGTGAAAATAACATCACCTTCCAACTGTCAGCAGCCTCTGAAGACAGAGCACGGTGCTGTTACTTTTTTATGTACTACCACTGGATGAACACGCAGACACGTAATAGACTATGATAAGATTTAACCGGCACAAATTCTTTATCTCAGCAGAAGTGAAGCACTGATTCCTGAAGTCAGCATGTCAGCAAAACACTGAACCTTCTGCAATGGTGGACAGCTATCGACAGAACGTGTATTTACTGAGCCCTCTCTGGTTTGTGTGTGTGCGTGTGTGTGTGTGAGTGTGTGTGATAGTTACCAGGTGCCCCAACCTGTCAATACAAGGTTGACTGGAGCATAAAGGTGACAGATGTGACCCTGGTGTGTCTGGGGGAAAAGGCAGGAGAGGACAAGCCGGCCAGCTGTCAAACTATAGATTTAATGTTGTTCTGTGCAACTTAGCTTATACATGAACGGTACATTACAGAGGGGCTGTAAATGCGACGCCCTTGACTTTGCATATGTTATTTGACCCATACATGGAACAAAAAAGGGAGAAGAATATGGTTTATATAATACACTTTGAATATACAGGTACATATATAACTAAATAATTCATAAGAAAACATGTTAAAATCTGATGTGTAATTCACATGAGAAGAATATTGTTGCTTGCAGCTGCTTGACTGTCATTCTGTATTGTTTTAAGTCTAAACCCTCAACTATGCATAATGTCAAGCCTTTATAACATTTAAATGGTCAATCTATATAAAAATTCAACCTCTGTACAGCTGTCACAAAAGCAGCTATAGACTTAAACTGTTTTTTATTATTAAGCTGTAAACATGTTGATTTCTGCTGTAAAGTTGAACTCTTACAGTCAGCTGTAAAACCTGCGTCGTAATTGAAAGTACATAGAAATTAAACAAGTAGTCCACACAGGAGGCTAAATGAATAAAATGTTCAAATAGTTAGCTACTTTTAAAGGTAGACTACTATTTCTTCTTTACTAAAAGTAAAGAAGAAATAGTAATTTATTAAGAAATAAATCCTAAAACTGGATGAAATAGATATAGATAGATTAAACAGTTAAAAGGAATCGAAAAGTAAAGGTTAAATGGTTTCATTTCATACAAAATTTATTTTCATTTTGTTTGATGCCAAACTAACTCCAACAAAGAGCTGACGTGAGAGTCATTTCTCTTCCGATTTCTGAATGGTGTCACCGTTTTTCACAGTGCAGCACTTTTCCAGGACACTGCTCTTTAACTGATCTCTTTCCATCTCTCCTTTTCATGCTACTCTACCTCTCACCTCACCCATCTGATCTCTGCTGCAGCGTTAATTTAAGTGAACCCAGCTTTTCAGATCAGCAGTTTTTGTCCAACACACACGTGTACACACTGAGCATTTTGTCCATTTGTTAAGGTACAGTAACCGTGGTAACTGGAGTGCAGTTATCACTTTTTTAACGGCCATTAGTCCCAGGGAATATCCAGTATGCTGTCACGCAATAACACAAAATCCCCTCAGATTATAATGATTTGCTCCGAAGTATGCCCTAACTGTAGAAAACATTTATGAAAACTTCATATCAATACAAACAAGAAAATGACTTTAAAAAGTGCTGAAAATACGAAAAAGAAATCTGTATTTATTTTATATCATTTTCTGTGACATAATTGTAAATATAAAAACATTATAATTATAAATGTAGTTTAATGTTAGTATTAGTATTAGTAGTAATAAACAGTAGTTTTTCCCAACTGTTATTTTAACTTTTAACATATCTTCTTTTTTTCATTCAGACCACCACTTAAGTCTTTGAAACCAGCAAATTGAGAGCAAATTGGTATTTAACAAACAACTTTAAAAGACAAAGCCCAAAACATTTGCAAAAAAATTTCAAAAAAAGAAAAAAGGTTACAAGAAAATTATCTAAAATTTTAAAAATCAAAAAAAGATTTAGAATAAATAAATAAACAAGAAAATGAACTTCAAAAGGTGCTTAAATAGTTTGAAGAAGATGTATGTTTATTATAATAATTAAATACAAAAATGTTATAAAAATAGTTTTCTTTCTTTTAGATCGTCTTTTAATAATCCTCTCATTTTTTGGGTGTATATATATATATATATATTAACATCATTTTCCTGTCACCTTTTACCAATTTCTTGTAATTTGTGGTCCGTCATTGCCATTTTTTCCCATGTTTTTCAAAGAACTCGAACCATTTTTCTTATTTTTTTGAATGCAGCACAACAAAACTGATGTCAATCCAGGTTTCAAAGGGTTAATGGAAATTCTGCAGTGGAAATAATCTCTTTTTTTCCCCTTCATCTCATTTATCAATGCCTCAAACCGTTTAACAACCATCAGATTTACATTCTTATGCCCTGTGATGTTTGCCACTGTTAAGAGATCACTGTGGATAATCTGGCTCCGCGCGTTGCTTAAGTTTCCTACAGTTGCTCTCCTAAATATGGAGGGTTTGTCAGACACCCCTGCAGTCATCCAGAGGGCTTGTTCTGCTCCGTCTACCCGCGCTGGAGCCTGAGGGGGGAAACACTACAGCTCCTTCACACACACTCCACCAAACCTGGACACGTGCCAGGCTCCATCTCTGTGGCCCATTCCTCTTTTCTCTTCCCTTTATTACCCTCCTTCCCCTCATCCTTATCCTCCTCCTCCTCTCTATTTCTTCTCTTCCACTCCCCTTACTCCCCCCGCCCCCTTTCTCTGTCTGTTGTAAATTGCGTGTGGAGAAACGGGAACTAAAAATACGCCAGTGATAAACCCAATTATCTGTCCTTCTTCACACTACACGCCCAAATAGCTGAGAACATGGGACAGGCTGAGTGCCAGATACCAGCCTTCACTGAGGGTCCCTGTGCGTTTGTGAGTCCTCACCTGAGAGAAATCATTTCACATCTTCAACTGACTGTCGCCACCTGCGTGAAACCACAGACAAACTGACTACAGCACCATGGGTGGAATATGAGACAGCGGGCCCCGGGCACAGATACGCAAAGGAAGCCATCACCTCAAGACACACAGACTTTGTGGTGGTTTTGTGTCCCTTTGTGATCATTTTATGTCTCCTTGTGGCTGTTCTGTGTCTTCTCGAAGTAATTTTTAGGCCTTTTTAAGTTGTTTTGTCACCCTTTGTAATAATTCTGTGTCTGCTTGTGGTTGTTTTGTAGTTGCTTGGGTCTCTTTGAGATAATGTGTCTCTTTGTGGTCATTTGGTGTCTCTTTTTAGTTGTTTTGTTTCCTTTTGCAGTCTTTGGGTCTCTTTGAGGTTATTGTGTTTGTTGTGGTCATTTTGTGTCTCTGTGAATGTTTGTTGTCTTTCTAAGGTAGTTTTGTGTCCTTTTTAGTCATTTTGTTCCTCTTTGTTGTCATTTTGTGTCTTTACATTGTTGTTTTGTTTTACTGGGGTAATTTGGGGTCTATTTGAGGTAACTTCATATGTTTTTCGGTTATGTTGTGTCACTTTCAGGACATTTTGTGTCTCTATGTAGTTGTTTTGTGTCTTTTTGTAGATGTTTAATGTCACTTTGTCGTTGTTTTGCCATCTTTGTAGTTATTTTGTATCTATTTGCAGTTCCTTTTCATCTCTTTGTGGTCTTATTGTCTCTCTTTGTGGGCAGATATAAAAAGGCGTCTCTACCTCTCCTACACAGGAGCAAGAAACACAGACTGTGGTGGTTGTTTTGCATCTCTGCTGTTTTTATGCATATTTTTGTGTTTGTCTCTTTGAGGTCATTTTGTGTCTCTCTGCAGTTCCTTTGCATCTTTCTGTGGTCATTTTGACTCCCTTCGTGGTTAGTAGATATTGAATTGAGTGACATTTTGCAGGTGAAGGTCAGGGGGGCCCCTGACACTTTGGGCCCCTGGGCCCATGCCTGGTAGGCCTGTACAGTAATCCAATCAAGCATGGCACTGATGCTTATAGTGAGAAATTGATTTTTGATATAATTATTATTTTGGACCAGGGAAGAAAACTAGCAGAAAGAAAAACAGTAATGATAAAGTTGTGCTGGTGCAGCAGTAGGCTGCTCCCTGATGACCCTGCAGTATTATACTTTCTGAGTTTTCACTGTGTCTTTGTGGCTCTTCTAGATATCGCCTGCTAGGCATGATGGCTTAAGTCAGCTTGTCCCACAGGATAAACCACTTCCAGCGGCACACAATATTTGATCGCTCTGTGCGTCAGCCTGCATGTGTGTGTGTATGTGTGTGTGTGTTTGTGTGTGTGTGTGTCTGAAGATGACCAGAAAGGACACCAGCTCAGAAACACTCCACTGACAAATAAATTCAAGACAAAAAACAAATGCCAGACTTTTCTGTCCCATGAACAACTCTGAATATTTAAAAGACTTATCCTTTCCGTTAATTCACAGTCTGCACAGCACTGATGCACCACACTTGGCAGCTGAGTTTTAATTTTGGCTTTTCACTTCGTTTCAGATATCCAAACCATGTAAAAACATCGCCAATGTTGACAGTGCATTTGGTCTCTAATTACACTCCCCTTCCCCTTCTGCCGCCACAGTGATGAATAAAAGATACGCAGCTCTGCAGACAGTAATGAGTGTGATGCTCTTAGACAGCACTTATGATGTACTAACAGATTTTTGAGCTTGTTTAAGTATTCCTCTTGCCCGTGGCTCGAGTACGTATGAGTGTCAGATACTCCTTCCCTCACCATCACAAGCTGTAACAGTCAAAGCATTGCCAGACTGGTGAGCTGCCACATTTATTTCACATTTATACCCATCAGTTTACAATCCCTGACTTGCAATCTCCTCACACTCAGACCTGTGGAGTGATTTGCATGAGTGCACGCATGTAAAGCCCCATGTGGCGACATTTCAGGACTTTAAAGTAGTAATCTGGGAGTTTTATATATCATTTGGGGCAGAGATTGGTGTCCCCAATTTGATTTATTGCACTTACAGTCAGCCCAAGGTAACCCATTTTTGGACGACATGCACTGGACCATATGACATTTACTGTGTCCCAAAGGAAATTAGTTTTGCAAGACCAGCATGTGTGTGTGTGTTTCTGTGTGTATGTTCACTTTTGGCTCTAGAGTAAAAAATGGTACCTGCTGCTGACTTAAATCATCCCCATGTAGGTGTACTGCTCACCCTGCTGTGTATGAACTTACACAGTGGTACACTCACACTGTGGAGCTATAGATCTACGTGGGCAGAGCCAATCGAATTATTGCTTTCTATAATCAGACAAATGAACAGATGTGTCTGTGTAGGTGTGTGTATGCGCTCCTCCACCTGCATTTATGGGTTTGTGTGTGTTCATTAAGCTGATAATCCTTTGTTAAAGAACAAGATTGCTTCTGTTGGCAGACCTTGTGTCATTTTATGTAAACAACAACCAAATATAATTTATATAAAGTCCTCACTGATGTTGTTTTTCATCGGCTGAATATACACTTTGCTTGAGTGCTTCCTGCTTCAGAAAAAAATGAAACAAAAGACTGCTTTCAGGTATAGACTTAAGATTCAATGGATGCAATTAAGCCACAAATGAAGCAATAAATAGCCATTTATTACATTAATAAGGTGTTTTGTTACCCAGACACAAACAGTGGGGTGCTTCAGTATTCTTGCTCCAGTCGCTCCACAATGAATGTCCAACCTGCTCATATGTTTGATGGCTAAAAAGGCACCAGAAACAAAGCAATGAATCACTAAAACTTACCTCAGTGCCACGCCATCCACCATCCCCTTCATCTCCCAATGACACAGTCAGCTCATATACTACATCACTTTAGAAATGTTGATATAAGACGTATGAAACTTGCAAATGTAATGTGTGGGCTGAGTCTTCATGCTTGGCTGTAAGAGCAAGTCTCTACTGATGAAAAAGAGGCATTGATTAAAAACAAACAAACAAAAAACAAACAAACTACTATTCGATGAAATCGCAGTTATGTGATGCATGCAATAATTCTGACCTACTTTTACTTTTCAGGACCTAAGAAAAAGTTTTGGGTTATGCAGCTTTTAGCACCAAATGTAGAATTTGGACAGTCAAAGCTGAAATAAATGTTCTCCTTACAACCTTACTGAATCAACTGATTAATTGCATGTGTTGTATCACCAGTATATATTTTAACTTGTACATTGCATCATCATAAGCCATTTATAGAACACAGTATTGTTTTGTTAGTCTGACTGAATGATTTCCTGGATGCAGCAGCATTGAACCTATCTGACAGTCTTACTCTGTCCATACTGCAACACCGACCTCTTTACTATACCACCACTCTTATTCTTTTTCTCACCACATAAGGACGACATGATATCCACATCTCTGCCTCCTAGAAGCTTCCAGAAGCCTCTGATCACCTCCGCTCCATTAAACCCATCTCGGTGAGACGATCATGCCAAAGAGAATAAAAAAGGCCATCCAGATTTCATTACTTGGAGTTGAAAATAAAAGCACTTCTCCCGGGGTCAGGGAATGTGGTGCAGATATGTGGATGTGAATAATTCAGGATGGTCTAAAAGTTCTAGCGAGGGAGAGATAGATATTTTTATATGTTGTGTTTCAGTCGAGGCAGAGAGATGGCACCAGTGTACGTTGTATGAATGAGAGCAGGTGCATGGGGAAAAGCATGTTGGAGGTATGTGAGGTGAAAGGAGGAGGGATGACAGACAGAAGAGAAGAAATGTGGTGAGCGAGAAAGGAAAATTGAGAAAAAAAAACCAAAAGGACTGGGAGGAACAGAAAAGCAAGAAAAGAAGGGCAGAGATTGATAAAGAAAGTTATTGTTGAGACGACGACTGAAAGAAGAGGAAGTGCAAATGGAGAGAAAGGAGGATGACACTAATGGCTTTTGGGCTCGGCGCATCCAGCTTTTACGAAAAACATGAATTAAACATTGCCCAGGGCAGAGCAGCAGCACAGGCCATGGTGCATCACACTAAACAATCCTGGCAGAAACATTGATTCTCACCTAGTTCCTCCTCTGAACCGCTTCACTAATAAGGCTGGCGAAGACAAGCGTGTCATGACGCCACACTGTGAGCTCAGCACTTGTCAGATGGCAACACCAGCAACAGCAAAACCACATTATCCCCACCATGCTTATTCTGTTTTTCCTCATCTGTCCTTTTCATGCAGCACTTGTCTGCTGGGATTAAAATCCTTCGAATAGCTAAATAAGGAAGAGACGGAGGAAAGCACAGTGTTGTGATGGTTTCACTTGTGTTGAAATGAAGGGATACTGATTGTTGTGACAACACGCAGACATTGTTGTGAAGGTTGATTGTGTTTGTTCTGGTGATATGGCCTCAGGGTGAAGGGGAGGTCCTGACGTGAAGTATGTGTGTGTATGTAAGTGTACACACACTTATGCTGCATATAGGATATTTATATCCCTCATGTCACATCTGGTGGAATTTCACCTGAGGCAAAACACCACCCTGTTTCACTTAAACATCACAATTGTACAATGATAACCATTTCATGCCTTTTCTAATTGGAGCCTTTTCATTATCTTGGTAATTAATTTAAAAGATTATATTAATCGTCACTAATTAATATTAATGGGTGTATTGGTGTTGGCTGATTATTTCACACTCCACATCAGGGGGTGAAATATATCAAGAACACATCAACAGAACATAATCTGAACAAATTATGGTACATTTTGAATGAGAAGGTCATTTAAGTACAATTTAGTGTACATTTTGTTAGGCTGAGTACAATTTAACAAAGTGAAAAAGTTTATTTTTAAGATCTAATAATAAACTAGTAAGGACAGACAATACTTAATAGGCCTACTGGGAAAAGGCATAGGTTTCATTTCAACAATTTGGGTTGAAAAGGGGGTTTTCGGGGTCTTCCACAAGTTTTTAAGCTTCAAATAGTTAATTTCCTGAATTCTGGGAAAAGTGTTTGTCCTGCTTTGTGCATATTCCTGATCAATTTATGGTATAAATGTCTTTAATTTTGTCATAATAAATGTCCTCTGCAACTTTAATGTTTTATTGGAGCTAATGTTACTGGGCACGGGCTCAGGGACTCAAGGAGGATCCCCAAGACCTCGATTTAGAGTGACTCCTATTAGCATTTGCTAGTAAGGACACATGAAGGAACACTGAATAATGAAACGTCATTAATTTAAACAGAACTTGTTCAACAGGAGGCTGTGATGACAAGAGCTCACCCCATGACACCAAACAACCGTTTCCAATTTATCAATGTCAAAAGAAATATGCATGTGCATCTGTGGGTGTGTGGGTCTAAAAATAAGCAAGGGTGTAGGTTTTGGTTCAACATTGTGGAGGACACATATGAAACAGTAGTTTGAAGCTTCTTAAACAGAAGATTTTAAGAATCAGACAATTAATTTCTTTCATTATATTGACCTTTTTCTGCACTAGTTTATGGTGTAAGTGTCATTTGACAAAATTAAAGTCCTCTACTACTTGTTTTACCAGGGGAGACACATGCACATGTTCTTGACATTGCAGGAACCCCCGAAATCTGCACTTCTGCACAGACACAAGCGCGCACAAACCGTGAGTAAATCCAGTCTCTCTCTCTCTCTCTCTCTCACACTCACTATCTCTCTCTCTTCAGGACACATCCTCCGGTTGTGTCACTGAGGGTTTTTGTGTCCGCTCAGCTCAGCACGGCTAAGTATCACTCCCTTAATTACTTTGTTTGATGACGTCAATCCAAGCGTGGAAAATCGCGGGCTAAATTTAAACATAATCAGCGCGATCCGGAGGCACCTGGGGAGCATATAATACGAGCAGCGCCTCTCAGTGAGACATGAAACGATGTTTCGGGAGCAGCTAAACTTTCCTCCTCGGCGCTGCGCAGCGCAGTGCTGCAGTTTAGTGGCGGGGAAGAGACACAACAGCACGCATCTCTAATCTTGGATTTCACAACGCAAACAGTCCGAAGTCATGCAAAGAATATACTTAAACTCATCAAAACACACCCCTATATGTTTCATAAAAAGGTATAATTCGACATGTTATTGTCTCATGCGAGAAAAATGTAAAATGCTGAGAATATATGAAATATCCCTCTGAGTAAAGTAAGCTGATTTCAGCACCACGGACAGCTCCCTATCACTGAGGCTCCTTTGCGCTGTCCGTGGTGCTGAAGTGGTACAGTTGTCTCATTCAGTCCTGGATTTAACATCTCATAGAAACTTTCTGCCACGTCTTTATCAGCTGGAAATCCTGCTGAACAACTTCCGACTACTGACAAAATGTAATTAAGTCAGGCATCATTCTGTTCCATTATCATGATTATTGACCTATTGCTCTGCCACAAACATAATTAAGAGGTCGTTGAAAGCTCCCTAGTGTGAGTTTTTGCTATTTTACGGGAGCTTTTTTCTGTTTAAACCTGAAAAAAAACATACAGTGCTGAGTGCAACACTTCCATTAGTTGCCAATGCCATGCGTTCCTCTTGAATTTAGGCTAAAATTGTATTGTTCGTTTTCTTTTTCTGTCACCCACGGAATCAAATCACGCCTGTTATCCTTCAGAGCTAGTATTAGGGCGGCTCTTCCCTCCCTGTGCGGAGTCCGTATGGATGCGCCAGAGGGGAGCTTTGCGCTCATAGGGGAGGGACGAACGAAATCAAGTTCGGATCACATCAGGAAGGAGCGCACAGGCAGAGTGAGACAGGCGGCACCAGGGGAGAGACGCGCGTTTTCGTGCCATTACACTCAATTATTTTTTCTGCTCATCGATTGAACCGACAGCGTTCATTCAGAAAGAAAGTGAAGAGGATTCCCAAACTACACCGGGGGAGAGATGCAGCCAGCGGCGAGGTGGACTTTGCTGCTTCTTCTCGTGGGTTTGATGGCACAAGGTAAGTCGGATTTTACTTCAGGCTGGGTTATTTATAATGCAAATGTGATGCTTTCAGACGTATATAATTTTTTTTTGATCGATTAAATTGAAAGAATGGCGATGGTAAGGTGTGAGATTTGCGCGTAAGTGCCTGAACAGTTGGATTTTGTGGTTCAACCAAACGCCTTTCAATAACTTTTTCTTCATTTGAGAAGTCAGCAGTAAGACAGTGGAGTATCTGCCCCGTGCGTAAAAGCCAAAGAAGTTCCTCAGACTTTAACGCTGAGGTCATTGACGATCTTTTTCCCGTTTTATCATTGGAAAATGATAAAATAACCTTTAAAGTCTCCAAAGAATTAATGCCAGCCGTCCACTTCAGCCGTATGAACTCAAAGTTATTTCAAGTGTTTTTCTCCCTCGACATGATTGTGTCACAGACCTCATCCATACTATCCAAGACTTGCTTTTGTGTTAACTAGGCCAACAAAATGAAATGCGAAAGAATCCCGGAAATGAATTTTGATGAATGCAAATTTTGTTTTGAGGCGTCAGTCGTGATTTCAGGAAAACCAAAACAGATTAGAATTTGTTTACAGGATCTGCTTCCCTGTTTACGGCGGGCGAGGGAGTTTTGTGGGGTTATACGGGGCCTGTGCTAACATTGTATTATTCAAACAGAGGGCAGATAGGCAGTTTTCAGACAGCGGCTTGGGCGTCTGCAAGCATTTGATTAAAAAAAAAAAACACCCTTTCTAATAGCCATGTACGTCTTTGGATAAGTCTGATAACCTTGTTTAATTTTACCTCAATTAGGCTATGGCATGTTTAAAAAGTTATTGACTTTTTATCAGTGTGTTTACTCTTGTATGTCTTTGTGAAAAGATAGACCGTGCTGTTACAGCTTTATATGAGGATATCGTGAAGCCGGGCCATCAAAAGGTTATTCTAATGTATCCTCGCCTTTTCAAAGGGGGAATTTTAAGGTTACAAACTATGTTTAGCTTGATTCATTTTGGCTTCAGGATCAAGCTGAGGCTGTATTGATGGTTCAGATTGGGTCAGAACAAGAAGAAAGCAACTTTGTCTGTGAACATTAAGTTGAAATTGCCTGGATAAGGAAAGAAGGAAGGGAGAGAAGGAAAGAGAGAGGAGGTACAGATTAATGTAAGGAAGGAGGAGACGGAGGAGGAAGGAGGGATCTGGAATCATTGAAATGCACCCAGACTTAATCACTGACCGCAGTTGAGGCACGGAGCCTGGATGTGACCTGGAGCCACTCTGTGGGATATATACAGAGAAAAAGAGGGAGAGAGAGAGAGAGAGAGAGAGAGAGAGAGAGAGAGAGTAATTATGCTGCGGCATTTCAAAGCAGAAACGTAAACATTTGCTCCAAGGGCATAAATAACAGCATATCTGATTTATGCAAGGTGGCAGATAGGCTCTTTTATGGTTTATCAGGCTCCACACACATATTTCATTCCATGCATGACCCTCTCGGCTGGGAGGTGTCTGTGTGTGTGTTAATGTGTTTCTCTCGCTCTTTTGTTCTCTGTATTTTCAGAAGTTTACTTTGTACTGAACAATTTTTAAAATGGTTGTGAAAAGTGGGGAACCTGATCTCAATCTGCACAAATTAATATGAAATCAGACACGGTGCTGAAGAAAAAGTGGAGAGTGTAACCACCTTGAACACTCCTGGGGTTGCTGGTATTTAGTGGGGGCTCAGCTACAGTATGCAGGCTTGTTTCTGATACATTTCAAACAATAACTCTGCTGCTAAGGACTTCTTTGTGTGTGATGAAGTTTGGAGTAGTGGGTTGAATTTACAGATCGCATTGCACAATCCCACAGTTGTTTTGCGTCAATATCATATAATATACCCTCAAAACGATCATTTGTATATCACCCATGTTACCTTAAATCGTGAAAAAACTTTTTCTGGTCGCACGCCTCCACAATAAACAAGCAAACAAACAAACATTCTTCATGAACTACAGTAAACGGGTCTGTGTTTAACAACAGAACAACCAGAGTATCCATTCAGAAACTTTCGCACAAAAATGCAGTATAATCCTAGTCTCATTATATGATCAGTACTTCCTAAATACATGCATTCTCGCAAAAACAAAACAAAACAAACAAAACAAACAAACAAAACCCACACGATTGTAATCATGTCAGCACAAACATTCTCATTCCTGTTGCGTTACAATCACAGACTATATGTAAAGTTATAAAGTTATAAACAGTTTAAGGTTTCAACGCTGCTCAAGTGGGCCTTATGCGCACGCGCGGCCAGGCAAACCCAGGGCGAGCTACCCGGAGGCGGAAGTGTTTGAAATTGTGGCGTTTTAGCGAAAAACATTTGTTTGGGAAAGACATGAGCAACTGACTGCATAAATATGACTTAAATCACGCTGCGGGAGTTTGTAAACGGATGTTTTGATAAAACTTTGCAGCTGAATGCTCAAATTCACGATGAATGTTCACCTTTTTTTGGATTCTTCTTTCATCGTGGCGGCGGCACGCGAGGAAAACAAAGTTTTCTTTACGACTTTAAGGCAACACGCGGTGAGTAAGCAAACTGATGTTAAAGTTAGCATCTCGTTGGGGACGTATTCTTTTGATATGTGTGTTTTGTAAGACACGTAACGCTGCTGTGGGCACATTTCCTGCATAATATTAACAGAATGAGGAGATATTTAGGCGATATTGGATGAATGTTCATCTGTGCAAACTGCCAACCTGCTTTAAAGCTTTGCATGACCAAAGCATGACGTTTCTGTGTTTAGACAACCCAAAGCACTGTATAAAAACTTAAAGAAATACTGTGGTTTTGATCAGATATTTAAAAAAGAAAAGTTCTAGTACCCTAAAGCGAATATTTTGGGCAGTGGACATTAAGAGTTGACCGATATTTGTTTTTCAGGGCTAATACCAATACTGATTATTAGTACTTAATGAGACTGATAACCGATATCTGAAAACAATATGCGTTTACTATAAACATGAAAATGTTTCTGTCAATATTTAGAAGTCGGAATAGCAAACTCCAATGCAAAGCTTTCTTTAGATCCCGATAACAGATGTTTAATTAAAACTTTTAACATTATCTACAGCAAGTTCCCTGCAACTTTTTAAGAAATAAAGTTCAGGGAAAATTTGACTAAAAAAATAATGAATAAGAACAGTTTCCTGAGGTTTTCCAAAGTAAAAGTTGCTTCCATGTGGACACTTTCTTTGCATGCATTGCAGACTGCTGTCTCTGGTGGTTGAGTTTGATACGCACACTTTTTCACGAGGCTACATGATTTTATCGGCGAGCATTAAAATAAAACACCTGTACAGATAATCAGCAAAATGCCAAGTAATGGTCCTTATAATCGGCCAGGCTGATAATCTGTTGACCCTTAGTCAAAATGTTGTGCTTTGTAAAAGCTTCCTCCCTGTGACCTCTGTCTAATAGCTCATGCGGTCGATAACCAATACCGACATCGATATATCCACTTTTTTCCCACCTAAATTTAGTGATTAATGTTTATTTTCCGTAGTGGAATTACCATCATATTATGCATACTCATCACAATGGTGCACCATGTTTTGCACATGTTCAATTTGTAATATTGGCAGAAATCAAAATGTTGGCTGACTCTGATATTTAAAGTTAAAGCCAATATCTGCCGATACTAATGACGTGCCGATATTATTGTGCATCCCTAGTTCAGAGTTCACTTAAATCCTGCTTTGACAGTGTGGATGTTACCAGTCAACCCGTAAAAACAGCAATGAAATGTGTTTGGAGGTTAAAAAGTCATGATTCTAGGTGTCAAGGTATCATCACCATGTTAAGTGCAACATTTCACCACCAGACAGATTCTCTACATACGACATCTGTCTCACACCTGTCTGTTTTGGGAGAGGGATCTCTCCTCAGTTGCTCTTCCTGAGATTTCTATCATTTTTTTCCCCTATTAAAGGATTTTTTTTAGGATGAGTTTTGCCTCAGCTATTGTGAGCAACAGAGGGATGTCATATTTTGTAAATCCCCAGAAGGCAAAATGTGATTGTGGGGCTTTATTAATAAAATGGAAATTGAATTACAATTTGTGATTGCTCTGATCAACATAAATATAACCCACATCAAACCCGTAACATCACATCCTCTTTCAGGATTGAATTTCGGCAAATTGTGTTGAACAGCATGCTGCACCTTAAGCTTTTAAGCTTTTAGCCTCATACTCATCTACTCATGTAGAGGTCCCCGTGCCTTCAAAATACACAAAAACATAAAGAGTAATGGCATGTGCGCGTGCATACAGCATATATATGTAGCCTGTGGTGCTTTCCAAATGTGCTGCTGCTAATGTGTGACTTCAGCCTGTAGGTATTTTCATCACGCTGTCCCTTGTTTTCAAATAGAGGCCGCTCTGGATTTGAATGCATGACTGATGATCCGGTCAGTGAACTGTGGTGATGAGGTGTGTGTTTGTGTGTGTGTGTGTGTGTGTGTGTGTGTGTGTGTGTGTGGCTGCGTGGTAACAAAGCTTATATCACAGTAACATTTATAGAGCAGAACACAGAGCAGAGGGGGCGTGGTTAAACACAAACTGAGTCACAGATAAATGTGTTGAACACCTCACACTGCAGTGCTCGCTTCACAGCGCCGTAATCGTCCACCTGTTGTCATTAACGTCCAGCTGACTGCTTTACCACAGCACCTTAAGTTTGGGAGCGTTTTCTTAATTTCCATGAAACACAAATCCAGTGTCTGTTGACAACAAAACATATTTTATTTTATTTATTTTTTTTATTTTTATTTTATTGGCTTTCCAGGGTTAAAGATCCAGTGTGCAGCATTTAGGGGGATTTATTGACGGAAACAAAATTGAAAGTTTTATTTGGTATACTCAACTGAAAATAACAATGCTTGTGTTTTTGTTACCTTAGAATGAGCCATGTATCTACATAGGGAGCAAGCGCTCGTCTACAGAGACTGGCGTGTTGTACCACCTTGTTGCTACAGCAACAACAACACAGGCGCAAGAAAGGGACATTAACTTTCACATTTCATGTCAGAAAAACAGATTTTATTTTTTGCTTTACACTGCTTTATATTTTTACCAGTTTTATTCAAGGGGTCCATTTTTTTTGGAGAGGAAGTGACCTCTGCAGATAATTTCACTCCGGGTAAAACCTCCTAAACGTCTGGATCTTAAGTTATCACAGAAAAAAAAGGTGAGCACACATACCGTGCTGGGCTGCTGTCCTGTCTCCGACATGCTAAACAGTGTCGGACAAACACTTATTTGAAATGTGAAACTGCTTTATTCAGTGTTTTTACTGATTCTGGTCCGTTTGTTTTAGAGAGGAGGAGACCTCTGCTGATAATTCGGCTCAAGCTTAAAACCTCCCGAACTTCTGGATTAGAAATAAGATGAGCACACATTAGCTGGTGCTGAGTGAGCAACCTGTCTCTGACATGCTAAACACCAAATGAGAAACACTGGTTTGCAAAGAGAGACTACTTTATTCAGTGTTTTTACCTGTTTGTATCACCTGGTCCATTTATTTTGGGGGAGAAGGAGACCTCTGTGGATAATTTAGCTCCTGTTAAAACCTCCTGAACAATGAACACTGAAGGTTTTCTGACTTGGAGTCCGTGTTTGGCACACAGCAGAAGTTTCAGCTGGTTGCAATCTGCAATCCTCACCACTAGATGTCGCTAAATCGCCCTAAATCCTACACACTGGACCTTCCAGAAGACATTTTCTTAAGTCCAGAGAGAAAATGGGCTCCTCAGGGTGTCATTTACACTGCATCAACAAAAAAAAAGTTTTAAAATGAGAAAACCATTGTTGAGATATTGAACTACAAAGGTTGAATGACTCCCTCACATAAAACATATTCAAATTCACGTAACCCACTTTTTGGGGAAAGCGCCTTGAGGGGAAGATGTGCAGTTTGTATTTGATCTGCTCATTTTGAACGTTAAAAATGTTCATTTTTTTGTCTGCATGAAAGTGTGTGAGTGCACAGAGACGTGTGCGGCCTTGTGTGAATGTCGTTAGGCTTTTAATAGCTCTGTATTGGCCCGTATGTCTGATAAAAGAAAAGACGGAGTGAATGAAAGGAAGTTGTTTGCAGGGTTTTGACACTGTGTAGTTGCGATGAGGAAGAGCTTTCTGCAGTCGGGGCCGTCTCATCCTTTCCTGTTCCATTTACTGGACACACACACACACACACACACACACACACACACACACACACACACACACACATGCTATCCTATCTTCTGTGGCTCTTTGCACCTGTCTCTCCACTTTCTCACCCATAAATCTCTCAGGTTCTGTTGCTGTCATCAGCTCTCTGCTTCATCTTACTCGGTTTTATCTCCGTCTTCTCTGCTGTCTCTCTCCCTCTTTTCTTTTCTCTCCCCCGTTTAATCTCTGTCAGTTGACTTCAGCTCATTTCAACTCAGCTTTACGGGCACAACAGGAAAACAAACAGCATGAGCAGAGCATTTCAGCTCATCGCTAAGCAATTACTCCTTTATCCAGTGTTTACCATACAAGCATTGAACATGCCCAAGATGTAAAAGTCTCTTTCAGCGCCGTCCCTCGCGCTCTTTCCTCTCTGCCTCGCTCGCTCTCCTTTAAAAGCATTTGCATGCTCAGGGGAGAATGAAGGCTAAATGGCTCTCTAACAGTATCCTCTCAAACAGCCCATAAAATGGTCTGTCCTTCTCCATCACTCATTATCCATCCTTCACTCTCTCCTCCTTTCTCCCCTCTTCCATCCCTTAAAACTCGCTCTTCATCATCGTCCTCAATGGCAGTCATCTCTGGGCTTTTTTTTTTACAATATGAAGGTTGACCTTCGACCCTCATGTCAAGGGTGCTTTAAATATCTCATGGGATCTATATTTTACTAACTTGCTTTCGAAGTGGTTTTCGACAGTTTCTGCACAGTGACTTTAATAATTGATTCTGTACGTTTGAGTGCCTTAACTGTACGTTCTGCTGCGTTTACTGTCATCATGACCTCCTCTTCCTTCCTCATTCATAAACTGCAGCTTATTTTCTTTTAAAAAAGGAGTCTGGTTGATTAGACTATTGATTAGATATATTTAGCACAGCAGCATTAAAAAAGACAATTTTATACATTTTAAGAAAAAGAGACATGCAGGGGAAAACCCAAAAACCTTCAAGGGGCTAGACGAGTGGGGTTCCCTACGAAACTATCAGTACAATATCTTGACTTTGAGGTAAAAAAAATCATAAAATTGCAAAACAAAAAAGAAAAATAAATTAGATATAGATCCTAGCTACACAGTAATGTCCAAAGACATATCCGGCTGCCTCCTAGGTTTGAATTATTAGGTTATTATGTTAGGACGCAGGCAGTTGATAAGCATGACTATGTCTCAGCTGTGGTCAGAGAAGAAATGCTGGAAGGACACAGCTGCTACATGTTTGACATGACAGTACAGAAATACTACACAAAAGCTGCTTAAACTACATGAAATTAAACTCTTATTACTTAAAAAGCAAGTGCTGATCAGGCAACCCAATCTCCAGAAAAAAGGTTGCCAGTATGAATGTTGCATGTGTGTGTTGTTATGTAGCGGATACGTTGAACGTTGTTAATATTTGGTTAAGTTAAGCCTGAAAAACCACTTGGTTATGTTTCGAAAAAGATCACGTTTTGGCTTAAAACATCTTGTTTTTGGGGCACAGTACCTGCTGGAGGAGCAGTAATGTCTCGGTAGAAAAACATCAAAGAAACACTTTCTGTGGCACTATGCCTGCTGGGAAATAAGCGGCGGGTTGCTAAAAATTACTCACGTTTTGTGCCTAAATTGATACAATAATGTGATAATCATATGATAATAAAGAGTTTCCCACACACTCGATTAGTTGTGGCGGGCCACCACAGCTAAATCATACGCGGCCACAATTCAATTTTTGGAGCTGGACTATTAATTAAGAGCTCTATTAAAATTTATATACTATTCAGTAATTTATAGCGCGCTTCAAAGTAAAACTTAACTGTTCATTATGTCTAAAAGTTTACTTACAAACATCTGTAAACAGCCTCTGATCCATGACTTGATTTGATCACCTGTGACAGGATCTATCGAACAGTTATCGTCCCTTTGAGTGACAAACTGCTGCAGGTGAAAGAAAGAATTTCAGCCTAAACTATTGGATTTCAGAGTGAGAACACAATGATAGTGATGACAAAAAATACACAGCGACACTGACAGTATGATTGTAAAATCACGGTGTGGTACGCACATTTGTACGTGCTGATTTTATTCATCCAGAACAAAACACATACTCACGCGTAGCAAGACTTTTGTCTTCCATTTACTCCCATTTCGGAAATCATTTTTCCCTCCTTCACCTTTTTGCCGTGTGATATGCAGATGCTGGCATGATGAAAGTAGCCTGTGAAAGATGGTGGATGAGATAGGTAGAGTAACTGGAAAGAGAGAGAGAGGGAGAGAAGTGAAATGTGGCAAATCCAGATGAAAGTGGGCAGAACCTGTGGCTCATTTTCTGTCATAATTGGTTATTTTTCGATTCCCAACATGAAATGCATCTGACCATGTTAAGTGTGTGTGTGTGTGTGTGCGTGCGTGCGTGTGTGAGTGCAGGGTCCTGTTTTGATCAAAGAGCTGGTTTAGTCAGTGGATGTGTAGCAGAGAGCAGCTCTGCCTTTTTGTAATTATACCAATAAGTAGCCGATGCACCATGACAGTCCATTTAAGTCCATCTAATTTCTTCACTTCTTTTCTTTTATCTGCTAATTACAGTTACCTTTCATTCTTCTCTTCTCTTCTCTTCTCTTCTCTTCTCTTCTCTTCTCTTCTCTTCTCTTCTCTTCTCTTCTCTTCTCTTCTCTTCTCTTCTGCTGTGTATTGGCATAGGCTGTTTTCGTTTTTTTTTTTGGCAGACATGGATCAGATGTAGTGTTTGGTATCATTCTTCTCTTAAACACTACTTTAGCAATGTAGCATTATGCACATGGGCACAAGGCTGAAGTCTGGATTTCACATAATCTGTCTGAGTGACATCTTAAGAAGGCTTTGCTTTAGTTTCACACCTCTCCTCCTCTCCTCCTCTCCTCCTCTCCTAATCCTCCTGTCCTCTCGGGTCCTCTCCTCCTCCCTCTCCTCTCTCTCCTAATCCTCCTCCTCTCCTCTCCTCCTCCTCTCCTCCTCTCCTCTCCTCCCACCTCCTATCCTCTGTCCCCTCACTTTTCTCCTCTCCTCTCCTAGATCTCCTCTCTCCTCCTCTCACTCTCCTCCTCCTATTTTTTTTCTCTCCTCTCCCTCCTACTCCTCCTACCTCCCATAATTCCCTCCTCCTCCTCCTCCCTCATTTTTTTTTTCCTCCTCTCCTTCCTATCCTCCACTCCTACTCCTCCTCTCCTCTCCTCCTCTCAACCACCGCCTAGTCCTCTCCTCTCCATCTCCTCTCCTCATCATCCCTCCCCTCTTCCTCCTCTCCTAATCTCCTATCATCATATCCTCTCCTCTCTACAGTCCTCTCCTCCCTCCTCTCCTCTCTCTCCTCTCCTAACCTCCTATCCTCCCCCCCCCTCTCTCCTCCTCTCCTCTCCTCCCCTCTCTCTCTCCTCTCCTCTCTCCCTCTCCTCCTCCCCTTCTCTCCTCTCTCCTCTCTCCTCCTCCTCCTCCCTACAACCTCCTTCCACCTTCTCTCTCCTGTCCCCTCTCTCCTCTCCTCTCCCTCATTCCCTCTCCTCTCCTCTCCTTCTCCTCTCCTCTCCTCTCCTCTCCTCCTCCTCTCCTCTCCTCCCTCTCTCTCTCTCCACCCTCCTCTCCTCTCCTCTCCTCTCCTCCCCTCTCCTCCTCTCCTCCTCTGTTGTTCTCTCCAGAGGGCTGTCACCATGAGTTCAGCACCAGCTGGGTTTCTGGTGTCATTGTTGTCTGCATGAACAGGGTTATCTTTTGCCTTTGAGGAAGAGATCTTGAAGTAATAGGGTCAACACCGTTTCATCATTAGGATTTCAAGGCCTCTCTCCAAAGAAGTCCAATTTAATTAAGAGTTTTTCCTCTCATCTAACTCAGTTTTGCGGGTTTTAATCAAATGAGGGTAGTATTTAAAAAAAAGAGTTTAGGGGAAAACAACAGAAGAACCTCGAGGCAAAATCTGCTGCTATCTTTGAGTTGACACGAGTTCTGCAAAGTTCCTCTGAGCGCTAGATGTCTTCTTTGTCTTTCTGCTGCTGCTGAAATTTCTTTCTTTGTTTGCTCGTGACTTTGTTTGTTTTTTTCCTTCCTTTCTTTATCCAGGCTTCCAGGGGATCTTTAAAAAGTCTTAAAGGGCATTAAAGTCCTTAATAAGGCTTTAATTGGTTTTAAAATGTCTTAAGTTGATCTGTTAAAAGTTTTAAAAATGCAAAAAAGAAAAGGATTTTATTAATTGTTTCTCCTGTTTTTTGGGGTTTTGTTTGGTTTTGCGTAGTAAAATCTCTAAATAATTGGTAATAATTAAAGTTTTAAATCGTTGAAATGCCTGTCAAATAACAATCACGCAGAAACGGATAGAGGAACCAACAACACATGTACCACATCCAATCTATTGAAAAATTAAAACGTTTTTTTTTTTCAAGACAAACCATGTGTATGCTTTTATAATAATATATGTTTTCCATGTGTTGGTCATTTTTTTTCTGCATTTTAAGTATATCATCTAACTTTTTAACTTGACCAGAAAAGTTGCATTTCTGTTATCATAAACATTTGGGAAAAATTGCTCCGTTCCGTGTCATTCAGCATTAAATTGTCTTAAAAATTTTAACTTGTCTTAAGCTGTAGGAACATTGTTTTTCATTTTGTGTGTTTCCTCTCCTCCATCCAACAACCTTGAGAGCTGCCCAGCAGAGACGAATGTGGTATTATTGATCTAGATATTAATAGAGGATGATGGGGAGCGAGTGGGGTTTCCGTGTGAGAACTGTAGGAGCACTGGTGGTCTTGAAGGAGGAGGAGTGGGTGATCACCTTCATAAACAGCAGGAGGGATAACCGTCATGACTCAGTTGGCCTCGAGGCAGCAGACTGAGTGGGGAACTTTCATCTCGTCACTTTGATATGTTTCACTTTGAAAACTTTCCCGGCTTACACTGCCGGCTTAAACTGGTTCATCTTGGAAGAGTGTTTGGTTTTCCTGTTTTTTCAATATCATAACTAGATTTAAAGGTAAATAATAATAAAAAGTATTTCAGTCCTGGTTGATTTGTCAGCATCTGTGGTTAGTATGGTAACAGCATGTGTTGTTTAATTAGAATTTGGGGATTAGCAAAACTTCTGCAGCTAGTTTGTCAGACATACATCAAACAAGCAGCTGTTGAATCTGTTTACAGTGCAGCCAAACAAACTCATGTTGTGTCAGTAAAGACGTCAGTCAATATTGTCCCTTTCCCATCATATCATGAGCAAGCACAATCTTATTTCATAATGCACATGGCACGAATAATTCTCCCCACAGCAGCAATTGATCTGACCCCCCCAAAAAACCAAACAAAAAACAACTAAAAGGTAATTACTGAATGTTAATATGCTGAATGGCTATTGGTTCCAAAAGGATGACCATGATTCATATAAAAAAAATGGACTTTGTTAATGTTAAGAATTAGGACATTGGGTATATTTAACAACCATAGGACATTGTTTAAAATTCACTACAGTTTGGATGCACATGAAAACATAAAACTTTAGCATTTTAGCATTATCCTTAAAAGTAAAATGTTTCTGTTATGTAAGTCTAAGGACAGGGATATAAATGGGAACACAGTACGGGGAAATGGAAAAACCAAAAATCAGCACCTCCTCCTGCAACTTGATTCCTCACCTGTGCTGAAAAAAAGAGAAAACTTTCAGCACTTCATCTGCTGTCCTCAGGCTACAGCCTTCAACTCCTCTGCACTAAGTTAAAATAGCTTGCCGTGCATTTTCCACTCCGCAGACATGCTGATATTGTGCCTCGGGCCTTTTAGGCTCCTTCCTGGATAATTAGTAAATAAGGCCCTACTTATTTTGGTTATGTATACAGCATTTAAGCTGCAGTCCAACCAAACGCATACCTATATTTAGGTAAATTATAATAAATCATGCACTCATACAGGATGAATCCCCTCAGCTGCCAACACCTACCTAGAAAAGAGGACATGCTTGTCACTGTGATTTATCTCCATTTAGATTTTTTTATTTGAGCTTGAATAAATTCTATTCTAGGATATCTTGGATATGGTAATATACCACCTGCCCATAACGCTACCTAAAAAAGCAGACAGCAATACTCTTGGGGCATTCAAACTGGAACTCCTACATGAATTTCAGCTGTGGTCAATTAATTTATGAATCCAGGTCAGTTCCAGCTGTTTGCAGTAATGCCAAGTTCTGTTCAGACTGAAGTGCAGTGAACCAATTATCCTACAGAATAACAGATTATTTATCATTTAGAGTGGACATGGCTGCTTTGTGCTCCCTGAACAGTTGTTAGTTCTCCGACTCTGTTTAAAGCAGCCCGATCACACAAAGAAACACGCTAAAAGTTAACTCATGTCACAGACTCGTTGAAAGTAGACTTTTAACTCTGATGATCTGAGCAGACGAGCTATAATCCTGAGGGACTTCTTTATAGACGATTCATCAAATATCATGAAACATTAATCCACAAACTCAAAAGACTTATTGATGTGACGCTGCGGTAAAACTGGAAACGGATGATGTCTATTTTTCTCACAGTTCTAGGCTTTCAGAAATCTATGACTTTTTCCAGACAATTCGATTTCCACGGGATCTGTTGCATTTCTTTCCCTCTTCTTTTTCTTTCAGTCTCTTCCTCTTTTTTTATTCACATTCACTCATCCAGTCAATGATCTCTCTTTCTTTCTGTCTCTCCCTTTTGTCTCTGCTCCCTTTCTGTCTGTCCAGACTGCTATTCATCCAAGGCAGAGGACCGGCTCTTCAGGAAACTGTTCAGAAGATATAACCAGTTCATCAGACCGGTGGAGAATGTCTCTGATCCCGTCACTGTGGAGTTTGAGGTCTCCATCTCGCAGCTGGTCAAAGTTGTAAGCTATACACCCAAACACACACACAGCAGTAGCAGCTTAGTTTCCAGAAAAAAATACCTGCAAACCACAGATATGTTACATTTGCACATTATTTTTTACAGAATACATTAAAATTTTATGTTTCAACAATGCTGTGGTTAATGTGTGGTTGGGTTTAGGCACAAAATAGAAACAAAAAAAGAAAAACTTAGTTCTCCACTTTTCATGGCATTGTTTTGACAGGAAATGCAACCATGTCTTAGTGAAGCAAACAAACAAATACCCAAAAAAAAACCCCAAAAAAGCTGTACGTGCCACTGTCCCTACTAAGCAAAAACTGCTTTTCGTCGAACTATCCTGGCAGAAAATGCTGTGATGTCTCCGTAAAAAACAACCACCTTTCCTGCACTAGCCAAGCTGGAAATGTGGCCATGTCTGGTTAAAAAAAAACAACTGCTTTTCATGGTGTTATCCTGGCAGGACATGCAGCGATGTCTCGATAAAAAACACCCACTTTTCACAGCTGTATCCCAGAAAGAAATGCAGCAAAGTCATGATAAAAAAACAACCCCTTTTGTGACATTATCCGATCAGGATCACAGTGATGTCTCTGTGAAAAAAACAACCACTTTTCACGCCACTATTTGAGCAGGAAACAAGCGCTTGACATGGCACTGGAAAAACAAATGTAACATATTCATGGTTTTCAGAAAAGTACAATGCCAACATTTTCTTGTGGCGACTGGGCTGAGAGTATTCACATCAAGGACTCAGTCCAACATGATATCAAAGGTGTTTTAAGCACCTTTGCACATTCATGTCCTCCCTGTGTCTCAGGTGAATGTAACCAAAATCGTCTTTCACTAATAGCATCATCTCAACAGTATGTAAGTGTCTGTGTGAGCTGCGAGACGTCTTCCAACGAGCATCTTGATCATATTTCCCACCTTTGATACAGAAAGGCAAAAGATAAGCTGCGGAACGAGAGAAGTGAAAGCAGAAAGTGAATGCAGTCTTTATTTAGTCTGTTCAATTTCACGGATTCCGAAAATGTCACACAGTGTTGTTAGACACTGCTGTTTTGCTTCGGCAATGTTAAGTTTAATGCGGGTGGGGGATGGTTTGGGGGATTGCAGCACATCCCCGGGTGAAAAGAGGTTTTCGGCTCAGAATGGAAATCCTCAGATTAAGTGAAAATTGCCTGCAGGAGCCTTTTTCAGACCGGACTGATACGTAGCTATATCTGCTTGCTCGGCAAGGTGAGATTAATCTAAAGGTGAGTGTTTGGATGTGTGTTCTTGGGAGCGCTGAGTGAGTGTGCCACAGTGTGTCTGCACATATTTTCACACGTCTACTTCTATTCAGCGTATGTGGCCCATGCATTTCTGTATGTGGTTTCTGTTGAATTCTGTGAGTCACAGGACTTCAAATCAAACTGAATGAGGGTCACGGAGAGAGGTGGAGAGGAAGTGACATCTGTAACCTCGCCATCTATTATTAACTCACTCATGGTCAACCTTTTCAGTCAGTCAAGCCCCACTATGGAGGGCAAAGGTCAAAGGAGGAATTTCTTTTTGAAAATGTTTAATTTGTATTCCTGGTGTGTTTCTTTTGTCCTCTTTTAAAGGGACATTTCACCTTCAAATAAAAAAAAAAAATGCATATTTTTCTGTAGTGCTGTTTATCAATCTATATTGTTTTTTGTGAGAGTTGCTAAGTGTTGGAGATATTAGCCATATAGATGTCTGCTGTCTCTCTATATTTTAAAACTCAACAGCAATGTCTTTTTCCAGAAATCATGTAATGGTTACTCAAGATAATCCACAGACCTTGTTATGACCTTGTGTTTTTTTCTGCTGAACTAAACCCCCCTACTGAATCACTGTGCGCCAATACTGCTAGCGCAACTAGCATAAAGAGGCCACCAGTAATGTTTACATTTCAAACTGTTACAAAAACGAGCCTCTCATCCACGAGTAGACACACTTCCTTCTGTGTGGTGGTATGGTCGGCAGGTGTATTTTGGCAAAAGAAAAAACAACCTACATGAGACTGCTCACAACAAGGTCTGTGGATTATATCAAGATTTTTTTTTTTGTTTTTTGGGTGAACTGTCCCTTTAAACCCCATATGGCATGCACTTTACTTGTCCTTGTATCAGCTGCTGTATCAAAAACATTCTCAAATGCACAAATTTCTGCTGGCTAACAATGTCTCTTCCTTCTTGTCTCTGCAGGATGAAGTGAATCAGATCATGGAAACAAATTTATGGCTCAGACATGTAAGTGCACACACACGCACATGCACGCTGAAAAACAACCTAACACTCACACATAGCCATCACACTCAGCGTTTATTAACTATTTCATTGACCTTTAACCCTGTCTTGAGGTCCACAGAGACAGAGGTAAGTGAAGCCTGAGGAGGTCATATATGTTTGCACATACCAATACATACTGAGCAGACATCAATATGGGATGCCACACGCTGTCGCTCTCTCTCCCTGTGTGTGTGTGTGTGTGGGTGTGGGTGTGGGTGTGGGTGTGTGGGAGAGAATGAATGTCATACATCACTGAAATGTTAAACACAGTGAAAAATAAAGGAGATGTGAGGCGCAAACGCGAAAACAAGAAAACAAAGATATCTCAGATAGACACTTGAATGCAATCAGCTGGTGATCAATGTTAGCAGTATGGTTAGTCACGCTCCGTCTCTCAGCAGATCTATAGCCACAGACCCTGAACTCCTGGCCTCCCACAGCCGGGTATTCTCCTAAATAACACATTTTGTCTCTGTCTTTTAAACTGATACCTTCCTGATACCGCTTATTTTTTTTTCTTATTATTTTTCTGTATTAAATCTGTATTTCTTTAAAAAAACACAAACATAATTTAGGCTTCAATCTAAAATAAGCATTACATACATTGTGCTTTTAAATCAGTGACTAACTGCGGCCAAACAGCTGCTGGATGCTGATGTGATTCGGTTGTGGATAAGATGACGCTGTGATCGCTGAGCTCTCAAATGAAAATGAATTGAAATGCCTGTAAAGGCTGGTCGTATTTGTTGTCTGTAATGGCTGAGCTGTTTATTTATAACAAGGCATCACTAATGAGAAGCTGTGTCAACGCCACAGTCCCTGATAAAGACTTTGAACCGCAGCCAATGGATTTACAGTGTTAGCCGTTTTAGAAAGCCCCCCTCGATGAATTTATTGCATCTGTTCTGCAGTAACACTGCAGGGGATTCCTTCTGCAACAGCAGACCATGTTTCGAAATGTGTTGCACTTTATGCTCCTTAAAGCCAAGCTCAATTCACTACTTTTAAGAAAGGGTCACATTTTAAACAGTACTGAATACTTACAGCTGATCTTTGTGCTCACAACACTGAAGTAGCAAAATGTAAGAATCATTTCTCCGCCTCCTTCCTCTAACCATAAGGAAAAACATCAAATCCGTATCCTCTATCCATTTAAAATCTTAGATTATATGGGTCATAACTGTATTAATAAAAAATACATTTACATAAATGAATTAATCAGTTAATTAAGTAAAAAGAAAATTAAATTTAAAAATTTTGGGAAAATTAAAAAATTAAAAAAAAAAAATTAAAAAAAAAAAAATCTAATAAAACAAATAAGCAGTCAATGAAATAACGCAACACTCCAGAAATTGTCATGAAATTGGTAAATTTAGAAAATTATCTTTTAAAGGCTAGGGGAAAAACTATATTTTTATGATCAAAACTGCATATTTAAAATTATGTTATAGAAATACGGTAATTAATATTTTTTAAAATCATTTTAAAACCTTTTTCTCATGTTTTGAAATTAACCGAGCCCATGTGCTCAGGTTTTTTAAGGGTTAACCAAATAGAAAGGAATAAGAATAATAATTACATGAGTAGATTCATCTATATTTTATAAACTGTATACCATATACCTCGACCTATGAGAAATTACATCTCCAGCCAATCATATTGTAGAATAATGAAAAAGCCAGTGTAGCATGAAGTGGTTAATTAAACAGCTCCCAGGTCATAACTGGATATTAATCCGCCTTGCTAATGAATGAATTCATCTTGAATGACATGCAAATAGCCAAGACTAATGGATCTACGGCTCATGAAATGTTACCCTCAGGTTTGTTGACAGAATAGGGAGTGATGGCACAGTCAGGGTCTGTCAGTGAGCTATTTACTCAGAAACTCCCCTTCTCTCTGAGCTGCTCTGTATTCAGATCCGATTGATGTTAGATGTCTTATCATGTGCTTTGTGGCTCAATTACCAGGAGGAAGTGCATCAAAAAAAATACATGTTTGCTGGATTTTCCATGAAAGCAATGAACGCACTCGGGAGCTCTGTGAAACTCGTGTTCCTGTCTATAAACATCAGATTCTTTTTGCTACCTTATCCTTATTTGGCTCCACTGTAAAACATCAAAGGAAGTTCTGCCTGCAGTATAAATATGTATTTCAAAATATTCCCATGAAGGGGATCGTCTCTGCTGACTAATACTGTCTGCAGTGTACAATGCAAAACACAAAACAGATGGTTGACTCCACAATATGCTCTCAATGTTTTTCTCTTCTTGTCTCTCAGATTTGGAACGACTACAAGCTGCGGTGGAAGCCGGCAGAGTTTGACGGGATTGAGTTCATTAGAGTCCCATCGAACAAGATCTGGAGACCCGACATCGTGCTCTACAACAAGTGAGACTGACACATTCATCACTATTGTTTTAACTCTTACTGCAATTATTATTAGATACACAGACAGAGATTCAGACATCAGAAAAACAACAGCACTGGTTATTTGTTAAAAACTAAAAACAATCTTCATTCATGTTTCCCTGACAAATGATCTGGGAGCTTAAGTGGAAGTAGCATTATGCTTCATATCCCCTTAAGGTCAAGGTGGATTGTTCTGTGTTGAAGTGTCTGCCTTTGACATCACAGTTTTTAAGCCCACAACATTACTGCTTTGGTTCTTGTTTCCAACAAAAGCAGGAAACTGATTTCAGCAAGAAAAGCTCTGATAAATCCACTGTGCACTGCCTGCCCGGCACCAAACAGCAGAAAGACAAAGTAAGCGACTAGCTAAAGAACACAATGAAGCATTTTGAAGCTAAAGAGCTGCAAATAAAAGTGAACATTGGACTAACATTTATAAGATTACATTTATTAAACTCGAGCTGATGCTGCTCTGTGTCTGCCAACCCAGTATAACTCCTAACTCATTTTGTATCTAAGCTCGGTCAGTCGCCCTCAAGTCAGCGCACTGAGACACCCTTTAGCAGCGGTATTCGACGCACCAGACTCCACTTTTTACACTCTGAAAAACTGCCTTGTTATAAAGAGCAAAATAATTGGCATAAAGGCAGGCGGAAGGAGAGGATGATGGGAGAAACAAACCTCAGATGTTCACTAGGGAAACTGCTGTTTGTGTCCCGTGAGACTCCAAAGGTCAACTGGGGTATTTTAATATTAACAGTTGTGCTAGTATGTAACGCACACTGCACTAGTGACATATGTCACAAGAAGTTGCATTATGTTAGCAACAAACAAACTTATTTTGATGCAAGCCATGATGTTTTTTTCTAAACCTAATCACGTATTTTGTAGACTAAATCTAAGGAAGTAAACCTAAAAAATGTTTTTTTTAATACAAGTTTCTAAGTTTATTTTAAAAAGAAACTATGCATTTAACAAGCAGAGAGTCTACATTTCCTTAGGAAATCATTATTTATTTTGAAAGGACACAATGCATGTCACGAGCATAAATTTAATTGCCGTCCCTGAATGTCCAAAACTGACACTGCAGATGTACCTGGACTGTCAGAGTTTGATGTGTAGGGCAACTTACCAAGCATTGCTGTTTGACAATTTGGGAGTGAGAATATGTTGTCTGCAGATGTGTTGGCCCAGTTTGCGATCATGTTCGCCATAAAAACTGAAGAAAAAAAAAGCTGAAAACCTGATGGTGTTGTGTTTACAGCTTCTGCTGCCCCCAAGTGACCAAATGAAAAAAACAAAACAAAAACAATAGCTGCTTTTAATTAAACACATTTTTCTTATTTTCCAAACGAAACTTAAGTTTATCCAGAGAGATGGCAGTTCAGAAACTGCTCATGACAGTTTTTTAATGGTCACATTGGCATATTTGGAGGGCAATGACAAAAAACCAAAAGAAACACACTACTTTGTCCTTTCTGCATTAGAACCTCTGTTATTAACATAATTAAAGTATTACATTAATGCCAAGTAGCTTGAAAAACAAATGTCTGTTATATCTCTAGCTGCTGGGCTGTGCAACAGACTGTACCGTAATTACACCGAAATATGCTGATGTCTTAGTCTATTGTTCAGGGTTAGTTTGTGCTCTAGTCTTTCAATTTCTGTTCACTTAATTGTGGCCTAATTCCTTCTTTATACTCACAATAGGGACTCGTAGTGTTAATCAGAGACATTTTTATATTTCACAATAATGCCTAATGCATTTTCATTGTTCTCTGTCTTCAATCCTGATCCTCTCTTTCTTACCTCCATAACCTCCTCTTTTTATCTTCTCCCCTCTCTTTTGTTCCTCGCTGTCATTTTCTCCTCGCCTTTCCTCTCATTGTTTGATGTCTCTGCCCCCCTCTAACCTTTGTGTCCTTTTCAAAACCCACATATGCTTGTGTCATATCTCCTTCTCTGCCATGGGACTACACTGCTTGATTACACACACACACACACACACACACACACACACACACACGTCATAAACAGTGCTGTAGGTGATTTCCTGGTGGAGGATAAGACCAAGGCTCTGCTGAAGTTTGATGGCACCATCACCTGGGTTCCTCCAGCCATTTTCAAGTCCTCCTGCCCCATGGACATCACCTACTTCCCCTTCGACTATCAGAACTGCTCCATGAAGTTCGGCTCCTGGACGTACGACAAAGCCAAGATTGACCTGGTACTTATAGGATCGAAGGTCAGTGTTTGTGACTGTGTCCAAGTTTGCCTACAAGGAAAACTCGGCTAACACTCATCCATTTAGATACTGCATGTATTTACTGTACGCGTCATTATTTTTGGTTTTTGTTAAAGACACACTCCACTGATTTACCAAAAAGTCCAGTTTAACACATGGTTTATGTCATCAAACGGTAGCTGTCAGGCAACAAAGCTACCTGGTTAGGTTTGGAAAAAATAAAGTAATTTGACTTTAAATTAGTTTGCTTGTTTGTCATGTTATGTAATGTAACATAACCGAAAAATGTCTTACAAGGGGCATTGGTGTGCAACGACTACGTAAAATACATATCGTTATGTCACTTTACGTTCAAACAACATTGACTTCGGGCTCCACACAAGGCATGAACTGGAGTCTTGTAGGTTCAAGTCTCATTTTGTTTGACACATCCACGCTATGCAGACTTTCTCGCTCTTTATACTACGTCAGTTGCTCTCAGCATCAAGTATTTGCACTGTTGGGTTTATACTGGAGTCAGTAAAAAGTTCAGTACATCTCAAAAAGACACTTAAGGGGCTAATCACAGCGAGACTCATCGCGGCAGGCGCGACCGCTCCAAAAACGCCCCGGAAGCACATCCGAAAAAACAGCCGAGCGCGGGGCTGCGTGCACATACTGCATGTGTGTGGCCAAAACTGACATTGATGACCTGGAAATAAGAATGGGCTGGTCATAAACTTGGGGCGTGGAGTTTGAAAGTTGTGGGTATTTCGATAGCAGGAAGGGTCTAATGAAAGATGTCACCGAGTTGAGTTTTCTTGTTTGCTCAAGAAAACATCAAAAAACAAAAAGTACCCCTTAAAACATCAGTGTGTGTTTTGGATATAATAAGAATTAAATGTTGGAAATTATATTTTAAGAGTAACATTTTTGGAACATTTTATGGTTTAACATATTTGTTTTTTGCAAACTTAAAGGGACTCTGGTGGATAATTAGTGGCTGCACTTGCATTTTCTTCTTATTTTTCTCTTAGCTTTCTCTTACTGTAAGATTTTCTGTGAGTGCTGTAAACATCACAAGACAACCTTATTTACTGTAAAGTACAGTGATCAGAGTCTTACAAGAATATGCAGTTTTTTGAGTGAATGTAGACAGAAAACTCTGGTAAACGATCTTTTTGAAGTTGTTTTTCACATTCAACAAATCCATCTGCTTCTGGAAAAAAACTATTTAAACCGAAACCATAAGCCTTATAATGTATATATATAATATAATGTATGACCAGAGTCTTTGAAGAATGACAAAGTGACACTGAACTTCATTAAATCATTGCAGGATTTGATTTTAAGACCTGTATCCATCTTCTAGGTGAACCTGAAAGACTTCTGGGAAAGTGGCGAGTGGGAAATCATCGATGCCCCAGGCTACAAACATGACATCAAGTACAACTGCTGCGAGGAGATCTACCCAGACATCACTTACTCCTTCTACATCCGGCGGCTGCCACTCTTCTACACCATCAACCTCATCATCCCCTGCCTCCTCATCTCTTTCCTCACAGTGCTGGTTTTCTATCTCCCGTCCGACTGTGGAGAGAAGGTCACGCTCTGTATCTCCGTCCTGCTCTCCCTCACTGTGTTCCTGCTCGTTATCACGGAGACCATCCCCTCCACGTCGCTGGTCATCCCGCTCATTGGAGAGTACCTGCTCTTCACAATGATATTTGTCACGCTCAGCATCGTCATCACCGTGTTCGTGCTCAACGTACACTACCGCACGCCAATGACCCACACTATGCCGAGTTGGGTGCGCTCTGTGTTTCTTAAAGTGCTGCCGAGGATTATGCTGATGCGGAGACCGATTGATGAAGACACCAAGGCTGGGGGGTTGGACAGCAGTGGGGAGGCAGGAGGAGCTGGAGGGGGAGGAGGAGGCGGAGGAGGGAAAGGAGGAAAGAAAAGGAAGAATAGCTTGATGCAGGTAAGGCGTCCCAATCCCAAAACATCAGCTGCGTTTCTTTAGCGGTCCCACTTTCCCTTGTTCACTTACCCTTCTCCCTTAGTTTCAGGTGTCAGCAAACATCGCAGTGGGTGATCAAACACCAGTTGTAGCTTAGTGCGATACTGCTTTTCACATATCATCAGAAATATTTGCAGACTCATTTCAATGAAGCGAAGGCATCAGCTGCAGAGAAATTCAATACATCGCCAGGCACTTGGCAATTAGCTGAACTAGTTTCCGTTTAAGAAATTATAATGATTATCATAACTGTCATAGCTTGGGTTTGTAATATCTTGCAAAACAGCATTTTTTAATGCCTTTGCATATCATGATGGGAAAAAAGAAATTGCACAAGCTGTACAGTACAATAATCAAAGTATATATTGATTGCAATTAGTTGTATGACATTCTTCAGTAAATATAAACCTATCAAAGGCATTTTATTTAGAAACTATGTATTAATAAATTAAATCTGTTAGATTCATTAGAAAAAGTGAAATTGAAAAGCATAAAGGATGGTGAATTTATTTAAATTGTATTTAATGTTTTTTTTTTCCAATTTGATCATCTTCTTCTTTGGTGGTAAGTAAATGATGTGCTTTACTGCCACCTAACCATGGATGTATCCAACATAAATGCAACGATTACTATGATTTTAAACAAATTGGCAGCGCACAAATAACATTACACGCTTGACATAAAGTCACATAGGTTAAGTTTAGCAAATAAAGTTACATAAGTTAAGTTTAGGCAAGTACAGTAAGATTGGTTAGGTTTAAGAAAAGAAACATGGCGATGACATGCCTTAAAACGTTGAAAGACTTAAAGTTTTTCATGCTTCCAAACACCAGTTTCCTGGGGAAAGTCCTGATGTTTTTTCTCGCTCCAAATACAAAACTGCAATGTATTATGTGTGATATACCTCTCTGGAGTGACCATTGTTGTTGACTCGTTCCCTCGGCCCTCTGAGGCTCAATCTCACCAAGTTCACTTCAGTTTTTCAGACAAATGAAACAACAGTCATGATGGCGGCGGGGATCCCCCTGAGGGCAGGTCAAAGGGGGCATGTTGAACCGCTAATGAAACGCAGCTATCTTTTCCACTTGAGCAAGGCTCTGACCCAAGTGTAAAGTCCAAGTGGACCTGTTATATAAAGCACAGCAAGTTTGGGGCTTATGTCATCTTGATGTGGCTGCACTGGACCACAGTATTTGATGAAGGCCATATGAGGCCAGGAGTAGATGCACTACTACACCAAACACACTTCAGACACCTTACATTTACTGTGTGTTATTGGATATTCTGGACTTTCAGAGAGGCTCTAATGGAGGCAATCATAGTGTTTCACTCTGTTGTTCACGTGAAAACACAGAAGAAGTTATATTAGAAAATTTTAAAAAGAGACGCACAGAGAGAAATTCAAACCCTGGCTCATTTCTCACCTCCTCACAGCTGCTTAATTATGGTGTGAAGTGGGTGTGAATGTCCACTATACCGGCCCATGAAGAATCCATACTCATTTATACATCTATCTTTTCAAATTCAGTTTACTTCTATAGCTATCCTAGTCTTGTTTGCTTCTATCGTTGATAAGAGAGGGCACGTGGGATTACACTAGTATACCAACAACCCAGTCACCAGAAAACATGGTTACATGGATACATTACATTTGCACATTATTTGAGAGCTGATATGTTAAAACTTTACTCTTTTTCAATAGCGGTTCAAATGTGTTAAGTTTGGGCACAAAAACCACTCGGTTATGGTTAGGGAAAGATAATGTTTTGGTTTGAGATATCAAGTTTTTGGGGGCACTGTCCTGGCCGGGATGGCAGAGATGTCTTGGTAAAAAACAACCATTTATCTTGCCACTATCCAGATAGGAAAAGCAGCAATATCTTGGTTAAAAAAAAAACCCAAAAAACTGCTTCTCATGCTTAAAAAGCCATCCGAAACACAGACACGTCCCATAAAAACATTCACATTTTGGGGCTGAAAAGCTGAAGGAATAACAGTACATCCACATTTTGGTACCCAAATAGCTGCTGGAAATACAAGACAGACTCACTAAAACACGAGCAATTTTGTTGTTTATTGGTCTTGAACAATGGTGTCCAATTTGGCAGTCACCTAGGTGACACACCATCCACAATATCCCCTCCTCCTTCAGCTTTTATATTAGATTACTTTCAAAACAATGATGTGATACCTAAATTGGCAAATGTAACATTCATGATTTGCAGAAACATACAATGCCAACATTTTCTTCAAGCTACTGAGCTGACGCTATAGACTTGACTTATTTCTGCAGCTCTGAAAGACAACTCTATATCTAAAACTCAATCAAATGTGTTTCAGCTGTGGGACAGGGAACATTACAGCGGTCACCGATTGTGCTAGATCTCAGGCAGATACAGCATGGCGGAGCAGTCAGGGGAAGTAACTGAACTGTTTCCAGCAGTAAAACAGGTTTCTTTAGAAAATGTATTCCTCCTTTTGGGAAACAAACTTAAGATTACCTCTGCCAACAAACTGAGTGTTTTTCTCCATTTCATAGTTTGCTTATCAGACCATACAATAGTCTTGCAACTTCAAGTGCTCTTCTAAAACCTTTTGGGATTGAGCTACTCACTTCCTGAAAGTACTGCCAGGTGAATCTACTAAAAAACTTTCCTCCGCTGGTGAAGAACTTTAAGAAAGTTCTCAAACGCAGTGCTCAGAGGATGTACTTGTTAAAGGATTTTCTCCCAAAAACACTGGAAAGATTCAACTCTTACCTCAATATGACCTTGTTACCGGTGCAGTTCCAGATTTATCCCAGAGATCCCAATGTTAAATGTGTAATTATCACCCGAAAATGTTGCCTTTGAGCTAAAGCAGAGTGTGAAACTTACTTTGAACTCTGGTTGTGATCCCCAGCAGGTTGGAGGAGGCTCTCTGAACTGTCTGGAGTTTGGGGACAGTAAGCTTTCATCTGTTGAGGGCTGCACTGGGAAGAAATGCCCTTGCCCCTGCCAGCACGGGAAGGAGACCCCAGAAACACCAGATATGGGGAAGATATCCCGCCAGCTGAGTCCACAGAGCATCAACACGGTGGTGGCCTTTTCTGTGGTGTCACCTGAGATCAAGCAGGCCATCGAGAGCGTCAAGTACATCGCTGAGAACATGAGGAGTCGCAACAAGGCCAAAGAAGTGAGTCATTCTTCTTTCCTCTGTTTTTGATCACTCTGAATATATAGAATTAAGATTTAAGATTTTCCACTTCTGTTCAGCTATCCTCAGAAACGTGCAAAAATTAGGATGGGTGTTGGTTCTTTTTAACTGTGAGGAATTAATTCAAGTAGTATTGAATTGTCTCTAGCCAAATGATGCCTGCATGTGATTGATTTTGCGATGCTGATCCCATCGTGGACTGTGCTGACTCATTGCTGATGAGCAAACTTTATGTTTCTCCCGTCTCCAGAACCGCTCTTTCACTGGTTAACTGTTAGTCAGCTCAATCAGCACGAGCCGTTAAATGGTCCTGATAAACTCATGCCGACAATAAAACGGCTTCCATAATAACTGTTAGGTAACATTAGCTATGTGATGCTAACAGTTAGCTCTGTCACTGTGTGTGTAGCCAGGTGGACTCTCACAAATGTACTAAGCGCAGAGCTCACACTTCTGCAGCAGCAGCTACACACAATACTGTCAATGGTGTGGTGAAGTCGAGCACGGTGTATTTAACGGAGCTATCAGTACAACATGCCGAAATGCCACCCAAAACTTTTGAAAGTATGACTATACAACACACCACTCCAGTCAACTGAATGAAGTACTCTATGGTGTTTGTATCGCTTCAAGAGTACTGGTATTGGTGCTGGTATCGTAATTTTTTAACAATACCCAGCCCTAGCAAGATACACCTGTAGGGTTTTCTTTTGTGTTGTTTTTTGTTGTTTTGCTGACATTTACTGTCAGATTTTTACTGTCTGAGCAAAGTAAATGAACACATCCTCATACAGTAGTTTGTGTGATATCTAATGAATTGTGCCTCACAAAAAGGCATCATGTTGAGTAACGCAAAACGTTAAGTTATGTAGGTCAGGTTAGATAGTTGTTTAGGTTTGGCTGTACCTTAAAATACTTTAAAGTTCACTTGATGTCACATGATTCCAAACATTGGTTTTCTTGGTAAAGGTCCCTTGTTGTTTGACCCATCCACCACCAATCCAGCCTGTCTCCTTACACAGATTTTCAGTCTTTATACTACTTCTTTCTTTGCTTCTGTTAGTGCATTACCATTCCCAGTTCTGTGGGTCACATACAAATTGTGTTGCTTTTCGTAGTTAAACATACAAACAGTACATGAGCAGATACTGAGTAAATCCGTAACATTCATCAATGAAAGAACAGAGACTTTTCTGCAGAAAAACAGTATTCTTTTCCCTAAGTAAATATAGAGTAGCAAAGGATAATTATTTAGGCAATGCTGCAATACAAAGTTTTAAAGTGTCAGCTAGCTTTAGTGAACACGAAATAAAAAGAATAATGAAGTGAATATCAGCTTAAGATAAAGTAAAAACACATCTGAGGAGGGAGACAAATGGAAAGAGTTTAATGAAGAAGAATTTTTAAAAAAATCTAGACTTCAATTAAATACATCAGAATGCCATTTTCAGTATCGGAGATTGGTTAAATGAGGTTTATGACAAGACAGGTGGCATGATGTGACATTTGAAAAAATAACATGATCAGAAGGACCACTCAGGGAGAGGAACCCTCCGTAACTGTAGACTGGAGCTATGAGTTTAAGTGCACTTTGACCTCCTGTGAAATATAAATAATCAGCTGCTTCCTATTTCCTCAAGTTATTTTACTGTCTAATATGGAAAAAGTGAATTAGAGAAAAAGAGTTAACTGTGTCACAGACACAATTTTATGCACTTGACACCAGTTTTAAAGTAGTTTAGATAATTTGGTTTTAGTATTTGCTTATTTACAACATGTCTTACTGTGTGTGTGTATCCTTTCCCGCCAGACTATATATGTGTATATATATATATGTTATAATACTTAATAGAATGACATAATGGAAGGTAGAAATAATTGCTGATATATAAAAATATTATAATGCCAAAATATATAATATAGTTATAATTAATCACCATTACTTTTAAAGAAACATGCTGGCAGGGGCCACATACAAGACAGCTGTCACTGTATCGTCCCCTGAGGAGAAAACTTCTTTACTATATGTGTTGAATTTAACACAAACAACAATAATATATTCATTTTTCAGTCTTGCTGTGAATACAATTCAGCTGTTTTAAGCTGTACCATTTTAGGAAATACTGCACTTGATAAAAAATCTGGATCAAGTCACACAGGAAATATCATATTCCAGAGTTTTTAAACTCTATATAAACCTACAGTCACTCATAGAAAGCAAACGCACAGCGAGCGTGTCGATGCATAATGTATTTATGCAAAAACACCCGAAGCAGCGCGGCCTGGGAGAGCTGTGCTGTGATTCTGCACAGCGTTGTTGCAGATGCTAACCTGCGCCATAAGTTAACAATAGTGTAAGTTAGAACCAAATAATTTTGGGCTTGAGTCGAGAGCTCTCCCTCCTCTCTCTGTTATGAGCACAGTGGGTGAAATCTCCCAATGGAGAGAAGCAGCCTTTGATATGCAAAACTTGTGGCTCAATCAGCTTTGTCTAAACGCCTGTCGCTGCTTTGACGCTGTGGTTTGAATGTGATTATCATAGAAATCCCCCCCTCCCGTGTAAATTATGTATCAGTTTTCTGTTGGCTTACAAGAAATGTTCAACTTTTTCTCTTCCTCTTTCTTTCCTTGTTTTCATCTTTGCCGTGTAATCCTCGCCTCACCCCATCGACTCCCTCAAACATCCCACCCTCTGAGATCCGAAATCGCCTATTTACCCTCACTGTGCACCTCTCCTCGCCTGCTTTTTATGAATAAAAAAACAACCCTCACTTTTCATCTCTCATCTGTCACCACTGTCACTTTCCTCCGTCTGCTCACACGTCTTGTATTGTCCCCTCACTCGCTCACAGGTGGAGGATGACTGGAAGTACGTCGCCATGGTGATCGATAGAATCTTCCTTTGGGTGTTTGTGACGGTGTGCGTCCTGGGAACCGTGGGCCTCTTCCTCCAGCCGCTTTGTGGCTTCGTCTCATAACTGCTAACCCTAACAGGGTTCACTGTCGCCCTGTGTCGACCAATCCTGAACAAGTGACTAACTCTCAGTTGACCAATCAGAAGACAGAGTTTAAAGTCCTAAAGCGCTATTTGGTGTGCAGGTTTTGCTTCTTGCCTTTTGCAGAGAGCAGTTAGAAAGAAACAGTGAAGTTGAGGAAACTGTTATCAAACTGGCTGTGTGAGTAACAGATTCAAAGATTATAATGCCTTAATTTTATGCCTTTTATGGCTGCTTATTTTATCTCACAGTCATTGTCATAGACCCTACAAAATAGCTAAAAAAGCTGCACTCTGCACTGAGATAAACTTCACAGAAACAGGAAAACGTGCAATGTATCTACAAAGCCTGTTCTTTCAACTTTCTTGACCCTTTGAACAGTTTAAGTGCACAAAAAAATACTATAAAATTATCAGAATGATATAAAAACAATATAAAATAAACACAATAAACTTTATTTGAATGCTTTTTAGTTCATGGCTCAAAATAATTAAATGTATCTCTGTTTTGCAACATTTGTTGATGTGGCAATGTGTTGTATACAAAGAGAATAATGAACAGTTACTGCAGCCGGGCCAGCAACACAAAGCAGCTACTGTGGTTTGTTTGTGGTTTACATGCTGCCTTTACTGGAATTATTTTGATGGTATAATAGGAAGGTCTTAATGGGAGCCCCTTTTTGTCAGTAAGATAAAAATAAAAAAGAAATTAAGACACATCCCATAGGTGATTATAGTGAGAAACTTTACTGAAATAATGACTTACTTTTCTCAAAATAATGACCTAGTATCTCAAAATAATGAGTTAGTATCTCAAAATAACAAGAACTTTCTCAAAATAATGAGTAAGTTTCTTTAAATAATGAGAAAGTTTCTTGGAAATAATGATTCATATATTGATAAAGTTTCCTATTGCCTTTAGATACTGTCTCATTATTTTGAAAATGTTTCTGTTGTTTTGAGATACTAATTCATTTTTTTGCGAATGTTTCTCATTACTATGGCTTGCATGATCTTGCTTTTAGAGTTATTTACACCCAGGTGTCCGTAGCCAATAATGCTGTTCACACCTAGTGTATATATTGCTGCACATCCTAGCAACATCAAATTATGACGTTAACATAAATGGGTCTTGCCAACTATTCTGCTTAAGTTAATGGACACAGTGTGCAATCAGCAGCTTTAAACAGCCAATGCTGACTCAAACAGCTCAAACCCCAGTGTGCGAAAGTCCTTTGCTTGACTGATTCATTCACTGTATCTTACTCCCTTCATATCTCTTTGATTATGAGTCCATACGCATAAGCCCCTTTACCACTGCACAAAAAAGCCCGCTTACACCCACTAACATCTGGCTTTTCAGTGTAATGGAAAAGGTTAGAATCAGCTTTCACACCCGGGTCAAACGACTAAGCAGTAGTCACGGGTGTTTATCGGCTCTGGGTCCGATTGGCAGTGATGGAATTACAACACTCAGGTGAATGTGCTAATTTTAGCCCTTTTACTGACGAGATGCAATGATGCAACACCACAAAATACCATAATTCTCCACCCAGCAGCGCTCAGACATCATTCCAAATTAGTCTGCACTGAGGTAGAAAGAGAAATTGAACAAGTAAGAGATATAAAAGAGAAGTAACCACCCTAACATTTTCACTGGCCTCTATAGTGCTTTCTCGTGTTGGTGACATTGAACGTGACGCAACGGAATAACAAGAAAGACATACTCATCTGCCACAGGGCCGTGTACAGCTCTACTCTACTGGCAATGGCCAGGAGTCTGTCATCTACTTTTAGTGAGTTTTCCCATGTTTAAAAAAATGTGCAATATTTGGTGGAAAATGGGTAAAAGTGTCACTCTTTATACCAAGTCATCTGACATTCTGGCAGTACATTTGTGATCTTTTTCTCATAATTATCACTTTAAAGTCAAAGAATTTCTGAAATTGTGTTACACTAGTCCTAACCATGACCTCTTTGCCCTAACTCCAACTGCTTCTGACCTTGACGCGTCAATGTGAGGAGGATTAGCCAATCACAGCATGCAGTGGGATTCATAACAAAGTGTCGTGGGAATGGGTGTAAATAGCGGATAGCTCCTGTGTTACTCTTCTCACCCTGGCACAAATAGACACTTGTTTTTCATCACACTAACAGAAGTGGGCTTCCATAGATAGCTTAATTTTTACCAAATATTTAATAACTGCATTTTAGCTTAGAGTGCGTAGTGATGATTCCTGCATGGCTCTACAGAGGATTATCCAATCTTGGCTTGGATCAAAACTGCACATCACGTAGTCCTTTAGGACTAGAACCTGAAAATTAACATCTGACAGATGTTAGCGAACTGGGAACTTTCCACATCCAGTAGACGTGATACGAACTCTCTACCACACTGAACTCCACCCTGCAGCAGCTGGTGAACTCTGCCGCCATTGAGCTGACTGATGACTGTCGTACCCGCTCCCCAGTCTAATACATCAAGCTGTTTACTGTCAGAGCCCATAGCGCTCACCGCTTTCTTGTGTCATTTACAATTAGAGATACGATTTCTGGCGCATTTGGCAGCTCTTTAAAATAAATAAGGGCAGGCTGTTTTTTTTTTTGTTTTTTTTTAATTAGAAACCATGTGTTTATAAATGTTCTCTCTGATTAATGTTCCACAAGGTAATTGGTTGGCCTGGTAAATATTGGATTAAATGCTGCTTGATTAGTTGCTCCTGAAATAGCATTGCATTTATTAATGCGTGAGAGGATTCTATCATCCAATTCCATGGCTGTTAATTTAATCTTTTTTTTCTTGTCACTTTTGATTAAGTTTATTATTAAGAGCAAACATGCAGCGCAGCAAACATGCATGGCAAAAATTTTGATTGCTTTGAACACAAATACATTGTCATCAGATTAAAGCACTATAATGGTACTGCTTCATTTTTAAAATTTCATCTATCCCCATACTTTTTTGTTATTCAATGAAGAAATGCACAACTCATGCTGAAAGGGAGAAAACATGTTTGTACAAATAATCTTTGCCTTTCTTTTGTCTTTGAACTTAAAATAAATGCAATATTTGTTCAAATAACGTGAAGAGCATTTGCTGGTAAAGGTTTTAAAATATGCCACAGAAAAATAATAACTTCATTGTGAAAGACATTATGCATAAACATTTTCCATGCACACACACACACACACACACACACACACACACACACACACACACGCTAACACACACTAACACGCTAACACACACTAACACAATGACACAGGAGGATTGCTTGGATATTTTTGTTGTCATTATGCTCAAAAAGCCACCAGAGGTATAATTAAGCTTCCAGTTGCAACATCTAATTAAAATCCAGACATGTTGGTGCTTTTCAAAAATAATTTCAGTGTTATGATAAAATGTATCATTATGCATGACAACGACATAATAACATTTATTTATCAGACGGTCAAATGCTCAGCTGTAGTTTTCATGTGTAATTACAAGTTGCAGTAGCAGTGTCAGTTGTTGCAGGTTGCAATCAGTCAGTAATTTGTGGATATGCATAATTTAGATTTATTTACTGTCGCATTCCTGGATTTTGTTTCAGAATAATTATATTTGGGCTACACCCAGTGCACTGTTACATCCCCAAGCTCTCATATATTATATAAAAAAATACAACACATAGCTGAGGACATCCACACATTTTATGTACTTTGGGGTTGAGGCCAATCCTTTAAAAAAAGAAAAAAAAAATAAGCCCCTTAGTTTAAATTAATTTAAAGCTACAATATACAATGGTATTTTAAGCCAGTAGCTCTCAACCTTTTGATCAAGGACCACTAAATGTATGAGCAGTATGTCACAGATATCCGTTTGATAAGATTTTGCTGCAGGGATCTGATTTTGATTGTTAGATATAATTAGAACATTTACTCAAGTACTGTGCTTCTGTTGAGTCTTTTTTTTTTTTTATCTCATGCAACTTTAAATTTCTACTCCATAGTTCAGAGGGAATTATTGTGCTCTTTGCTTCACGACAGTTACTTTAAAAATTAAGAGTTTTGCTTGTGTAGCTGAAACAATTAGGATTTCTTAAAATATAATTGTTGTTAATCTCTACTCATTTTTCATGCAAAAACATTTTATGATTTGAATTTCTCAAATATGACGTTATGTTTATCCTTTCATTATTTTGATTTATTAAATTTGCTTAACTTTTTCTGCATTAAGTGCTTTTACTTTTAAATTTTCCTCATAGTACTTACATAATTTTACTGTTATTAGTAACAGAGCAGTTTCTGTAATATTTTTGCATCGTACCTTTTTTGGGATTGGCAGAAAGTGGTGTACATGCAGTGGACTTACTTGAATGCAGAAATTTCCCACAGCACTCAAATAAAATGTATCATTATGTAGTGACATACATAGTACACAAGGAGTGATTTCAGACACACTTAAGATTTAAGTATCACTAATGAGTCAACCCAAATATAAACCAAACACAGCTTGAATGTTCTGTCCAACAATCCTGCTGTCCTTAAACATTGATCGTTCAGTGTTGTGTGTAACAGAACTGAGCAACAAACCTAAAAAATTACTACAAATGCAGCTATACAATCAGAATATTAGTTTTGAAATGTGTTTATTTGAAGTTTTTATTTTTTAAGTTGAATAATTGGGGTCAATTTAGAGTGTCTAATTCACCTGAATTCACGTCTTTGGAGTGTGGGAGGAAACCAAAATACTTGGGGGAAAACCACACAGACACGGGGAGGAGCGTGGAGACTCCACACAGACAGTAACGTCTGTCTTTGAGGCCGCAGTGCTAATCACTGGGCCACCATGCTGCCCTGCGGCGTGCTGCCCTGCGGCGTGCTGCCCTGCGGCGTGCTGCCCTGCGGCGTACAGCCGGCAATGGTGGATGGTGCTGAGCCGTTGAGGTGAGGAAGTCTCAGTTGGATGTGGACTCCTCCCACCTGCCTTTGTTCTTCTTCCTCAAACTGAGGACGTGGCAGATCACTTTCCAGACAGAGTGTCTCTTTTTTCTCTCCGGGAGCTTCTCCTCTGAGGGTTCAGGCTCGGGCTCAAGTTGAAGGGCCTCTAAAAGAGTGAGGGAGTCCTGCTCCTTCTCCTTCAGCTCTTCCTTCAGATGGGCCGCTTCTCTCTGGAGGGCCTGGTTGGCCTCTTCTTTAGCCTTGAGCTGGGTGGCGACATTGTGGTTGATTGAGGTCAACTCCTCCAGTCTGGTTGCCAGGCTCTCTAACTCCCGACAGAGGTCATCTTGCTCCTCCTTCAGGTCCTGGATCAGCTCCTGATCCTCTTTCACCCTTTCAGCATGAGACTGTTTCTCTGCCTCAAGTTCTTGCTGATGGGTCTCTTTTTGTTGCTGCAGCTGCTCACTCAGATCCAGTCTCCAGATCTGCTCTTTCTGGAGTTCACTGGTGAGAAACTCAATCTGTTTCCCCCAGAGACTTTTTCTTTGGTCTCTGAGTCCAGCCTGGTAGAAAGCTCACAGACCTTCTTCTCCTGGTGGGCAATATGCTCCTCTGCATCCTGGAGTCGATCCCTCCACACTTTGACCTCGGTACTTAGAGCCTTGTTTGCTGTCTCGCAGTCCTTCAGTTGCTTGGTCCATTTATTGGAGCCAAAGGCCGATAGGTTCAGCTTGAAGGTCATGGTTCAGGTGAAGTTTATGTCTGATCAACTTGTGTTGTTGAAATCAGTGGTCTGATTGTCATCTCTGTTCAAAGTTTTCTCTCTTTCAAAGTGGTGTGTCGCCTGTTGAAAGGTCTGAAATGGGATGCCTATTTCATTACACTGACCTCCAGACATCATTAATGACTCAATCTGTAAATGAGATGTAAAAACTAATTCAATCCTTCAACAGTCAGAGCACAGGATTAAACCAAAATGATTGACACACGGTGACTCTGTCACACAAAATGTAGCTTTTTATCTATAAATTTCACTCTTCAGATATTTCTGTGAAAATATCTGTAATCAGGGGCGGGTTAAGAAATGTTTAAATGAGGGGGCCAGACAGGGACCCAGATTCAAAGAATGGCAGCTCATCTATAAAATGTGTTAACTCATAATATATAATGGTTAGATTTATTAATGAAAATTTCTGGACATTTTCTCTCTTTTTTAATAACAATATCATATAATCTCCCCCGCCTGCTACTCTGATTTTCTCAGCATTCATACACAATCACACACACCGATGGCAGGAGCAGTGTGAGGTTCAGTATCTGGCCAAAGGATACTTTGACATGTGGAGCGGAGGAGCTGGGGATTGCACCACCAACCTCTCTGGTGGATGACCCACTTTATCTTCTGAGCCACAGCCCCATCCCATTGCAACATTAAGTAATTAACATATCTTTGTTGCACACTGACATCACCCACATAACATATTTTCAACCCATTATTTAATATTATTGTAACCCAAACCGTGATCGTTTTATTAACCTAACTAACAAATGTTGTTGCCTAATTCTAACCGGACTGTATAACAACATTAACCACGTTACAATATGTTTTAGCTTTGCATCACATAGACACGCTAAAGGACAGACTGACTCTATTTAATGACCTGGGAATGATAACGGGTTGGATATTTGTAAATCGTTACTATTTATAACCCCAAATAGCATACAGCAACGGACAGATTACAAGGGACCCCTGGACATATAAAATACCCCCCACCCATTCTGTCTAAAATAGAAGCAACACACAGAAGCAGAAAAATATTCATAAAGACCAGTAAACACTCATCCACCACCCACACACTTTATGAAGTCTTATTGAATTCCCGAAATGGCTCTAACATTAAGCATAAATCTCTAATGCAGAATAGTTGTACACGAACATAATTCACGGGTGATGTGGCCGCACACACACACACAAACACACAGACTTGGAAGAGATCAGAGAGAAGTTTGACTCACTGGATAATCTCTTCTATGGTAAGTTATGGTGCCATCAGAGCGTGAAACACATGGCTGTAGCCCAGAGGCTGCAGAGGCCTCAGTGATGCTCTCACAGTGCCAGAGAGCAGGGACAGCTAACAGGGACAGCTAACAGGGACACTGACGCTGGTCCAGAAGAGAACACACTGTACATGCTGAGCGGGACTAAATGCTACATTACACAACTAATTGTTGCCCAGTGGATTCAGATCAAATTAAAATCTAAATTAAATCGTTTTTTCTATTTTTTCTAGTCTTTATGGACAGTCTTCACATAGAAATTCTAGAGGAAGGAACTGTTATTGACTGAACAGCCCATTAACTGTGTCTTACGAGGCTGTTAAAAGCAGGACCCACTGTGGTCTTGATGTTGGTAATTATTTGCAAGCGAAGAGGTTCATTTGTTTCTCTGTGTGTACAGTATACAGTATGATGATGGATAAAGAACTGGCAAAAGAATAAATACCATGCAGACAATTTAACACCCAGTGCTCGCTCAATAAGTCAACCAGCCGAAACATGCAGAGAGAAATTACTCTTGAATTACGTGTATTGCTTTTACAATAGTCTGCATTAAACAAAAGTGGCCTTCCCAGCCTAAATGCACATAATAACCAAATATTCAGTATGCAAAATGTGTCTCATAACTCATATAGTCACTATGAAGATGAATTGCTTCACTTGAGGTGAAGGTAAAAACATGATATCCTGAACTGCCCTGAGGCTTGTAATCATGCAAACTGTGTAAGAGACAGAGAGAGATAGAGAGATAAAGACCAAATGTTAAAGGCAACAGAGGAAAAGATTTGATTGTTGGGAAGGTATGAGTATAAAAAAGGTGACAAAATGAGCAAAACTTTTTTAAAAAATGAATTAAAAAAAGTATGCCTAAATGCACACTTTGGTATTGGTTTCAGAAACCTGGACAAACCCTTATTCTGATGTTAAAAACTTTTTACTTTGAAAAATGTGGATTTAGCTGTTAGTCTGGGGGGAGGGGACCGACCCCTAACAATAAATGAAAGTAAAAGCTAGACACTGACACTTTCAAGGATAACACTGAAGCTTGCCAGTTGCTCTCATCTTCCATTACTGAGAATTAATCCAGCACAAACTGCAGTGTTCATCTTAACTGCTGAGAGACCTCAGCGGGTAATGACAGAGGCATGTGGGGATGTTGCCAAGTGGATGACATTTTTTAGTTCAGACAACTGTTGGATTATAATGATGTATACTGTGATAGGAATAACTAAGTGACTCTGCTTTTGATGTAAGTTTTACACCCTGAATAAGAAAGAACAATTTGTTAACCTGACATTTTTAAATTTAATCAAGGTTTTAGTGAAGTTCTTGTTTTTTTTTTTAATCTCTGTAGAATCTGATGATTTACAGAAATACAACTTCCAAATTGTAATCCTGTTTCCATGTGTTAATTTATCTCTTGTTTCATATCAAATGCATATAATAAGAGTAAAAATCCCTCTCTTAAATTATATTAAAATGTTATAATTATATAATTTTAGGGTCCTGGCATAAATACAGTATTATATTTCCAATATATTTGATCTATCACGGAGATCTTTGTTCACAGGCTAGTTACATTTAACTATTTTCACTTGATTTCAGTCTTCACACTACGCTAATCACCTGATTGCTCTTGCTTGGTTATGGTACAGCCTTGATAGTTGTATCAGTGTTTCCGAGAATGTCAAACTATTATTTTAAAGGAAAGTTTGGTTTATTTAAACTTGGGTCTTACACAGAAAAAAATCTTGGCATCCAATTTCTGCAAACCATGGATATGTTACATTTGCATATAAACCTGTGTTTCAGCAACACTGTCCTTAACATGTTGTCAGGTTTGGGCACAAAAAGCACTTATAGTTATGGTCAGGAAATCAATCAAACAAAAGATCTGCACACTTTATTAAAAGCCGTAAACCCGTAAATTGTGCAGCATTTTGATCTAACACAGATCTTTGTGGGCATTCATCAGGAAAATGCCTGACTAGATCTCTGTTAGATCAAAGTGCTGCATAATTAAAATTCACTGGGAGCTTTTAAAACAGTGTGTAGATATTTTGTTTGATTCTTGCTTTGGTTTAATTTTTTGATCCAGCACCTGTAAAAGTCCTTTGGATGTGCATGCCCTCCCCCTTGCTTGTATGGTCAGGAAAAGATCATATTTTGGCTGAAAATACCCACTTTAGGGGCACAATCGCCACTAGAAAACCCAGCGATGTTTCAGTAAAAAACAATCACTTTTTTTGCCAAAGCAATGACAGCAATGACTCACAAACAGTTTGGTTGTTTGTTGCTCTCGAACAGTGGTCTGCAGCTTGGCAGATTTCCTGTTTGTTGCACTGCTGTCACATTCCCAGACCTCAGTGAGTAACATAGTTGACGATGTTATCATTATCACTCGAAATGAGGGCTGAAACTTTGAAAAAAAAAAAAAAGACACAGTTGTAGCTGACCAGAGTTCAGAGGCCATTATGCACTGAAGTCATAAAAATTTGAATTAGTCTACAGTTTGAATCTTTTCAGTGACACGAGGAATTGTGAGAGACTTTGGCTTGATACCGTGGGGTCTCAAATCTTTCATTAATTATTGACAGACATGCTGCCTCTTCATGCTAGTTTCAGTTGCCTGTCTGGCCTGATGGCAATATGCTTAACTGCACACAAGTACTACACACATGTACAAATAATACAAACATCCTGCCACTATGTACTGCATGTGTATTGCGAGGATACATTCTTAATGTATCAGCATTTCCCTGATGGCCCAAAAAGTGACAAATGGGTTAGCCAAGACTGTGATTTTAGAAAAAAAAGCAAAAAAAACCAAACAACTAGGCTGTGAACCCAACTGATTTGTCTCACTGTTCTCTCGATGTTTTGGATACAAAGACAGAGATGATGAATGTTACAGAGGCAGGCGGAGAAAACAAGCGACCTGAGATGTAGGGATGGTGTGTGGGTTTGCCTGTGGGATCCTGGGACACGAGCACAAACTTGTATTTGATCCCAAGACAAGCACTCACATGCCAGAAATGTTCAGATCAGGGTTCTCAATATTTGATGACCCAAGAAAACATACTCAGACCATGAATAGAGTGGTAGATAGAGTTCGACAGTCTGGCAGGCAGTTAAACCAACTAATCTGAGGAAAGCACACAGATAATATCTTAACTACTCAGTTTGTTTCAAGATTTTGTTTTCATTTTTGAGTTTAGTGTAAGAAATCAGAGAAGCCAGAGCTGCCACTGTATCGAAGAAACAGACATTTTAATGTCTGTATATCCTCCTAGTGTTCAGGAGAGGAGTGGACTCAGTCATTGGTTACAATGAGTTGAATAGAGATTTTTCCAGGAAAAAGGACAAAAATGCCTCAGATGTCTGACTTATATATTGAATTGATGCCTTTGCAGTGGTTTTCCTCACAGTTCAAAGCTGGTAGACATTATGCAACATGACCTCATACCTACTTGTTGCATTTGGCACTTGGACAGAGGCCCTTGCATCACTAAAGAGGGCAGCCTTTTCGTTGATGCAGAAGAGGCTCGTGGCAAGGAGGGTTAAGCGGTTAACGACATGGTTATGGTTGTGGAAAGATTGTGGTTTACATTAGTCACATAAGTCAACTCACATAAGGGGTCAGTGATTAAGTTTAGGCAACAAAATCTCGTGGTTGTGGTTTGGAAAAGATCACAGATGTCTTTTAAATGGCTTTGGTTACACAAATGGGGCTAGAAAGGCAGCAGTGTGTTGCTCAAGAAAAAAACAAAACAGAAAAAGTGCCACAACCACCATCCTTTCCACTCACTATAAGCACACTTTCACGCTCTTTAGACTACCTCTGTTGCTATCACAGGTATATCTACGTTGATATCTGCAGGCAGTGTCACATGTTGTATGCTAAAGCTAATATGCCTACTCATAAATTCAGCATGTGCTCAGTTAATGTGAAGATAGCTTTATTTAAAGCATTTTTTACCCCGTTACATGCTGCCCACTTGTGGCATTCCTATAGAAAAAGCAACATGCAGAGACTTAATTGGGTCAATTATTCACAGCCCTGACACACACGGCAACAATTGCAGCAATTTCAAGTTGTGTATTCTGGACATCTGACGAGTGTGTTACTGAGTCCACGCATACAGACACAAGATAGTGGGCTGTCTCTCTCTGTCTGTCATCCCTCTGTCTAAAAAAAACAAAACAATTAGCTGAAACACAATAAAACACTTAGTTCATCACCAGTATTGACCCCTTTCACATTAGACACAGTCATCTGATCCACTGTTACTATAAAATTATTGATTGGTGCAGCTTAAAACAAGCCCATAATATTCACTGAAACTCTCAAACACATGTATCCAACTACTTAGTTCCAAAGTTGCAGATTTATTTTTGTAATGAAAATGATTTTGTCCCTAAAATTAGTACATTGTTTGCATTGTAAATTTACTTGGAATTACTGGAATGTAACAATTGGAAGCAGCACCCTGCATAACATATTTTTGCAGTGAAATCACAGTCGGCAGTATGCAGTGTTTTACATCGCCCTCCTACTGTTCTGTCTGAAGTGTGCCTGTGAGAGTTGCTCAGTTTAACATTGAACATTAAATCTTGTGATTTCCTGCCTCCGCCAGCCATCAAAGGAACACCTCTCTGCTGCTGTGGACCGCATTGCATTTCTCTGCCTTTCTTCTTTTCCTCTACCTCTTCCTCCTCCAGTATCCCACAAGCTGAAAGCAAACGCATGCCTCTAAAAGGGAAAGTCAGAAACGCCCTCATAAGTACAGCTGAAAAAAGTAAGGGGATTATTTCTACACATAAAAACACAAGGTTTCCAATGTCAATAACAAAGACGGTGCACATGTTTAACACACGTGTAGCAGCACAGTCGGCAAAAGAAAGTGTTGGCATTGTACATAATAGCCAAAAAACTGAGAAGTTACATTTATATGTTTCATACGAGTCATAGTCATGATAAAAATAATATGTTAATTGTGTTCCATATGTTCCACTCTAAAAAGGGTTGTTTTTCCAACATCTGACATAAGTAATGTAACTTTTTTACTGGACACATTAAGTCATGCTGTAATAAACATTTGGACAAAATAAAATTGTCCTTCGATTTTTTTTTAACAGACACCCCTGCATTTGCTACAAAGAGTGGTTGTTTATTTTACAGACATCTACGAAATATTGGATACTTTAGGGCAGAACATGATATTTTCCCAACCATAACCAAGTTTTTTTTGCTCCCAAAGAAAAATGAAGGTGTAACATATTGACTGAAAATGTACAGATATAACATATCCGTGGTTTGCAGAAATGTGCAATGCTAACACTTTTTGTGGCGATGGACTGCTAACAAGACAGAGTTAATTAGGGACAAAAAATGTAGGCTTGTATATTCTGTGTGTGTGTGTGTGAGTGTGTGTGTGTGTTTGTGCGCGCGTGCACAATTGTTAAAGACCTAATTTTAGAGTAATTGATAAACTGTTTGCTCTAGAGTCGATGACAGTCATAAATAAGCTCTCTCTGTGTGTCTCTGGCCCCTCATAACTCTTAATAGCACTTTACTCCTGTGTTTACAAAATGAAACCAACCGTTCAAGTGAATTTAAAACTGATGCTCAGCTGTTTTACACTCTCTGTCAGCCACTATCCGAGTGTGAGCAATTTCTCACAGAGTAACAGAGCTTCAGATAACACAATTTGAGGTTGCATACTTGTTTTATTGCGATGCTAAAATTAGGACATTTAACACAATTTTCAACACTGCCATCAACCCTCATATTCATTTTATAAAATGTGCTTTCTTATTCACCCTCTAACTCTTCATCAAATAGAATTCCCACCATAAATCCTCGGCAGCATAATTACGTGTTTAAATATTACTCCAGTCACACTGAATCAGGCACAAGGTTGCACTGCTTCATCCATTTTCACAACTTGGCTTTTCATAAAGTCATATGACATGATTGAATATGCCAGTGAAGCACAGAAAGGCAATTTTCTAAAGGGACTCAGATGTAAATTTGTATTACATATGATAATGTTTCCTATTAGGATTGAGCTTCGTTCCTTTTAGCAAATCCCACGAAAAATAGAACATGAATCACCCCATACAATGTAATTCCAATTCTGTTTGACATCCCAATTTCATTTGACCTCCGTTACTAAGAGCCTTCTATTGTAGACGGCGCCCCATAGTACCGTGTTACGCTGCTCCATTAATGTTTTTCATTTCTCCGTGTTTCCTCTGCCTTCAAGCGTAGAGCTAAACTGGTCCTGAATTAAATCTAAAACTGCACACTTGTATACATATTAGGAAATCAAACGACAGAGCACATGAAACCCCGGTTGCAAAGCTTGATTATAGATAGTTTTTGGCCAGATGACTCAATATCTACGTCACAGAGTGCATAAAGCAAACTGGTTTTGCTAAACTCAACAAACCCATGACTTTATTGGACAAAATCAATTAATTGCTCCAAAAAGATCAAATGTCTCTGTCAGCCGAAAAGAAAGTCAATTAAGTCCTGCAAGGTCAAATCAATATTTGTTCTTTAGGTGTGTACTTGTAATGGTGGAGCAGGGGCTTGAAATAAAAAGCTGGTATTTACAAGGTAAACCACATTTTAATGCAGAGACTTGGTGTTTGGTCATGATTAGCAGTCAGTTGTATTCAGGATCCTCTCAGCTGGTGTGTTAGAGCAGCCTGTTCTTATTTTGAAGTTGTCCACTTTTGCAGTGATTTTGGCATAAAATCCTGACGGCATCAGGTTGAATTCTATGTACAGTATGCTTTTGTTGCCTCAACAAAGCTAAGACTGTACCTGACTCAGAATTTTGACAGTCGAAACAGATTTGCCAGTTCAATACAATTATCAGATCATTTGTTTAGGGTTTTTTTCCCTACATAGAGTTTTAAAGGTCGAATGTTGCTCCGTGGGATGTTCAATGTGACAGCGTCAGCCATGTAATATAATAAACAAGCTAACAGCACTTACGATGGATAGCAAATGTGCAACAACATTTTTGTTGACACTAGATATCAAACACCTTACAGTGTGATCTCTCGTTCTCTCTCTCTCCATGCCGCTGCCTTCACTTCCGCATCTGCTTGTATCAAAGATTATTGTGAAAATCAAGAACACTCACTCCGCAGCAAAATCTGGTGACCAAAATGTCCCCAGGAGTACACTGCTCAACAAAAAAATCCCCTCAAAAAAAACGGCTGCACGACTTGAAGCTATCTTAGATGACTGAGAGGTCTCTGACTGATTATTCAAATCTGTGACTTTCAATAGGCAGCCTTAAATATAACCATGTGCTTTTGTCGCATAATCACACCATGTACTTTTGTTGACATCCTGGCACCTGTAGCGATATACAAGAACATCAAAAGCAGGTGCAGAATAATACCGAGAGCATAATATGTGGACGCAGAAGTCATCCACACTATTCATTCATTAAAGTGCTCTTTCAGTAGGCTCTACATCAGTGATTTCAGGGAAGTCGTGCGATCTACGTAATGATCCGACACACTAAGACAATTGATATGACATATTCCTGCCTGTTATTCGCCATGATGACTCAGTGTGGTGGCATAAGCTGAGAGCGCTGTGACATCATAATGGATTTTTAATGACCCAGTCATTCGTCTTGTTAAAGACCTCTCACTAAGAGCTCTCCAGATAACAGGAGTGGGTGGCAAGAGATATGTTTTTATAATAACGCACCGATCATTCTTCAAGCATCAACTCTACCCGTTTAATATGTGTGTTGCACTTACAATCTGCTATGAAATGAAAAGCAGCATTCACTAGTGTCTCTGCTACACAGTCTAAGTTTCAGTCATCTCCTCTGCTGAGATTTACCAGGCACACTTTTCTGTATGTGACATTCAGAACATTAATATAGCAGCAAACCCCAATGTGTATGTAAAGATATAGACGAGTAATGGCATCCTGAGCAGAGAATTAAGTCAAAAGACCTTTGTGTGTTGAAATCTGAGCTTCTTTGTGGTTTGTTTTGGTAAGCCAGTCTGGCCACACTTGTATGTTAGTGCATGTGTGCATCCCAATGGCTGGCCCAATGGCTCACCACTTTGCACTGCGCTCATACAACAGTTATTGCTGATATCGGGACAACGTCATCACGGAGGCACTTTGTCCGCTTAATGTCTCTCCTTTAAGCCGGCAAAGGATGTAGTAACAGCCTGAATTGACATCAGCATAAAAGGGACAGCTAGCAGGACAGGACCATGGATGGGTTGAATGTGATATTTGACATGTCATGTGTGCAAGCCACTACGAGGGATTTAAAAAGAAGCTAGCATTAATTGGCAGTTCACTCAAGGAATAGGAACAGCAGCCAAAAATTTACAGCAGTGAGGTTTGGGAGCTACTTACCCTTTCAGCAAAGGATGAGATCAGCCACCATATAACAGTGGCAGTAAATAATTGTTATAGCCAGGTTATACCATTGTTATTGTTTATAAAGTGCTACTGATGCATATGCTTTATGTCATACTAGAGGCCAATGCTGTTGTGTTACATATCACAACCATCTCGCCTTTTTTGATTCCAGGATGCTGGCATGCTATCTAAAACCATACACTGGAGTGGCAATATTCCCCGTTGTTTGGTTCTGTGAAAAAATGCAAAGTCGTCATAAAGACGGGACTTTGTGGTGGCCCTGTAGCAATATCTCTGTGTAAAAAGCGCTACTGTTAACTCTGTCAGTTGTTGTTTAGAGAATTGTTCCATATTGAGAAGCAAGCAAAGACAACTTATATCTTCTGAATTTCACATAGAGCTCCTTTTAACAGAGCAAGGTGTGATATCCAAAAAAGTTTTATATTTGTACTTTTTGTAGACATTTGAAGATCCAGTGATTCCATGATAAATCATATTCAAGGCTTTTAGAAATCTTTACAGATTAGAGCACTATTTTCTATTTGTAGTGTGTAAATGGTAAAACGACAATGTGTGTGTGTGTGTGTAAGCTTATTAGAGAAAAAATATTCTATATTAAGGCAGGCTGGGTGAATCATTATTCTTTGATAGCTGCCACAGCTATACCCCCAGGATACTGCAGAGGCTTCAGAAACTGGTCTGTGCTAGGGTGGTATTATACAGTAGATGACAGTAGATGACAGTGTTTGTGTGTGTGTGTGTGTGTGTGTGTGTGACAGAGAGAGACAGCGATTGAAAGAGGTTGTACGGTGACAGAGAAACACTACAGTCTCAATGAGTCACATCTCAAAGTCTCTGCATCTTTCTGACAGCTTAAGTTAAAGTTTTGTGTGTTTGTGTATGTGTGTGTGTGTGTGCGCGCGCGCGCATCTGTACGAGCATGCATTGAAGGAGACGTGCTGTATGTATGTGTGTTTGATGCAGTAAGTGGAAGGAGTAAAGTAAGGAAGGGAGAAAGAGTCTGATTGAGTCATACCTTTAACTCTCAGTCCAGAACATTTTTGTGACAACTTCAGTGGCAGAGAAGCGATGTGTACATCTGTGTGTGTGTGTGTTTATGTGTATGTGTGTATGTGTGTGTGTGTGTGTGTGTGTGTGTGTGTGCAGATGGTGCATGAGTGCATGTATCAAGGTATGCAGCATCTACGGGTGCACATAGTGAGTCGCACTGAGTCAGATCTCTGTCTCTCTGTCAGAATATTTTTGTGACAGCCTCAGTAGAAAAGAGACAGAGAGGTAAAGTGGAAATGACAGACTTGGTTTTACTTAATGCCAGCTCCCGTCCCTCTGGTTTGTGTGCGTAGGTGTGTGTGCCTGCGTGCATGTAGGTACTGTGTATTTGCTTGTGTCTTGCCTTTGTTTTTCACTGAAAGGTCCTTTAGCTTTCTGCAGACAACAAACAAAATGTTTGACAAACAAAATGTCAGTTCAGCTCTAGATGCGTTAGGGCACACAGCAGAGCGGATGTTACATGACTGACTGAAGTGATGACTTGCACTATTAATAACTTCACTTCTATACTGCACCAGCTCTTCAGACAAATATTAAGTGCTACAACATACACTTGTATTAATCAAGTCGTGGAAACATAAATCTGTGAACACACTCACACTGAAGGGACTAACCTCCCATTTGATGAAAAAGGCTGGTCCCTACGAGGTAAGGTAAAAAAGATAAGGTGTTTTTATGCCTCTACGACAGCAATAGCAGTTATGTTTTCAGGTTATTCATGCGTCCCATTCTTGTGAACGTGATTTCTCAAGAACATCAAGAGGGAATGTCTTTCGCATTTGGAACAAATGCCCACTTGGAATTGCCAATGAACTAATTAGATTTTGGTAGTCAAACTTCAAGGTCACTTTGACCTCGTGTTTTTCTTTGCCATAAACGTGATATCTCAAGAACATCTTTCTTGAAGAAGGGAATTTCTTCAAGTTTGACACAAACATCCGATTGGACTCAACAATGAACTGATTATTTTATAGTGATCAAAGGTCAAGGTCAGTGTGACCTTGTTCATCTCATTTTCATGAATGCGATATCTCAAGAAAATTTAGAGGGAATTTCTTTAAATTTGGCACAAACACCCACGTGGACTCAAGGATGAACTAATTTAGATTTTTGTGGTCAAAGGTCACCATGACTGTGTGTTTGTCTCATTCTTGTTAGCACTGTATCTGCAAAAGGCCTTGAGGGAATTTCCTCAGTTTGGGCATAAATGCTGACTTGGACTCAATTATGAACCAATTAAATTTGACAGATCAGTGGTCACTTTGGTGACCTCTAGGTCACCTGTTAGAGTTTAGGCCTCACCTGCTGATCAGTTCTAACCCTTTGCTGCCTGTCATCCCAATTCTCCCCCCCACCTTTCTTGTCTCTCTTAGGCCGAACTGTCAATATGGGATAATGGTCTTAAAATTATTCTTTTAAAAAAAAAAGTGGTGACCTTGTCCGTCTCAGTCTTGTCAACGCGATATCTCAACAATGCCAAGATTGATTTTTTTTTTCTTCAAATATGGCACAAATGTCCACTTGGACTTAACAATGGACTGATTACATTTTTGTGGTCCAAGGTCAAGATGACCATAACCTTACCATGTCATTCTCATTAACACAATATCTCAAGAACACCTTGCGCTGATTTCTTTAAAAAACACAAATGTTCACCTAGACTCAATGATGACCTGGTAAGAGTTTGGTGGTTAAATGTCAAAAGGTTTTTGTGACCTCACGAAACGGCTTTTGGGCCGAAGCTCAAGAATTAATATGCTAATTTTGACAAAATTTTACATAAATCACATAAAATTATAAAGTTTATTTCCAAAGAATAACAGGTCAACTTAACTTTGACATCATAACATTCTGCAAAAAAACTTGTCTGGCCATTATTCACTGTCACATCTCAGGAACAGAAAGGGAGACGTTTGGTCTAGTCCTAATCTTGGGTGCCCACCTTGAAACTGTGCTGATTGTTTAGGTCTTCTGTGCTGCTGTGTTGAAGATGTGTGTGTGTGTGTGTGCAGCATCCATTTTTTATATCCTCTTTGCAGCAACATTCAGAGTTGAAGCACTGTCAGCTGTCATGGCTACAAATGAGTCTGGACAGACATGGATGTGAAATGCAGCTTGACTGGTTGGTGGAGGAATACAGCCGTGCGTGGTAATTCTAGTTTAGTCAGGGTTAAGGGTTATTATTTTAACCCTTAGATTACTACTTCATGATCATGCAATCATTTTGAATTGTCATGACATGAGTGCTCACAAATCATTCACATGGGAATCTTTGCCTTATCGACTATACTTCTCATATGACATGATGCAGCATTACACATATGGTTAATGTCTGTGTCAATCTCGAGGGAATTTGCGTAATTCAATACAATAACCTCCCTTGGGGACAAAAAAAGCTTGTGTGTGCGCATGTGTGTATGTGTGTATGTGTGATTGTCTTCCCCTCCATTTTCCATGAGCCCCTCTCATGCCTTTAAGCATGAACTGGTGTAGTAACAAAGCTAACGACATGTCATCTTCTCTCTCTCTAACCATTTCTCTCAGCGTGTGCCTCCCCTCCCCCTCCCCAATCCTGTGGCCCCAGCATGTGCTGGGCAGCGGGCCTGCCAGGATCTTCCTTGCTTTTCCGTATCATTGATAATCGACCGGCTTGGGGAACGAAGGAGCGGAATAGCAGAGCAAATGCTACCCTGCCACTGCAGCTGCTCCTGGCTGCCACGGCAACTGGGGCAGAAAATCAGACTTATCGCTTTTGTCATAATCAGCAACGGATCGCGGTTTCCAATCTCTCCGACCCTCTGTGTCTCTGCCCGCTTTCTTTTTTTGTCTCCCGCTTCTGCAATGCTCTGATTTTCTTATTATTTCTTGATTTTATCTTTCTCAGGTATGATTTTGCAATGTTTTTGTTTTTTTTCCTCTCTAGCTCCCCAGCTCCTCAGAGCCACGCTGTTTGTTTGCATACGTGTGTGCATGTGTGTGTGCATGTGCAAACATACACCAGCTCTTACAGAGAGCTCTTTACCCTGAACCTTCCATTAGCACGACAGAAGTCTGCAAGCGCTTCCTCCTGGGAGTCAGTGCAGCATGAAGCACCAGTGGTGGCTCTTTTATATCTAGCCTGTGCAGTCCCTACAGTCTAGCAGGACAATGTGAGCTAGAGACAAACTCTTCACATTGTTTCGCTACTGACCTGCTTTAAAACACAAAACTTGCACACAAGCATACACAGTAAGACAGGGTTTGTTTTGGATCTGAACGATTCTCTTTGAAATCCACAATTCATTCTTTATAAAGCTGTGGTCCTCTTCACCTCCGTTGTCAGTCTCCCACCCTGACACTCACTCTCGCTCTTTGTTTCCATCTAAGACTGAGAAGAAGATTTAGCTTTATTCTCTGCATGCTGCAGAAGCTGGTCACTCAGCCATACAGGTTCACTGCTTATAGGTGACACTTTGCACCAGCCTTTCATTGTCCCCTTTTGTTCTAGTGATTGCTTGGATGCCTGTTTTCCTTTTGTGTTACGTAAATAATGTTGTGGACTCTCAAGGTGAAAAAAAGTTTTATAAAATATAAATAAAGTACTGGTAGATGAAGGAGGGACAGTAGGAGGGGAGGAGGGAAGGATAATAATGTGACATAACATCAGTATGACAAATGACAGCAGCTGAAGTCGCAGGTATTAGCTCTTGCAGTGCAGATTCGTAGTCTGAATCATGTCAGCTTTCTCTAAATCTTCTTGTGTGAAATTTAGCTGCTTATATGCTTTTACCACCATGCATAGATCCGGTGTCAGAGTTATCACGCCAGTGTGCCATAACATAGTTCATCACAGACTTATATCCCTCTCTGTTATGTCTTTATATGGAATTTCAAATGGCCACTTTCATTCTCCAGTTCCTGATCTTACCTTTAAAGGGGCAGCCCAGCCATTTAATATGTCACCTCCATAAAGGACAAAGGAAAAATGACTTGCAAATCACCATTTTTTAAAAACGCAATCTCAGCAGTCTGAGATATCCTGTATTTTATTCCCTATTATGCGTGAAGCTCCAGAAATCATGGATTCCACATTTCCCATAACAAGACTCAACAGCGTCTTTCATTAGACCCTCCCTGTTTTTTTTACACCTCCAATTTATAACAAAAGGCTTTCTATCATAAAGGTAATTTTCTCTAGAGAGCTATGTTCTCACCAGAGGCTATATAAACGGTGGACGTAGCTATTGTGGCGTCACCCATTGGTTCGCAGACTGCTGTTTGGATGTCTTGAATTTGCCATTTTGGCTGTTGTCATCTTGTATTTTTTGAGCCAGAAAGGAACGTATTTTGACAGGCAGAGCTGTGGAGGAACGAGGGTTGGAAGGTGCAACTGTGATATTACCAGACTGTAGTGATGCCTTACAGACAGTCTGTCACTCAAAGTGGTAACGCTCTTAATAACTTAAAGCCTCAACAAAATGCAAACGGTGGATTTATATAAAAATTCAGCCCCCATTCAGTTGTCATGAGTGTTAAAATTAGCTGACGAGATCAGAACTGTTTCTTTGTACCAGGCTGTAAACACGTTTATTTCTGCCGCATGGGGATTTACTTTATTTTGGAGCAAGCCTCAAATGGCCATTCAGTGCGCTGCAGTTTTTGGCATTTTCACATTGGCTTTATTTCACCTTAGCCCCAGTTATTGCCAGTTGGTTTTCACATGCTTTGCGAGCTTTCAGAAAACATACACAAATATGGCTGTACAGACAAAAGGAACCATCCATGTTGGAAGTGAAATTTGTGGGCTCCCCCTTTTAATTTGCAGTCATCCTAATTCTAAAGTCAAAATGACCTCTCTTTGCTTTCTCTGAGCGGTCCAAACTGCTGTTGGTTCTCATAAAGCTAGATATACAGAAACACACGTGTGTACACAGCCACAGGCGAATGCTCCTATTTCGGCTGTAGTTTACCCCTCTGTTTGGATTGAAAAGGTCACTGAACACACACTGGAGCATGACTGTTAAATGGTGGTGGGAACCATGGCGGTTTGATAAAGAGCAAGGAACACATTTGGTGTTAGTTTGTGTTGTGGTGTGTTGTGTGTGTGTGTGTGTGTGTGTGTGTGGGGGGGGGGGGGGGCACGCCTTTATGTTTTTGCATTAAGCACTGGACCATTAAGGTTAGCAAAAAGGGCAGCTGCGATTCTACAGTGATTGAGCAACATAACAACCAACAATATAAAACGCTGCATCAACATTCTTAGACAAAAACATGGCAATGCAATGCAATAAGACACAGATACAGTACAATAGAGTCTGGGAAATCACACAGATGTGATAATAGGATCCCATGGTGCTCTCTGCTACACTCAATTACTCTTTTCCCTCTCAGAAGGAAAGAAATGGGAGATAAAATGTAGATGAGGGTAAACACATTAGAAAGCTATTATGAACTATTAATGTAGATGGCAACACTGTAGAAATACAGTATCTTACTGGCAGGTTGGCTACAGTATAACACTGTAAATTTCACATTCTGCTATCGAATACTGTATTAAATTTAATGGGTATATACTATTGAAGTACAAAGGTAGTGACACTGTAAAATATCAGCAGGATGCTGTCAACTACAGCTGCCAGTAGCTAAATTCAATTTTATGGGATTTTTTTGTAGGTAAATATATATGAGATATTTACGTATGTACTGTATGTATGTCTATACATGCCCTGCATAAATATATATATTATTCATTTTCCCTTCTTACTTTAAATACATATTTTACTAATATTGGTATTAAGGTGATCTGTAGTTAATTTCATTCATTATATTTTAATTGCAATTGTACTTTATCAACACATATCAAATATCCTGCCATTAAAGTCAATAGAAAGAAAGAAAGAAAGAAAGAAGGAAAGAAAGAAGGAAAGAAAGGCATTTTCTGTTCCAAAATACTCACAAGTTTTGACAATTCTGTCAAAAAGAAGAAGCTTTTCACATTTCTTTCATAATTAAAGCACAGATTGCTCTCCCAACCTCCCCTCAGCTCTGACAACCTGAATGTGAACTCATTTTCTTAATTAACATGGATTGAGACTAATTACTGAAGTCGTCTGAAATTTAAAGACCATCCAGAGTCTGCATTTACCTCCAGCGTTGGATAACAAGACTGAAGCACTCACTGTCAGTTTGTGTGCACTGACACAGAAGTTTGTTTGGGTGTTAGATAAGCAGGGAGGTTGTGCCTTTTTTATGTGTGTGTGTGTGTGTGTGTGTGTGTCAGTGAGTGAGACAGGCTGGGTTCCCCGTGGGCAAGTCTTGGCAATAAGCAGAGCAAGTGATCAGGTGCCTAAGCATTTAATGAGATACACAAAGCCAGCAAAAGCAGCCAAGTGCCATGTGACCTGCATGTGTGCAGCAGAGAAGCATGTGTCCATGGTGATGATGAATGGAGCATCGAGCCCCATGCATTTGCTTGCGTGTTTGTGCGTGGGTGCAGAATGATTCACCTCGCAGATCTTCCAGCTGCTGTTTGCTCAAAATTAATTACGAGAGAGAGAGAGAGTCCATCTCCTTCACTGGCTCGCTACGAGATCTTTACGAGTCAAGTAACTGCGTATTTGATTGCCCGAATAAATGACACAAAGCAAATGAATGCGAGCTCTCTGCTCTCTGTCAGATGCTCAGGCTGTCGGACCTTTGCGCCCCCATAAATCCTCTCCCGTTCCTCACACACTATCAGTCCCATGCTAGTTGTCTTTTACACACTGACACAGTGATGCATTTTATTTTGCATGCGAGGAAAATAAAACTGCTAGGCCTGTTGTGAAGCCTGATTATATTCTTGTAGGTACTATTTCTCTCTGTTCCACCACCATTAAGCTGTAACAGAAGTGAACTGAACCGTAGTGGATGCCTCAATTTCCCAACAGTGTATGGAAACTCTCTGCAAGATCAATAACTATATCACCTCATCCGCTCGGCTCGCACAGCAGATAATTAGATAGATTGTGCTACAGTAAGTGCTCACCCTTGCCACTTTACCTTTTATCAGCGAAAGGTGATAGCATTTGAAATAACAACATTAAAAAAAGAAAGTACAACCAGCTCCAGTCTTGTGGGTTCACTTGTACTGGAATCAGTCTCTAATCAGGGTCCAGGATGCCCACATATACATTAAGGTCTCTAATCAGATTTGGTCTCAGGATGTGATGTGACTGTATTGTTCCAGTCATCTGGAATCTTTTTGTTTTCCACTCCAGTGCGCAATGTGCTTATGTCATTAGCATGGATTCAGTTTTGCTTGAGATAGTCTTTGTGCATATGGTCTCACTCATAGTCTCCTGTGACAATAAAGAGCATGGCATGTCTGGTAAGGCATGACATGACACGACATGTATAGTATAAGTGTGTCTGTGTGTAGCTGACTGAATGAAGCATCAAATTGCACTCTCTTGACAATTTACGATAATGTGCAGACTCACTGCCTATAAAAGAATGTGATGGGCTTCAGGGAGGAAACTTGCAGGTCATTGCTTCCTGAAAGATGATCTTAAACCATTTATCATAAACTTAAGTGCTTCACTACATCTTTGAGTGTTACTCATAAAGTAAAGTGGTGAGCAATGACGTTTGGTGTGATCTTTCGTTTGAAACTTTGGGTAGAAACTTGAGTTGGACCCTTGATGAGGTCATGCTCCTGTTTGCAGCAGGGAAAATGTGGTATTTGTCAACCTGGCCCACATTTTTCAATATTTTTTTTGTGTCTTAGTGACTCATGGGAACAACATTTTTGAATTTGGTCCAATATTGAGAGAGAGAACTGTGGCCAGCAGTAGTGAAACAGGCTGCAATCTCCACTAAGGGCAGATGCACTGCATGCAAGGAAGCTTTATTTTTATAGCACATTTCATAAAACAGGGCAATTCAAAGTGCTTTACAGAGCAATAAAATATAAAACATGTCAGAAGATAGAGATTTACAATAAAAAAAGGGTAAATAGAAAAGATATAAAAGAAAATAAAGAAAAGAAATAATAAAATAAAATAAAATACTAAATTATTTACATTTTTTTCTAAAAAAAAAACCATTTAAGAGTAGCAAAAGTGCAGACAATAAGTACAGAAATAAAAAGATACTTTAAATTACTTAAAATTAAGTTTAAAATAAGTTTGCAGTCATTAGGGTAGAGTAGATATTCAAAATTGACAGTACATGAGCTGACTTTGTCATCTGGAGTTGGATGGCATGACATCAAGGTGGGAAGCAGACCACTGTTCACATGTTTTTTACTGATACATCAAAAGCTTCTCCAGCTGTGATTTTGCCAACATAAATGTCTTTAAAAACCCAAAACTGATCTTTTCTACTATAGCCAAGTGTTTTTGTGCTATGTAAAAATGTAACGTATCTGAGGTTTGCAGACACCTGCAATGCCAACATTTTTTTTTTTTTTTTGGCAAATGGGTTGGTACAAGAGTGAGTCACTGCTTTTAAACCTGGTATTAGATTACTCTTCAAAGAAATACCTGGAGTAACAATTATTCATTAAAAGTACAGATTTCTTTCCAGAAAATGACTTTGGTAAAAATCATGTACTATAATATTACTTAAGTAAAAGTCATAAAGTTATTTAATGATGTTGTCATATTGTTATATCAGTGATATTTAATGCACTTAAGTGTCAAAAGTAATTTTATGAGATTAAAGCACCTTAGTAACCTTAATCAAAGTCATATTTTAAAGTTTTAACAACATCAGTTAGCCAATTTATTCTTTGGTATATGGTTGCAAACGACTTAATCATATTTGTATTTTGTAAGCATGTTAACAAAACAGAACTTGCACATCTCCTATCTTCATCATTGGCAAAATCTTCTTTGTGATGAAGTTAAGTCAGACTAACTTGGTTTACTGAAGTTGCTAACACTTGGGAAAAGCAATGTAATTCCACTTGTCATTTTTTTAGTTGCAGCAACTTCATAAAGCTAAATTTTAAGTAAACTTAACGATTACATACAAAGTAAACATAATTTAAGATTAATAGTTATATTTACTGTTTCCAAGATTATTTTAAGTAAGATCAACTTGTCAGATCTATCTTTTATTTATTTATTTATTTATTTATTTATTTATTTATTTATTTCCCTCTGGATAGGTACCAGATCTGTCTCCATCCTCTGACGGGCCAGCCCTCCTCCGTCCCGCCCTCAGTCAAGCTCCGCTCCGGCAGCATCCGTCTCTGCACCGGGACGCACACAAACACGGGAAAAGAGGCTGCGGGGAAACAGAACAGGCGACAGAAGAAGAGGAAGAAGAAGGGGAGAAAATCACACTTGCTGCTGCTGCCCCACATTGTGAAGGCGGTCCGTGTTCTACAAAGCCACCAACAACCATCTGTCCTTCATTATTTAAAGTGGACAGCACGGCGGTGATACTCCGGAGGTCCCACTCGACTGCTGAAGTGATGCGCCCTGCAGGACTGTGTGAACAGTAAAATGATTTGATCCTCGCTTTGGATACATCCAGTCGGTGCTGTTGATGATAAGACGGAGCATGAAGTTTGCGGTTGCGGTGTTGTGGTTCTCCCTGGCTCTCGGGAAGGCTACTATGCAAGGTAAGAACCGGGAAACACGTCCGTCTTTAAACTGTTGAAGCTGCGCTGCTGCCCGTTAGCATCTCATTTATCCAAACAAAGCGTAAATTGACTTGGCGTGCAGGAACATTTGAACCTTTATGATGATTTTGGAGCGTTTTGCGCGATCAAAACACAGCATCCCACCACCTCACAATCTCAATCTCACAGAATAAATGACCAGCGCACACAATCCTGCCCAATGCTTCTTAACAGGGAGAGATTTTTATAAAGAAGCTGGCATTTTGTAAAATTCAGATGTTATTGCACTTTTAACCGTGTGGGAGGCAGCAGGACAAAATGTTGGGGTCAGGTTAGAGGAGCACGTTCATGATTTATTAAAGAATAGGAGCGCAGCGCCCCCCTGGGGATGTGTGACAGAGCAGGGTTGGATATTAGCTCCAAGAGAACAAAAGAGGACAATAAAAACATTGAAATGAATGGGAAAAGAATTCCCTCACATAATAAAGCTGTGACTCAGGTATGGCCTTGTCATGAGAAGTAAAGAATGAAATATTGCGTCGCTGTGGGGTTGAATAGGAGATGTAGACACCTGGTTTAACTACTGTGTTTTCTTGTCTGTTTCTTAGTGTGTGTGTGTCTGTCTGTTTGTGTGTGCATATGTTGCTGTTAGCTTTCTGTTAAGCATTTGCACCACTCTAATCTTGAGATGGAGTGGCTCTTGGCAGCACATGCTGTAAATCTCTTTTGCTGAATATTTATGCTGCATATGCGTATATATGTGTGTGTGTGTGTGTGTGTGTTATTTGGGGGGAGAGAGAGAAGTGATAACAACTTGATGAAAATGATTAATCCACCTTCAGCGACCAATTAGCTGTCCCAGTGTCAGTCCACAATTAAGTCAATGAGGAACTGCATTTTAAACTGACACTGATCTTCCTGCAGAGGAATTATGCCAGCAGGTTGGCATGCCATGTCATGCTGGGATTTTAAAGGTTCAGTTCACCCAAATTAAGAAAATAGCAATTTCACTTACCTCTAATGCCATGCAGACATGTCAGATTTGATCTGGTCAGGTTTTCATCTTGTGCCGGTTAATCTTACATCTCATAAAGTGAATCAAATTTCCTTTGTGGCATTCAAAGCTTCCTGAAAGTTGCCTTAAAAATTCAACCACATTAATTTCAACCACATCTGGAAAATCCGCAAACCTTGTTTCCCATAGGAAATATGTCTTTGGTGGAAAGTAGTTCAATTCACAACGGCTAACAGCAAGTCTTTGTTGTGTATGTCTAGGTTGTGCAGATCCATTCCAATCACCCGAAAAGTGTTGGCATTGTATGTTTCTGCAAACCACAGATACATTACCTTTGTACGTTATTATCTAGGGGATATATTGAAATGTTAAGCTACTTTGTACGATTTGTAGGTGTGGTTAGGTTAGGCACAAAAAAATGTAGGAATGACCATGGTTTGGCATAAAATCCCCACTTTTGGTGGCACAATATCTGTAAAATAGAACGCTTTCATGGCACTGTACCCGGTGGTCAAATTGAGGAGTCAGCAAAAAAGACCCACGTCAAGTGGCTGAATAGCCACTGGGAACACAGCAACGACATGCTAAAACAATTCAATTCAATTCAGTTTTATTCATAAGGCCCAATATCTCACATCACAATTTGCCTCAGAGGGCTTTACAGTTTATGACATCCCTCTGTCATTGGACCCTCACAGCAGACAAGGAAAAACTTCCCTGAAAAACAGGGTAAAACTTGTAGAAACCTCAGGAAGAGCAATTGGGGGATGTCTCTCTTCCTGGATGCAACAGATGTGTGTACAGAACAGATCAACATAATGTTGACAAATAAAACACAACCAGTATTGTTGTTTGTTGGTCTGCAGCTTGGCAGCCATCTAGGTGCCACCTAGGTGACACACCATCTCCTCCACCATCTGATGCCAAAGTCAGCCTATATACTACGCCACTTTAGAAACACTGATATAATATGATATGAATAGAACAGAATGCCTTTATTGTCATTGCATGAGAAATGTATTGAACTGTGAAGTATTTGTGTAGAAACATGCAATACCCTTGCATGCATGTTCTTACGGAAACTGGGCTGTAATATCACACACATGCAGTTACCTCTGGTCATGTGATGCTCAGTGTCTTTGATGTTCACTGAGTATGTGTGAACCAGCCTGTGTTGGCATGCATGCTCACATGCTGTGCAGTAAATGCCTCAGAGGCATTATGACTGATGGGGTTAACTGCTGTGTAAAGTCTTGGCTCCCCCAGAGGTACCTGTCCTGTTGCATTGTGGGTATACCAAAGCGGAGCTGCAGCTCAGATTGTAGAGCTTGCTTCCATCTCTCTGTCTTTAGGATTCTCTCCTGATTCTTGTCTTCAGAAATGTCCCTCATCCATCAGATATCAGTGAGAGCTACAATAAAAAAAGGGCAAAACCACAAACTTAAACGGTCTTTTGTTTGCACAAGTATGTAAAGAAAAAAAGGGTTCCCCTCTGTTTCCCTTTCATCTTTTTACCCCTCTCAGTGGTACATCCTGCTGTTGTTCCACAGAGAACAGAAGGTAGCAGCAAGGTGACCATACTACTGTGTCACCCATGGGGTGTTTTAGATTGAGGAGGAGGCAAGGTGTTTGTTTGAACACTAGGTCACCCCTGTGTCTGGATCAATCATCTGCACACTGTAGGTTCTCTCTCTTACACACACACACACACACACACACACACACACAGGATGCATGCATATGTACAATGTCTTGTTATGCCCTCTCTATACACAAATAGATACACGCTAACACATCATAATTTCCCCACGGAGAATCAGCCTCATCCCCCCAGCTGTACCTTCTAATCAATACTATCCCCTTCACCTCTGCCAAATTGACCACACACACACACACACACACACACACACACACACATGCACACATGCACACACATACACCCACAGTCAATCAGTCTCTATCAGAGGGAAAGAGCGGGCTCCTGCAGAGGACTCCATCCCTGCGGCGTTGAGGGGATGGAGGCGACGAGTTGGGCTCCTGTCTTTTTGTTGATGAGGATCTTGAGGCAGAGCTTGCTTCCTGTGGAGATGGTAGATGGGATTCAGCTGACTGTTTCAAGCTTTTACAAACTGAGTGCTTTACATGGGATCTGATGCAATGGGTGGTAATGTGTCTGAATCTGAACATGCTGCGTACTTTAATTTCAGATTACAACACACTCAACAGGAAACCGGAGGAGACAGGAACACACCCTTAAGCACTCTGAGTTTTCTCATTTCAGACATGTACATAGTAATTGAACAGTGCACATGTATGTTTGTCTTATTATAATTCATTGAAGAGACCTTTAATTTAAACAAAACCATCAATTAATTGATTTTAACAGCTCCAATATTGTTCAGTAACCTTTAAAAACAGATCAGTAACCCACAGTGTTACACTGGATGACGTGTTCCTTCAGCCTGTTGTCACTTTCAGGTCATCAAATATAATCGCTTTGTCACGTGCTTTGATATTAACACCAAAGGCACACTGTAGCATCTTTATAAGATGCTCTAGGCTTCAGCTACCTATGATGTAAACCCATCTGCAGCAATGCTTGAAGCTGAGAGAAACTGACTTGTTAGAAAGAGCGAGAAAGACTGCATAGAGCCCGAGGGAGGGAAGTGGATGAGTAAAACCAAAGCAAGTCTTTTACCCAAGAGTCTGCACTTTGTGTCCCATGCAAAACTAAAAGTAAATGTTGTTTTAATATAATTTACATATGGTCATCATGCACTTACATCACATAACAGATGTACTTATTTTAACCCCCAACATGATCTTTTTTTCTGACCAGATAGTTTTGTTGCCTAAACCTTACTGCGATTGTTTCACAACATTAACCACATATCACAATCTGATTTTATCTGTGTGTCACATACAGTCACTAAAGGATGCTCTGTGCATCACTATGAGGTGCTGAGGGGTGTGAAAAAGTGCTGGTATTTGATGACCTATCCATATCCAAATATTCCAAATATTCACAAGAAATGTATATTCATTCACCACTGAAAAAAAGTTTCCAACAAATCCACAATTTACTCTTGTTTGAGTAAAATACTTGCTAAAAACTACTGTGCACAGCTGTTTTAGAACATTACTGAGCCTTTTATTAAAAATAAAATTGATCTGTGAGCAGCTGAAACAAATGGGCTTGGGGCCACAGACAGCAATGCAACTGCCAGAAAAAAAATGTTTGCATTGTGCATTTCTGCAAATGATGGATACATTACATTGGCATGTTATTATACTGTGCAATATCTAGTTTTAACAACACTGTGGTCAACATGTGGTTAGGTTTAGGTACAAAAACCACTTGGTTACGGGAAAAAAATGTTTTGGCTTAAAATCCCTGCTGTCGGGGGCACAGTCCTCAATGGAGGTGCAGGAATGTCTCGTTAAAAAACAGCCACTTTTCCTGGCACTATCCTCACTGGGAAAAAAAGTGATTGGTTGTACAAAACACCCACATTTGGTGTGTTAAAAGCTGCTAGAAACAAAGCAATGGCAGAAATTTTCTTTGTTAGTCTCTGATAGTGGTCTGCAACTTGACAAGTGTCTCGCCTCGAAGACATGCCATCGTCCGTCCCCTCCACCTTGTGATGAGAGTCAGCACATATATTTTGCCACTTAAAAAATGTAAAGTTATTGTATGTATTACATCACCTCACAAACATTGATATGATATAATGAAACATGCAAATGTAATTTATTCATGGTTTCCTGAAACGTACAATGCCAACGTTATCCTCTAGTGACCAGGCTACCGAAATACCCCCCTTCAAACGACATCTTAAACGAGAAATAACATACACACAATAAGATAACGATACGGCCATTACATTCTTTCTTTCATAAATATTAAAATTCAGTGCCAGAGAAATTTGTATCTCTGTAGTGTGAATTGTATGAGGTAATATATGTAGCATGTTGGATGAGAAGGGTGTGCTTGTGCAGTGCAGAACCTTGTGCTAAGAAACAAGCTGAAAAGGGAATTTGCTTTCTCCTTGCTATCTGTTTCTGTCTGTTCTCATTCCCCTTGCCCCACTTAACTTCTCCTTCTGTACCAACCTCTACCCTGCCCCCTCGCTCTGCCTCGCTCAGACACTGAAGGGAATTGCTCTGGGTCACTCTGTCTCACTCCTTCCCTTATCAGCTCTCTCCATTCCTCCACTCCATCCCCCTTGTTTGGGAGGCTGTTGATTTGAACTTCTCTTTTCTGTCTATCAGCCTCTGCCCTTGTTGCAGCAGTACCATTGGCAGTGCCCGATATCGTCCTCTTATGTAGTCGAATGCTTAGAGCTTTGAGTTGATAGTTACTGTGGGAGGCTCTGTTGTGAGGCTCACGTATAAATACCACATAATGCTCTGAGCATCCAGCAAATGCTGCTGTCATCTGCATCTCTCAGAGTGAATTACAATGAGTAACAGGGACGAGGTTTAGTGTCTTGCTGAAGGACAATTTGACGGAACATACAGTACAGCTCCTGAACGGCATGCTGGCTGTCAGAGGAATCAAGTCTGCAAACTTTAAGCTATTGAAGTGTTTTTGAACAGTCTGACTATAGACTTAATCATTCGTTTTTTCCGAATCAAACATGTATCTCGATTGTTTATTTCCATCTGAGGAGTTAAGTCGAACCAAACTGAATTACACATCATACATTTTTTATTCTAAATTTGCAAATCATTTTAGTGTGTTTCCTTAATTGTCTACGAAACATGTCTGATATCTCCCAGCTGTCTGCAAACACCACAGACTGGTGGCCGACGAAGTGAAAGTTCCTTCATCGCACCGTCTCCTGCTCGACGTGAGCATCACTCTTTAACTGACTATTATGTCTTGTGCCTGGCTGCACAAAGCGCTCCGAGCTCAGCTCGTCTCCCCTGGCAATTGTCCTGTCTGAGGTGATCATGTCAGCGTGATCATTTTGTCAGCCTTGGGAGCTTAGATGCATTCGCTCGGCCATGACCAGCTGTCAGTCCAGGGTTGACACTGTGTGTGTGTGTGTGTCTGACTCTAAGGCCTTGACTTAATTTTTCTCTCCACTTACTTTGGAGACTCTGGAGATGTGGTTGACTTTGTTCATGCATGACTTTTTCTCTGTATGTTCTTAAACATGAAAAAGATGAAAGACATTTATGTGCACATCTGTCTGTGCACATAAATATTACATGCATGTGAGGGAATTAGCCATATAATCAGGGCTGTTTTCATTATTGAATAATGCATTTTCTTTTCTTTTATGAATCAAATTATTTACAAAATGTCTAGAAATACAGGGAAAATTGCCCAGAGTCCTTGATAGTGCTCTCACACATATTGTTTGGTCCATTTTGTTGTTTGGTCAGTCCACCACTTTGGTCCAGACTAAAATATCTCAACAACCCTTAAATGGATTGTTAGCATTTTTTTTAATTTTTATTTTTTACTGATATTAACGGTACCCAGAGAATGAATCCCATCACTTTAGTGACTTTCATTCCTTGGCATTGTGAAGTTTTAATTTGTGCTTTTAAGTGCAGTATCTTGACAACAATTGAATGGATCGCCATGAAATTTGGCGGACCCTAATTTTACCCTCAGGATGAATTGTAATAACTTCAGTTTCACAGACATTTGCAAAAAAAATCTCAGTCCATCTGAAATCTTTGTTTTTGACCAAATACCTACAATTTTGAGATTCAGCTGCACTTTGTGTTTAGTTCACATGCTAGCATGCTTAACTAAGATGGTAAACATAGTGATGATAACACCTGCTGAACATCAGCATCTCAGGACTGTCATTGTGAACCTCACAGAGGCAACTCAACGTCTTAAGTGACAAGCAGCAGCAATGTAAGTCCTCTATCATTAGGTTTGGGAAAAAAACCTAGTAACAGTACCTGCATTTGATCCTTTTGGTACCTGGATCTAGAAAAAAAAATGGTTTTGTATGTTTTTTCTTCAAATTGATTTAATGTGGAAATAGCCCACTACTTTAGCAACTACAACCCATACAGGCTGCAGTGTGGTGAATTTGTGTCTTGTGTGTATGACAGTTACAAATACAGTTCAGCATTGGCAGAGATGGCAGTTCAGTATAGCAAGATGCCACCAAAATGTTCAAAAGTAAGCTATACTGTATGGTGGCCTTTAGGTGGCCTTTAACACACTTATAACGGATATTGAATGAAGTGGAACAAAAAACCACATTAAATGAAGTACTCAGTTGTTGTCGGTATCACTGGTATTGGTGTTCATGCTGGTATTGGTATCATAATTTTTAAATACTCAGCTGTATCAGTCAGTATCTGCACAGGATCCATTCAGGCACAGTGTTGAGTGTAGGTCTCTTTATGTTCTGGCTGAACTTACACAACAAATCTCATACACAATCATTGTAGTTGCATTCATCAAAGGGAAGAAAATAGACTTTAACGTTGTGTTATCAGTGGACACGGAAGTGTCACCAAGCATGCCGATTTTCCATGGAGCACTGCTCGCCTCCTCTCAGTGTCCAACTTAACCAACTGGCCTGCTCACACAGGACACGGCCAGCTTGCAGTTTGCAGCAAATGCTTTGGTGTTTATTTTAGCGAATCTGACAAGAGGACATACTAATAACCTATTATGTGTGATATAAAATATATATTAAATATGATTTGATTACAAGTGACCTGATTATGTTAAATTGTAGAATATGCATCCCATGCTTTTACAGCTATGTCAGTTGTGTTCTGCATCTGTATAATCACACATTTAGTCTTTTTAACTTTATAAAACACTTTCACAATTACTCAGTTTCAAAATTATTGCCAAAGCGTATTACTTAATCAAATAATCTTCTAATTTCAGCACTACTTCTAATCATATCCATAGCAATATTCTAATGAGCACTAACATTTTCTCCCTATTTTGTTCTAATCACTTCTTTCTTCTCCTGCTCCCAGCAGCTCAGGAAGACTTTGTGTCGCTGGCCGAGATGGAGGATTCCTTGCTGAAAAACGTTTTCAGTGGTTACCAGAAGTGGGTGCGGCCTGTCCAGCACGCCAACGACACCATTACCGTACGCTTTGGACTCAAAATCTCACAGCTGGTCGATGTGGTGAGGAAACAACATCTGCATATGCAAACACACATGTAGGAGGCACATAGCATGGAGAAATGTCAAGTTTTTTTAAGAGAGTGGGCCTTCTGGGCTGTGTCTAAAAGCACATGTAAAGCAAGGCTCATACATGCTTCATTACAACTGTTCAATTATACACATGCTGATGCACACACAATAACACAACACAAGAATGAATGCTTCCTTTGTGTAATTTATCATGGTCAAATGTCTTTGTTTTTAGCTCTTTCGTTATCATTAAGGCCAGTTTGTGCTGTCATAGTTCCAGTTATTGTGCTGCATTGAGAAAGGGAATAGGTTTATATAAAATGGATAATGAGCAAAATCATCAGGCTGTTTTTGTCCTAAATTCTCAGCAAAATAAAGATTTAAATTGCTATATATACGGGGCATTCAACAGATTTTGATTTGAACATCTACATCCTATTCGTGTGCAGCTGCCTGTGAGATAACTTTGCACTCTAAATTATATTGACAGAGGCAGGGCGGAGGAAGAAAAGTCAATAAATTCAGGCTGACCTTTGCAAAGCCGATCAGAAACTAGATGTAGCTGAAGCAAATAAAATAAAATGCTGAGAACATGACCTCAGTGTCCTCACTAGTAGCTCTGGCTCTGTCCATGCTATACATTATGTATCATATTAATATTATATAGATGAGGGTATTTTCAACCGTCTCTGCAGTGATCACATCCTGAGCGCCCTTGAGCAAAGTGGAACCAGACATCGAGGCTCTAATGCTTCCAGGAGACCAACGCAGCAAACAGTCTTAAGCTGTGTGTACCTGTTAAGGAAGCTCTCTGCAGAAATGAAAATTGGCTTATATGATGTGGTTAATAGAATCCTGTTATGGTCTTTTGAGAATCAGAGGGTTATATTTTTGGAAAGAGAGAGAGAGGAAGGCAGGAAGGGAGAAGGAGAGGAAGGAAAACTCACCAGAACTGAGACACACAAGAATATAGTGTACAGGAAAGAAGTGTAATTATTTTTGAGAGAATAAAGAGGCATGGAGGGAATAGAAAAAAGTCAATGAGAGGAATTGAGTTGAAATTGCTCAGAGGTGGCTCATCATCTGTTTAGGATGGTACAGAGAGTTACTGTTGAATGTTTAAGTTCAAGTGTGTAAGATTTAGGGAAGTTTAGTGGCATCCAGCAATGGGGATTGCAGATTGCACCCAGCTAAAACTTTTTTACCAGTTAGAATTCCTTCAGTTTTGATTGTTCAGGAGGTTTTTACCAGGAGCCAAAATATCTGCAGAGATCTCTTCCTCTCCTAAACGAATGAACTAGGTGATAAAGACCAGTAAAAACACTGAATAAAGCAGTGTCACATTACAAATTAGTGTTTCTCCTATACTGTTTGGCTTGTCAGAGATGTGACTCTTAACCCAACACCTTTTTATGTGTGCTCACCTTTATTCTCTGATAACTTAAGATCCAGACGTTCAGGAGGGTTTTTTTTTTTGTTTTTTTTTTTTTTTAATCCAGAGGCGAATTATCTGCAGAGATCTCGTCCTCTCCAAAACAAATGGACACTGTGATTTAATCTGGTATTTTTCCACCCCTTCTTGTCACTGAGGGGCTTCTAATTACAATGGTGACACCAAAACCTTAATGGCCCCAATCTAGAGCCAGTGTTTGGTTTGTGCATTCTGGGCTACTGGTGGTGCAACATGGTGATCTCCGTAGACAAGGACCCACTCCCCAAGTAGATATAAAGGGCTCTCTCTAAAATAACAAAAACACATTGATTCATGTTTTGAGGTGATTTCACCCTAAAGAAAGCTTAAGTATTATAATATATTATATATATGTCACCCGAAATCCTACACACTGGACCTTTTAGAGGAAAACACAACAGGTAACCAGGGCAACAGAAGGCTAATACAAAGACAGGAAATGAAGGTTAGGACTGTAAGACACAGACAGGGGTTGTCTCTTGAGGGAGGGCAACAGAGGAACTATACTATAGAAGCTACTCCAAGAAGAGAAGTGTGAGGATAAATGAGGAGGAGGATGAGGAGCTGAGGGATTTAAAGTGGCAGAGACAGGAAGAGAGTAAAAAGAAGAAAGGTTAAAAGAGAGGTCCAAAGTGGTCTTTCATGGCAGCAGAGGAAGTAATGAGGCCATCAGGCTGAGAGGAACCAAATCACATTTATTATTTAAACAAGGACACACACACACAAACGCACGCACGCGCACACACGCACACGCACACACACGCACACGCACACGCACACACACACACACACACACACACACACACACACACACAAAGCTGCTTCCACAACCCCACAGAGGGCCACATTTTGACTACATCAGCCTTTGATGTTCGTACTTCTGCCATGCTGAAATAACATTTAAAGGAGTGCCATCTTGTGGTAGTCTAACTTGACTACTGTGAATAAAATAATAATAAAAACATCTCAGATCAATTTTTGTTCAGATAAGATAGGTATGCAATCATGTTTGCCTCAGTGCTTTGCAGAAGAAGACAAACCGCAAAATCTATTCTACAGATTTTTAATTTTCTCTGGTTTTACTCTTTTTGTTTCTGCAAGGCTTTTCTTGCACAAAAACTCAACTTAAAACCTTTCTGACATCAAAGAAATCATCACTGTCTTTGTCTCCCCACTTCTATTCCTCTCCATATCTCTCTCTTTTGTATTTGTACACTATAATGTCCACACTTTGTATTGAGCAAATGAGGCAGCAGTACTTTTAATACTGTAGTACTGCCAGTGATTTTGGTCACGGAAGAGTAAATTGTGCTTCTCCCGCTCATTAAATGCTGTATATCCTGAAGCAATGCACTTCACCCCCGGGCTGTTCCAGTGTGCTTTCTCAGTGGCAAGCAAGACAAGCAATTAACCCACTTTAGAAAAAAAATCTTTCTTTTTAACTAGGTTTTAGTACTTTCCTTCATCCCACTCAACTCTTTGTCTCCAGCTTGTGGTTTGCTCCTCACCTCCTCATTAGCCTCTCTTATCGCTCACAGTGAGCACCGCTAAGATGTATAAATAGTGAAGAAAACTTCTTCCCTGTCTTCCCGCAGGATGAAAAGAACCAACTGATGACTACAAATGTCTGGCTCTGGCAGGTAAAAATTCTGAAGTGCTATTTTCACATCTGGGGATTCTTAAAGTGTGCAACATTTTAAGACCTCCATTACTGAGGTTGTTAGGTTGTTATGATGAGTTCATTTTAACACAGTTTGATATTGCATTCATCGGCTGCAATGTGCTATGATAGCCTATATAAAATGTGCAATGTCACACATTATGAAGTGTGATTTCACTGAAGGACTATTCGAGCAGAGCTCACAAATGTAATATACATATTTATTTCTTTAATATGCACATATTTCAAGAAATTGCAAGATATTTGAAAAGAGCTCCATATATTGATAGACTGTTGTAAATTCCACGTGTAATTGCTACTGGAGATATAAAATATGTTATATGATCTGGATTCTAATTTCTGCATAATATCATATTATAATATATTCCATAATATCTGCTTTGCATAACAATTACAATAAACTTACATCTGATTAACTGTCCAATTAATCCAAATAGTGAAAGCAATAACTGCATGTTTGAGATTTTTTTTTTTAGTTTTTTGTGTGTGTGTGAATATTATATCAGTAAAGAGTTTTCCTGGTAGTTTTAGGAACTTTATACACAATTCTCTGCATGCATTATATATTCATATTTAAATTTTTAACAATCATGCATACTTAATATGATTCTCTTTTGGACAGATTCAGTGTTCTCTTCTCCCCTCTTGGCCATCGCTCTATTAGCTCTTTGGTTCTGCAAAACACAGCTGGCCTTATCCTATGAGATTTTATTTCAAAGTTTTTTTTTTCTTGAATAATGATCTAAACTTTAAAAATAACAATTTAATTTTAGTATCTTACACCCCTTAAAATGATTTTGTTACTTTCTTTTGTTTTTTTTTTTGAAGTGGAAAAAAAAACCTGAAAAAAAATTGCTACTTACATACAATATGGTTTGAACGCTTGACACAAATCTAGTCTTTGAATAAACAATGACCTATTAAAATGTATAAGCAAAACATTTGATTCATGTTGTATACTATCATCTTCACTGTGGTGCTCCTACACTATCAATATCCTATTATGGATAGTTTTGGTTAGCAGAGTGAAGAATTTGTCTGCCGTAGTGAAGGAAATTGATGTAGCAGCTTCTAAATCTGATGAACCATCACGTAGCAAAATCATAAGAATAAAAAATAAATAACAATGACTGTTTCACATCTTAATAATAATTATTATCTTTAGAAAATATGCCTAAAAACAGGTGTGAGTGATTAATGTTGATGTTATACCCTTATCTGGGCAATATATCCTCCAGGATACAGAGTTTAAATACCTAATTATCAAAAATTGTGATAATACAAATAATTTTATTTATTAACAAGAACATATAAAATCATCTGTATAAAACAATTTTCTAAACAAAATTCCCCCCAAAATATAATGAACATGAAAAAACAACAACTGGTATGTCATGGCCATCGACTTTGTTCACGTAGAATTACATTTTGGATTTTGCTACCTATTATGAGTATATTTTTGGATGTTGGCATGAAGTCACTGACCTGAGTAGCTGATCACTGGTTTACTGAGGTACAGCAGATTTTGAAGCAGCCCCCAGAGACACAGAGAACACTAAAAAATTATGTTTTATGTCACACTATACTCCAAACTTAACAAATGAAGTTAATGTTGAAAAATAGCAACGCTCTCTTTTAAGCTACCCTATGTCTACTAATGTCTTATCATGTTACTATCACACTTTATTTATTTATTCAAAGGAGTGGGTTGATGTGAAGCTGAAGTGGAACCCAGATGACTATGGAGGCATTACATCCATCAGAGTGCCTTCAGAGACTATATGGCTGCCTGACATCGTCCTGTATGAAAAGTGAGTCATGCAGCTCTCTGCACGAATCATTAGCACATTCTGAGGCATTTCCCTGTCCTCACTGATGTGTCCTCCACTCGATTCGCCTCTTCTGTCCTCTTCCACATTTTACCTTGCCCGTTCTTTATCACTTGTCCATACCACATTACCATTTCACTTTTTTTCAATTGTCTCCCAGTGCGGACGGTCGCTTTGAGGGTTCCCTGATGACCAAAGCCATTGTCCGCTGGGATGGTACCATAACATGGACTCCACCTGCCAGCTACAAGTCCTCCTGCACCATGGATGTCACCTTCTTCCCCTTTGACCGACAGAACTGCTCCATGAAATTTGGCTCCTGGACTTACGATGGAAACATGGTGGATCTCGTCCTGGTGGATCACTATGTGGACCGCAAAGACTTCTTCGATAATGGCGAGTGGGAGATCCTGAATGCTACAGGAGTGAAGGGGAGCAGGAGGGATGGGGTGTACTGGTACCCGTTTGTCACCTACTCTTTCATCCTCAAGAGACTACCCTTGTTCTACACCCTCTTCCTCATCATCCCATGCCTTGGCCTTTCCTTTCTGACTGTGCTGGTGTTTTATTTACCATCAGACGAAGGAGAGAAACTGTCACTTTCGACATCTGTGCTGGTGTCGCTCACTGTGTTCCTCCTTGTCATAGAAGAAATCATCCCTTCATCCTCAAAGGTGGGTTTACTAAATGGGTAAAAGCTGAAGTTAATTTTAAAATTTTCTACTGGGCTCTGTATTTTAAATCCATCCTGCTTTTTCCTGTGTTCACTTATCGTAATTGTAATCTTAATTGCAGCATGTCCTAATTAACACAGATCACAACCACAGCCAGATCAATTACCCACAGCTTAAACTGCATGTCAACTCAATTAACAAAATGTTGACTTCAGATGCATCTTTGTCTTCTACAGAAAAGCAGACCGTTTAAGACAATGACTGCATCCAAAATCACTGACTAACTGTACCCTATACTCCACTGTTCCATATTTTCTCTTGGAGATTATTTTGGCATGTCTTGATGCCTTTTTGTCTGCAAGTATTGTACATTATCTGGGTACATTCAGCTTCTTCTTTTGATGCATTGGCAGTAATTTTTACTCTGTAGCATTTAGGATGCATTGGTTTGTATTGTAATGTATGCATGAAATCAACAACTACCTGACATAACTTTGTCACCTCCTTGGCTATGTCACCCCTTAAAAACAGATTTTATATCAGCTGGTTGTCATTTGGTTAGATAAAGGTTAAATAAATTAATACATGTCAAATCATATTTATTTAATTTAAAAAGTAATGAACCTGAAATTACCATGACATAACCACCACATTTTACTGTCTCCAGGTGATCCCACTGATTGGAGAATATCTGCTCTTCATCATGATCTTTGTCACTTTCTCCATCATCGTCACTGTCTTTGTCATTAACGTACACCACCGTTCCTCTGCTACCTACCACCCCATGGCCCCCTGGGTAAAGAGCCTCTTCCTTCAGCGGCTGCCCAGACTGCTGTGTATGAGGGGGCACACTGACAGGTAATACAGGATCAACAGTTGTTAAAGGAATGGGTAATTATTTGTAAAAAAGTGCTGCTTGCTATAGAGTTAGAGGAGCTTAGCTTAGTTTAGCAGAAAGAATGGACATAGAGGAGAAAGCTAGCCTGTTAGCTATGGAAGCAGTTTTTTTAGGCAATTAGCTGACAACCCAGGAAGTTACCGGTCCTGGGCAAGAAATACTCATTACACATAACCTTATTAAAACATTGAATTGTCATTTTTCGGTTTTCATGTGGATTAAACAAACAAGATATGATGTGTTAATTAGTGAGCTCTACAGGTTCTTTCAGACAGATTTTGTTACGTTTGGACATAGCCAGGCTTGCTATTTTCTTTTTTTCCACTCTTCGTGCTAAGCTAAGCAAACAGTCTCCTGCTGGTAGCTGTATATTGAGCATACATGCATGAGTGGTATCAACTCCCAGTAAGGAAGCGATTAAGTGCAAAATGTCAAACTATTCATTTAATATCTGCCAGTGCACGTTAGTAGATCATATCTAAAATGAATAAGTCAATTAGTGTCCATTATCCTCAGATACCACTTTCCAGATATGGAGATGCGCAGCCCAGAGCTGAAGCCCCGCAAAGGTGCGGGGAGGAGGGGGGCTCCTGGCCAGCAGAGAGGCCCAATTGCAGGGAAAGAGGACGAGAACCAAGCCTGGCTGGCCATGCTGGAGAAAGCCACGAGTTCAGTTCGCTACATCAGCCGTCACATCAAAAAGGAGCACTTCATACGAGAGGTGTGTGGGCAGACTTTGGATGAACGTTTGCATGCATGCAATATTAAAGCTTGTTGTTTGTCGAATGGATCTCATTTGCTTTATAACTACTTATCAAAATGACACAAAGTAGTTCTTGAATGAGGGATTTCATTGTGAAGAAAGTGCTTGAGATTGACACAGATTCCTGTGGATCTTTTATGTTTTGGTCATATCTTCCTTTTCCTTTGTCTGACTCTCCCTCTTTCTCTGTCTCTTTTAGGTTGTTCAAGACTGGAAGTTTGTGGCTCAGGTGTTGGACAGGATTTTCCTGTGGGCCTTCCTCACAGTGTCAATACTGGGAACTGTCCTAATCTTCACCCCTGCTCTGCAGATGTACCTCAGCACACCTTGATCAAAACACACGCACACATACACACACGCACACAAACTCATGAATTTGCTCCAACAGTTTGTTCTTGTTTCCCTGTTTGTTTTTTGGCTGTGACTTATTAATGAAGCTCAAAAAAAAAACCAAAAAAACATTCACACTCTGGGCCCTATTTAGATGATCTATAGCGCATGATCTAAAGCCATGGCGCAAATGCGTTTAGGGCGTGCCAAAATCCATTTTGCTAGTTTAATGGCGGATAATCTGGGCGTCAGAGGCAGCGCGCGTCGCAGAGGGGTTGTGTTTAGACTGAATTAGTGTGTATGAATTAACAAATCTGTGCGTCACTTCCCATTCCGTTTGAAATAAACAAGGTGCACCAGGAATTGGCGGATTGTAATCTAAATGACAGATTTGGCGAATGACAGATGTGAGAGATGTTCTGCTAAATAAACCGAACTGCTTGTTTGCGAGGCGAAGGCGCGCAGGCAGATAATTTGCGGAAGTAGTTGATATCCACCAAAAGCAGCAGAGGTAAAGCAGGCATGAGAGGACGTGGCGGTGCAGGTTCAGTAATCTTTTGGAACCTCCAGAACGGCCTTACAATGCAGAGAAGTGTATAGTGATGTGAGGAGGGGTAAACAAAGCTCGCCGCTCAGCGTAAAAATCAAGCAGCTGATCTCTCAGTGCAGGTGTAGCTGCTGGCGTATTTGGGTTAACTGGCATCGACACACGCAGGTAAGCCTCACGTCTTCCTATGTCCTGTAATGTGCCCTCATGTATGTCTAAGAGACATCCATGACGCATATCAATGTTGTGCAACACGCAAAATGCCACAAAAAAGCACCGACTTTGAGGGCTGTATTGTGATGTTCCACCTGATTTATCCAAACATCTGAACCGCATTGCAGGCGCATCTTGCTTCTGAATAACCCCCCCCCCCCCCCCCCCCCCCCAACCCCCCCCCCCCCACCCCCCCCCCCCCCCCCCCCCCCCGCCCCCCCCCCCCCCCCTAAGTAGCAGGAAACAGACGGCGCCTTTGACTTCAGACCAGTTTTTTATTTGGTCAATGGCGCATTGGCTTTCTGTTCCCTCAAAATAGTAATCCGCCATCAGTGCGTCTGACCACACCTCACTTCAAGACCGACACGCCCAGGGACGCACAGATGGCCGCAGGTACATTTGTCATGTAAAGGACCTGGGCACCAGGCGTGAATCTTTATATTTTAGAAACAAGCTTAAGCTACAAACGTTTACCTCCCTAAAGTTTGGCCTGAAGCCTGTAATGACTACTGTTAAACTGTGGTGTTCTGGATGCAACTTGTCATTCATTGTAAGGTGCATGCACAGGAGTGCAAATGAATGAAAGCAATAAGCCAGTTAGTGTAGCGTGTATGATTTGAATATTCATCTTTGTATAATTGTAACATTGTAATTATACATGCAACAAAATTCACAATATCACTCTAAGAATAATTACTTGTTTTATGTGTCACATGCACCTTGTTGTCCAGCCAACTGTATTCTACTGTAAGTGCTGTGATGATGATGACAATAAAAAGAGATTCAATTGGGGAAAAAAAAAAATCATTTTTCCACTCTTATTTTTGATGAATGCGTGATGCCTACAATTAAGCAAAATGGGCCACTACTCCGGAGACCCAAAGAGTCTGAGAAGTTAAAAACATGGTAATTTGTTAATTTGATGAACTGCAAATTAGTTTGGTAGTGCTGTTTATACCACAGAAGCATCAGGGAATTAAATGTCCGGGGACCTTAAGGTGACACTTGCATTAGTGCATATTTTTGAATAATGTGCAATACACATTAATTATTAAGTTATCCATAAATCCATCCAAGTTCCTTTGCCTGGCAACATTTTACATCTCCTCCTGGGGGATTGTGAGATTTTTGCCATCTTGGACAACATGCTATTGTATAAGTTTTTTGTGCTATTTTGGACGAAATGCTATAGTATGTCTTTTTATATAATTTTGAGAGACATGCTACAATATTATTTTTTTAATGCAATTTTGATGCTTGACTTTTTTGTGCTACTTTGAACGACATGCCATAGTATGACGTTTTTGTGCTATTTTGGACAGCATGCTGTAGTATGTATACAGTATAGTAGTAGTAGTATAGTAGTAAAAAAGTCAAATTTTGGCTAGGATATAGGCTAGTATATTTTGGCTAGTATATAGTTTGGAGAGATGTGTTTTAGTAAACAAAGCGAAAAATAAAGGCCAAAAGCGGCCATGTTACTTTATACTGTTTTAAGGTGCTTTCAGCTGTTTTTGGCACAAACATTTTGACATTTTTGCCACACTATAGCCTTGCTTCTTAGGCCATTTTTGACATGCTATATTATGTTGGTCTTTGACCATATTTGCACGTTTTAATGCTATGGTGTCTCTCAGCACGCTATTTTATGCTGTTTTAAAGTGTTTTAAGCCATTTTTGGGACATGTCAAATTTTGACATTTTTGCCATACTATAGCCTTGCTTCTTTGGTCATTTTTTGACATGCTATATTATGGTGTTTTTTGGCAATATTTGCATGTTGTAATGCTATGGCATGTCTCAGCACGCTATTTCATGCTGTTTTAAAATGTTTTAAGCCATTTTTGGGACATGTCAAATTTTGACATTTTTGCCATACTATAGCCTTGCTTCTTTGGTCATTTTTTGACATGCTTTATTATGTTGGTCTTTGACCATATTTGCACGTTTTAATGTTATGGTGTGTATCAGCACGCTATTTTATGCTGTTTTAAAGTGTTTTAAGCTACTTTTGGGACATGTCAAATTTTGACATTTTTGCCATACTATAGCCTTGCTTCTTTGGTCATTTTTTGACATGCTATATTATGGTGTTTTTTTAGCCATATTTGCACGTTTTAATGCTATGGTGTGTCTCAGTACGCTATTTTATGCTGTTTCTAAATGTTTTAAGCCATTTTTGGGACATGTCAAATTTTGACGTTTTGCCATACTATAGCCTTGCTTCTTTGGTCATTTTTTGACATGCTATATTTTGGTGTTTTTTGACCATATTTGCACGTTTTAATGCTATGGCGTGTATCAGCACGCTATTTTATGCTGTTTTAAAGTGTTTTAAGCTTTTTTGGGACATGTTACATTTTGACATTTTTGCCATACTATAGCCTTGCTTCTTTGGTCATTTTTTGACATGCTATATTTTGGTGTTTTTTGACCATATTTGCACGTTTTAATGCTATGGCGTGTATCAGCACGCTATTTCATGCTGTTTTAAAGTGTTTTAACCTTTTTTTGGGACATGTCACATTTTGACGTTTTGCCATACTATAGCCTTGCTTCTTTGGTCATTTTTTGACATGCTATACTATGGTGTATTTTGACAATATTTGCACGTTTTAATGCTATGGCGTGTATCAGCACACTATTTTATGCTGTTTTAAAGTGTTTTAAGCTTTTTTTGGGACATGTCACATTTTGACATTTTTGCCATACTATAGCCTTGCTTCTTTGGTCATTTTTTGACATGCTATATTTTGGTGTTTTTTGACCATATTTGCACGTTTTAATGCTATGGCGTGTATCAGCACACTATTTTATGCTGTTTTAAAGTGTTTTAAGCTTTTTTTGGGACATGTCACATTTTGACATTTTGCCATACTATAGCTTTGCTTCTTTGGTCATTTTTTGACATGCTATTTTAAAGTGTTTTTGACAATATTTGCACGTTTTAATGCTATGGTGTGTATCAGCACGCTATTTTATGCTGTTTTAAAATGTTTTAAGCTGCTTTTTGGACATGTCAAATTTTGACATTTTTGCCATACTATAGCCTTGCTTTTAATGATATGGCGTGTCTCAGCATTATTTTTTATGCTGTTTTGAGGTGGTTTTGGACATTTTTTTGGACATTCTTAATTATGAGGATTTTGGTCTTTTTTGGCCTTTATTTCTACTTTGTTCAGTATGAGGCTTTCTCTACAATGTACAATATATCATTTTCAGCCATTTTCATGACATTTCAAAATTTTACATTTTTGGACATACTATACTTTGGCAACACGCGTCATGTTGAAAAAAGTCAAATTTTGACACGTCATTTAAAATGTCAAAATAATCAATCAATCAATGAAAATGACATATTATACCTTGTACAGATGCATCATAGTATACAAAGTGGAATAAAGGCCAAAAAAGACCAAAAACCTTATAATTTTGCATGTCAAAAAAAAATGGTCAAAAATGCTATAGTATAGTATGGTGAAAAATGTTGAATTTTGACATGTTTTAGAAATGGCTGAAAATGACATATTATAGCTTGTGGAGATGCTTTATAGTATACAAACTGGAAATAAAGGTCCAAAACATCATAATTCAGCATGCTAGAAAATTGACCATAATCATCATAGTATAGTATGTGGAAAATTGTCTAATTTTGGCATGTCATCAAAATGGCTGAAAATGATGTTGTAGCTCGTAGAGACACGTCCTAGTGTACACAGTGGAAATAAAGGCAAATAAAGGCCATTAACATCATATTATAGCACGTTCCAAAAAATGGCCAAAAATGCCATGGTATGGTATGGAGAAAAAATATCAAATTTTTACATTTGGCATTTTGACATTTTTACAAATGGCTGAAAAATCACATATAGAACAGCATGCGGAGACATGTCATAGTATCCTAAGTTGAAAGACAACACCCACAAACGTAATAATATACAAGTAGCATGTTGGAAAAATGCCTTAAAACGACATAGTATAGTATGGCAAAAAACGTCAGATTTTGACATCTTGAAAAAAAATGCTGAAAGTGACAAAGTATAGCATGTTAAGACGCGTCAAAATAAAGCATGTTCAAAAAATGGCCAAAAACATCATAGTGTCAAGGATCCGCAGCTCTCCTCTTTAAGAGTCTCTGTCTCTCCCCATACGCAGACAGTCCGAACAATTAAATGCCGCCTCAGACCTACAAGAGCATGGCTTGTTTGAGAGGTAAGATATCTTTTCTTTTTGAGTGATGGATATCTAGTAGCGTTTACTTTTCAGTTGACCAGACCAGGAGAAAATCCCTTTACCACTTGGTCTTAGGAAGTGTCTCTGGTCCGTCCTCTCTTGGGGGATCCAGGGTGGCTCAGGGAGTACCTCTGGTACTACCCTCCCTTTATTTTTGTTAGTTTATTCACTTGTGATCAAAACCAGGCAGCAGACAGTTCGCTTTGTCCAGAAACCTGTTTCTTTTTTGTTTTGTTTTGTCTTTAAGCCACTCACCAGAATCTCAAGGATGAAAAGCAAACACCAAAGGATGGTAAAAAAGGTTAAAACTGCTCGAGGCAGGCTTTATTCAAGGACAAAAATGTCAAAGCGTTAAGCTAAGATAACAGTTACACTCCCTTTCACAGGAGCTACACAAACCATCTAACACAGTGTCTAGGCAAGATAAGACAAAAAGCACTCACAGTGATCTGTTGTACCTCTTATTTGGACGTGCATCGTGTCATCACTCTCTCCACTCCCCTCTCTCTCCTCATTGGCTGGACTTGGGGTGGCGTGTTCGAGTAGAAACTTCGTCCTCCCGCAAGGGAACTTCCGTTCCTCGGCATGTGCTTTACTGTTAACGGTTGCTCAAACGGCTAATGGTGCTGATTCATAAAAATGTTAAACATGCTCATGAGCCAGGGTGCAGCCCCTTGCATGTTCATGAAGGGGTTCATTGCCCTGGTAGGGAATGAGCTGCCGGGGTTAGGATCTGGGTGCAAGTTTCAGTACCTGGCTGATCTCCCAAAATATAGCATGTTGAAAAAAATGGCTGAAAACAACACATTATAGCATGCAAAGACACGCCATAGTATAGCATGTTCAAAATACGGCCAAAAACATAATATAGCAGGTCAAAAAAATGAATGAAAATGACATAGAGTAGTATGGAGAAAAATGTTGAATTTTTATGTCGAAAAAACGTCTAAAAACGACATATTATAGCTTGTAGAGAAGTTGTAAAAACATCCAAAAATGTCATAATATAGCATGTCGAAAAATGTCCGAAAACAGCATAGTATAGTATGGCAACAAACATATATTATTTAATATTTATAATATTTTGACATGTTGAAAAAAAACGCTGCCAGTGACATAGTATAGCATGCCAAGACACGTCATTGTATAGCATGTTCAGAAAATGGCCAAAAACATTATAATATAGCATGTCCGAAAAATGGCCAAAAACAACATGGTATGGTATGGCGAAAAATTTTGACATGTCGAAAAAAATGTCTGAAAACAAAAAGTATACTACAACATGTCTCGGCATGCTATGCTAAGTTTAAAAAACAGCCCAAAAACATTGTAAAATAGCATGTCGAAAAAATGAATGAAAACAGCAAAGTACAGTATGTCAAAAAACGTCAAAATTTCACATGTAGAAAAAAATGTCTGAAAACGCCATATTATATCTTGTCTAGACATGTCATAGTATAGCATTTTCAAAAAAAAAATGATAAAATGGGCGAAAACGAATGTCGAAAAATGTAAAACTTTGACATGTCGTAAATGGCTGAAAATGACGTAGTATATAATGTCTAACACATCATAGTAAAGCAAGTTAAAAAAAACTGCGAAAAACATCATAATATAGCATTTTGAAAAAAAGGCTGAAAATGACATAGTATAGTATGTCGAAAAAACATCATATTTTGACATGTCAAAAAAACAGCTTAGAATGACACGTCACGACACACTATAATATGACTTTTTCTTGTGACATTTTTACAACATACTGCACTGTGGCTATTTATTTGATTATGATTATTATTATTATCATTATTATTATTATTTATGACATACAGTACTAGAACTTATTTCTGACAATTTTAATGATATACTATACCATATCTCTTTTAAAATTTTGGTACTACACCAAGGTCTTTTTATTATGTCTATTTATTATTATTATTATTTCTTTAATTCTACTTAAATAATTACCTTTAATTAGAATTTATAATGGCAAACAATAATATGACGTTTTAAAATAACATTTCTGTGTCATTTTGTACTATGTCTTTTTAAAACATGTTTTATGAGAGACGATGCTATGACTTTTTTATGACTTTGTTTAGGACACACTATACTACAACATTTTTGTTGTATGTTTTATGACATACTAAGACTTTTTTTAGAGCAATTTTTACAGCAAACTTTACTATGAATTTTGAATATAGTTTTTCCAACATAGTTTACTGTGACTTTACATGACATTTTGCAGGAGATACTTAACTATGATTTTTTTTCCTATTACATTTTAACAACATAATATACTATGACTTATTTCTGAATTTTTATTTATTTATTTATTTTTATTACAACATACTATAATATGACTTTTTATTTTTGACATACTATGCTATAACTTTTTAATGCTATTTTTAGTTAACATTTTGGTAGGCATGCTATACTATGATTTTTATGCTATTTTGGACAACATGCCACTCTGACTTTTATGCTTTTCTGAAACACATACTACACTATGACTTTTTCATGTAATTATGGGCGAAATGCAATACTATGACTTTTTACACTAGTTTGAATGACATCCATTTCTATTTTTTTTTTAATGTTATTTTTGACAACATGCTATACTATGAGTTTTTAATGCTACTTTGGATAAAATACAATACTATGAATTATTTAATGACACTTTTTACAACATACTTTTACTATGACTTTTTTTGTCACTGTTTTGTGTAATTTTTACAATATACTTAAGTATGACTTTGTTATTGCATTTGTATAACACACCATAGTATGACATTTCCATGAAATACTATTGAATGACTTTCTTTGACATGCTATACTATGGCTTTTTTAGGACGTTCTATCCTATCACTATTTTACTGAACTATTGAAGGCATTGTATACCTTTGACTTCTTTTTTATTACACTTTATAAGACACAGTACTACACTATGACTTTCTATATGACATCTTCATGACATAGGATAGTATGAATTCTTTCTTAGATCTTTTAAGACATCCTTTTCTTTGACTTTTTTAATTACATTTTTGTGACATAATATACATACACACAAGTTTTTTGTGCACACCTGCACAGAGGCAAACACAGTAACACTCTAACATTAATTACAGGCTTGAGAAACCAGAAAGGTTTTGAGCTCAGCTTTAAATTTAGATGCATTTCTCACAGATTCCAGCTCAATTGTCAGATCATTTTAGAGAAAATAGACTGTGGACCAGGTGGATTGGATCACAGGTTGTGTTTTTGACTGTAATGACATAGTATGGCCACTGAATGGCAGCAAAAATCTCTCTTTTAAAGAGAGCTGCTTTTGTTTAAATTCTGCTTCACTGCAATAGTGACATGACAACAACAAATTATGTGCGGTATATGAGAACCCAAATAACAACTTCAAAAGATAAGAATAGATACTTAATTCAGCAGGGTACCATGGTAGAGATCAATTTTTGGATAATGTGACCAATTCATGATCATATCCTAAACAAAAAACAATATATCTTATCTCACAGCATCAGCCCAAATGAGTAGCTTCATGGGAGAAGGCGTAATCTCTAACAGAGCAGTGCAAACACACTGTACAGGTGGAGGGAAAATAGAATAAAATCTTGTGCAATAAGGTCAGATACTAAATACTATCTCTATGAAGCTTATAATGTCCACCTTTTTTAGGAAATTATATGACAGTAACACTTAAAGTATTTAAAAAGGAACAGAAAGTTAAAATAATGCAGAAATCAAAAACAAAAAAAGACAGAATAAATAAATAATAGTAAGAGCTGGTAACATAAATAAATAAATGTGTCACCCCTCTTCAAATTAGCTCTACTCAAGCCTTCCTAAATTGTTGCTAAAGGGCACATCATCAGTAGTAATTATAAGAGGAGACAGTGGCTAAATCATTTCCCCCATTTCATTCCTCCCAACCGAGTTTTTCTATCTGAACTGCCAACCTTCCGGTTATTAGCTGCTCTTACTTTCTTGTCTAGCCTTCAGGCTTTTGTCACCCACCAAATTTGTTACAAGTGGCAGTCCCCGGTGATATCGCAGCGTTGTGTGTGCTTCGACCTAGTTTTAGGGCAGACATGAGTTTGTTCTCTGACTTATTAAAAATGGCTGGCATGCTTAAGTGAGAGCCTCTCCCGTTTCCCCTGCACTTGAACAGTCTGACCTCAGCCCACTCTTCTATTATTCACAGCTACAGATCTGACTCAGGCAGACAGGTGTGTGTGTGTGTGTGTGTGTGTGTGTGTGTGTGTGTGTGTGTGTGTGTGTGAGTAAGTGCATGTCTGTGTTCAAGAGAGACAGAATGAGAGAAGGGCATATTGTGTGTGTGTGTGTGTGTGTGTGTGTGTGTGTGTGTGTGTGCGTGTGCGTACATGCGTGTGTGTGTGTGACACAGACACACTGTGACAGAGGAGGGTGTGAGCCCCTCAGGATTCCATACAAATAAACAAGCTTTCAGGTCTAAAAATCTGTGACGGTCTCTGAGACACCCAAAATGTTTTGAAGAGAGCCAGCAAAAACATATTTCATGTACTCAGATTCTCTAGTGCTGCTGTGAAATTTATAATTTACTACTACTAAATATAATGAAAAAAAAAAAGTATTTGTATCAAAAGAGCAAAAAACTGTCAATCTAATGCGATTTCTGTATTAAACTTTCTTGGACCAAAATCAAAGCCTCACCCTAATCTTGATAAAAATCTAATTATTTGATTTTAGCTGATGGCTGGTGAAAATGTCATTAATTTTGTAAGTGTTTAGTTATTACTACAATGTATGACTTCATGATGGCATGAGATTAAAAAAAAGTCAGGGGATCACTAAAAATAGTACTTATTCTAACACAGATTGAATTATTTTAACTTAATATACATTTAATACAACATACTTACATTAAATTCTGCTATGTAGTTACATCTACATCAACTAACCCAAACTACGACTTTTTTCCTAAACCTTATCAGCAGGGGCATTAATTTAGGAAAACAGTCCTGTGGGCCTGAATAGATACCCATGTGAGCACACAGGGTGTATAGTTTGGAGGACTTGTTGTATATTCTGAAACCTCCTGAAAAGATTTCTTGTGAGCAAACTAAGATTTTAAAAGTCAAGAAAATTTACAGATCCTTTGAAATCTGAAGCAACATCACTTCTCTTGTGTTCTTTTTTTTAAGTTTATTTCATATTGTAATGAATTGTAATTGTGTTGTTCATAATATTGGCCATGTAATGTTAAAAACTGCATAATCATGTCTTTCATATGGTGCCTAGATGAAGTTTCAATTTCCTACTCATGTCTTCACAGCACATCCAGCATCACTCTCTTACTCGACCACACGGTCACGGTGCACGCACACAAGGCACTGAGCTGAGAGAGGATGAGAAAAAATGACAAGTCTCCCTGCATGCTCTGCAGCATTTGTTCGGTTTGCTGTCACATCTCTTGACACCATATTTGCGAAAACAAATAGCAGAAAAGTTCTGCCACAAAACTATATTGTTATATACACCTGCACATTTTTAAGTGGGTACGTGGAAATCTAGATGCTTTCTTGGTGGGAATACAGCATGTACTGTACCTGCGCATCACAAACTACACTACTGGTCTGTACTAAGTTTCCTGGCAATCCATCCAGTAATTTGTGGAATTGACCAGCAGACTGACAGACAGTATAACAATGGTATCCTTGGAGCCATGCAACAGAAACAAGAGGAAATGTCTGTATGGAGTCTACATATACTATTATTATATTCATATAGAGATTTTGACTGAGTTGTAGTGGTTGCCTTGTGCCACAGGGCAATTGGATCCATCTGAGTGAACATTATTTACTAAGCTCAGCCCTATACACTCTGAATCCAACCTGACCTGAATTTATATATCAGGTACTGCAATTTAAAGTCAAGCAAATTGAAATACACAATAAAAACTCATTCTGAGCAACATGCAGAGAGAGTGAAGAGTTGCCTTTGTTTAGTATCGACTTTGGATGTGAATACTTTATTTTCTGTGACGCTTGTGTACAGCTCCACTAGCAATGAACAAGAAAAGATTGAAAAGGTGATTATGGGAGCACTCTGGGGATTTTTTTTTTTTTTTTTTTTTTGGTTTGTTTGTTTTGTTTTTGTTTATGGCATGACTCAATTTTCTGCTTCACATCTGTTATCACTGCTGTGAATTGAAGCTCATCTGGATGGAAAGACTGAAACATACATTCTGTACAAGGTCAGTCTCACATACATTCTTAATGAAGCAACCCCAGGTTGTGCATCATGGGGAAATTACAGGGTGGGGTCCAGACTCTGTGGCCGCAAGCAGCTCTGGAAGAGAGCTAATCACGCATCCAGTTACTGATTGAACTGCCAGGAAAACAAAAGCAATAAGATGACTGTATCTCACCTGTGCTATCCCCAATAACGTCACAAACACAGACTGTGCGTGTGTGTGTGTATGTGTGTGAGCCTTGTCACTTTCTGGCTACATGAGTCAAACTGCCAGTAGCACTCTAGCAGTGTGAAAAGGTTGTTGTAGGTTCTACAAAACATGCTCTGTTGCTCACTTGAACCTTCCCATTTTAAGGTGTGATATTTTGTTTCGAAGAAAGCAGAACCTGATTTGAGCACAACCTTGACCTTCTACATCCTCTACAAATCAAGGTACACTGTCTGAGTGAAAAGTTTTATAATATTTTTGCTCACTTAGACACAAGATGAGACAACAACTAAATGGTGAAGCATTTAGCTTGACTTAAGCAGTTTGCCAGAGAAATGACTCCAAATATATGCAAATGTTGCTTCTCGCACGCTGGATGTAAATAGGCACTAGTTTGTAAACACAGTTCCTAAATCATCCATCCATCCATTTTTGTCCGCTAATCCAAGGACGGGTTGCGGGGGCAACAGGCTAAGCAGAGCACTCCAGGCATCCCTCTCCCCAGCAACACTTTTTGGTTCCTCCTGGGGGACCCCAAGGCATTCCCAGGCCAGATGAAATATATAATCCCTCCAGCGTGTTCTGGGTCTGCCCTGGGGCCTCCTAGCAGTAGGACGTTCCTGGAACACCTCCAGCGGGAGGCGCCCAGGAGGCATCCTGATCAGATGCCTGAACCACCTCAACTGACCCCTTTCGAGGCGAAGGAGCAGCGGCTCTACTCAGAGCTCCTCACGGATGTCCGAGCTCCTCACCCTATCTCTAAGGCTGAGCCCAGCCACCCTCTGGAGGAAGCTCATTTCAGCCGCTTGTATCCGTGATCTCATTCTTTCGGTCAGTACCCAGAGTTCATGACCATAGGTGAGGATTGGAACATAGATAGCTCTTTCTTCTCCATGACAGTCTGATTGCAACTCCTGCATCACTGCAGATGCCGCACCAAACGGCCTGTCCATCTCACACTCCTTTCTACCCTCACTCGTGAACAAGACCCCGAGATACCTAAACTCCTTTGCTTGGGGCAGCAACTCACTCCCCACCCAGAGGGATGAGTCCACCATTTTCCAGCAGAGAACCATGGCCTCAGATGGAGGTGGTGACTCGCATCCTCGCATCACTTCACACTCGGTTGCAAACCGCTCCAGTGCATGCTGAAGATCACGGTGTGATGGAGTCAAAAGAACCACGTCATCTGCAAAAAGCAGTGACTCAATTCAGATGTCCCCAAACCAGACCCCTTCCTCCCCCCTGGCTGCGCCTTGAGATCCTGTCCATGAAAATCACAAACAGGATCGGAGACAAGGGGCAATCCTGGCAGTGGCCAATACTGACTGGGAACGTGTTTGACTTCATGCCGAGTATGCGGACACAGCTCCCACTTTGGTTATACAGGGACCGAATGGCTCGCAGAAGCAACCCTGGTACCCCGTACTGCCGCAGTGAAGGACGTGAAGGCAAGGTTCAGGAGTTCCTCAAAGTGCTCCTTCCACCGTTCGACAATGCCAGAACTTCCTTGAGGCCGACCGAAAGTCCTCCTCCATGGCCTCCCCGAACTCCTCTCACACCCGAGTTTTTGCTTTGGCGACCTCCTCTGCTGCAGCCCTTCTGGTCAACCGTTAGCTGTTCACTGTTTCCAGAGACTCCCAGGCCTAAGAAAGTCTGGAAGACCTCCTTTTTCAGCTTGACGGCCTCCTTTACGTAGGCCTCCTTTCCAAAGGACCCGCTGGTGGACACCAGCGGGTCCTTCGGTTGCCTTAATGACAAGCACCGACGACCTTCTGACCAAAGCTTCCTTCAGCCGCCTCCACAATGGAGGTTTTGAACAAGGACCATTCAGATTCCACGTCCCAAACCTCCCACCGGGATGCACGAAAAGTTCCTCTGGAGGTGTGAGTTGAAGATCTCACAGACAGGGGCCTCCGCCAGACGTTCCCAGTTCACCCTCACTTCATGCTTTGGTTTACGAGGTCTGTACAGCAGCCTTCCCCACCACCTGATCCAACTCACCACCAGGTGGTGATCAGTTGCCAGCTCCGCTCCTCTCTTCACCCGAGTGTCCAAGACATACGGCCACAAATCAGATGATATGACTACAAAATCGATCATTGATCTTTGGCCTAGGGAGCTCTGGTATCAGGTACACTTATGAACATCCCTATGCTCGAACATGGTGTTTGTTATTAACATCAATGACTGGCACAGAAGTCTAACAACAAAACACCACTTGAGTTTAGATGGGGTAGGCCGTTCCTCCCAATCACGCCCTCCAGGTTTCTCCGTCGTTGCCTATGTGAGTGTTGAAATCCCCCAGAAGAACTATGGAGTCCCCAGTCGGCACACTTTTCAGGGCACTGCCCAGAGACTCCAAGAAAGCTGGGTACTCTGAACTGATGCTGGGTGCATATGCACACACGACAGTCAGAGACCTCTTCTCTGCGACTCTCAGTCGCATCGAGGTGACCCTCTTGTTCCCTGGGGTAAACTCCACTCTCCAGGGGTATGGTTCCAGAACCAGTGCTGTGCGTCGAGGTGAACCCAACTATATCTAGTTGTTACCACTCAACCTCCCGCACCAGCTCCAGCTCCTTCCCTGCCAGAGAGGTAACGTTCCACGTCCCTAGAACCAGTTTGCGATGCTGAGGATTGGCATGCCCCGGGAACCCGCCCCCGCCTGCTACCGGGCCCCATGGGCAAAGGCCCAGCCACCAGACGCTCGCCAGTGAGCTCCCTCCCCAGGTCTGGCTCCAGACAGGGGCCCCAGTGACCCCATATTGGGCGAGGTACCCTCTACTTTTGGCCTCCACCAATGACTGCATATAAAAATGGACGTGTCTCATATTCCTCCCACTGTACAAAAGTGAAGCAAAAATATCCATATCATGTCAGCTGACATCTTATGCTGGTGATGTCTTTTAAAGCCTTTGCCACCAGCTAGTACAGGTTTTGTTTAAACATTCGCACCAAAAACAACTTCCTGCTGCTACCTGAAAACTACTTTATGAAAGCAGTGTGAGTGAACCTTAAAATAATGTTGTGGTCCACACAGAAAAACAATGAGCTTTAGCTTCATAAAGCAGAGGGGAGGGGGCTGTAGAGTCAATTAATAATTGCCATTTCCATTATTATTTTCTTTGGCAGTATCTGCTTCACACCATTTCATTTCCCATGCATGTACAGTACATTTAGATGTAACATGTTGAAGTATGCTGACACATATGCACTGGCATAAGTGTCAGCACGCACCACATGTCCAGCCGAGCTTGATGATGTTGTTTATGATATTTATGGCATGGGCTTGAGGCTGCCGTGTACTGTATATGTTAATGTGATGTGTGTGGTAAAGGGAGGGAGGGCTCTTTCAGTTGGACTACAAAAGACAACACAGCACTGCACTGTAAATAAACAGGTGTACACATAAGTACACACATAAGCCTGCACTCTCACAAATACACACACAGGACCAACTCCAATCCCTGCAGGCTCAGCCAAAAGGACATTTACTTAATGTGAGCTGATGGCAGTCTACATACATGTGCAGCACAGTGTCCAGACTGAAGCCAGAGGGAGACAGAAAGACAAGGAGGGGAGGTTGGGGTTCCGCACTGAGGTTGGAGTGAATGGGAGAGTGATAGATAGTGAGGGCTTGAGAAGCGCTGCAGGCGTTCTCGTAATGGTCTGAGGACATCACAACATCTGATGCTCAAACTGCAAGAGAACAAAACAGAGACATGAAATAGGAAACAGACGAGGAGGAGAAAACAGACAGGATGATCAACCATGAATAAGTGTGTACAGCAGATGGGTAGAGGGTACAAGAAAGGAGACAATGGCAGGAAGTGAGAGTGGATGACTCAGAGAAACACAAAAAATGAAAAAGAACAATAAGACGATGATGCAAAGATGACAGGGGTGGCGCGTATGAGCAAGCTTAGATCATCAAAGCATCATCACACCAACAACTTGAAGCATCTACATACTAACGAGGCCACAAACTCATTCCCACACACACCTGCACATGCAAACACAAAGCAACATCTCATGTGACTGCAGTGTAAACGGTGCTGCCCTGAAGATGTTTCTTTCCCGCCAACAGCACCACACCGGAGCTCAGGCTGTCTCATTAGAGGTAATTACGGGATGCAATATGCTTTAACAACTGGCTACATGCACCAAAATTCACCACACTGGACTGCTGCCAAGCTGATTAAAGACACGTTCAGTGATGCGTGCTGACATGAATTTATTTATGACTTAATTCATCATCTGCGCCACTGCTGCGCAGAAATGCTTGGAACTCAAAATAGCAACATATATTGTCCTTGTTATGAAATGTACAGTACAGCAGCTGATATCCCTGATTCTAAAACTATTATTTAAGAGGGAAACAAGGTACAACATAGAGCAAAATAATAATGTGCAGATTGATTGGGCTCAACAGCTTTCTTTTTGCCACACAGTAATATTTATGACTTTTCTGTGGACATTTCTGTAAACCACATTTATATTTATAGGATGATTTTTCTGTAATGATTTCTTCAAGGATGGAGACACCCGTTGATCAATCAATACACATTTAATACAAGTATAAATATACAATTATGATAACAATTACAACAAATACAAGTATCTAATTAAAGATAAAGGCAACGGTGAAAGGGCCCTCGCACCCCACGTATGTCGAGGTAGTGGTGAACTCCAGCTAAAGCTGTTCATTTCTGTGAAAGTCGGATAATGCACGCAGAGAGTTTGGACCCTGGAGATATTTCATGATGTTGTACTTCCAGTGCCCACTAGCTGGCACTGGAGGGCACAAATAAATTTCATGTCATCTCAGTGTATGTCATTTGTAGACCAAATCATGACAACTTCATTTAACTTAATTTCTAAATCAATTAATTAATTAATATTAAAACAAAAAACTAATTGGAATGTTGAGTTTGAACCTTAACCAGGGCAGGTATGTTTTACGGGCTGCCTCCTAGAGAAGAGTCTGAAGAGCAACTTAAAACATAGTTGAAATGTCTCAAGGTATAGCTCAGTACGTTATAGGGCTTGCCTGGAGACTATGAGATCATTGGTTTGAACCTCACCCAAGACAGGTGAATTCAGTTGTCCAAAGCAAAGAGATATCTTTAAGGTAAAAGACAGGTGAAGTGTCAGATGCATTGGCTCGGTCTGTTAAAACACTTACTAATAAACCATGAGATTTCAACTTTAGGTTTAGCAGAATGTCGAAAACACACAAAGTGTGTGGAGGGTTGGCTCAGTGGGTAAATCAGGTGGTTGGTGTGCCTGACATAGCTGGTTCAAGTCCTGCCTGAAGCAGGTGAATTTGGTCTTTCATTGCATAAATAAAATCAAATATCAGCTGATAAATCTGTCTGCTCTGCTGATAAAAGTCATCAATGACATACCTTGCAACAAACATTTAAAAAAACATACAATTGTCTCCTGGTCTCCTGAATTTTCATATGCTGAATACTAATTTTCCCTGCCAAGAACTTAACTGATATATAAGTCAGGTCAATAATCAACTGAGTTTTCAATGCATGTCACTACCGATACTGAGCTAAAGGGAATATCCAAAGTATGCAAAGTGTACAGAGGTTTGGCTCAGTGGTTAAATCAGGTGGTTGGAATGCCTGAGATTGCTGGTTCAAGTCCTGTCTGGGGTATGTAAATTTGGACTTTTATTGCATAAATAAAATCAAATATCGGCTAATATATCTGTCTGCTGTGCTGTTATAAGTAATCAATGACGTATCTTGCAACTAGCACTTCAAATAGTTAAAAAAACATACAATTGTCTCCTTGTCCCCTGAATTTTCTTATGCTGAATACTAATTTTCCCTGCCAAGAACTTAGTTGATTATCGACCTGACGCATATATCAGTTGAATTTTCAACAGATGTCACTGCCGACACTGAGCTAAAGGGAATATCGAAAGCTTATAAAGTGTCCAGAGGTTTGGCTCAGTGGTTAAATCAGGTGGTTGGTGTGCCTGAGGTTGCTGGTTCAAGTCCTGTCTGCAGCATGTGAATTTGGACTTTTACTGCATAAATAAAATCAAATACCGGCTAATATATCTGTCTGCTGTTCTGTTATAAGTAATCGATGACGTACCTTGCAACTAGCACTTAAAATAGTTAAAAAAAACACACAATTGTCTCCTTGTCCCCTGGATTTTCTTATGCTGAATACTAATTTTCTCTGCCAAGAACTTAGTTGATTATCGACCTGACTCATATATCAGTTGAGTTTTCAACATGTCACTGCCAATACTGAGCTAAAGGGAACGTCGAAAACACATTAAGTGTGTGGAGGTTTGGCTCAGTGGGTAAATCAGGTGGTTAGTGTTCCAGAGGTTGCTGGTTCAAACCTTATCTGGGACAGGTGAGATTTGATTTTCAGCATGACTCATACATTGGTCGAGTTTTCGAGAGACGTTACTGCCGTTACTGAATTTTGCCTTTCAACACCATATGACCCTTATATCATCAGAGCAGACATATATCAGCCGATATTTTGTTGTATTTATGCCGTAAAATATAATTTTGATGTAGACTCATACAGTTTTGACACTGATTGTTATATTGCAAATGAAATTTGTGCACGTAAGTTAAGTGATATATTGTTTTGGCCGATAAATTAAGTCAAGTGGTCCTGGTAAAACCAGTATCGGCAGATGCGTCTGTCAAAATAAAAAAATATCGGCCTGACTCATATATCAGTTGATTTTTCCACAGACGTCATGGCTGATACTGAATTTTGCATTTTAACATCATATGACCCTTATATCAGAAGAGCAGATCAATATATCAGTCGGTATTTATTTTATTTATGCCATAAAATACAGTTTAGACACTGATTATAATATTGCAGAACAAATTAAGGCACATAAAGATGAGTGATATATCGTTTTGGCCTATAAATCAAGTGAAGCTGTCCTGAAACAGGAAAAACCAGTATCGGCAGTGATGTCTGTCGAAAACACTACTGAAATATGAGTCAGGCTGAAATTTTGGCAGGGAAAATCAGTATTCAGTCTATGAAAATTCAGGAGACAGGGAGACAATTGTGTGTGTTTTTTTTAACGGTTTTAAGTGTTTGTTGCAAGGTACGTCATCGATGACTGATATAAGCAGAGCTGACAGATATATCAACCAATATTTGATTTTATTTATGCCATAAAAGTCAAATGTCACCATGACACTTTGCATGTTTTCGACGTTCCCTTTAGCTCAGTGTCGGCAGTAACATGTTGAAAACTCAACTGATGTATGAGTCAGGCCGATAATCAACTAAATTCTTGGCAGGGAAAATCAGTATTCAGTATATGAAAATTCAGGAGACAAGGAGACAATTGTGTGTTTTTGTTTTACAAGATATTTTTCACTTTAATGATAGAGCAGCTGTAGAATGACAGGAAATGTGGGAGAGAGAGGGGGAATGACATGCAGGAAAGGACCTTGGGCCAGAATTGAACCCGGGCAGCTGCAAAGGCCTCAGCATACAGGGTGCACAGTCTAGCAGGTGAGCTATAGGCCACCCCACAATTATTTTTTTTAACTGTTTAAGTGTTTGTTGCAAGGTACGCCATTAATGACTTATATAAGCAGAGCAGAGAGCTATATCAGCTGATATTTGATTTTATTTATGCCAAAAAAGTCAAATGTCACATGTTTCAGACAAGACTTGAACCTGCAATCTCTGGCACACAAACCCAATGATTTACCTACTGAACCAAACCTCCAGACACTTTGTATGTTTTCGACGTTCCCTTTAGCTCAGTATCGGCAGTGATGTGTTGAAAACTTGACTGACGTATAATTGTGCCACCCCACAATTATATTTTTTTTTAACTGTTTAAGCATTTGTTGCAAGGTAAGACATTACTTATATAAGCAGAGCAGACAGATACATCAGCTGATATTTGATTTTATTCATGCCATAAAAGTCAAATGTCACCTGTTTCAGACAAGACTTGAACCAGCAACCTCTGGCATACTAACCACCTGAGTTACCCACTGAACCAAACCTCCACACACTTTGTATGTTTCCGACGTTCCCTTTAGCTCTGTATCGGCAGTGACATGTTGAAAACTCAACTGATGTATGAGTCAGGCTGATAATCAACTAAATTCTTGGCAGGGAAAATCAGTATTCAGTATATGAAAATTCAGGAGACAAGGAGACAATTGTGTGTTTTTGTTTTACAAGATATTTTTCACTTTATTGATAGAGCGGCTGTAGAATTACAGGAAATGTGGAAGAAAGAGGGGGAATGACATGCCCGAAAGGACCATGGGCCAGAATTGAACCCAGGTAGCTGCAAAGGCCTCAGCATACAGAGTGCACACTCTAGCAGGTGAGCTATAGGCCACCCCACCATTACATTTTTTAAATGTTTTAACGGTTCGTTTCAAGGTACGCCATTAATGACTTAAATAAGCAGAGCAGAGAGCTATATCAGCTGATATTTGATTTTATTTATGCCATAAAAGTCAAATGTCACCTGTTCCAGACAAGACTTGAACCTACAACCTTTGGCAGACTAACCAAGTGATTTACCCACTGAGCCAAACCTCCAGCCATTGCTTTCAATGTTCCCTTTAGCTCACCACTAGGTGCTCTGCCCTAATAAACAAGGACAACACAAATGAAGACAAATACAAAGACCAACTAATACGAACTATAAAATAAGATGAGTACAACAAAAAACAAAACTTATGCTTTAGTGAGTTGTGCAGCTTTTTAGGCACCAAACAAGAGTATTTTGTAGCAACCTGCTGCTTTTTCACACATAAAAAATTGTTGTTTTAGAGACATTGCTGCATTTCCTGCTGGGATTGTACCCCTAAAACTGTGTTTTTGAAGACAACACATGATCTTTTATATTTATAATATGATGCTGCGTTTCTGGCCAGGAAAGCAAGTGTTAAACCAAGAAATTGTTGCATTTCCAGTTGACATGCAACAAGAAAGGGGTATTTTTTTCACCTAAACCTAACCACACATTAATCCTAGTGTTGAAACGTAAAGTGAAGTGATAAAATTTTAACATATCCGCTGTATAATAATGTGTGAATTTTTGCTTCGGTGGTTTGCAGAAACATACAGCACCAACACTTGCAAAAGACGAAAAGGCTGCTAAAAGTGAAGAGTTTGAAGAAGAAAAATCCCACAGTAAAAAATTAACAAAGGCAATATTATTTTCAGGCGCCCACCTGAACTTTAATAGTACTCTTTTTGAAGGAAATTCTTTATTCCTGCTCAGATGCATTAGACTAACTCAAAAAAGGTTAACATTTAACATTTGCATGAGCAAAAAAGTTTTCCAAAGTTGCAGTGTGTTGGGATTTCCTGCGTCCTTGCTCATCCCTCCTTAGTCATAAGCCATAAAGCTGATGAGGATGAGCCCGAAATGACTTGAGGGGACAAACATTGACGAAGTTGACGGCATTGCGCAGAAGCAGCCAGCGGACAGGTGGCTGTCATCATCAGCGCACACGGAGGAGACAGGAAACGCGCAGAGGACAAGCTCGACATGTTTGATATAAAGATACAGCTGAGCGCGGAGAGAGGGGAGGAGAGCGGAATCCAAAGTGACTTTTGAGGTGACGGTCGCGTTGGAAACAAGGAGACAGACGGCATCGTGTGTGTCCGAGAGAGAGAGAGAGAGAGAGAGAGAGAGAGAGAGAGAGGGAGAGAGAGACAGTGAGAGAGAGAGAAAGAGAGAGAGAGAGCGCAGCAGCACCAGCAGTCTGACAAAGCTGCGCTCCCTCTAAGTTTGACATCCCCAGCGGGCTACAGAGGGAGTTGTGCTCCGTCGCTGCCATGGAGCCTCCGAAGTGTTTTGGATCTGTATTGATTGGATTTTACCTGTGGGCGACGCTCAGCTGTCAAGGTGGGTCACTGATGGAGCCTTCAGTCTGTTTTCTGTCTGTCAAAGGATGCAGAGACTGACAGAAAAAGCTGCAGCCGCGCACCTTTTCTTTGATATGTTTGACTTTTGCGCATCATTTCCATCAACATTTGTCAGAAAGATGAGAGCTGCGGTTAAGACAACTTCGGCTTAGTCTGGCTGTTCATTGCACATCTGGTGTGACAGAAGCATCTGTATGCACAACTGTCAGGAGGAGTAGATGTTTCTTAGGAAAAATGTAGTATTTGGTCAGAAAGACAATTCAACCCTTTAAAACCTGGAAAGACGTCAGTGTTCTTGTGCTGCGCTCAGACGCCTTTTACAAGCATTTAACGTGAGCAAATAAAAAGATGTGGAAAAGGCGATCAGCGACGTGGCATTGAATGCCCCACAAATTCAAAAAGAAACAAGTAAAGTTGATGAGGAAATGACCTTAAAATTATCTTTAAAACGTGTGAGAGAATCATTACAAATATTTCTGGGATAAAATATCAAGAAAACTACATTTATAATTATTATAATTATACAATTAAAATAAGGTTACAGAAAAAGGATTTATTAGTATTAATTTTAGTATTCGTTCTTATTTTATTCCTGTTTTCGCTATTTTACGTTTCTTTCTGCTAATTTCTGGTAGTTTTCTTTCTTTACCTTTTTTTTTTTTTTTACCAATTTCTTGCTAATTGTTAATTAATCTGCTCATTGCCTTTTTCCCCATGCTTTTGAAAAAAAAAAATCAAGCCAATTGGCTCAGGTTTCTAAGGGTAAAAGGAGAGCTCAAAGCATAATCATCTTCTTTCATTTGTTCCAACATTTTCTATTTGTGTTGTTGTATGTTTAAGGCTGCTTAATCCCTTAAGATCACCACAGTTTAATAAATTGTTATAATATTTAATTTACAAGCTTGCAGCACATGGTTAAGTAAATGTTTGTGTGCACGCATGCGAATGAGCCTTCTTTAATAGTCCTACAACATCTGGCCCAGAATGGGCGTCCCGGTGGTGATGCACGAAGCCCACTGGGACCGCTCATCCCCTCAGTGTAATCTGCAGCTAAAGGATTGTTAAATGCGTGACTACATTGGAGCAGAGAAGACCCTCAGAGGAGGTTAAATCTCTGCAATATGTTTGAATCCCAGTGATTTACATTTTAGACTCTAAAGATGTATGTTTTAAATATCCAAAGAGAGGTCTCCAAACGGAGACACATCTGTATGAACTCCAACATGCACACAGCTGAAGGTAGAAGTAAAGAGGCTTCTCTATGTGCGTGTGGCCTCACATATTCTCCCCACAGATAGGAGAGTGTTGAGGAATAATATGAGTTAACTCAGTAAACAGGTGCTCTAGCAGGTGTACTTGTTTGTACTTAATGACAACATAGAGATGCAACTCTGCTAAAACACAGAGTCAGATGCTCTGCGTTAGATTCCTAATCACCTTATGTAAACATGTTTGAACCCTCTAGGAAAATGTCTGGAGTGCAAAGCAGATTTCTGCCTCTTGTATCCCTCAGTAAAGTAAACGCTTTCCTTCTTTAGTGTCTCATTAGAATCAAAAGATGACATTTTTCCCGATGTTAACATGAATAGCTGTTTGTCCACCCTCTTTTCCAGACACAGTCCCTCCAATTAGCTTTTCAGTGTGTCAGATGTACTCTGGACATAACGTTGCCATTACTCACTGAACATGTGATTGGATGAATTTGCAGTTGGTAACAGATGTTTTCAGTGATTGCTGTTGGTAAGATCTTTAAATCTAAAAAATAACAACGACAAAAAGACACATTGGTCTATAAGTCCCTTACTGTACACTCTAGAAGTGGCTGAAAGATGAGCTTAAAACTATTACTTGCTCAAACGAGGGTGTAATTTCTGTCTAATGATTCTCTGAAATGTGTGTCCCAGTTTTAAATGAGCAAAATCATTTTTAGCTACTGCAGTTGATTGGGAATGACCCTTGCTGAAAGCATCAGCTCAAAAGACAGTAAATCTATTATTGAATGTAAATGCATGCAAATGATGGGTCTGTATCCAGGGTGACTGAGACACAAGTTCTTCTTGTGTGTACTTCTCTCAATAGTAGCTGATGAGTTGTAATTTACTATTCAATGGCCTCAATTACCCTGATGTTGACTTTGAATTTGCCCACTCCACTGATTTGACTGATTTGTCCACTATTGTGACAGGAAACAGCAATTTCCTGGTTAAAATAAAAGGCAACCCATTAATGCTGCAAAGGGAGTAACAATCTGCCAATCAGCTCCACAGTTGGGACTAACGCCATTGTCAGGTGGTGCACCAGAACCAATGAGTATAATAACAACAATGGTGAGTACTATATGCAAGACAGAGCTGCTATTAAAGCTGTCGACAAGTCTTCTCAAAATCCGCCAACATTTTTGTACTTTTCATCATTGTAGACTTAAAATTACTTAAGATTCAAGTGGAGAGATTGGTCTCTATTGAATGGTTATGGGACATTGACTTCCACATAGAAATTTGTTAAAATGGACACAATGACTGTCATTACATGGACATGAGATACTCATTTATGAGACTTGACCTCAGATGAATAATAATATTGCTTCCTGTCTACTGGATGTGTTTTGCTAAAAGGTTTCAAGGAAAGTATTTCAGAACAAATAATGCTGCACCACAGCATAAATCTGAAGCAAATATGTAACCACTAAAACTTGCATGATGCATGAGACTAATCTGCATTTAAGAGTCACATTTGTGCATACTCAGAAGAAATGCTCCTTGGAAAATATTTGCACAAGCTAACAAAGTGACCTTGTTTGATATTCTCTAAGAAAGTAAGTCAGCCCAATCTGCTCCTGTTCTACTGACTTTTTTTGGCCTCTCAGATTCTGGATATGTTTCGATCTCATACAGATACCAGTGAACCAGCTGCTTTTCTGTGCATCGATTTTAAACTTTGCCAAGTCACCTCAATGTTCAGAGTGCCTGAGGTCAATCAATATCTAATCTGTCTCTGTGGTCCTTGTGAGTGTTGTCATGTTCTTGAGATGAAATGTATCTAGTTTCAGGTAAATTCCTTCATCAGACTGCAGCTCAGACCCCAACAGGTGCTTACTGCTACTTCTCTGCAGCTATACATATCTTGAAAGGAGAAATATTTTAAATGAACATAGTAAAATACATCTAACATGATAATATAAAGAATAGAAAATATGCAACAGCAGCATTAAAGTGAAAAATGAGAGTAATATCTGTCAAGGAAAATGTAATCAGCCACTGTATGATAACAATACTTAAAGCCTTTATGAGCGCTCTGCATACAGCAAACTGCATCTTACATCTTGTATATATTGAAAACTGTCTCAGGGGCATTGTGCTTTATCCATTGAGTTAGAAACCAGCTGAAATTTAGTCACCTGTGTAAATATGGCAGCAGATCGTCTCACATTCTGCTTGCATCTGCTCGAATGGTCACGGTAGCGGTGATCCATTTGTATCTTTTATTTGTTGTGTATTTACAATATTGTTTTGATGTGGTATTCATTAGATTGCTTTCTGGAAACCAAGATGCCTTTTGGGGACATTAAACATTGACTCTACTCTGGCAGCGTCCCACTAATGTCCCTCTTAGTGTGGAGTTAATATTGCTGCAAGCAGCAAGCTGTTAGGGGTTGTCTTCTAGCCCTTTGAAACTCCAATATGGAGCACACTAAAATGGGAAAAACCCAGATTAGGATTTTGCTCAAGGGGTGTAAAACTCATCTGCAGCTGCTCTCTACTAAACCATTTGCCAGTTGCCAGAATAAATGTTGCTATTATACATGTCTAAAAATCACTGATACATTAAATTTGTACATTATTATGTATAACATGTGGTTAAGTTTAGGCACAAAATCCACTTAGGGTAGAAAAAGACAGCCCGTTATCAGTCCGAACTTGTCAAACACAGCCACTTTGAACGGGCTTTCAGCGTATATTCCCGACACCAAAAGGCACCTTTTGTGTTTGTGTGATACGCCCCTCGATAGCATCAGTTAAGAGCATGGCCAGATAAAACGAGTCACACTGTTATTATACCCTGCTGGATGGCCGCATGGCCAAATACCACCTGCCTCCTCAGCCTGATACGCAGACAGGCAGCATCACTTGCAAATGCAGCCGGATGTAACCTGTCGCATGCAAATAATACCCCACAGAGTGGTGTCAGGTTGAAATGCTGCCAGTAACGATGCAATATAAGGAGTGTGAGTGTGCCTATAGTGCAGGTTGGAGGGTAGGTGGATGGGTACAACAAACCCTGGACTTTCTTGAGTGAGTCTAGTGTTCCCTTCCTGTCTGAATGTGGGTTGAATGTGTGTTTTTTTCTACAACTTACCATGTGCCTCCTTCCTCTAATACTAACCATGTCAGCATGTGTGTTTGTTGACGTTCCAGCATTAGTTGCCATGTGCTTGTGTTGTCTAAACATAACCACGAGTCATGCCATCCCACCCCTCATGTGCATTTGTTGACATCACGGAAGTGGCATCCCACAATGCAAAGAGCAGATGCAGAATACCTGAAACGTGATATATAGATGCAGAAGAGGTAACGTGACGACTTGGGATGAGTGTTGGAAAAAATCATATTTTGGCTAAGAATAATCACTTATTGTGGCACTACACTGTCTGGAGATGCAGTGATGTCTAGTAAAAAAAAAAAAAAAAATCATTTGTCGCACAATTCCTGGCTGGTAAAAAGCAGCCATGTTTTGTGCGTAAACAGCCACTAGAAGAACATCGATGACTCACTAAAACACAAGCGATTTTGTTGTTTGTTGGTCTCAAACAGTGGTCTGAAGCATGGTGGGTGTCATGTCATCCACCATCTCCTCCTCCAGCACCTCCAAATGACAAAGTCAGCTCATATGCTATGTCACTTTATAAATATTGATATGATATGTATGCATCATATAAATGTACCTTATACGTATGTAGTTTGCAAAAACGTACAATGCCAACATTTTCTACCAGGGTTAAGGACTGGGTTTCACTACTGACTACTGGTGTGCCGTGTTACATTTTATGTGTCTGCATGCTGTGATCAGCAAAACAAAGTAATTGATACAGTATGTGCTTGTATATAATTTTAGTTGCATGTTTGTCTTGGTGTCTTAATGCTTTTGCATTTATTGGTTCCATGGTTCTACTAATGGCGAGTCACAACGTTAAATTGTCAATGCGATGATATTTACACAAATGGCACTTGGCCTATAGGGAATGTGAACTCAATACAGCATGCACTTTATTAGGATCACATCATTGATCAAAAGAAATCATTACTCTGGAAATTGGAACAACATGTAATTAAGTAATACATAAGCAATTCATATGCCTTTGTGTATCAAAAATGTACAGTGTGTGTAAGTATTATATACATTCAGAAATAAATAAAACATCACACAGTTGATAAGAGGGAGGAAGAGCTGGGATATTGTCCACACAGAAGATAGCTGTTCAAGACCAACAAATCAGGTGTGTTTAAGCGAGTCATTGCTGTATTTCCTGCTGATTCTAAGCCACCAAACGTAGCTGTTTTGTCGCTTTTTTCCATCACAGATAGTGCCAAAAAAAGCAGTTGTCTTTTACCGAGATTTAACTGAATTTGTATGACTATTTCCAAACTGCATTCAGTCAAATACATTGACAAAGGAAAAAGGACAATTTTGAATTTCACTGAACAGTTTTGTGTGATATTTGATTTCAAACCTGTGGCAGGTTTTTTTTCTCAATGATTTGTTACACCTTTGAGTGTCATGACAGGAAAAAATGAGCACACCATGGACACTGAGTCTGTAAAAACGATTTTGAAGCCAGCGAGTCCTTTCAAGGGTGAACGACTCATAAAGTGAATTGCCTGTGTGTCTACTTGCTGCAACATCCTAGCAAAAGATGACAGCCGGTTTATTTCTATACAATACAACTGAGCTTTAATGATTGAGGATTCGAATGAGGGCCCCCAGTGGGCTCTGAAATGGAAATATAGGAGGTCACTAAGGCTATGAGAGAGATATATAGTAGCCATTTGAAATTGATAGATGCCTCCAGGCCACGCTGTCTGTATTGGTATGTTCAGTGCATCTATTGAGGTTGTGGATCTTGGAACATATCAGTGGGCACTGGGTTTATTGCTGATAACTGAAAAAAAGAACAACTGTTGCAATTTTGGAAATGGAGAATGTCAGAGGGAAGCTTTCTGCAGGTAACACAGAGGGCAGTACCACCCGTAGAGGTCAGATTTTCTTAAAATGTCTTATTAGTCTTAATGTCACCCAATTGCCAGAAAAATATTCTGAAAACCACAGGTATGTTACATTTGTACCTTATCAGGCAGCCAACAATGTTGGGCTTCATGTATGGTTAGGTTTAGGAACCAAAACCACTGGGTAAGGGTTAGGAAAAGATAATGTTCAGGCTTAAAAAAAAACAGTTTTGATTACACAACCAGCTGGCTGTGGAAGGTATTGATGTCTCAGTAAAAAAACAACCACTTTTTGTAGCACTATCCCGGCAGGAAATGCAACAATGTCTCAGTGAAAAACAAAAGCTTTCCACTGCATTATCCCGACAGGAAATGCAGCAATGTCTTGATAAAAAGCAACCATGATTCGTGGCCCCATCACAGCAAAAAATGCAGTGATGTCTCAGTAAAAAAAACAAACGCTATTTGCGGCACTATCCTAGCAGAAAATGCAACAATGTCTGGTTAAAGATGTCTGCGATGTCTCAATGAAAAAACAAAAACAAAACAAACAAAAAAAGAAATGCTTTCCATGGCTGTATCCCCAGTGAAAAAACAGATATGGGTAACTAAAAAAACATGTTTTGTGGCTAAAAAGCTGCTGCAAACACAGTAATTGTTTCCTAAAAGACAACTCAAACAGTGGTCTACAGCTTGGCAGACATTTTGCCAAGGAGACACACCATCCACCATCCTGTCCTCCACTCAAAGACAAAGTCAGCTGGCACTTTAGAAACATTGATACTATGCGTATGACATGTACAATAATCAAGGTTTGCAGACATGTACAAGACCAACATTTTCTTCTGGCAACTGGGCTGGTGAAATTAAGATTTTAACACTTTTAAGCAAAGTACACTTCAACAGTGCTGCAGCAAGGTAAGAAGTTAAACCACTTGAGTTCAGTAAAAACAAAATTTTCATGGCATGTTCAACCACACTTTAAATTTGACAACATCGAAAGGCACTGATTGGCCAATCTTTTCATCTGAATTTTAAATAAAGGGCCCACCAGTACCATGTATTATCAGATACTGTACATGCAACCTTTATAGGCATAAACACACAGCGCATAATAAAAAGACGGACGCATACAGAGTGAGCAGTAAGTAAGAGAGGCGTTACATAACTACTGCACTACTGACATGGAGCTTCACATATGGGACACTGTAGAGATAAACATGCAGCTTTCAGGAAGCAGTCCAGATGCAAACCAAAGCCCAGTCTAATAACACAGACACTCTGCCTGAGGACGCACTGAAATAAGTCATCACAACTAACTAAAAACATGCTGTGTGTATGATGCAGTCTGCTGTACCTGTTAGTAGCTCAGTCTGTCCATGGAGGTTTAAAGATGTTGCCTTTTTCATCCTGCAGTGAAAATAATAATGAAAACACATAAATCTTTTTATGCAGCACTTTTCAAAACAAGATTACAAAGTACATAGCTGAACAAGAATTAAAACATTTCAGGACTGCAATAAGGCAAGTCAAATCAGTACACTTAAAATAATGCGAAAATAAAATACCCAAAAATAAGCCAAAAAAACAAAACAAAACAATTATTATTATTATTATTATTATTATTTTTTTAAAGAAAATGTGTTCTGATCAGAGATTTAAAAGATTTCATTGATTCTCAGAGCTTCAGATCTTCAGGCAGGGAGTTTTAGCACTTTGGGGTCATGACTTCAAAAGCCTGGTCACCATCAGTCTGAGCCGGGACATAGAAACACCCGGCAGAGCCCTGCCTGAGGACCTGAGATCTGAGGCTGCACGCTGGCTCATAGGGGAGCAGCAATTCTGTAATGTAACTGGGAGCCAAACCAAAGTGCTTTCAAGGTAATCAGTAAAATCTTGAAATATATATCCTAAAACTGGTAACCAGTGAAGAGGGATTCAAGCAGGGATGACTCTATCTTCTAGTATTAGTTTAAGCCAGTGTGTGGTACTTTTACATGTAAATTAATGTCTGTAATGTCCGTTACATCAAGCCCTTGCAAACAAGTTGCCAATAATATTACCGCCTGGGGAAGCTCTTTGTATTTCACAGCACATCGGAGTTGTGGTGTCTGTGGTGACTTCTCCCGCACTGAAGTAATGCGTTATATGTCAACAAGCCAGAGTGGAACGGGGCAGGAAGGGGTTAAATACTTCATATATTTATTCTATGTTAGATTTGTTTTGTTTTGTTTACCTTTTCTGTTCAGCACTGCTTTCTGTTTTATTTTCTAAATGCTTCATGTGTGTGACTTTGATGTTTTATTTTAATATGTATGTTTACAATTAAAAAATAAAGATTTCTAAAAGAAAAAGAAAAAAAGGAATAAGGGAAAGACCATAGCTATTGAGCAGCAGCTAGGCGTATGCAATGAATCATAATGATCTTATCTAATATATGATATAAAAGCACTAATGGTTTTCTCAAGATCAGGACCAGAGAGAACACCCCTGACTTTTAAGAAGTTCCTCAATTGATAAGAACACGATCAAAACATTTTTGTACCTTGTTTTTCAAATGGAAAGGTCACTGTCAAATATTACACTCAAGTATCTGCCTGCAGGCTTGACATTTTGTAGACAGCAAACCAGGATGTTTTTGTAAAATTGGGATGGACTTCAGAGAACAAAGTCATTGATTTCAGATTTGTTTTTATTCAGCTGGAGTAGTTTCGGGAGGTCCAGCTCTTGATATCTGACTGAGAAGATAATATATTATAAGAATCGCCTTCTATAGAAATTAGGAAGTACTTTGCGTGTTTCTCTGCTTGGACCCCAGAAAACAAATTGTTCCGATTTTCTTGTACTTGTACCGTCCTCTGTCTCCGGGGCAGGAGGCACAGAGAGTTTGCCGTGCAGAACTGGTACTTAAAGAACGAGAAAACAATGCAAACAATGGAAACACTCAGGTGGGAAATAGGGGTTTTACTTAATTATAGATAAACCGCAGTGTATCCGGGGTTGCCATCCATTGAGAACTGTGTTTATTTTCACAGTGACTCTGTGACAGGGCTCTCTACTGTTAAGCTCAACTCCGTTCAGCTTGTTTTGACTCGGCTCATTTCGCTCCATCGACTCTCAACACTTTTGCTGGCTGCCACTCACACCCATTATGCAGATTCCCCGTCACACTGAGATTTAGGGGTGCCTCATCTGACTGGCTCACACACAAACACACAAACACACAGTGAGCTTTCTTTGTTTATTTTTGCCTCATTAACTAATGAGTCATCCACTCAGTCATTGTGGGAGCGCTCCTGTCTTGGCTGTCACTCGGTAATTGCTGGAATATGTTGAGACAACATCTAATTTAGACAAGGGTCACCGGGGAGATGCAGGCTGAGACCTTTTCGGTTCTGGCTGAGATGAGACAGTGAAGGATGAGGGAGTGCTGTGCTTGTGGCAACCTTGGCATTAGAGGAGCTGTTCTTTCCAGGTTTCAGTGAGTGTGTGTGGGCAACTTTAAGCTACTATTTTCAGAATATTTACATGATTATGGCACACAGGGTGAGTTCTCACTGAATGTTTTGTTACTAAAAAAACAACGCAATCCCTGAGATTAGAGCTGCATATCAACATCACTTTTCTTGTGCTTTGCTCAGACATTTTTCCAAAGTATTGAAACCTTTGGACCCTGAGAAAATTGGTCGGATTTCTTTTGAAAACATGGGGGAAAAGGCAGGGAGCAACATGGCAAGAAATGTCATTCAAACTGCAAGAAATTAGCAGATTAAAAAAAAAAAAAAGTTATTTAAAATAAACTAGAGAAAAATGTCCAGAAAAACATATTCAATTTCATCATAATTATACATTGATTGATATTAATAATATATTTGGGGGGCTTTTTAAAAATAATCTGCAATAAGCTCTTCTTTACTTTCCTTTTAATTATGTTATTTATTTTTTAATTTTTTCGTAAATTTTTATTGATTTCTCACTAATTCTTGGTTCAACTTCCTCATTGCCTTCTTCCCATGTTTTGAAAGAAATCAAGCCAGTTTACTCAGGTTTCAAAGGGTTAAGGAAAAGGGAACCAGCCTGACTAGTTGAAGAAAAATGATTCACCAAACATGTAGATACATAGCACATTAAAACAGGATTGTTGTGGAACTTAAAATGTTAGCTGTCAGAGACAAATGTCAGATGCCCCTTCTGGCCTCCGCACTGACGGGTTTGATGAGGTGGACTCCTTTTTACAGAGACACTGGTAAAAAGGAAACAATGTAAGCAGCGTGTGCCAAAGAGAAAACATGCTACCTTCATGACTGGCTGGGTTTTCTTTTTCATCAGGGACTCCACAGTAATGTTGCTTCCTGTTAAAGATGGACGCCTGGTGCTTCAGTGTAAACTTCTTGATGAGACCTAATAAACAGACAAAAACAAAGCACAGTCAAAACAGTTTCAGTCACTGAGTTAATAATGTGCTTGTTGCGTTCAGCATATTGTGACTTAATTAGGATTTCTTTAAGGTTTTGGGCTGTGCGAACAATGTTTTATCTTTTTTATTGTTCATCCTCTTTTCGCTCCAGGTTGCCATGGCGGTATGTACCAGAGGAAGCTGTACCGCGACCTGATGGTTAACTACAATCGTCTGGAAAGACCCGTCCAAAATGACTCTGCACCTATCGTTGTGGAACTCGGTCTCACGCTGCTACAAATCATTGACGTGGTGAGTGTGTGTGTTTTGTTTGAGTACGAAGTATGTTTGAAGACAGACTGAAAAAACAAACAAAAAAAACCAAAAAAAAAAACGAGGGTGTGTGTGGAATTCATTTGGAAATCAACACAAAGAGTTAGTCACAGAAAGTTGGGTTGACACTCTGTCAAACTTTTGCATATTTTTTCAGGATTTTTTTGTTTTGTTTGTGTTCAAGGTATTTCATCTGATTTATCCACAGTGACTGTGGCGCATGCTAATGCTCACACCTTGTGCTTACTACACTTCATCTTCTCTGAACTGTTATTCCAGCAGTGGCAGCACCCAACCAAGTGAAACTTTATTCGTCTTTGAAATAGCAAGTTCTTAGTTTCTCCCAGAGATGCTTTTTCATTTTGTGGCACTGCAGACCCTCAGTCCTTTCTTTCATTTGACAAGAAAATTCAATTTCAGTGTTGAGACATGCCTCTCACATTTTTTTTGAGCTGCTCGTGTTTAGGGTAAGAGTGTCAGGGTAGCCAATCAGAGGCAGAATAGTCAGAGTAAAGCGGTTCATTCCTTTGCTATCCAAGGAAAGGCAGTTTCGTGGACCAGACACGGCTGCCAGAGCAAAAAAAGAGATTCATTGCAGATTCATCTGGTTCCCAGGTTAATCACCGCTCACTGCGACCATTACTGTGTTATGTCTGTACGGTTGGTACACTGGCTGTTTGGGGTCAGTCAACTGTACAAACTGGTGAGCTCGTCTGTCCTTCCTGGAGGAGGGATCCCTCCTCAGTCGCTCTTCCTGAGGTTTCTACCATATTTTTCCCTGTTAAAGGGGTCCTTTTGGGCATGTTATATGTTGTAAAGCCCTCTGAGGCTGATAATGATTTGTGATATAGACTTGAAATTATTGAACTGGAATTGAACTGAAATTACAATTTGTGCAGCCCTTTGGGACATGTTTTGTGATTTTGCTACAATTAATTTTGACTGGCATTGAGCAGTAAAACTGTCTGAAGATAACTCTACACTCTGAGGGGTCATTTTATTTAGCCAAGAAACTCAAAAGCATGCCATTTTTACTCTTTGTTTTGTTTTGTTTTTTTTATTGTAAATATTAAAAAGAGAAGCAGCATGTTGATTAGGAGTTGGCAGGAGCTTCTCTTTCAACCTTTGGACAGGACAGATTAACTGTTTTCAGTCTTTCTTTTAAATTTAAACTAACTTGATGTTGCTGTACCCTCATATTTACCACACAAATATGGTATCAATATTAACCTCTAACTCTCTGCAAGAAAGCAAATATGTTTAGTTCTTAAAATGCCAAACTATTCCTTTAAACACTTTCTGTACACTCTCCGAACCAGAACACAGTAGCGATGTTTACTTTTCTTAACTCTTTTCTTGGAGGAAAGCTTTGTTGGAAACATCAGTTCTTTTCCATTTTACAGCCACAAACACACTCACAAAAACATACCCAGAAACACACAGAAACCTCATTTAGATCAATATGGCCACAATCTTCTCTTTCTCTGTCGCTCTTCACTCTTTTTCATGTCAAACCTTCGGCTCTTAAATCGACACTTCTGTGGTTTGGGTAGAGTTTCTGTCACATTTCATTTGATGTTTTGCTCCCTCTGCGTTCACCCTGTGCTTCATTGTGAGTTTCCTCCTGTTCCTCGTCTTATGCACCTATCCTCTCTTCAACCCACACATAACCTCTTGCCTGTTAGCCCCACCACACAGCCGGAGCACTCATCCAAAAAACCCAAGCCGACACCCCGTCACATCCCAGAGCCAGCCCTGTCACAAGACGTGTATGTTTTCTCATGATAACTACATGCTGGTAAGAGCTGGGCTGGTATATAGGATTTCCGTTCTATTATTAATACAGGCAAGTTTTCTACTGCAATTATAAAACAGCATTTTAGTATATTCTTAGAGCTTGCAAATGAGAGAGAGTCAAGAGGCGAGGTAATTTCCAGAGAGAACATATGGCGTCTTTTAAACACTATGCCCAAGACCCTTTGTGCCTTTTTTGAATGACAGGTTAATCTTACATGTTTTTAATTTGGTGAAAAGTTATAGATAATGTAATGACTTTAAGTTATAGCTCTGACAAAGTTTAACCTCATACATTGGCCACAAATTTCCATAGACAAACACACATTTATGCAACACACTGTTTATGCAATGCTTGTCGTTATTGTTGTTATCTACATTGTTCACTACCTCAATACATAATGGATAAGATGGCAACACCACATGAATTAATGCTTGCTGGGCAGTTGTAAATAATGTAAGGTAGGTAGTGTGTGTGTATGTGCTTATATGAGTGTGTAATGTGCCCTTTGATTCCTCCATCTGCTCTGGGTAACTCTCTAACCAGGGAACTGGGGCAGGTCAGCACAGACCACAGACACCACGATCATCACCATGAATAATGACAGAGACATGGGCAAACTGACAGCTGAGCGCAGGACTGGTCACAGTTCAGTATGTGAAGGGCCATCATGTGTCTTACTGCAGCCAAAGAAACTAAGGTTCAGTGGCGAATATAATGCATGGATGTATTAAGAAGTCTGGATACAGCCATGGAGGTACTCATTGGCACATGAAGCAAAAAAAAGCTTTATTTCCAGGTATAAAATAGTCACATCTATGGGCCTATGAGACTTGCGCACTAGAGACTTACAGTGGCCGAGTGTTGCCCGAGAGGGTAACTTCCACCGACAAAGCTGCTGACTTCTGGTTTAGTGCTGTGTTAGCTAGAATAGCAGTCTAAAAAAATTTAGCATGCTCTATTAGAGTTTCCAAATGTTATCGAACTGGATGGCTTAAATCTAGATAGTGAAATGAGTCAATACGCTGGTGTTTTGATGCTCACAAAAAAATATCCACTGATTTACAGACATCTCTTTCTTTTTTGTAAGTATATCATGGATGTATTATAGGGAAGTCTGGATACATACATGGGGGCGGGGCCTCGTTCATTCCTATGAGAACTGCTCTGTGGCGCATGAAAAAAAGCTGTTTTTCCAGGTTTAGAATTGTGTAAAATACCCAAATCTACTGGCCCGAGCGGGTAACTTCTGCCAGTGGAGCAACCGAATTCATCATTAGCGCCTCACTATCTTGAATGGCGGTCTCTTTTAGACTTTCCACATGTTATTGAACCGAATGGTTTAAATCTAGATAGTGATAGTAGTCATTTCGTGGGGGAGGTTTGATACTCACAAAAATTATTTACTGATTTACAGACGTCTCTTTCCCGATGTATGTCAATGGGGAAAAGTCTTTCTGGGCCATTGTGCATCACGTGACAGACTCGAATGGTGTAATTCCACTTTTGGCGCACTTAAAGTAGACTAATACCGCTCTCATATTTGCCCTTTAAACATAAGGCAACAAGCAGTGTTAGCTTACCTGAGCACAAACAGTGGGAACGGGAAGGGGGCAGCTAACATGGTGCTGTCTAAAAGTACCAATTTCCAGCAAGCCGGACGTTTTCAGTCCATATGCTAAGCTAAGACAACCACCTGCTGATCCGAGCTTAATATTTAATGGACAGATATGAGTGTTGCATCGATCTTCTCATCTAAAGACCTGACAGGATTACAGGGTAAGAGGGGAAAAATATTCACTGTGCTCGTCTGTAATTCAACCCATTGTTATAGAAATTCTGCAGGATGCGTAAAAAAAGAGAAAACCAGTACCTGCAGATGACATCATACGACCATATAGGCCTATATGTTGGGAACAATATTTTTACTGTGAATCATAGTAGCAAATAATATTTTTGACTTCCTCCAATGTCACATAAAAAGTCAAATTTCAACAGAGCTGATAAAGCACAGAGGACGGAAAAGAAGCTCTTCCTGCAGGAAAAATTGAGTAGGTACTGCAGCTGTAATTATTACAGAAATTACCCCCATATGTGCTCCAGACAAGATTAGTGCAGGTTTAGAGAAATAAATCCAGTCAGAGCAAACATTTTTGGAAATACTCTTATTTGCTCTTAGCGCCATTCTGAGTAATGGATCTGAATATCTCCTGCACCACCTACGAGGTTTCATGTAGTGCATGTAAGTAGAAAGAAAAGAGAGAAAGAATGAAATTAAACAAACCTAAAAAAAAAAAAGGCTGTAAGTCGAGAGTTGTTGGTGATCATAGTGTTACTTAACAACTCTTCACAAGTCGTCCTGACAAAGATTCCCACAGTCAGAGACAATCCTCTTAATAAATGTGGCTTTTCACAATATGATGGCAGCTTTCTGCGTGTGTTCACATTTTATTTGAACAACCTTGTGACATAAATGTAGAGAGACACTTCCCATTGTGTGCTTGCTAAACCAGGCTGTGTTGAATTCACCTGAAATTCGACCGCATCTGTTGGAGCATTATTAAATCACGAAGGCGTCCTGTTCAACCCCCATGTCACAATGCCCTGTTTAAGAGCTTTTTTTTGTAGAAATTGATGGAAATCTGAGGTGAAGTCTGGTGCAGGGAGCACAATAGATGATTCTTAGGTATGATTAAGGATTTCAGGATTTCTTTTCTTCACTGTTTGTCGATTGAAATGCTGATTCTCAGATCTGGATTGAAAGAAAATATAAAAGGTATATTGTTCCCTTCTGGGAATAAAACACAGATAAAAAAGCCGATTCTGGAACAATGCACATGGAGATTTACAGCAAAGCACCAATTCATATATATATGACAGCATGTTTTTGTCGTGGGGAATATGGTGTCAGATGACTTGCAATAAACTACAGTTAAGGAGCTTTCACTGAATGCAAGTGTCCATCTTGCCCTTGACAGTCTGTCTAAAACCAATCAGAGCAGATTTATGAGGAGATTAGAGTGTTCATGGCGGCAGTGACAGGCCTGAAACAGGCTATTGCAGCTGAGCGAAATCCCACAAAACGCCACAAAAGAGAGGCCAAGCACAAGACAGAGTGAAAACACAGCAACCTTCTGAATCTCCACGATTGCGAGCTCAATTGCGAACATACACACTCACCAAAGGGATAGAAAATTGTTGCTTTGTGAAGCAAACAATGTAAGGCTGTTCTATTTCAGCAGCGGAGAAAGGAGGCTGTTTAGAGGAGGGACAGACCAGCAAAGGACAGGGGGAGAAAAGATTGGAGGGAGTTAAGGAGGAGGTGAGGGGGCGGGGATGAGAGAAAGAGAAGTGCAACAATTGTGTGGAGATCGATTTCCATTATAAAAGAAGTAAGAGCAGCGAGTCTGCTTTGGTTGTCATTGATGACAGAGTTTAAGCACCTTTAAGTTCATCCATACATCTCAATAATAATGACAATGTGTTGCAAAAACAATATTCGCATTCATATCAGGGGTGGTTCCAAACCTGAGTACGTAGTTTATCCATGTTGATCTATGTTATCCATGTTAAGTTCTGTTGCATCACCACGTCAGTATCTCAGGAGGATGGAGGGACACCTGAGGAAGAGAGACACATACTTTTTGAGTTAACGAAACCCATGTCTTCCTAACTGGAAAAGTTGTGCTGGTTTAAGTTTCTTAAATATGGCTTCAAATATATCTGGAGCAAAAAGTCATTAAGCTCAAGCCTGCAAACATACAGGCTTAAGGGCTGATCACACTGAGATGAATAGAGAGACATCGCCAGCAAAAACATTGTTTCCCTATGGTACGGCGCCTGTCGGTCCTCCTCTCTTGCTGCTACGCGCCACATTTTTCTGGCTGTTTTTGGGTGCGCATAAAAGCTAAAATATTTTCGACTTTTCAGCACAAGATACAAAGTCAAACACTCATCAGTGTTGCTTTTGCTCACATGCACACAGTATGTGCTGCAGCCCCGTTCAAGGTCGTGCCTGGTGCAATGCGTCTGTGTGATCACCCCTTTAGTCAAAATTAAAGGTGCCCTGTGTGTTTTTTTTGGCCATTAGAAGCTCTGTGGAGCAATTTGTTGTAAGGGGCCAAAAGTCACACAATTTGTTACTTATGTAGAAGTAACAAATTGTAAGAAGCTTAACATTTTAATGTACAATCTCACTAGTAGCTATCGCTGTACAATAAATATAGTTCAATAAAAATAGTGAATGAAATGGAAATAATCAAGTAGAGAAGAAAAAACTCAAAATTAAACTTAAATACAGTATTGAAGTAAATGTAGTTCCTCACTTTCCCCAACTGGACTGTAAGGGTGCACACAACATATTTTGGTGAGAAAAAAAGAGTGTATACATAACTTTGGGTAATATTCAAGAAATCTACAGGATACCCTTAACTGGATCATTATCACGTCCTCTAGTGTTCATCATGTTTAAGAACTCTGTTCCCAGATGTGAAAGACCACTGCTCTCATGCAGAGTCCTGAGAAATCACCCATTTTTTTAGTCTTTGAAAGGTTCAGGTTTAATTGAATAACTGTTAAAACAATAAATATTAAATAGCCTGCAAATGTACTAACACAAAACCAATGCTGTGACAAAATGGAAATTATCCCCAATTCATCAGCTAACTTACAGTTTGAAACTGTAGACGGATATAAGATGACTTTTTGACTTTTCATTTTTGCAGTGGAATCTTTTTGAAGTGATACATTTTTCCACTCCCATTTACATAAATGAAGGTGGACTAAAAATACTGCACATCTCAGTCTATTGTGAAACAACAGCACCACAAACCACGTGGTTTTAAAACGGAAGTGGCTGCATAAAACGTAAGATCATCATTACTCTGTGATATGAACTCAAAGGGAAAAAAATGCACTGTCATCTTATTTAATGTAATGACATCAGCTGAAAATACTGTACACTTAATCGAGGACTTTTCAAAGGACCAAACTTGTGATTTTGCAAGTTTTATCCCATTAACTCCAAATTTTGCTTACTTTACAATACTGTCAAACATTTTTGGAAAGCCCTGATATGGCCCTTTGCTCCTTTAAGGAAAGGACTATGCAACCAGTAGTCCATCTGAGCACACTTATCTGTGACTATCTCTCAACATAAGAATAACTTTCATTTTTCAGGTTCCACCTCTGAAATTGCGTGCCTGAGAGAAAGAGAGAGAGAGAGAGAGAGAGAGAGAGAGAGAGAGAAAAGCGGGATGAAACGAGCGAGAACAGAAACTGTGTGATAAGAAAGAAAACTGTACAGTAGATTAGGTCTGCTGGGATGAGAAATAGAAAGAAATAAAGTGAGCAAATTGATTTCATGATTTGATTTCACCACAGTAACATTAAAGGAAAAGTTTTCAAAGGGTTGGACTTGTGGTGTTATTCCAGCTCGTGTCATCGATGGAAGATAACGGGATAAATCACTAAAGCGATCTGTGAAAATAAAAAAGGACAAATGTGCAGAGCAACAGAGACGAGAAGATGCTGAGCAGTTTGCACAGTTCTTAAAGGGTAAGAGGGAGGTAATGAGCCAGACACTCAGCGTACCAGTGTGCAACAAGAAGCAAAACTTGTCGCTGTCATGTAGGATTTTGCAAAACAGACTTTAAAGAAGTCCATTCCCACCTCAGAGTTTTTTTGTCTCTCCTTCCTTGTGGCTCTACTCCTGACCTCTTTCAATGCTTTTTCTCTTTGCTGTCTCATGAATTATCTCAGCCTCTGTCTGTTCTGATTCTCTTTCTGTCAATCTGGATTCCTCTCACTCTCTCCTCTTTACTTTGTCCTTGCTATGCTCCCCTCTTTCTTTTTCTTTCATGGCCATTTGACCACAAACTGACCCTTGTGAAATATAAAAATGCAGCCTATGCCACTGACTGTTTATTTCTATTTTCATGACATAGACGGAAATTGCCGTGAACTCATCTCTTTGTAAAATTGCCACATCTTTTCTGCTCAGTGTCACTGTCCATTCCTGTGCAAATTGCTCTCTTTTGTTATATTTTTTCATTCCCTTTTGTTTACAATTCCAATTGTTTAAAATGGCAAAACACGACGTCTGTTTCATTACATCACAAGAATCTCGTAAAAGGGGAGAAAGCTGAATGCATCATTGTCATTCAGTGAGCACGCCAGCCCCGAGTCATCTGGGTTGCAGTTTGACTTCATTGCCGATCTGTCTCATAATCCCACCTCGTGTTTACCAGACATGCAGTATTTATTTTTTTATTTTCTCACCCTGAAGAATAATTTCTGTCTCCAGCCATGTCTACTCACTGCTGATAATTCTCTCTCTCTCTGTCCTCCAGGATGAAAAGAACCAGGTGTTGATCACAAATGCTTGGCTGCAGCTGGTATGTCTCCTCTCTAAGCACTTTTTGTGTGATCACTGTGTTATAATTGGCATTTCGTATATTTTTGGAAACTGTGTGTCTGATGTTTGTGTCTTATGGGCTCTGACATTTTCAAAAAGTGTTCACACCTAACTGCCTTTAAAGGCACAGAGCCAGGTATGACTTGAGATGCAACCAATAAACTTTTGTTCTGCCCCCCTCCAAAGTGTCTATACATATCAGTGAGTTTCCAGGGCCTCATGTGACCAAAAAAAAAAAAAATGCCTAAAGTTTATGGCAGGAAGTGCTGTCAAATGGTGTAGATGTGTGCTTTTCCTTGAAATAAAAATGAAATAACCGTAGGCTGCGTCAGAAATTAGATTTTGTGAGTGATTTATTCTTTCATTATACTTAGCCTAATAATAGCATGATAAATATTTACTGTCATCATGAGGCTATGTCACAGGAGAATGAGGATAATTATATCTAATTAAGCCAGCAAATCATGTTTTCAAAAATATTCTCAAGACATTTCTGATGCACACTTGGTTACTTTCTTTTGCCTTTTTAAGCCCTTATATTTTAAATTAGTTGATGTCTTTATGTCTCTAATCGTAATTATGAATGGGAAATTGGCAAATGTTGATGATACCCACTTTGCCGAGTTGTGACGTTTGCGTGGTGTTTAAAGGCAGCAGAAATGTAGGAAAGTATGGAAACAGCGTCAACAATTGGCAGCAAAAAAATAATATTTCGTAATTTTGTTCCCAGTAGCTATCATTTACTTTTAGTAGTTGCACATTTTAGTATATGCATCTATTAGCTGTAGCAAAGTCAACTTCTAACTGTAAAGCATGCCAGGCGAGTATACTAACATTGATAATAACGTTATTTTAACACGAGTTGCTGACTTGATGTCATAAATGCATAAACATGGCGGGCAAAAGCCAGTGTTTGGTCCATGGTAAGAAACTTTTATTAATTCAAGTATTAAATATATGTTTTTGATCACATGTAAAGTGTAATATGGTATTAATGTTAACTGCTGTCCATTCAGAGTGACCTAGATTAAATATCAAAATATGCAAAGATATAATATGTAATATATAAGAAATAAGATAAAATAAAAAAAAACAAAACTGGAAAGAACTATCAAGCTCTTGTCTAAAAGCTCAGCATTAAAATGCATTTCATGTTCTCTTTAACTTCCATGTTTTTCCACTTTACAACCTCAAAGCACATGAACACAACAAAGTCGGAAGAACAACTTCCTTACTTGGAAACTCCGCCCATCTGACATCACATCAGTGCAGCATAAGACATGATTTGGGGAGAGTATCGATTGTCAGTTTCCAAATAACGTCTACTCTGCAGTTTAAGGATGTGAAACTAAGCTACTTAGCTCAGCTACATCACGTCTCTCCCATTAAATAAAGCTGAAATAAGTTAATGGTAGAGAAGTATGCATCGCAATGTTCAGTGAAACATAACATCAGGCCAGTCAGGTAGGAACAACAGCCTCATTATCACAGCAGCCCCAGTCAGAATAGCCTATTAAGGATGTCACAGCCTGCGCTCATTCAGGTTGAGTTGGCTGCTGACTGGCTTACAAGTTATGAATGGATCAATTATTCAGGAAGCTATCTCTTTAATACGGGCATCTACTTTGGTGTAATGGCTTAAGGGGGCTTTGCAGATGCAGCAGATTTTGAAGGAGACTTGAGAAGTACATTAAGTAGCTCACAGACAGTCGGACAGACGCAGAAGGGGCAGGTTCACCTTCGCTGCGTCGCAGAGGATTTGAGGATTACAGGTTTATCAGGCAATGAATGTCCCACATCCGAATGGACAGGATTTTATGCGGTTTTTAGCTGTGAGAATTGTAATGAGCTTAGGTTTTCTAAGAACTTGGTGTAACTTTTGTCTCCTCGTCTGTAGCCATTCAATGCAGCTGCTGGAAGAGTGACCTTTAAAGGGTCAGTTAAGGACAAAAAAACAAACCCTGTTTCCTCCAGATTTTGAGTTATTTGAGCTCTAAAAATTGTGTTTGTGGTACTCAAAATCTGTCGGTAATGTGTCTTCCAGGGGCCATGTTGATGTGAATTAAGATAATCCAAGAGTCAAACTGTGGATACATGACTGTAGCCTGATGGGACCAGTGAGAACCATAGGATAAAGATGAAGTCGCTTGCAAATGTTACATGGAAGAAATACTATTGGCCATAGAACGTTATCTGTTTTGACTGACAGTCAAAGTTTAATGAATCCTAACCAAAAACCAAACATCAAAAAAAAAAAAAAAAAAAAGTTGCAAAGCTAAATATACATATATATATGTATATGTTTATGTATAGTATATGTAGTGGAATTCTTAGTTATTATTTGTGCATAATTTCTAATCCAATCATCTCTCTAAGTATACTAGCTGTCCTGGCTATGGGGACTTTGCAGCAGCAAAAGTGCTAAATATTTAATTATCTACTTAACTATTTCAGCAGACACTTTTCTAGGATGCGTGATATATACTGCATATTTGCACCCCACACCGTCTCCTGGGGCTTGCATTCAGTGAATGAATTTCACAGTCCCTTAATAAGAACCTAGTTGTTTCAAATTAGTGACGCTTTCTTAAATTTCTGTTATGTAACCCAAAACCTATTCTTAGACAGCTGTTACCTTACGTAGCCCAGTGTCCTCCTCATCTATTCCTGACTGACTACAAAGTTACTGAGCTGTAATTTGTTCTGTTGGCTGCTGGTTGAGCTTTCCCAGCCAACGTGAGCAACATGAAAAAGAGGCTCCATAGCACCAAACCGCCAAGGCCCACAGTTGACAAGTGTAGTGATTAAGTCATTAACTGCGTGAGTGGAGACATATGTCAGCAGGCCCTCTTTAGATGGATGACATCTCTGAAATGGCTCAATTCAGGCGCCCTCTGTATAGGATTTGGGGTTGATTGTAAGGTTACTTATAATATGGACAGAGAGGCAGACGGATTTGTATGGAAACATGCACACATTGAACAGTCCCAAGAGCATATTCATGCAAACACAAATATACACACTGCAGAATATCCATATGTCCATACATGCACAGTGACACAGACACACACACACACACACACACACAAACACACATGCACAAAAAGGCACAAACAGATGTATTCACTGTACTGTGGCCACATTAGCATGGGACTGTGTATGCTCCATAGAGAATGTGCCCTGTGGCTACGACATCTGAGTGCCTCCACCTATATGTGACTTCTATAAATACACACACACACACACACACACACACACACACACACACACAAAGACAGAAATAAACACGAATGAACATGTTTACCAAAACTCAAGCTAATATGTGTACCATTCCACAGATCACACATCATCTTGCTACATATTTTAAGTCATTTAGAGGCAACACACACTCACTCTTTGTGGCTTAAACACTTTGATGCTGAGCTCAGTTAGCCCCTTGCTGAATACAGACCCAGACTCAGTTGGGAGTGTAGGGGTCACTGCCAACAACTGTTGGCTTGGCAAGGTTTCACTGCCAGGCTTCATTAGCAGAGCCGAGACAAAGCGTAAGAGCCAACAGTCGTCGGGATATTAGCCTGGCTAAAGGGACACTGTTTGACTTCTGATGATTTTAGTTTGATCATGATTGTAAAGAAAGTTCTGCGTTGCTGCAGTGTGCCAGGATATGTTTTATATTAAAAAACAACAACAACAAAAAAGATGACATGATGCACATGTGATAAGCAGCTGGGTAACATTGTACCAGCACTATTTAAATGTTGAACATGTGTTGCTGTCAGAGCTGTGAATATTGTTAATAATATAGTAATATCAACAACAAAAACAGCACATTGGCTTGCCTGGCTGGGATGCAAACTAAAAACAGACAGTTAAGAGTCTAAAAGGGTAACTAGGTATTTTTCAATCTGAACCCTATTTTGTTTACCCTACGAGAGAGAGAGAGAGGGAGAGAGAGCTACAATGTAATGTTAATGGGCACCATCATTTTACGACCACGAAAAGTGCTGGTTTTGCCACTGACAGGCTCATTGTGATTATAAACGTCTGACAAGATTATGAAAAGGATCACTACAGAGACAGACAATTGGTTTAAATATTAAGGTATTTTTTTGTTTCACCAGAAACAGCTCCGAAATCACCATCGATAAGTCCACCATCTGAAGCGGTCAGTGGCCAAACAAGCACTTTTTGTGGATATGAATTAAGTCATTGATGCCCTGAGTGCTTATTTTACAGCCTGTTTTGCTGCTGCTGGCTGTTGCCCTCTCACCCAACATTGGACCAGTTTCAAAACAATGGTGTCCCCATTGGTCACTCAGACATCAAAAATGGGACAAAGGGTCCAGGTTAAAAAAGGTTACCCTTTAAATTTGACATTTATGTCAACATCTTTTTATTTCTGACCCATTCTGCTGTTTGCTCATTTAACCTTTTTTTGTTGAGTGTTTTGTCCTTGTTTTAATGCCATCACCTCTCCTTGATCTGTCTCGTTTGCTCTCTGTGTTTTTGTTTCAGTATTGGACGGACATTTACCTTTCATGGAACCCAGAGAACTTCCCCGGAGTTCAGAACCTGCGCTTCCCCTCCAACCTGGTTTGGGTCCCAGATATCCTCCTCTACAACAGGTGAGGTGAAGTTGTAACTTTTGTCCCTGTTCTTTTGCCTTTAGTCTTGTCCTCTTTTGTGTCCTTTTGTATTTGTTTCTCTCCCACTTAAATGGATACTTTTCCCATTTTCAACCAGGTATGTGTCTCTGCGGTGTGGAAAGTAAATGCAAGAGAAGAGTTTGCAGTGCTGCTTGACCGGGGGGCGCCTTAACACACACTGTAGTGACGCATGGCTAGTTAAAAATAGGCAAAGTATCCCTTTAACCCTTTGAAACCTGAGCATGTTGGTTTTCAATGAGCAACAATAAGACATGAACCAAAAATGTGCAAAAAAAAACAAAAAAAGTTAAAAAAAAAAAAAAAAAAAAAAAAAATATATATATATATATATATATATATATATATATATATATGATAATAAATAATTTTTAAAAAATATGTACGTATCCATTTAATATAATTTTTGTGACATGATTTTAAAAATAAAAAAATATAGTTATAAATATAGTTTTCTGGACATTTTTCTATATTTTTTAGATCATTTTCTCAATAATCCTCCCTCTTTTTAAAAATAATTTTAAAGCCTTTTTTTCCGGTCACCTTTTACCAAGAACAAGAACACTGAAGTCAATCCAGATACCAGTCACTGCAGTGTTTCTCCAGCTACTCCTGAGATGTTTTACTGATCAAATCTACTTTTGCACATTCTGAAGGATGCCAGTTCAGAAAACTATACAAAATATTTTATAATGCCATATCAATATTGGTATAATAATGTAATTGTACTGTTCATATTTCATCTCTACTCCACAGACCCTCAGAATATCCCCACTTTTGAGCTGACAGAGTGATTCATCATCTCACCATACTGCATTTAAAATGGTCCACATAGCGTACTTTTACTCGTACGAATAAGAATGGTTATTTGATTAAGTATATTGCCGTTAAGGAAGAGATGAAGAAAGGCAGCTAAAATGATGAAACCTCATTTTTACTGATAATTACATCAGTGGCTACTGGCATGATCAGCACAGTGGATAATTTGTCACTGCTCGTACAGTTTCATTTCATTCATACTCCTCTTATTTATTTTTCATCCATGTTTTCCTGTTCTCTCTGGCTATTTTTATTATTCATCTATAGGAATTTGTTTTCTATAACACACAGATGGGTACTCAGCTCGGTTTACTCAGTGACACAGTGGATACAAATATTCCCCAGACGAAATTTCACTCTTGGTTACAGCCTTGTTTAATGAGGTTATTGAGCTGAATCCCTCTGGGAGGACATAAACCATAACTCCCATGGGGCTTTGCATCTGTTGCCTGCACTGGGCAGCAGGGATTAGACGAGTGAAAACATTGTGCCAAGTGGCTGGAAATGTCAACAGACAGTATTTGTATATAATGCATGCAGTGTTTCAGTCATTTATTTTAGACATCCTCAGGTGTTTTAATCATTTTTGTAGGGATGGTTCACTCTGAAACTCTATATTTTTTACCGGAAACTTCCATGTGGCTGAGCTCATTTTTTTTTATTCCTCAGTCAAAGAATCACTAAGAAACAGAAATAACGACTGTTAAACAGCTCGTCCGTCTCTTTCATTCAGAGGTCAGCCTAACAGAACCTCTTCCCTGTTCAATCTTCTCAGCCATTTTGGCTCTCTGCTGTTTGGATAGAGATGAGACTGCTGTGCTTGTTTAAATAAATTAGGTTGCTAAGTGTTTCTGAGATTGACACAAACGATGTTGTTGGGACCTGCTCAGTTGCTAACAACAATTCAAGGATCTCTTAAGCCTGCCACTGAGCAACTTGATCATTTTCCAGCGTCTTTTGTGTTCCGGACTTTGGCGCACATTAAAAGCATGTCCAATCTCGTCCTCAAAAAGAAGCCACGTTTAGACATTTATCACAGACAATTGCCTGCATGGTAAACAAATAACATTGAGAACATTTACCCTCTTACTAAACAGCTGTGACATACTGAAAAACAACAAATACCCAGTGTGCCTCTTAGGTTGTGCCTGTGAAATCACATGACTGTCTGGCACACATGAGCGATACGGGTCTCAGTTCTTTACCCGAAAACTCTAAGAGTTTCACATGAGGCTTGTTGGAAGACGTGTATATAGCTGATGCAATAATCTTATAGTGCTTTAGTGCAATTATTTTTGGTAGAGCATCTGGGCAGCGCCTGGGTTCAGGGCATTGTGCAATGCTCCTGGGGTGTGGGGATTGGGGGGGGTACTTTGTGTTTATTGTCGTGTGATTGTAAATGTGTGTGGCCGTGTCGCCTGTGTTCTCTCGACCTGGTGGATGGATCCGGGGAGGATATTGTGTTGATTGTAGTCTGACTGTATATAAAGACAAATTTCTTCGAAGGGAGACAATAAAGGCTAATATTTATCGTAATCTTAGTTGTGGAACTGGTTATATGATATGAATAAAAGTAGGTTGAAGAGGCTGAATATTTATCTGAGTAAACAAATAATTGGTTAGAGTAACAGTTTAGTAAAAAATTTTTTAATAATGAAAATCTAAATGCTGGTTTGTTTAGATAATCTGTGTTTGCAGAGGACTAAGGACAGTGGACTGATGATTCAGGGACTAAACCCAAACTGTGTACTGTGATGACAATATAAACTGAATATGGTACAGGCAATTATGTTGCATAGAATTTGTCTAAAAACACTTAAATAGAAATTTTAAAAAGAATGAATAAATGAATAAGACTGTACAGATAATTATAGATCTCTTTGTCCAAAAGTTCAATAGGAGGGAAAGACAAAAGCAAAAAATGAAATAAAAAAAAGAAAAGAAAATATATGCTTACCTTACACAGAAGTTTTTATCTTGAAGTAGTTCTGGCTGTGGATGATTCCATTTTTTATTTTTGTGCCTGCAACACCAAGATAGAGCAATGCATTAGATAAAATGCAATTATGGAGAAGAAAATCAGATGCTGCAAAGTCTGTTATCAGGTTATTGCAATGGTAAGCATTCTATACAGGTTTTTTTTTTACAGTAAATATAGTAATGAAAGATCATTTTTACTTGAATGAGGCACTCCCCGAGTAAACATAAATCATGTTAATGTGCAAGGGAATACCACCTGAGGAAATACCAAAGTGGTGTTTGTCTGTTGCTCTTGCCTCTGTGAGTAAAACCGTTTTTTTTTTTTTTTTTTTGTAGCGTTGCTGTAAAAGGCACCGGGGGAGTAAGGCTGTGTGATTGTTGACCATTATTAAACTGTCAACCCCTAAGAGAGGGTATTTAACAGGAGAGTAAGATGTTTTAAATGCACCAATCCTTTCATACTTCCTTAGAATCTGACACACACACACACACACACACACACACACACACACACACACACACTTGTAATGAGGGAAAGACGACTCGATACATGGCAGAGTTGATTGATGGCGTCAGCTTTTCAGCTTTACCTTCAAGGTGATTGAGGATTTTTTCGTTTGGGGGGGGCAGTGACAGATTCCCCACTTAGTGTGCACGAGAGACGGAGAGGGAGAAGGGAGAGGTTTGGCTATCTAACAGGGATGATACAGAACATTAAGCAGCTTACGGTGGGGATCAGCGATCGCTAATGATAACAACAATATAGTCCTGACACAGACACAGATTGAAACTGACATTCCTCATGCGTGCAGCATGAATCATGAGTAAAATCATTCATTTCTATTTTTATGAAGCAAGGAGACAAGCGAGAAAAGGGATTAAAACTATGAGATAAGATGAACTTTTACTGATCTCCACCTGGAAATTAGGGCGTTGTTGTAGTGAGACTTCAGCAGGGACCAAGACAAAAAGTGTAAGAAATACAAACTGTGCAAATATGTAAAATGAATACCATAAAACATCTTTTATAACTGTCACATGAGAAAGCGAAAATAATGTCACAAAAGCATTGTGCAGGTTTCGTTTCAACACGGAGGACAAGTGAAACTGGGGGTTTGAGGTCCTGAGGTGGAGAATTTTGAGCATTAAACATATAATCCCTGCATTCTCATGAGGTTATATGCACCAATTTGTGCCTTTTCTGCATCAGTTTACAGTGGAAATGTCTTTAACTTCAAAATATGGTCCTCTACTATTTTTATATATTTATTGGGGGAATGGACCTGCACATATTAGGATTTATCCCCTACATTACCCTAAATCTACACCTATGATGCTGTATTTGGCTGTTCACATGAAAAATGACAGGAATAGTTGTGTCATGAATTGAAAAAAGAACTTCAGAGAGAACTTTAAACCCTGGCTTCTTAGCGGATGTGAATGTGACATTGTTGGTTTCAAAAAAGTTATAGAACTTGTCAGACAAAGTCACCCAAATAACAACATTGGAAAGGTCGGGGGTATGAGATTTCCAAAGTTTTTCAACCATTTGACAAGCAGTTTTGACATCATGTCTAGATCGAATTCAGCCCTGTGTGAAAGAAGAAAAAAAAAAAACCCCGAAAAAACAGCCTTCTCATTAATTTGAATGAGGCCAGTGTGGCAATGCAGAAGGGATGCCAGCGCAAAGGGCTTTGGCAGAAAACATCCAGGGTCATCCAGCTGGACTGTAACCCCTCATTTGGCAAGATCTTGTGGTAACCAATCAAAAACAGACGTGCCCATTCCTGGTGGATTACTTTTTATTTTTTAAGGTTTACATCACAGTCATTGCACACAGTAATATAAACCACTGCGTGAGCTTTGGTATAATGCTTCTTCAAACTCATAGATCTTTGAGTCAAATTGGACTTACTGGATCATCTCACCCGCAAAACACACAGCGCAATTTTTTGGTTTGAACGCCTATCTTTAAACAAAGTGCTTGTCAGATAATCAAACAGCGATTCAGATGTTGAGATGTTGCGGCCCTATAGTGTGATCTCTGGGTAAAAGCAGCTTATGTGTGTGTGGAGTCTCATTAACCGTCTCCTGTGCAGTGTTCACACTCCCGCAGCAACTATCTCCTAATGATGGGGACTGAAATGATATATGTGTTTATTTGCATGTAGAGCCGAGAAGTAAGATCCAATCATAAATGGTCACTCGAGACGCATATGGAGACGTAGTTTAATGCCAGATGATCACAGAGATAGATCTGTCTACTTATGATGCGATCACCCAAGACGCATGTTGAGGCTAGGCTCTCTGTCATGTGGCAGGTGAGGGTGGATTCCCTGGTGTGATCTCTGTCTATAAAAGCTGTCTCTGGGGACATGTCAGCTCTCTGGTGGGGACGAAGCCACAGGACCATGGCTTGAAAAGATCTGTCTTGTATAAATATGATGTCACAACCTTGTTGTAATCAGAGGGACTGGGGGTGGGGGGGCGTAAAGGGCTTAGGATATTTTGAGGATGAAAGGTCTGAACGTTGTTAATGCCTATGCAGCAAACAGCAGTTCAAAGTATGTGATCTTCTGTGAGTCTCTGGGTGGGGTTCAGAGGCGGATGCCGCCTGGGGAATTCGTAACAGACATATTGTTTGATCATACGGTAGTTCATGCAACATCACCTGAGGCCAAAGATCAATGATCGCCTTTGATGTTATTTCAATTGCAGAGAATTTGCAAAGTTGTGCATTTTCATGTATCCATCCATACGGGATGCAGGATAGTTTGTTTCTTCAGTCTAGCTTGGAGAGACGGGTAGTCTCTCCACGTTAGCCAAGACAGTTTGGACACAAATGCTGTAAAGCCAGACTGGTGGAGGATCTAACAAGTAGACAGCTGTATGTTTTCTATGTGCCCACGTCAGCACTGCAGCAAACCTAAACCCATTTCAGATGAATAATATAGGATCCATTTGTCCTGTCCCTGTCATGATTTTGAATATTTCACCATCTTCAGACACTTGGGAAGCTGTAACACAAAGGGCCCGACTCTCTGCTTTTATTGTTTTTTGTGTAAATAATGGAAGCCATCTCGCTGTTGAGCTGCTTTTTTTACATGTAGAGATGGTTGCCCTTGTGAATGTAAACAGTACAATGGTGTCTTTTCTGACATTAGCTGGCTGCATATCTTGATGATGGTGTTTTAACATACACTATAACAGTGTTTTCACAGGCATGAAATGTCAGTGTGTGTGATGCCATTTCACTGAGCGAATGGATATTTAAGTGGTACATTTTGTTCTGTATGAGAGGAAAGGCTATTTGCTTAAAATTGTATTCTTCAGGGCTCTATGTTTATATGTGTAGCAGGCACTGAATGCAGCATGCATTCATTTTGACAACTGACTTGTCTATCTTGGCAATAATTACCAACGGCAACAAACTCATTATAATTGGTTTTGTCTTCCAGTCTAGTCGCCAGCAGAAAATTCTGGCATTAAGCATTTCAAACTATGCATAGGTTACATTTGTGTACTTATATATGTGTTATATCAATGTTTATAAAGTGAAGTATAGTACAGGAGCTGACTCAGGAGGTGGAGGGGATGGTGGATGGCGTTTGACCTTGGCAAGATGCATGCCCAGATGCACACCACTGCTGAACACCTTTGAGACTGACAACTAAAGTGCTTTCTTTCATAGCAAATCAACACTGCATTTTCAGCAACTTTTGTTGAAGCTTTATGCTTTTTGGTGAGTAGGAGCCAGTTTTTACTAAGACATTGCTTCGTTTTCTGACATGAAAGTGCCATAAAGAGCAACTGTTCTTTTACCGAGACATTGCTGCGTTTATTGCCAGATTGTGCCACCAAAAGCAGGTGTTTTAAGCCAGAACATAATCTTTTCTAAACCATAACAAAATATTTTTTGTGCCTAAACTGAACGACATGTAAATAAGTGTTGCTGAAACTTTGAACTTTTGGACAGCTGTAGCTCAGAGGTAGGTCTTCCACTAATTTGAAGATTGGCGGTTCGATCTCTGGCTCCTCCAGTCAACATGTCAAAGTTTCCTTGGGCAAGACACTGAACCCCAAATTGCTCCTGATGGCTGTTTATTCGGTGTTTGATTTTGTCACCATAATAGCATCACAACCGTGCAAGACGCAGTCATGAAACTTAAAATTGTTTTAGTTGATATCAAAATGAAGGCTAAATTCGAAGATGAATGTGGTTCGAGCGAGAGAGCAGGAAGTAGGGAATAGGAAGTAGGTAAAGGTCCACTGAGCTCGCATTTTACAGAGTTCAGAGGTACACTTCTACATCTGATTTTCTTTTGTTGTTTCTCGTAACTGCACTGAGCTCATACTTTTGGTAACATTTGTAAGTAAATGGAAAGCCTTTTTTTTCTAATATGTCTTTCTTTTTCATTAAACAACTGGCATCTAAGAAAAAGAGTTAAATCATTGAAGAATCCCTTTGCGAGCAAAGAGACTCTATTGGGATTCAACACCTTGATCTTGCCCTTTTCTTTTCCGTATAGCAAATGACCTTTTTCAAACACATTCCACTTACTTGGTTATCTCATTAAAACGTGATAATGCATCAAGAAATCTCCAATGCTCATGCGTGCTCCATGTTAAGGTACACATATGTAGGTCACTACATTTCTATAAGGTTCACTGAACTAACTAAAATGCTAATGCTACACAACTAATGTATCTGTGAGGTAGATGTATTCCAAGTACCATTACAAGGCTAAATGCTAATTTAGCTCATTTATTCTCAGCAGTGAATAAGAGTGATTACTGCTGTTTCAAAGTATTCTCACAGCCTCTTTGTTTTTCCACCCTGTGCTAAGTGAAAAGAGTGATTAGATGTAGATTATTGATGCAGCGGCTATAAATCTGCATTGGGTAAAGCCTTGACCTGTTATAGGCCTCCTGGGCTCGTTCCCAGCACACTTTACTGAAATTTATGTGCTACCTGTCCAACAAAAAGCCTCCAGGAAGAGTTTAGGCATGCCCCTCACTCTTTCCCACTGCTCCCAATCTCATACCGTAAGTGGTAGATATGCACTAATGGGCAGTAATAGATGATGGTCTGAGTCTGGCTCTAGATGAGCACTCATTAATTGTTCAAAATGAGATCCATACAGTACATATCTCATTTTGAGTTTGTCTTGGGGTCACACTGAACAGAAAAGTATGAATACATACTGGTTCTGAATAATTGGATAAATACTAAGTTGCCATCACAGGAGACCTTTTACTGCTTCACTGCATTTGTAAAGGATGTTAGGTTTTGTTTTGTCTGCCATGCCAGCAGATCTGTAAAGCTGTACTTAGCTGTGCTTTGAGCTCAATAAACAAATTTAATTTTAACTTGTAGTTGACGCTAGAGGAAAAGTCAGGGATCAACGATGTCATTATAATTCATCTCAAGGCAAACATAAATGTCTGTAGGAATGCATCCAATATTCGTCAATATATTTAACTGAAAACCATAAATGTCAACCTGCATGTGGCGCAGGAGGAAAAGTCAGCCGATCACCAAAGATACAACCCAATCACCACAAAAAAATATGGTATTCTACGCTCCTGCAGACAAACTGTCATTGTGGTTATCATGTGGTTATGTTTAGGCACCAGAACCACTTGGTTGGGGTTAGGAAAAAATATGTATTGGCTTAAAATACCTATTTTTTTTGGGGGGGGGGGCACTATCCTGGTAGGAAACACAGCGATGTCTCAGTAAAAAACAAACGATTTTTGTGGCACTATTTTATAACTAACTAACTTATACCTCACATTAGAAAAGTTGACATACCGTATGTATGAAAGCTTCACATGTAACATGTTGTTTTGCAGAAATGTACAATGTCAACACTTTCTTGTAGCAACAAGGACAAAATATATCCTTTTGGAACCATGAATTTCATAGCAATCCATTTAATAGTTGTCGAGATATTTCAGTCTGGATCAAAGTGGTAAATTGCAGCCTGAATTGAACGACTGACGTGGTCTTCCCTTGAGCCACTAACATGGCTAAAAAGTACCTCCTCGATCTTAATGAAACATGGTGAAAGGCAGTTTATACACAAAAGATATGTATAATCGTTTTCTTGGATTCCTTAATTCATAGGCCAAGGTTTTCTACCTAAACAGATTTTGTGACATTTGTTTCTGACATAAAAAATAGGCACTATAATTATTTTGTTTTGGTAAACGTTTTGTCGCCAAATTCTTGAAGGTGTGGCAAATTTAGGCGTTGTCCACATACAGTATATATGGGTATATTTGAAAATGTAGTTTTTTCTTTGTGTTTTGCTATTTTGTCTTCATGCAAACTGAGTTTATGTCACTGAAAACAGATCTCGTGTAAACCTCAGTGCTAGGTGAAGATTTTTGAGAAACTCTGTTTTCATTGTTTAAGTGTAGACAAGAAAAACTGAGTTATTGGCTTGAGATGTCAGAATGCATGTGAATGTTTTATCTCCTTTGTAAGGTGCCACAATTAAGATGACATTTTGTGCAATGGCAAACGTGACCTAATAGTGCAGTTTGTAAGCTTGCTAAGAGAGCTTTTTAAATGCTTACAGATTAATGTATAGTTACTCTTCCACTATTCAAAACAGAGATGTCAATGAGCGCAACAAAGGTCACTGCATCATGTAGCCTTCCAGTAAAAGGTTTTATTCATGTTTCATGATTGGCCAACATCTTCTTCTTTGCATGGCTTTAGGGTTATGATCATATCGCTGCCTGTCAGTTTGGCATTCTCTTGGAAATGCTTCAGCTGGGTGTTGCATTTTTATTTGGTTGGAGATTTTTTTTAACAGTGCTCGTATGGAAGGGATTTTTTTCTGAATGAAGCCTCGATGAAGAGATGAGCTCTTTGAGTGCTTTTTAGATAAGAAATACTACAGAATTGAATGCACTTCTTAGGTTTATTTTAAAAGTGGTCCCTCAGAAACCTCTTCTCAAAGGTATTCAGTTTGCCAGGACTGAATATTTAATATCTCTGACATGCTTCTTTTTACTCTAATGAATGCGGAGAGACACTTTATATCAAGTGTAATTATAGTAGAAAAATGGCTGTTCTTTGTTCAGTCTTTTGGTTTTATTCTCTGAAAGGAAAAATAAATAAATGTAATGCTTCAGGGATGATTTTTATTTCTGTGTGAAATGTGTGATTTTGTGATTATGATGCCTGTACTTTAATTTTTTTGGCGTACATAATCCCTGCCTGCCTGAAGGACGTCTCGATGGCAGACCATGTTTGTTTAAGATGATCAGTAAAATTAAACACTGTCTGTCTGATCTACACTAATCCCCTTCGGCTGTACCTTTTTCTGTCACCTTCACTTGCTGTTGATTGTCTGGCTTTTTCTTGCTATCTGTCTTTACCTTTGTACTTAACTCTCAGTCAGCTTCATAATCTCTGGCATTTTTATTCCCGTTCTGATGTTTTCTCGAGAAGTCCTGTTTTTCTTGTTTAGGGGGCCTTTTCTTTACATGCTCCAGTACTGATTTTAAATTATCCATTATTGTCTCCCTGTAGTGCTGATGAGCGATTTGATGCTACGTTCCATACAAATGTGCTGGTAAATGCTTCAGGAGCCTGCCAGTACATCCCACCAGGTGAGACATTCAAGATGTTCTCTCTCTCTCACTGATAACTTCCGATTCAATTTCATCAACCGGCCAAGAAAATGTTGGCATTATGCATTTCTGCAAACCACAAATACCTTACATTTACATATTTCAAATGTATCATATCAGCGTTTCTAAAGTGACGTACTACAAGAGCTCACTGGGGGATGGAGGGGCTAGTGGATGGCATGTCACATAGATGAGATGCCTGTCAATCTGTAGACCATTGTTCAAGAACAAACAACATAACACGTTGTTTTTTTATGTGTCGTTGAAGTGTTTCCAGTTAGCCATAGAGATAATGCCACAAAAAGCGACTGTTTTTACCGAGACATCGCTGTGTGTCCTGCCAAGGTAGTGCCATCATTAGTATCTTTGCACATAGAAACTGTTGAGATCATCACTGTCATCATTAGGAACATCAGTACTACATTATTATTACAACCATTATTATCATCCTCCTCTTCACTTTTATCTAAAATCTATGCATCAAGGATAAAACAGGCAAAATATTGTGGAAAATAAAAAGCTTTTAGACACCAAGGCTTCATATAACAGCTGTTTTAACAGCGTGTCAACGACATCTCAGTGTGTCTATTACTGTACGATCTGCCACAAGGTGAACACCATGGAAACATTTATATGTGACATACACATCTAAATAGATGTATGTCTCATACACTTTTAGCCCTAGATTTTGAACTTTTGCTGATTACTCAGATTACTTTATTTTTAAATGAAAATGCATTTAAATAGGTTTATTCTGTCACTTCATTTAATCAGTTGTAAAAGCTTGTTTGTCTTTATTCCTTTGAAATGGTGTTTTTAGTAACTGAAAAATAAAATAGAATTACCTGGTTTTGGTGTATGATTGGATATTAAATTACATGTAAGTGTTTCTTGATCAACTGAACCTACATGTAAAGTACATTGGGGCTTTAACACTACTTCTTTTGTGATGCATCAGAAATACTTTTGCCTCAGGGTTGTTGGTATATTTTCCTCCAGCTAGCTTTCCTCCAGACTCTTGAGGCTCGAAAGAGTGAAAGGGCTTCTACTGAAAGGCACTTTAGATTTTAAATAAATAAAGCAAAGCACATACCAAAATAAAGTAAGCATCTTTCCCCAACACCTGTCTCCAGGCATCCTGAAAAGTACCTGCTACATCGATGTGCGGTGGTTCCCCTTCGATGTGCAGAAGTGTGACCTCAAGTTTGGCTCCTGGACGCACAACGGCTGGCTGCTGGACCTCCAGATGATGGATGTAGACATCTCCACCTACATACCCAACGGGGAATGGGACCTTGTAGGTAAGAAGACGAACAGACAGGCACAAAATTTTTTTACTTACATTACTTTTATCAAAATGTGTCATTAGTCAAAAAGTGTCATTAGCAGGCTGTTTTCTAAAATTTACAACTATGTCGTGTTGTCAACAACTAAACATTCTTGTGATGATTTGGTATGGATAAATCTAAGTGTAAAAAATCATTGTTCGAGCATGTGCATGGTGACACAGGAGGGATACGCTGACTGACAACACTCCCGATATCTGTGGGATATGTTTGAGCAGCCAATTGTGAAATCCTTCAGGGAATCTGACAGCTCTGAGACAGACAGACAGAAACTTTCAACATTATTTAGGCCCTCCTTGTCATATTCAAGAGTTAGACAACCAGTCAGTCAGACACAGCTCTGACAGCAGGTTATTCAGTGATGTCGACTTCCTTGTAAGATGCTGCTCTCACTGACATTTTTTTGTCTACCAGTCCTAGTTGCAGGGTGCTACAGACAGGCTGGGGAATATTTCTGTTGTTTAATGCAGTAGTATTCACACAGACCTTTTTAAATTCTTAAACCTATTGCCCTTGCCCTTATATATATTTATTTTAAGGCTGATGAAGTACTTTGGATGATTGCTACCTAAAAGGCCATTCAAGACTTGTGTGAGAATTATGAGACAAAAGGTTGAGTGGCTTTTATGGTTTAGAATAAATGGGTTAAGCTCACAAGTAGAAAATGATCCACTCAAGATTTGTGAACATCAAAGGAACTTTATCCCAACTCTGGGGGCACTGTCAAGACTGCTGTCCACGTCTGCTGTCCATGACTGCTGTCCATGACTGCTGTCCATGACTGCTGTCCACAACTGAGCCCAAACAATGCAGAACTTTTGACAATTTTTTGCCAGTTGTGATGCGTATGCTAATTTTTGTAAGTTTTGGAACATAGCAAGTCCCTCAAAAAATGCAATTTCTCAGCATAATCGAAATAAATAAATAAATAAATAAATAAATGAATGTTTTATTATTATTATTATATTACTATTATTATAGGTTTCTCCGGATTCAGTGCCAGGGAGCGTTGGGCTTAAAAGTGCTTGGGCCCTCATAAAGCATAGTGATTATTGTTTGTCTTTCTTTTCTTCTCGTTATTTTTTTTTTCTTTTCTCTCCCCACATTCTCTTCATGCGGAAATAAAGCGCTCACATCATCTCTTGCTCAAGTTTGGGTGTTAATCAGAGGCCAACAGAATTATTCACTTTCACACACAAACATACTTAAACACAAAGTGAGAGTACCCAGCTGGCTGGGGGAGTGGAGGGGCATGTGTGTGTGTGTGTGTGTGTGTGTCTGTGTGTGTGTGTGCGTGTGTGTGTGGTGACAGCTGGCCTGGAGACGGTTCACTTAATTCAGGCACAGTCAGGCGGCAAGCTGGCCAAGAACACACACTGTCCTGGTGCCTTACAACATTCCCATTCCTGCATATATATCTTCACACATACACACCTACACCTGCACACACACACACACACACACACACACACACACACACACACACACACACACACACACACACATTCATATGATGCGGTGGATGCATCTGCAGGTCTGCAATCGATCAAATTAATAGATGGTTAACAAAGGCTATTTCTCTTCAGTGTTTAAGTGACAAAGTTTCAATTAAATTAAGTGAAATCCATGCAATTAATTTAAACTGAATTTCTATATGAGCAAACACTGTATACACACACACACACACACACAAATATGTTGCTAACTGTGTTGAACCAGGCTTTATTCAGAATCGTTAAACAAAAGGTGTGAATGGTTCAGACAGCTATACAATGACGCTCTATTACTTAACAGATTTTTGACTGTGAGCCACTGATGACTCTCGCTCCCTCTCTAAACACTAAACACTCACAGTTCCCTGATTGTTCCTTTTTAATCACAGGGAAAAGATAACACTTTGAAATGACTGTGTTGTGAAATCTATCAAAGTCACACTTTCTATTCTTCTTCCCACACAATGACTCTCGTTTGAGAGTTTTTGGGCTTATTTGTGGACCAAGGTGACATTGTCTGTTGTTCATCTGATGGAAAAGACAGATTAGCCGTGTGAATGTGAATATGCCAACAAGACAGATAAGGTCCCGGTGATGAGCATTAGGGATTAATAAATGATTGAGGATTGTTTCTGGAGGGGTAGTGGGGTGATATGAACTTGACACAGAGTTTAATGTGCTTTTTGACAGATCTTGATTGTTCCTTCTGCCCAGCCAATGCTCTTACAATCTGAAAAAGTTCAAATCTGAGTTTAGGCGATGGATTTGTATTTCTTTAAGTTGTTTTTAAAGGGTAACTCCAATGAAATCTGTTTACACGTGTTGGGGAGTATCACTTCTGATATGTAAAAAGCTGTGTTAAGCCTTTTGTGGCTCCAGGGGGAGCTTTTTGAAGTCTGATAAATGTCACTGAAGTGATGTCACTCCTTGAAGCTGGGATTGACATCAGTTTTCTTGTGCTATGTTCAAACGCTTTCCATAAGCTATTTGCAAATTGGTTTTCTTTTTATTAAAAGATGAGGGGAAAAAAGGCAATGACCAACTTGGCAAAAATTTCCCATAAATTGCAAAAAATTAGTAAAAGGTGAGAAGAAAATGGCCTAAAAATTAGTTTTAAGAAAGGGGGAAGAATTATTAGAAATTGAAAAAATAGGAAGAAAACATATTTATAACTGTAATCATATTATAATCAACACTGCAGAAAAAATACATAAATATTGAGGCAAAACACAAAATGAAAATGAACAGACAATCCTGCATAGTATACCTTTAAACTGTCACTCAAAATTAATGCTATATAAGAAACTGTTGCTGATGTTTGGCTGTAAAGTCCACTGGACATACTGGATGTGAGATTGAATTTTGAAAAACTTGACCTGACTGACAAGGTGCAAATCACCTTGACGGGACAGATCCAGTAAGGATAAAGTCTTGAGGACCAACAACTGTCAGTCAGCGTACAGATTCAGAAGCAAAACACTACTCCCCAACAGATGGCTGCCATTGTGACATTAAATTTAATTTGCAGTAGAAAACATATTAACTCTATGGATTTATGACTGAAATGTTTAGACAACAAACCACAATGAGCTGTGCTTTAAAGTGATTTAAGACCAGCTAAATGTGCTGTTATACCCAAGGTGAAACTGTGTTTGGAGGATTATTACTTTATATAAAAGATTACATCATGTTCAGTACATAATTCATTAAGGCAAGAGCGCATTCGCTGTGTTTTTCAGCGACAAGCTGCTTTCCACAGGGATACCAAGACAATACATTAACGGTGAAATCCTAATCTTTCTAAAATGACAACAACTGCTACATTTGGGATTGGTTAAAGTCTGGGATTTTACAATCAGATAAGGAAAATTTAGTGGAATATTTCAGTGAATTTAGATAAGCTGACAATAAATCCATAACCATCTATTTTGTTTATGATAAAGTAACTAAAACAGGGGTGTATTTTCATTTAATTTTCTCGCTTTCATCCAACAGGATTCAAACTACCAACTGTTCACTCACGTTTGAATGGATCGGATAAAAATGTATTAATAATGCCTAATGCTTTGAAACCTGAGCAAATTGGTTTGATGTCTTACAAAAACATGGGTAGAGGGCAATGAGAAACTACAAGAAACAGGAAAAATACCTGAAAATGAGCAAAAAAGTATTTATTTCATATATTTTAGACATTTTTTAAAATAAATAAATGTAAAGTTAAATATAAAATGATTAAAATTACATTTTTTTTGGAAAACTTTCTCCTCCTTCTCTCTTTGTAAAAACTATTTCCTTGTCACTTTTTACTAATTTCTTCAAATGTGTGGGACATTTTTGTAAAGTTGGCTGTTGCCATGAAATCAAACCACTCTGCTTAGATTACGAAATTTCGGAAGGCTGATATCTATCCATGGTTTAAAGGGTTAACTGATCTTTACCAAATAGTCAATCAACTGCACATTAACCGCTTATTTTCAAGATCTTACTATTATTCAGCCAAGCAGAGCTGAGAACTAGACTTGTATTTTACAGTTTAAGTTATTATTGTTATTCCCACTTCTCCGTTTCACCCCCAGGTGTGCCATCTAAGCGTAATGAGCTGTACTACGACTGCTGTAAGGAGCCTTACCCCGACGTGACGTTCACGGTCACCATGCGCCGCAGGACACTTTACTACGGACTCAACCTGCTCATCCCCTGTGTGCTCATCTCTGGCTTGGCTCTGCTGGTCTTCCTGCTCCCTGCCGATTCTGGAGAGAAGATCTCACTTGGTAAACACACACACACACTCTCACAGTTACACAGAGGGACAGTGATTCATGATCACAATCATACATGCAGACAAAAATGTATTTCTCTCCCCCGCCTCAGTGATCTCAGCCCACCAGGTCCTGACGCTGTTGCTAACTCATTTATCTGTCATTGCTTTATGCTAATTATGGCATTATGACTGTGAATTAACATTTGAGTTGTATTTTATTCATTAGCAGATGAATAAAAGCTCTGTTATAACACAGCAAAGATAACCACCTGGACCTGAAAATGTCAGCTTGTTTCTAAATGCCATTCAGTGAGACAGGGTCAGAGTAAATATATAACTGGGAGTAATCCCTGGAGGGTAGAAAAGAGAGTGAATATTCCAAAATAAATCCACAGCTGATTTCACCTATTTTGAAGCGACCAGCTGCATTTATTTTGAGTACTCTCAAGTCACCATTTAAGAGAAAACTAGGCTGTGATGAAAGAGTTTATCCTCTGTGCTTCTGCTCTACTGTCGTCCACCAGGCATCACAGTGCTGCTGTCTCTAACTGTGTTCATGTTACTGGTAGCAGAGATCATGCCTGCCACTTCAGACTCCGTTCCTTTGATTGGTAAGACACTTTTCTGCTTTAATTATTGCTCCTATTGATTTTTTTTTTCACTTTCAAAGTGATGAAAAAGAAAAAGAAGCTATTAAGATGGATCACAAAATGATCAAGGGCATAACTCCGTAACAGTTGTCTATTTGCACTCGACATGTGATATTCACTCAGTATGTTTACATGCACAGTTAAGTCGAGCTAAAATTATATCGTTTAGGACATATATTCAGACTACTGTTATTGTCGGAAGTATGTCCGACTCCGCCACGCTAGGTAGTGGTATGCTCCCTTTCAGTTAATCACTATTGGACCTTCTCCTGGTTGACCTATTATGTCACATAACAAACAAGTTTGCAAATTTTACTTGTATTCTGTCCAAACACCAGTCTTATAAAATAATGGATGTAGCAACTGTGGTGTCACCCATTTTTTAGCCAGAAGAGAGACCAAAATTAACAATTAACTTTCATGAACCAAAAACACACTGACATAGTGACAGCTAACTGTGTGAATCTGAGGTCACGCCATGGTTGTTACCTAACCAACATGTCTGTCGTGTCATGTCAATGGACAGCACCTATCTGTCACTCAAAGCGACCACCTCTTGTACAATTGTCATGAATGGGAAAACCCTGTTTTTTGTACCAGGCTGGAACCTGTTTATTTCTGTGTAAAGTTGGGGGTTTTAACATGGGGGTCTATGGGGATTGACTTGCTCTTGGAGTCAGCCTCAAGTGGCCATTTGAGGAATTGCAGTTTTTGGCACCTCTGTGTTGACTTCATTTTTCAGCTCTGGAGGTTGCCGCTCAATCCAAAGACAAGTGGTAACAAACTTTTCATCACGCTTTTGGCATAAGCCTATTTCCCAAAATGTTGAACTATTTGTTTAAGACAGTACATTTAACCAGTTTGGTAAATTTAAATGAGACAATACAGAGTCTGGGAAAGAGTTCTACATTAAAACTTATAATATTAAAATGGTGGTGTCAATCATTTTGCAAGAAAATAAGGTAATAAGGTTATATTTCATGTTTTTATCCACTTGCACCTGAATCTGACCTTCATCAGGGAGCTGGACAGGATAGAAAGTTATTCAGCATGGTTGTTGGGTCAGTGTGCAGACTTTTCCTCATTAACTATAGGTTTCAGAGTAAAAAAAAGAGAGATAGTCACACCTCATATTTACCACAGGGCAGCCGTTAGCAGCTGGATGTGGGAGGTTGCTGATAGAGAGGCTTTGTATGAAGCCATACTGATACAGACCAGAAATGACAAGGCAGCGGCCCATGAGATGGGAGGGGAGGCTGCAGACAGTGATGCTGCTCGCTGTCATTTGGCAGCTCAATGATGTAAAACGAATCCATTAGCAATCTCGCCTTTATTGGCGTAGACACATTAACACATAACAGGTGGAGCAGAGCTGAAAGATGTAAGACAAAATAAAATGTTCAGGTTTTCATACAGCTTCAATAATAGGCCTTCTTTGAGATGGCGATGTTTACATTAGCATCTAGTTGGTCTGCTATTTTTTTGAGGTCGCTGACATCAGAACTGGAGCAAAATTTAAAAAGAAAAAAAAGGACGGTTTATTTTAGAGAAGATTGTCTCATGTTTGTGTGTAATGGTGTGTGTGTAGTGGGTAGCGTGTTTGCCTACATACATATGTTATGCATTTTAATGTTTCAGTGGCAGCAAATGCCCGCGAGTATATGTTTTGGCTGGTTTGTACATTAGGAAGTAAACGTTAGTCATCCTTCCACCACTCCCTGTGGTGGTCTGACCTCAGGTTTGTTGATGGGGAAAACTCCCCACTGACTAACCAACCAACCAACAGACTGACTCTGCAACAGTCAAAACACTATGCAGACCTCTCATGTTTCTCCTTGTTCTGTATGTAGATACACAAGTTTTCACTCAGAATGTAGTTTGATTTCACATAACAGACGATGACTTCTCTTTATCACACTGTATAAATTGTTCTCTGTCCCAAATGGAAATTGCTGTGTTATACTTATGTGCTCTTCTCTTTTTTCAGCTCAGTACTTTGCCAGCACCATGATGATTGTGGGCTTGTCTGTGGTGGTAACTGTCCTGGTGCTACAGTTCCACCACCATGATCCCCATGGAGGGAAGATGCCAAAATGGGTAGGTTAACAAAATGTTTCAAACCCAATAATTAATCATCAGCCAGTGATAATACTTCTAGAAATTGCCATACTCAACTACTGATATGGGCTTTTGCTATGCTTTGGCTCCCATTTGTTAGACGAGTGATATTTATTCAAAGGTTGGCAAAAGTTGCATCAACACAAAGATTTGACTAACACACACAACTGTTGCCAACTGTATCACCACACAGAAGGAAACATGTATCTCCAGGTAGCTAACCAAGAACCACTGAGCCAGGCCTCCAGGAGATACACCACAGTTTAAAGTCTATGGTCACAGTGGCATAATAGTGGAGTAACATCTGTGATACCATTGGGTAAGTCCCAAAAACCTACGTGGCAAAAGGGACATCTGCAAATCAGTGGTTGAACTTTTTGGGGTGTCACAATCCCCGCAAAATGACTCTTTTCACTTTCATAATTTGATTGAATCGGTTAGATAACATTTGGAAAGTCTAGAAGTTAACAAATATCACAATAAAAGTACTATTTTTCTCTCTATTTCTATCTTATTCTCTCTCTATTTTCTGTATGAATTTGCTACTCAAATTTGGGTTTGCAACTCACCGGTCTCTTCTCTGTCTTCCATCTCTCCACCTTCTCTCCTCTTTTCACCCAGGTCCGAGTTATTCTACTCAACTGGTGCGCTTGGTTTCTCCGCATGAAGAAACCTGGAGAGGAAAGAAAAACAGCAGTGAGCACTCAAAACTACAAGTACTCCCACCCTCCTGCTCACCACACCAGCACCAACAGCATCCAAATGAGCACCATACCTGGGCAGGCGTCCACCCAGTCGACCACGACCAACGGGAGCATGAACCTGTACTTTGGCTACCACGCTATGGGCACAGACAACCCTGCTTTCCCTCCAAGCACCGATTCAGGTGTGGTGGTGTGCGGCGGTGGCGGCGGTGGCCATCCTAACGGCTCCTCTCCACACGACATCCACTCAGAACAGATGCGGACTTTGCTGCTGGAGCAGATTCCGGAAATCTCCCGGATCCTGGAGGAAGTGCAGTACATTGCCCGCCGCTTCCGGGAGCAGGATGAGGGCGAGGCGATCTGCAGCGAGTGGAAGTTTGCAGCGGCAGTAGTAGATCGGTTGTGCCTGGTGGCTTTCTCGCTCTTCTCCATCATCTGCACCTTCACCATCCTCATGTCAGCTCCCAATTTCATCGAGGCTGTGTCCAAAGACTTCACATAAGGCTGATCTCCTCCTGCTCTGAGAGGGAAAAAGAGAGCTAACATTAAAAATCCAGACACGATTGGAACTGTGCCACACAAGCCTCCCTGCTACAACTATGTGAAGCCACACAAGTTTTATTTTAAGTGTAGTTACGAGTCACCAGAAGCAAACTTTCCCTCTATCTTCACATATTTGTCAGTAGTTCTTGGTTGTTTGGAGATGATGTGATATTTCCCATTCAAGGTGGCTCTCCTAGCTGACATTGTGCATCCAGTGTGCTGCAGTATGTAGGAGGTTGAGGGCTACATGCAGTATTTAATGATGTAGAAACTCACACTAATGCACTTTTCATCTGTACCCCTGCTGCACCACATCATTTACCTGCCACCACCTGGGATTCACGTCTCATTAGAATATATCGCTAACACTCCTGCCCCTTACAGCTCCTTTTTTTCTGCTGTTTCCCACTTCCTCTCCCAACTGTCGTGCTTTTCATCTTCTACAAATGTCTTAATGTCTTCAGCAGTTACATACAGTACAGTCAGTAGAGTTCAATAAACACTTTTAGGAGGGTTTTTTTTTTTTTTTCTGGCCTGTAATCTGGTGTTGCCGGTCTTTTGTATTTTGTAAATAAATCTACATCTCACTTTATAAATATGGTGAAGCTGGGATTAAATCTTTTTAATTCAGTTGTTGAATTTACTGAGAGCTAATGACATGTTCACTTTGTACATCTGTTCACCTCACGTCTATTCTAACTATGGCTTCAACTTGTCATTTTTATTTTAGATTAATTTGCCAATGATTTTCTTGATCCTTTGATTATTTATTTTGTACACAAAATGCCAGAAAACAGTTTTAAAATGCTTGCTATATTTTCCAGAAGGTGATGTATTCACATGGCTTCTTTTATCCAGTCGCTACTTCAGTATACTATCATATATTGACCAAATCGCCAGAAAAAAATGTTGGCATGGTACAATTAAAAAAACAAATGATATGTTACATTCAGTGGTGAAGTGGAAGTTGAAGAGGTGGGTGTGCTACTAGTTAGATGAGCAGGTGAGGGGGAACCTCCTACTCTCCTACATATTCATATGGCTTTTTGGCTGATGGGAGGGTATATTGTAAATAGCCAGAAAGAGAAGATGGTATACCCTGTAAACTGTGTATACCCTCCACTACAACACAGGTTACATCTGCATGTTATTATGTAGCAGACATGCGCTAACTTAACTTTTCCGCTATGCTGTGGTTAATGTGAGGATAGGTTTAAGCCCAAAATCCACTTGGTTATGGTTTGGATAAGACCATTTTTTGGCTTAAAATAAAATAAATTAAACAAAAAGCCTCAAATGGCACCAGCAGGAGAAGTGGTGATGTCTTTAAAAAAAAAAAAAATTGTGCTGCTATCCCTCAATATCTTGCTAAATCACACCCAGTTTTGTCGTTCATCGGTCTCAAACATTTGTATGCACGTTGGCAGGCATCTCGTCTATGTGACTCACCATTTCTTCCATCTCTCAATAACCACGTCAGTTTATATCTTATGTCACTTCAAAAGCCTTGATATGATGCGTAAGAAATGTACAAATCTAATTTATTTGTGGTCTACAGAAACATACAATGCCAACATTTTCTTCTGGCAGCTGGGCTGCATATATGAAAATTAAAGCACCAATTCACCACATTTGAGGAGCTGGAAACAGCAAATGTTTTTGCTTGAAAAATCAGTTCATTATGAATCAAAAAGGTGCATATTAACTGTCTTGAGCGACTCATCCATGTTTTTACAGTTCATTTCAGCTCTACTTTAAGCATCTCCATCTTATCTCTATAAAAGAAAAAACATATGTAAGCACTGGATTAGTCCTTACTCACCTCTTTCTTGCCTTTGAAGTCATCCTCATTATTTCCTTTCACTTTCCTTCTGGCTCACATCCAGGTCCTAAATCCATAAATGTGAAGAGATAAAGTTTTACTATTGCCAGTAAAAGTCATATTTAACTGTGACATCAGAGACTTTTACACTTTTGCTCTTTACAAGACAGTTTATTAAAGTGTGAAGTAATTTCAGAGGGTTCTCCCAAAATGTCTCCCTGCCTCGATTTCTTTTATTTAACAGTATTTTTGGTTAGCATATGTTATACTCTGGCTATTTGTACACTCACATTAGACCATAATGTATTTTTCTTTAGAGAGTCATTCAACGTTTTTCTGACTTGTGTGCCAGTTATACAATGTGCTGCTGTATTTGGAGAAAAACTAAAATGAAAAAATTAAGAAAGAGGATCAGCGCATGAGTGATTGAAAGACAATATTTGTTCTTCTGAGGGATTTTTAGATGGATTCTGAAGGGACGTCACCCCAGTGGAGATGCATTTGGTACTAATCTTTTGTAGTGAAGAGTGCTTTGTGTTTTTACTCTCTAATACTCAGCGAAAGGCAAACACTTTCTTCTCTAATCTCTAGCAACAACATGCAACAAGGATTACTGGGTGACCTTATGTAACAGATTTGTGTTAAACCTTCTCGCCACCCGAGCGTCCCTGCTGATCCTCAGTTGTACAAGACACACATGAATTCCTACTTTTACTCACGCAACTGCTCTCGCAGTCCAACTTAGCACATAGGTGTTTTAAGTGGAATTTTAAGAAGAAGCGAGGGGGAATGAAATCAACAAAATGCTGGACACTTTGTGACTGCTGTAGAAATAGCCACTGAAATGGAATTCATGCTGTTACGGTAAATCGATGGGCCGAATGCAAACAGCTGCCCGCTGAGTGGCCTAGCTTTTGCTCCATAACTCCAAGACTGTAAAGCATTAAATGTCATATCCACTTAGAGCTGACAGGAAAAGGTGAAGCCAATCTTGACTGAAATGTACATGAAGTACGCTGCAGTACACTTTGTGTTCCTTCATTTTTTTTTTTTTTAAATCCAGTTTTGAAGATTTAATCAGGTTTCAACAATATTAACACCCCTTTAAATGTCCAACCAGGGATGTCACATTTGTTTGGTTTAAACATCACAAATATGTTTTTTTTTCATGTAATGTAATGGTATTAGCTTAAAGGAATTGCTCTACATTTAGGGTTTCTTGTAAAGAGTTGAAGATATGACTACCATATGGTAATTATGAAGCTACAGCCAATTAGCTTAACTTAGCATTAAGAGTGGAAACACTAATTAACGCAATTGGTAGTTTTTAATCTTCTGTTTTTGTGTACATAAAACAAGATATAACTTGTTAATTAGTGATGTTTAGCACAGTAAATATAAATCTACAGCCAGAAGGGGACTCCATAGGTTGGTTGGCAAAACTATTTTGTTGTACTTCGAAGGTCACAGAAACAAAAATGTACAATCAAAATCTACTATGTTAAAACATTTGAGCGTCACTATTTTTTTTTGTGTTGAGAGTAACATCTCAGTTTTACAGTATCAAAACTAAAAAAAGTGGTCTGTGGATTAAACTTAAAACTGTGTTAGAGATATTGGAAATGTCGTATTTTTAGTTTAGAGAATAAACTACATTTTGATATAATATTTAAAAGTCTATGACAAGTGATGGTAGCTTGCTAAAAGAATTAAATCAGGGTCAAATGTGAGCGGGGTGGGTTGGCACACTGATTTTGGTGTTGGTCAGCACATGAAATTAAGAGTTGTAACTGTTTTTGAGAGAGATTAAACCTATTTTGAAAGATTGAATTATTCTTGTATGAATTAATTCTTCTTGTTTCTATTGGTTGCATTTTAACATTGTGCCAACACATCTCGTAATGGGGCTGACTGGAACAAATACACAACGTAGCATTGGCACAAATCACCCAATTATGGAAGACATTTTTACACATTAAAACATTTTATTTAAAACTTAGACCTTAACCTTTCATCTGCTGCTGGTTTGAATATTAGAAAATAAATTTTGCTGGAAGTACGGCAGAGTGGAAAGCGTGCCTTCCAACCCCGGTTTCATCTAGCTGGTTAGTTTAGCTCAGCACAAACACTGGAAACATGCAGAAATGACAGTTAGATAAGAAGGTTGATACCACTTTCACGTATGAAAGCAGTATCATTTTTCTTGTCCAACTCTTGGGGAGAAAGTGAATAACTGTTTTAGTCAAAATGTTGAATTATTGCTCTAATATTGGTCTATTTTTTGCTGCACATTGTTTAGATTATAGGTTTCAGGGGTTTTTGCAGGTGAAGATGTAAAGCTGAACACTGATGGTCTAAGAGAAAAAAAAAAAGCTATTTTTGAAAGGAATTCATGCTGTATTTGTTATTCTGCCTGTCAAAGTTGATGTGGACAGATGTGGGAGGAAGGGTCTTGGTCGCTGTAATTATGTTATGTAATAGATTGACAATACAAATCTTGAGCACTGACTCATCTTGGAGATGCAATGACTCATATGAAACATGGAGTGAGAACTGCCCTCTACATACATGTGACTCAGACTGATTTATGTAGATAATCTGTGAGATAACCTGACCAATTTCTGTTGTTACTCACTCATGTCAATGTCTATTCAGCTTATGTTTTTCATGTCAAAGGCATTTGATGCTTAAAGTGTTAAAAGTGTGAAGAATGATGGAAACTTGCAAATAGGACTAAACAGAAAATATGAAGAGAGAATAAGTGTTCAGGGGTAAAAGATATTCTGCAATTTGTTTTTGCCATGCTTTTAGTTTTTTCTTTAATCACCAGTGTTGTATTTTGGTCAACTTGAGTGTCTTTTTCTTTGTTGTCTGTGCCTCTTTGCTCAGTATGATTCTTTCTTCTTTGAAGGATGTACATAAATGCTCACTGTACATGACTATTTTGAGAAAAAAAATAAAGTAGAAATGTGATAATTACTGGCACTCGAATGGCTGATATGCTACAATTCACTGAATAATATATTTAAAAGTGCTTTTACTCACCAAAGTTGTCAGAGCATTCTCGGTCCTTTCTTGAAGTGACTGTGTTTTGGCAGGGCTGCTGCTGATCTAACGGGACAGACAGTGTAATGGCAGCTTGTCATCAGATGTGCTGGTTAATCACAGCGTGCAATTGTCATAATATTGTTCCCATACAATTAAGTTATTTAAAAAGTGACAGCTTAAAAAACATCAAACTGACAAAACAGGAGGTGTTCATTTTCTTCACTATATAAATTGATTTTTAAAACCAGGGTGGGCAGCTTTATTTTAACTTCACTGGAAAAAAATCCCATAATAAATGTGGTGTAGTGTTCTCTTAGACCACTTCAATTGCAATTTCACTAAATACTGTCCCTGTCCTCCTAAGCAGCACTAAAACACAGACCCAAAGACATCTGCACTGAGTGTGAAAGAGAAAGTGGATAAGTAGGAGATATAAAAAGAGGAGAAACCACTGAAAAGTTTTCAAAGATCTCTGTTTCTGCTGCTGTCTACTAGTGACCTGTTCTCCTGCCTGTCTGTGATGTTAAGTGGAAACACCAACAGAACAATCCCCCCCACCCACACACACACACACACACACACACACACACACAAAAGCTAACAGAAAGGCAGACTCATGCGGTGTTTGCGGGTTTGCTGGCAGTTGGAATCGAGTCAAACGCTTATGTTGAGCAGGTGTGGTTGAAAAACCCACATGCACATGTTCATTTTGGTGATGGGAAAGGGGTATGAGTGACTGTATGAAGAGCATGTGGTCGTTTGGTGGGAGGGGCTTAGGACAGAGAGGAGAGAGCTACAAGAGAAGGGTGTATTTTTATTTTTAAGTCTGCAGTTTCTTTTGCCTTTTCCAGATTTTTGCCTACCTCAGGAATCTAATGGTGATCAATGCAGCAATTAAGCATATCTCTAAGATGTCAAGCTATCTAATCTAAAAAGAAGCAAAAATGGTTTTAGTGTTTGTGTAAAGACTACTTCATCACAAAATGACACAGTAAGTAAGACAAAAATGTCAGCAACTGAGCCCAGCATCTGTTGATTTATGAAACCAGGCAGCTCTCTGTATTGATCACTTTCTTTTGATTGATAAACAAGAACTAACACATTTTCCCTGATTCATGGGTTGCTTGTCTTGGGAACAGTATTTCTACAGTAAATGATGTGCGTGTGCTTTATCATTGATTTGCTTTTCAGGTTTATCTTAATGTGCATGTGGCCAGATATAGTGGTATTAAAGTTTAAAGACAAGTTTCAGACTACTGCACAAAGTTTTTAAGCTTCTCTGCACCCAGAGCTGAGCTGATGGTTTAACGTGTGCTCAGATATGTGAAATTTCAGCCACTGAGGCTCAGAAACCTTCGCCATTTCCCAGCAGGAATGAATGAATGGGAAACTGTAGGCCAAGTCAGGAGGGATCCAATCTCCTCGCTGATATTTGTCAGGACATTTGGCAGCTCACACCCGCACACATAAACAAACACACACACATGCGCACACACACACCGAATGCTGCTCAGCAGAGTGATGCCATGTTCAAATTGGTCAAATCTAATCTTAGGCTTCACTACACGCAGACAGACAGCTGTTGGTGGCTGGAATTGTAGCACACTGTATCATACTATGCAAACACACAGACACACACACACACACACACACACACACACACACACACACACACACAAATTCAAAATCCTCCTCTGATTTGCCAGCAGACTGAGCAGACAGAGACAGCGTCCCCACTCCACCCTTCCCTGCAGACTGTCCCCAAGCTACTTCCATTTTTCTGGTCGTGAGATGGAACAGACCACCTGGGTAATAGGTGGGGGGTTTCGTTGCGTAATCCTGGTGATTAATGCTTGCTCTGTTTGGTGTTGGTACCAGGTCAGCTGGAACAGATCTCTGCAGACGTGGTGCAGTTAATGTAATGTAAAGATCAAACACCTGCCCCTCCTATGAGATCTATATTGCCTTTTACTTTGTAGAATAACTGCCTGCACGCACACACCCTTCTGGTCATCAGGTGGGGACTCTGCACTGGTTCAGAGCTTGGACATTCCTCTGCGTGACTGAGGTGAATGACCTCAGATGCTGTTCACTCTGACCTGTATATCACTGCATAATGTATGTGTAAGTGGCTCATTTTGATCTTTGTTCTAATTATGGGTCTGAATTATCGTGACTGACAAGATCAGGGCCCAAATACTTATGCCAAGTTTCAAAATACTGGAATATTTTTTGATAATTAGGTAGAAGTTATGAGGTACAAGGTAGATATATTAGTCGTTTTTTAATCTTGTTTAAAACTATGTTTAAAAAAATGAAATTTATATTTGTCCTTGATCCTGCTACATTTCTGGAAGTTGAATGACTTGACTGAAACCACCAAAATTCCATGTGGTTGCTCGGGCATGTTGCTGCTGATGCTATCATACAATATCTGCAGTGCATTTTTTGAATTTGCTTTGGAGTCTTGTGTCCTGTTGGCTCTGAACGTGGTCTGCCCAGCCAGTGCAATAGCTTGATCCAGGAGGTTAGGGGTTTGCCATGTCTCTGTAAAGATGTGCGCAGATCAGTCTCTAATTTCCCGTTGCTGAGTGAGCCTCAACCACATTTATCCACTTTATTCTCCAAAGACCAGACATTAGCCAGAAGAAGACTTAGGAGAGGAACAGCTCTCGGTCAGCCTCGCCCTGATGACGGCTCTCCACACTCTCTTTGTCCGGTTCTTTCGGTTTTGTTTCTCCCCTCTGGACTGACTGGCCGCTCGGCATATGCTGTTGGTGGAGATCCTCTAGCGGTCTGCTGCATTCATTCCAAAACCCACACAACTTTCCCCAATGTTGATAAGTGCTTCTCTATTGTAGAAAAGTCATGCTTCAGCAGAAGAGGCCATGGAGTCGAAAAAATAGAAAAATGAAGCAAAAAGTAGCAAGGATTTGAGGAGCTACTGGCTGCTGCATCTACATGTGTTGCTTTCATCATAGCAACACTGGTAGCCATTCACAAGGAGCAAGGTACCTGCTCATCAGTTAAATATTCAGATGCACTCAGTCACTGATGGCTCAACCATCGAGAGCAGTTGGGGTTGCCCAAGGATAGCTTGATATGCAAACCGGAGGAGCCGGGGATTAAACTGTTGATCTTCTGATTACTGGACGACCCGCTCTAACGTCTGTGTCTCTGCTCATTCCCTTTATGCTAAACTAAACTGGCTGCTGGCTTCAGCTTCATATTTCCTTTATAGTAGAAAAGTATCACTGCTGTGATGGAGCTTCTGATGAAATCAGTCAATGCTGAATAACCTAAAAATCTGTTGCCAACATCATTTAACCAATAACAAATTACTACAGCGAGAGCACAAGGCGGACTCACAATCTGAACTTTTCATCATCACAAACATGTCCATTAGTTGTCAAATACTCATGTTTACAGATGATCTGATTGTCCTAGAGCTGCATCAACTCCATTTGTTTTGTGTCTCAATCCTAAACACTCATCATATCATGTTTAATCTCTTCTCCGTTACTTTCCTCCAGTAGAAAAAAAAAATAACGTGTCCATTTTCCTTTGGACCCATCTGTTTCAGACATCAACCATGCTCTCTTCACTCTGACTTAATCCATAGGGAAGTGTGTCTGTGATGATAAAACATTGTTAATCTGGTTTCAGAGTGACTGGGCATATAATCTCATTTACTCCTTTAATCCTTCCCCTCCCTCCTCATATGACTCCTAACTTGACATCGGTACAGTACATTCACAGTTATTCATAGAGCATAATCTTGGCACAAAAAGGATTGATCTGGAGGAAGTAGGTTAATAAAGGAGGTTAGGATGTCAGTGGATGTTGCCGTTGATGATACAAGAGCTGCAGATAATCATGCATGTGTGAAGTCATTTGTGCAGTCACTGCGTATGCAATTGTACAAAATGAAAACGGAGTCAAACTGGATCACTGTGCTTTCCCAAAGCTAGGAAATCAAGACAAACATGAGGGTTTTTTTAGTGTATGAAGGTGAGATTAATAAAAAGAAAGGTTTCACCTCTGAACCGACATGTCCAGATGACGTGTCCTGATGATGTGTGCTTATAAGCCCCCGCAGAGCCAGACAACTCATCACCATTTACAGCTTTAGGGAAGCCTGTGCATGCCATGTAACGCAACAGTCCCTGCAGAACCTGCACAAAAATAGACAGAGTGGGTTAGTCCAATAACCAAAGTGCAGGTGGGACATTAAAGGGCAAAGGAACAGATTCAGGTAAAACAGATATTGAAAAGGTTAGAGTGAATGATGAATTGAAAAAAAAGACTTAGAAACCAGGTAGAACCACATACCAAAGCTTTGGTTAAAACTTTTCACAACTTTTTCTTTTTTCTTCCACTTGATGGATGCTAGCAAAAAGGTTATAACCCCTATAACAAATTTAACCATATTATTTAACCCTATTTTCACTGTATTAGAATTGTAATAGTATGACTACATGTTACACTGTTTTACAGGTATCAGTAACTCAAAACAACAACATAAAAATAAAAATAATACCAATTAACATAAAGTGCTTTCCTTAGGGCTAAACGCTAAAACATGTTACAGCCACCTCATATTAGCTCAAGTTACAGCTGTTATTAAGATGTGAAGTGAGACTCACAATTCTTTATTTTTATTTAATGCAATTAATTTTAATGAATAAAATTGAGATTTTCAAAAATTATACTTAGTCTACATCACATCAAATAACTTTTGCATCGATTCTGCATTTGTTTTCTTTTTGTCTCCTGGTCTTTTTATACTGGGTGGAAATGACCACTGCATACTGTGCTCAAATGAGACTTGTTGCAGCTCTGATAAACTTACTGAATGATGCATGACTTCTGCACAGATTCTACATTTTTTTCGTCTTGTCTCCTGATATGATCAATACAGCTGTAATTTTACTTATAACGGAATGCAATCTAATGAGTATGTTTTCTTTGGTGTATAATCACCTGAAAATAAGAATTGCAATGTTTTGGTTACCTTAGAATGAGATGTTTATATCTATAACAGGAGCGGGTCCTCGTCTATGGAGAGCACCATGTTGCACTGCAATGTTCCTACAACAGTCCAGAATGGAAAAAAAAACAAACACTGGCTCTAGATGGGGTCATTCACATCAGACAGAAAAAAACTAAACAAAAAACATGTGAAAAGTGTAACTGCATTATTTAGTGATTTTACCGATTTAAATCACCTGGTCCATTTTTTTGGAGAGGAAACGATGCATGCGGTATTTTGGCTCCTGCTAAAAACCACCTGTTCAATGGCAACTAAAGCAATCCTTATGGGAGATGTTTCCGCCTGTTGCAATCAGCAATTTTCACCACTAGATACTACTAAATCCTGCATACCTTTAACAGTTAATTGTATGTGCTATGTGAGCTTTTGAGGGCAAAGTTATTGAGTTGATATTGTGTGTGTGCCAAAAATAGCAAAATGTGTAGCAGGGATGCAGGTATATTGTCATATACAATATTATTTCAACTATGCTTTAACAGTTATCTTTCTCTCTACAGTGCCGTACTTTCATTTATGTTTCTGTGCAGCTTTTCATCGGGGTGATGTTAAATATTGTGTTTATATATGTCCATTCCTGCCTGGCGTTACTGGAGCAGTAAGGCGTGGAGGAGGCAGTGTGTGTGACAGAGACAGAGATTGAGTGCGTCTACGGCCTGCCCCAGTACTGCGGTGGGTGTACTTAATGTGCTTGAAGAGCCATATTTTATGTGTTTGCAGTGCATGCCCTAAGTGACACAAATAGGCTGCCGATGTGCGTGGGGGTTGTGGCGGAAACATTTCATCATTTGATGATCATCACTCCTGTTTCTGTCTCAACTCATTCTTCTTCCCTATTTCATTTTTTCCTCTCTTTTTTATTTGAGAACCATTAACATCTATGTGTCTGGCCACACATCTCCGCTCATCCATCTACTGCAGCTAGTCCGCTGTCCATCCCTCCGTCCTTTCTCTCCCTGAGGCTACATGTGTACTGTAAATTTCAGTAAGCACATTCATTTGCACAGCATGAATGGAGCTGTCCAGTATGGGAGTCTAGTATATGGTGTTTACAGCGTGGAGACTGCTCATCTCATCTTCAAAGATCTGGATGTACTGCACTGCTATCACCCAGCGTCAGTGGGAAAGACTTTGTTGCTGCATATAACTGATATTAATCTCAACGGATATTCGAGTGCACAGAGGAAGTGGATAGATCAGTCGGGGAGAGCGCAGAAGTGTTTATTGAACTCTACGTGCATTTTCAGCATAAATCTTTGCTGTAAAAATCTTTATAAATAATTTCACAAAAGGTTCAACCCTAATTCAAAGGTGTGCATAGAGGTACATGTTTCAGTCCCATTTAAAATTCCCTTTTGTCCTTGAATAAAAACTTAATCATCCAGCTGGCACAGGAGGGCAGAGGCTTTTGATATCCAATAGTCGCTGGGTCGATTGGAGGGAATCATTACTGTCACAACAAAATTAGTTGAGTGACCTGGAGGGAGACAGAAATGAAGAGTAAAAATAGCTATCCATTACATTGCTTCATGGTAAAAAAGGTTGTTGTGGATGCCAAATATGCCCTAAAACAACTGGTGAGTAATTGCCTTGCTAAAGAGCCCTTAAACAAAACAATGAACCCCTGCCTGCTCATTCAGCATCAAATGTGTCAGCTGAATGCCCTCAAATGTAAAAATATAAAGTACAATCTAAACCAGTATGTAAGCATGTGTCTCTGGGCAGAGCCACTATGTACCTGTGGTGGACAGAGTCCCGGCTCTGGCTGAGGTCTTGTACAGAGGAGCGTGGTAGAGATCAGGCTCAGGCACGTAGTTCTGCTGTGGTTCAAAGTGCACCACTGGCAGCATGGCGTTCATCACTCGAGGCAACGCATCCTCTATCACCATGTTGTCGTCGTCCCAGCGACTGGAATCCATAAACATACCGTGCACGAGCACACCGTCCTCCGGCTCTGGTAACTGTTGCATCCACAAATGAGTTGGAGTAGTGGTAAATGAAAGGAACATATTCAAACACAATAATCACTCCTCTGTTTTTAAATGAATCGCTGCGTTGTGTTTTCACAGTAGATCTATGTAGCTTTGGAGCACAGTTTGCTTGCACACTCATTACTGTTCTAACTGCTCTGTTCTAATGAAACAGCCACCTCATACAGAAACAACAATAAATGAGGGGACAGCAACATGGAGAACAGCAAATAAAGGTCCCCAGCTGGGTATGAACTGAGGTCGCTGTGGTTACCGATTGGTGCCTTAGCCCTCAGGGCACCATATTTGTTTGAAACAATTGCCCGAGAACAACTTGAACCGTCTGGATTCATCATAATCCTGAAATATCACTTACCAATAACAACAACCCCTTCCCCTTTCCAGTACCTCATCATCCATGTCCAGTTTAGCGTTGTTCGGAAGAGTGCGCAGAGCCTCACAGACTGCTACCTGGTCTCTGTAGGCCGGCACCATGTTGAAGCGGAAGTTGAGCTCATCGATGGGCAAATTGTAGCATCTGGCGTGATTTTGAAGCACCCCTACAGGCCAGCAAGCAGAAGAGAACATATATGATAAAATATGTTTTACCATGTTGATCAGATCTAACACGCTAATAGTGGCAACAGAGGACATTGCTGAGCAGTAAAAAGCTAATCACATTAGTTTCATGTATACTTAAAATAATAGAGCAATTACCACATAGGATCCCTACAGCTTAAGGCAAATTAAATTTAATACTTTTTAAAACTTATTTAATTATGAAATTAAGGACCAATTTTACAATAAACTAAACTGAAAAAAATGTACCAAACTTTTTTACAGAGTTAAGAACAATTTTGCCTTTAAAGAATTCGATGCCTTTAAAGACATTTTAAGGATCCGCGGGGACCCAGCCATATTCTAGCAGCTTTGAAACGTCCCTTACTGCTACGGTTAATTAAAAACATAGAAGATATTTTGGTGCTGCAGTGTTTTACCAGTAAGAAAGCCTTGAGGGAAGAAGAATCCTGAGATCCAAAAAGATTTGGGCTGACCACGTGTGATCCAAGTCTACCAACAGAGACAGAGAGAGAGAATGTGTGTAACTTATTTAATGTGTTGTGTCCAGTGTTTAATAAGCCATGGTGCGTTATAAGCATCCTGTTACTTTTGAGAATGACTCAACTTGGACGGGCAGTGGGGTAGATTCTTTCTTCTGAGGTAGTGAACATGTGCAGGGGTGCACTAATGCAACCCTCCCCCGTTTGTCCCATTTGTCTGTGTGTGTGTGTGTGAATTTTAGTTATTGTGCAGCACACATGTTCAGACCAGTCTCATGGAAGAACAATTTCAAGTCAGGGGAGATGAACCCAATGTGGAGAGAGGGTGTACAGACAGAGAGAGAGACAGAGGGAGATGGTCTGTGCCTCAGGGAAAATGCAGAATGCTCATGTGTTATTAGTGTTTTTCAATTTGATGAGAAAACACACACACACTTTCTCTGTGTGTGCGCAGAGAGTCAGTGATGCAGAGACTTGAGTCAGAGGGATGAATTCCAGTATATTTTTCCACGTTTCCAATAATATCAGATTAATTTAAAAGCTTTTCATTATTTTTCACCAAGAAAAACAACTGTAAACAAACTACAAGTACAACTCAGCGTTAGCAAATGAGGAAAGTGCCAATATGTATGTGTAGGCTGCACGGGTAGATTGGCGGTACGATATGCATGTAGGTGTATGCATGCATGTGTGTGTGTATATATGTATGCATATGGATATGTGTGTGTATGTTTGCATGTATGTTAGTCTGTGTGTGTAAATATGTAAGTGTATGTATATATGTTACAGACAAAGTTCACAAATTTATTAACTAATTAGCTGAGAAGGGGAAGGAAATAATGAGTTTATACTTCCTCCTACTTATTTTCGAATATGCAAGATGCAATTTCTTGTTGCTTATTTGAATGTATTCATTGAGTATAGGTTCAAACCTGGATAAAGGAGGTCCGTAGGGCCAGGTCTCTGACCCAGGAGGCCAGCGGTTTGAGGGACGGGTAGGCGGAGTTTGCCCAGTGTGTGGGAACCTGGTTGTTCAGAAAACTTGTGTATATGCGGTCCATCTCCTCTGACATCACCACCAGACCTGCTATGGCCTTCTGCAGAGTGATGAGAGACATCTGGGAGACACAAAGAAAAGCAAACATCACAATGAGGTGTTATAAAGGACAACAAATTTATCTATGGTATGTTGACAGTAACAGGCTTAATGTCCAATTAGGATTTTTTTCCCCAGATCAGATCTTCCTGCCTACACTATTCGTATCCATGTTTGATGTGGCGCATATCTGACGTCAGTGTGAATGGATCTCTGCCCTGATATACCAGAGGTTTTTACAGAGGAACAGTTCTTCAAAAACTAAGGACGTTTCCAACATCCATGCATCATAGAATGTAGGCAAACTGTCCCCTTCAAAAAGTGCCTGAAAACTGGGCTGTGTTAACTGGCAACTGGAACAGCATCAGTAAAGGTTCAGAGCTCCCTGTAGTTTAAATAGACTGCTATCCATCTATCCATCTATCCATCTATCCATCTATGAGTGTATTTATGTGAGTAAGCTATGTGTGTCACCCTTAGCACTCTCAACAGGTTGTTGAATCTGTCTGCCTCTTGGCCCAACACGGTTGTCAGGGAGTTAAGACGGCCGTTTTCATCTCTGACAAACAGAGTTTCCATCGCCTCATCCATATCCAGACGCTCTGCGCAGACAGGCAGACAAGCAGGGAGACACAACGATAACACAAACAAAAAAACAAGATAGACATGGAAAACACTGCATTAGATAATGAGTTTATGATGAATCGTATTCTCAACAATGACTCAAATGTATGTGTGCGTGTGTGTACCAGGCAGCTTGGCTAAAACAGATTCAGCGAGCTCGCAGACGATATCGTCGTTACTTTTAGCTCCATGGCAGGCTGATGAGCGAGGATTTACATCCAGTATGGTGCTGATTAGAGTCATGGTTTCTTGGCGCTGTGGAAGCAGAAAAACAGACACACACACACACACACACACACACACACACACACACACACACACACACACACACACACGCGCATACTGTAGCATCCTTGTTTGATATTTCACAGTTGCACTCTCACACTCTCTGAATAGAAACGCTTTTATAACAAGCTGTAAACTGAGCAGCTCCATATTAAATCATGACGGCCCACAAATGATGACATTTACTTTTTAAAATGAGCTATTAAACACACTGCCCTTCTGCAAAAACAAACAAAATGAAAACATACAATGAGTCAGTCAGTTTTCAACATCTGCTCATATGAGAAGCCAGCAGAATTGTACCTTTTATTCTTGAAGATACCACTATTGTTCCTCACCTGGAAAGCCAGGTTGGCATTCTCATGCATGCCAAAGACCTCGGGATCATCTATGATAGGAAGACTCTCGATGTATTTCTTATATTGCTCGAGTTCATCTATCTCTGGGGCATAGTAGATACCTTAGCATATAAGAAAGTATACAATTGATTAGCATGTACAGAGACAAAAGGCATTTTGCAAACACACACACCTGATATACTGAATTCAATTACAATGTAAAGTGTCCCTGTTATTTTGTCCATGCCCTATATACATACAACGAAAGAGAATGAGAGAAACTGAGACTGACAGATACCTGAGGAGGAGTAGGTGTAGTCAGGCTCCAGGGTTTGAGGCGAGAAGAAGCCTTTGAGGATCGTCCTGAGGCAGCGTTGGTCCCACGCGTCTGTCACTCTGCCTCCATACGTGATCTCACCTGAGGTGACACAGACATGATATCATCAGTCTGCATCAGTGCAATGTTTTATTTTAACAGTTAAAGCAGGTGGTGGTTTGAATGAACAAATTTGCTTTAGTTTCAGTTTGTTTTTGGGTTTTTTTTGCCTGGAGTGCTACACCCAGAATCAGCATGACAAAACACTCGGTCTAAAGCTAACATTTTTTACAAGACATTAGATATTTATGAAATTTAAATATGGATAAGTGACCATTGAGTAAACAATGTCAGGAGAAAGCAAACCTGAATAAAAAATGTTAGTCGCATTTTCCTTGAGACTGCCAAGTATATGTTTTTTTTTCTTTTTCCAGCTGTCCTATCTCCTCCTCAGCTGGGCAGGTTCACACTGCACATCGTCACTCATCTTAATCAGCTGTCTATTCTTTAACCAAAATCTAGCCCAAGGTCAAGGTAACAATCATCTCTACAGCCACCAGAGGCATTCAAAAAAGCTTCAAAACAATAAAGTTGCATCAGTAAAAAGCAAAACTCAGGTAGTTTGGGATTGCATTGATATAGGGGGTCACTCAAAGATAAAAACTTTATTAATCCCACACTAAAGAAATTTAGCAGCTTAGGAGTCAGAAACAAGAGAAAAATGCAAAAAAGGGATTTGAGTGCTAAAAAAGGATAAAAATTTTACAAAAATATAAAATAAAATAATTCAAAATCTATATACACATCATACAGATGAGAAATGTGCAAGAGATCCTATTTATTTATTATTATCAAACTGTTAATATAAAACTTGCATATTGCAGAACTACTCATTGCTTAACCAATCAGAGAGGTATCAAATAATTAGTAGTCTATTAATTTATTAATGTGTGGCCGTAGCTGAAGGGGGGCCCAAACAACATCAGAGCCACCCATCTAACTGTATTAGAATCAAAAATGCGGAGCTCAAGGCAACATTTTGGCCAGCAGTGATTTAGGATGGAGACAGCCGGTGACAGTGCTACAGTGGCACTGAGCAGCCCTACGCACAAACAAGAGTAGGAGGGCTTAGAGTTTATTAAAAAAACAATATTTTTCTTCTTCACTCACAATGATGTAAAAAGACATAAATCACAGACATCATCGACAAGTGTCAGCAGTGTTTTCAGCTCTTTGACTTCTCATATAATAATGACCAACGCAGAGACAAAAACAAGTAGGAAAGACAGACAAGAGGAAAGGACCTCAGAGAAGACAGTCATAACCAGAGGGTAAATCTTACCAAAGAGCATAAGGTAAGATGGAATTGAAATTATATTTAATACTAACAATCCAACAATTAAAATCCATACTTTGTGTAAAGACACAGTTATGTAAGACAGTACAGAAGGGAGTGAATAATCAGACGAATCTCGGCTGAAGCCTTTGGTGAGCTGCAGGCGTGGTAAAGCTGGCAGAGCTTCTTTTTGCACAAGAAAAGAAAAACTGTTCCTTCTATAAGAGGAAAGGCAATATCATGCTTGGTTTAAGCCCACATTCTTTCCCTCAAAGAGTGTGCAGCTCTGGCACCCAAGGACTGTTAGAATTAAGGATTAAACTAATAACACGGTGGTGTGATAACAACGAGAGACATCAATTTGATCCGGTGTGCTCCACTGAGACCAAACGCTGCACATAATCATTTGAAGGTGTAATTGAAAACCAGATTAGGAAAACAAATGAACTTTAGAGGTATGATGAGTATTGTTAATGAAAGGGATCCCTCCTTCTTCTTTATAATGACTCTGAAGACGTCTGTTGTTGAAGTCCAGGACAGACGATATTAAATCAGCATAATTCAATTTAAATTAAATTTAATTTGTGTCCATATGTGTGCCCAGAATATATGGTGATAATACAAATACATTACAAAAAGTTTTCAGTTTTATGTCTGAAAATCTATCATCAAAGAAAATTAAAACGGGAAACTTTAAACTCCCTGGACAAATATATTTAAACTCTAAAGGCCCTGACACACCAAGCCGACAGTCAGCTGTTGGTCAGTGTTGGGCCATCGATGAGTGTCCGTCACCTTAGTAACTGCAGTTTGGCCCTCATCAACACTTGTCTGCTTTCTTTACACTGATTCAGCATTTTAAATCGGTGACCGCATAGTTTGTCGTCTGCTGGTATGGAGGGGTATGTCCTCTCACACAGATGCAGAACCTACGTGCCTGTTTGCCTTTAAACGTGCCTTTAAAACTTGCCACAGTAAGACAATAACAAAATTTAGGTCAATACATAGAAATTCAAATCTGAATTTAAAGTGAAACAATCAAGAAGAGGGTTTCTGCAACATTTCTAAATATAATCCAACTTCTCAGTGAACGAACAGTGAAAGCTGTGTGTTCAGTTTGTGTTTAAACTGTTTGGAAAATATTTTGATTTATCTTTTAGATTTGGAGGATGTAGTCATAATGCAGAACAGAATTATATTGTGTTATGCTGTGGCGTACTTCTAATATTTTGTCTACCCTTATTGATATAAGTAGGGTAAACACTCCCGTGTACCCTGATAAATGCTGTGATTTGTAAATCTATTTCATATTACCGGACTTCATAGCCATAACATTTGGATTTCTTTATCTACTGTGTTTGACATAGAAAAAAAGCTTGGCTGTACATGGGAACATCTGTTCTTTTCCATTTTACTTCTATAAACACAAAGCCAAGTGGAAGACAGCAGCAAAAGTTCACTGAGTGAGAGTTGAACAAACGTGGGATCGCAGCTGCAAAACAGAGTGAAATCGTGTTACTGAGCTGCCCCGCTTTGTGAAATCAGTAAACATTTTGCCTTCCCAATTTCACACAATGCTAAAAATGTGTGTTGTTGACAAAACAACAACGTGCAGTCTGTGCCACACACTGGCAACACAACAAACACGCCAGCCTGAGTGACAGAAAGAGACTGATTCCGTCCACACTTTGTGTCTCGTTGTTGAAGTTTCATGTAATGCTCTGCACACTGCACAGATACACACACTGACCCCTGTGTGAAGGCTTCCCTACCAGTGATGTAGATGAGTGCGTCCCAAGGGATGCTGCCCTCTTTGCAGTAGAGGTTGAGGTTGAGCAGAGCACACTCCCTGTCACTGTCATTGAACTCATAGCGGATGTTCCAGCCCAGAGGACCAAACTTCTTCCGCTCCTAAGACACATACAAAACAAGACACAAATAAGGACATACAGGTAAAGATACAGGTGAACGATAAAGCATGTGTGAGAATGTGTGTAACCTGGATGATTGCATGGAAAAAGCAAATTCCAAAGACGATCTTCCTCCACTGGCGCCCAAGTACATGATCTTCAAAGAAATTGCTGGAGATCTCAGTGAAGGCACGTCGCATGTTGGCTCGCAGACCTTTAGGAGGCTCATTAGTCACCTGGCAACAACAAAACAGAGGAACACAGGGCTCACTGACTGCTATTGAGAAGACCATAGTGACTTCTGCTCAGATTGCCAAACATTCTTGGGCTATGCTGTGGTCAATCTAATCCTCCTTGTTGTGCAGGCAGTAGGGCATTTATATACTACTTAGAATGCAAAAAGAGACATTTCTTGCATACTGTCCAATTACTTGCAAAAAAAAAAAAAAAACATTAATCCATGAACAAAGTTTTGGTCATCAGACCATCATCTTAAAAGGATATTTTAATGGAGATACTGTTGAGACTGCAGTAACAGCGTGACTGCTGTCTTGATGGATTGCAGGAGTGTTTCTTTCTCAGAATACCTAATATTATGTTTATTAACATTGTGTAGCATAGAAACTGATTGTCAGTGCCACAGATTTATTGCCAGACAGCACCTAAACCACAGGCGGCAGTGGTGCAGTGTCAACTAGTGGTTTTGATAGTCGACTAGTCGATTACTGTGTAAAACACTCGCAGGCAGTGAGTGAACCTAGTTATGATACCTGCAGCTCCCATGCAGTTCTCCCTCGTGGAAACCTGTGTATAACATCAACAATTACATAAAGAAACTGTAAACTGGAAAATAACCTAAAAATTCCCAATTATCGAGAGCACCTCACTTTATTACTGTGAGAGAGGCAAAATGAGTTAAATAAGTGAATAAACAGTTGTGCAGTTCATCAATTCACATCAACATCCACGAATGGAGAAACAATCATGGATTATTGCTCCATATTTTCGTGTGTTTAAACGTGTGCATGCATATAAAAGTACATTGTTTCTCTCCAAAGAACAAGAAAGATTAGACACCAATGCAATTTCTACCAGTGGAGAATGGACATACCTAAGGCTGCATTCACAATTTATTTTTTAATAACTAGGAGCTCAGATTAAACTATATGGTAAATTCATATTGTTATGAGTTTGTTGTCAAAACTTTTTTTTGAAGTGAGCGCATAGATTTTTGAGAAGTTTCACAGTTTGTGTGACACCGTTTACACTGATTTTTGGAACAGTTCCTTTTTAGAAGACTGTATCAGTTCTGTGTTTTGTTCAGCAAATTACAAAGCATGTAAAATGTCTCGCAGCTTTCAAATGAAAAGACTGCAAATTACATCCATTTGGCCTTTTTACTAACTTGCCTTATCCCATCAGACACATTGCTATTATCTAATGCTTTGGAGTATGACCATCAGGTTCCTCTTTGTAATTAATGAGCCTCTTTGACCGACTGTCTCTAGAATACACAATGGCATTGAAATTAATTATTAATAGACTATGCACAGATGCAAAATTTGCAGCATCAACTGTAAGTTTCCCACAGAAGTTGAGTAAGTTCAACTTGGTTTATGTATTTAGAGTCCTAGTGTTTGAAGCATTTGGGTGTGAATAGAATGACGAATAGCCACAAGATTGTCAACAAGGTGAGATTGTTATTTAAAACATTACTCAATAAAAATTGCGAAAATTTGTGTATTAACAAAACAGTGGAATGCTCTCCCTACAAATGTGAAAAACTATTAGTTTTACTCAGCTTAAGGGAGTTATTAATACTAATTTAATTATTGAATAAATGGGTAGGAAATAAAGAAGTTTATACTTCTTCCAACTCCTTTTTGCATATGTACATTTAGGCAATTTGTGGATGGATTTTTATGTCTTTTTTTTCCTTTTTGTTGTTCATGTTTTTTACAACAATGATGTATTTCACATGTTAGACAAAAGACTTCAATCAATCCATTTCACTGACTGACAGACTGATGAAAATTAGCTTGTGCTATATCTGGTTCAATACATACATTGTATAGTGATCCTTTTTTTAAATATAAATATATAAATGAATGAAATAAAATGAAATCCAAAATTGCAGAGTGCTTAACAGCAAGGTTGTTGATTTGTTCAAAACTTTTTTCCATATTAAAAAAGAATCGAGTTACTTTCTTAACCCTGCATGTTTGTGAGTATGTTTATGTTTACCTTGACGGAGTTCTGAAGCACTGTAACAGGGAAGTCTTTGGTCGGCATGGAGCTGAGAAACAACCGAAAGTTCTCGTGGATTGATGTGTCTGTATAGGAACAGAGGGGACCGTTATTCAAAGTCATAAACAAGAGAAAAAAAAAAGGAACTTAATAAATGTGTCTCTGACTACACAGAACAATGTGTATTGAAGTTCTTTTTTCAGTAAAACAAATGATGTGAAAAAACAAAGGAAAACACAACAAAAGCAACAATCCTTTATTCATTTGTGTCCCCGGAAGCTCTTTTGTTTTTGTGTGCACATTGCAGTGTGTTTGTTTTCTGTATTTACTTGGTGTTTTTTACCCATGATGTGGTGAGCTGGGCTCTCAGCCACCAAGCTTAAGTAACAGCACTAAATGTAATCAGAAATGGGTCAGTAGCCACATCTAAAATAGGCGTCAAGATGCTCTGCCGTTATGTGATATTGTGTTTAGTTTTATGAAATGTTTCGTTGATGTTTTATTGTGGTAATACCAGGCTCAGTAAAGGTCTTGATGAGCTCCTCCATGGCTAACATCCAGGAGACAGCAAGGTGACAGTTCTGCAGAAAGACCCAGTTGCCGCTCTTCAGTGCTGCGTGGATCATTTTCTCGGCTATGGGCCCCTGGCCTTGACCCAATGAGATGGACTCGACTCTGAGAAACAGAAAGAACAGAAATAACCCTGTGATCATCATATCAATCTCCTCTCCTTCTGTCTCCTTCTATATTATATATATATATATATATATATATATATATATATATATATATATATATATATATATATATATATTTATATATATATATATATATATATATATATATAATTTACCTCTTCTGTCACACACCACCTTTGTAAAATTTGTCCTATCTGTCTGTCCCTCTTTTATTTTTACCTCTCAAGACAGCCCCTCTCTTTTGCAAAGCGCTGGAAGGCACCCATGGGGTCCGACCCTGTGCTGAGAATGAAGACCAGTGGTGTGGAAGGGGACATATCGTTATAGAGGTTTGCCAGATCCACTGGGGGATTCTCCACAAACTGCTTCCCGAGGCTGACAATCACAAACTCTGTTGCTGCGAACACCACCTGGACAAGATTAGGAGGTAGTGATTCCGAGAAAAACAGGACAAAGAGGACAAGTAGGAGTAAAATAGTGGTAAGGAAAGAGTGGCACAGTATGTGCATGAAAGAATGCGACATGAAAAGAACAACAATTAAGAAAGGGGTAGACATCAAAAGAAAAAACAATGTTGTAACCAAGGGCTTTGGCATTATGGGGAGTTAAATTAAAACAAAATTAAATGTTTTATCAACAGTGGACTGGATATTGCTGATTTTCTAAGACGTAGTTGCTTGCATGTGAATTTTTCATGATGCAAAGTACAAAGGAATGTTATACAAAAATTAACACTAAAAAGATACGTGGTCAATTGTATCTGTCCACTTTTTTAAATCCCAAAACACATGTTAAAACCAGGTATTAACAGGCTTTTAGTGTAAATATTCAAATCTCTGCTGGATTTAATAATAAAAATAAACAAACATGGACAACAATTCTTGTTTGAAATTTTCAACTTGCTCAACTGCCTACAAGCGACCAGAGAAAAAAGTTGTTGCAGTTAAAGCTCACCTTTTCTTCAATAAAGCTCTTGATTAGGACGAGCTTCTGGAAGGTCCCCAACCTCTCATTCCAGTCACCTCTGATCCCGCTCTCCTGTTTCAGCTCTTTGGACTCTCCAGGGAGTGATGCGTCTGACACATAACCCTCCCAATTCTCTGGATTGATAGATGCTTGAAAATGTCCTAAAGGAGAGGCAACTGTCATTTAATGCTGCACAAATCTTCTCTACAAATCACTATGTGGTAGAAGAATGGCAGAAGGATGATAAGAATATCTGACAGTGATACATTATGTTTGTAACTGGGTCAAACAGTGTGTGTTTATATGCTGATTCCTGTCAGATCAGCCAGGATAAGAACTGGGCTGTGTTACCTAGCTTGATGTGAATATGGGTTCTTGTGATTTCCTTGGAGATGTCCTTGAAGCAGGGCAGTGTGTCCTCCAGCTCACAACATGTCTGCCAGTAAAAATCACTTAGCCATGGCACATCTGGCCGCTCTGCATAGTCCTGGGAGAAGGCGAAATTGAAAGGGAGACGATTACAACCATAAAGGAGGGAGATGGGAAAGAGATGGAGGACAGACCTTGGGAGGAGAGGCAGTAAAGACAAATTAAGGGATGTCAATAAAAGTGTGAAGAGAGGATGATTCAACACGTCGAAGGCAGGTAGACGCAGCAGCAGGTGAGACACTGATTTGAAAAATTCGAAAGGTGTTAAAAATCAGTGAGAGAAGCATAGATGATGGATGCATTGAAACTGCTACGCAAAAGACAGGGGACAGAGGTGCAGAAGGGAAGGGGAGGACAGGAAGGACGGCATTAGCAGGACGATCACGACGGCTGACAGGCAGAACCTCCAGCCTAACTAATGCCATATAAATGGTGGATGAACACAGGAGTGTACCCCTGGGTGCCGCTGACTGATCTGTAATGTGGTCACAAAAGCGTCTAAATCGAGCTGAATCTCGAGGGGGCTTTTATTCATCGCTCGGTTCTACCTTTCACCTTCTTTATTGCCCAAACCAACAGTGCCGCAGCTGCACAGGGAAGAGGGGAGATAACAATTATAGAGAAAAATATAGAAAGGAACTGACATGAGAGACAAAAAGAGATTATTCAAAGAAAACCTTTGAAATGTAAACACATTGGACTATTTTGAGGTCTACAGGACTTTTTATTCGGATGACCTCAGCCTCCCTGAAGGTGTCCTGTCTGATTTAAGGTATTTAAGGCCTATTAGCATGCTACATACAGGTGGTACAAGCAGCTGAGAAACAGAGATACTCTCCTTTTCTTATCTCTCTTCCACAGTGATATTTATTTTGTCAACCTCTCCACAGACAGATGTGCTCATATGTTCTTTTGTCTACCACTTACTGTGTGTGTTTCCATCAGTCTCAGTAGTTCCTCAACAATAAGCCAGCTGAGAAAGAGAGAGAGGCTGACTGCCACTTTGTGACAAAGGACTATTTTTTTTCTATCAACTCAATCCCAGCATAAGGGTGTGTGTGTGGGGGGGGTGAAGATAGTGCCTGCAGGCCAACCTGGGGAGATTTTCGGAGGGAATTTAAGAAAGGCACCTTGTTTATCTGCAGTTAAGAGGATCCTGCCAACAAACTGTAACAAATTTCCCAATTTCTGTTTAATTATAATGAAAACGGGATGCCAAATATATGGAAAAAATATAGTTTTTTTGTTCCTTTAAAGCTCATGACACAGTTAAAAATAGGATATTATCATTCTGTTCCTGCAGGCAATTTAGGCCTCATACCTTACAATTAGTTCTGGTCTCATTGATCACTCACCTCACTGACAATTGGCAATCCTGGCATATTCAAACCAAAGACTGTATGTTAAAGTCAGGGTGAAGTAGAGTCTGAGATTTACATACATAATATGTGTTAGAAAACACTTGTTGAAAACATGCCAAAAGACTGGGAACTATATAGTACTGAATTGTGGAGTTGAACTGATTTTTTTTTACATTTTTGTCCAGGATTTTTTGCGCAGGGGATATAAGCCTTTTCAATGACACAATGGAGCAATCCTTAGCACAAGTCACACCCCTACACTATATAAGAACTAGAACTGTTAAGTTTTGTTGTTGTGTGATAAATTAAATAGGAAATTACCATTCTGTTGTAGACTGAGAAGAACTAGGTTGGTTTTCGGGCAGGTCAGTGCCTGGCTCTGGTGGTTCAAACGCGTATGGCTGTACAAGCCAAACAAAGCTGCTAGGTGGAGCATCGATTGTAGTGCTACAATTAAAGGAAGCTGCAGCTTTCCTGCAAGTGGGCACGGCTTCACTGCATTCAGCTGACATGCCCACAGCATCTCAGAGCAAAGAATACTGACTATTTTTACGTGAATTTGAAACCTAATTTCATATACCTGACCACTTTTTTGATCATTTAAATTTGGCTGGGTGTTCTATAACACTTTTTTCTGTTGGTTGTGTGACAAACTTATTACACATATTCATTTTTTGTTCTACCTGGACTTTAAAGCTGGACAACATGACAGTGAAGCTAAAACACCTCGATCTTGCCTCGGAGACTAGCTGCAGCTGTTAACCCAAACTAATAATTAGTACACGGCAAGTATATAGTGATTGATTCAAACTCTAAACTGACGTGGTCCAGCTATTTATCTGTACTTTTCCTCAATACTTTGGCAGACTGTTGCACCAACAACTTTAAGTGTAGTGTAGCTTAGTTTGAAAGTAGTGGATAAGTTGCACTAAAACTAGGACAAAACGGATGTCACAATATAAGTTAGCTGCAGCATAGAGCTAAGATGAATTTAAAATGTACACCTTCCCCAAAGCAGGTTTAAGTCAGATAGTTAGAAAAATGGCAGAGACTACAATAAGAAGAACCAGACATTTCTACTTCAATATTTATGCTAGGAGCACATTGCCTGTGACAGAATACATCCCTTTATATTTATGATGAAATGCACTGACATGCACGCCTAGTATTGTGCTCTACAGTTAATGTTGTTTTGAACAGACGGGGGCACAAGTGGGATTTTATGCTGCGTTCACCTGAGATGAGAAGTGTTGCTGGCACCACTTGGTTAGTTGTAACAAAAACTAGCAGCTGTTCTGGTGCTGATTTCTGGAGATTATGTGTGCAGAAATGGTTTCAGCAGAGACTGCTGTTGGTATTTATTTTAGTTATAACCGTATTTATGTGTGATCGAGCCAACCCATCAAAGGACAACAAAGGTGACTGATATATGACAGATGAATTATTAGTGAGGTAAGAAGGAAAAATACAAGCATCCTATGCCAGCTTGTTCACTCATGATAGTGCAGACTACATTCGCTTTTTTAAATAAAACCGTCAATCATAGTTATTTTACTTTCTGTCATTTGTTAGGATGGTCCTTAGTATGGTTCCCTCTTTTCAAAAATGTGTAAGCAAAACTTTTATTTTTGCTTTCCTCAGAGGATAGATTTTTACCTGACACAAGCAATTAACCAGCATTTTTTTTTTTGAGAGAAAGAGAGAGAGAGAACAAGTTGTGCTCTAGCACTGTCTGGATTATATGAAACTCTTGGTGCTCTTGCAGAAAAGGGTCAGCACATCAGAGGAAAAAGCAAACTTCAGACCTTAATTCAAAGAGCTGGAACAAATGTACTTGAATTAAGTTGAAAAGCCTTTATTTAAAACATGGCTACTTGCATTATAAACCAACCAGTTTTGACCCTAAGGTCTTCATCAGGGTGCAGATGAAAACCTTCGGGTCAAAACCGGTCAGTGTTTTAAAGCAAGTATCCTTGTTTTTGAATAAAGGGTTTTTGACTTAATGCAAGTGCATTTGTTCCTGCTTCATGTATTAGGGCCTGAAGTTTGCTTTTTCCTCTCATTAGTTTTTTTTTTTAATTTATTTACCACCTCACCTTTTCCAAAGAGGTAGATCCTCGAAGGAAATGCTGCCACTCTGCTTCAGAGATCTCGCCACGCTGCCTCATGATCTCCACACACAACATGAAGCTGTAGATGAGCTTGTGCTGCTCAAAGAGGCCTCGGGACACATTGATATAGGAGTTGAGCAGGATCTGGTCCAGCAGGATCTGGAGACGCTCTTCTAATACACTGCTCTTTTCTGACGTCTCAATGGTGGAGTTGAAGAGCTGAGGGTGGGGGACGAAGAAAACAGAAAGATGCTGAACAGGAAGACAATAATTATATTACATGGGGAGTTGTAGTCTTTTCATAGTGTCTTTCATGCAAAAGCTTAAAAACACAGATGAAGATTTGTCCGTGGCTTGTAAAGTAAATGTAAAAATGTAAAATGCCACCTGTACTGTCTAACCTGTTTGAAGTACTTGAGGGAAAACTGGTACATTGGATCGATCTCAGAGAGACTGGCAATGACAAAGTATAAGACTGAGCCTCGGGTGGCCACAGGTCGGTAACGCTCCCTTGCAGAGTTTATCATCTGCTCTGTGGCCTCAGCCTCCTCCAGACGGTGCTTTATGGCCTCTGATGTCACCTGAGGAATGGCAGAAACAGAGAGGATAAGTCAAAAAAGAGAAAGAGGAATAGCGAGCAAACAAGAACAGATGGGATATGGTCAAGGAAACGAGAGAAACAGAATACAACAATATAAGAATAACAAGTGAAATTTCAAACTCATGTGATCTTTGCCTTATGTAAGATTTACCTTTGACTCCTGAAGAGTCTGAACTAGCTCCTCGTTGTCAAGAATATTCCCCTCAGAGGTAAAGAGAAGCTTAAGGATGCGGTCTTCAATGTCTTTAAGCTGGTTGCGGTCAGCGTTGATGCGCACAATCAACTCATTCCTCTGTTCCTCAAGATGTGGACTCTCCAGACGCACCACATCACTGAGGAGAGAAGAGGGTTTACAGAAAGATCAGAATAAAGAAAAGGATGTGGAGATGAAGTAAATAAATGACGGGCAAATATCGCCCACTGAAAATGACAACGCAAATAGTCATTGCTGAGGTATATAGAGTTATTTGAAGTTTTTTCATGTGGAGATTGTGATTCAGGGAAGGAAGGAGAATTTGTTTTTTTCATGTGTGTCAAAGCATTTCTGTACCTCAGCAGTTGGTCCTCCAAGCCAGACTTAGTCACGGTGAAGTTGATAATTGTAACTTTGATGCACACCTAAAATGCAACAAGAACACACACCACACACAAACACACACAGAATGAAACTGCCATTTCAAAAAGCTACAATTCAACATGTGCGCCAAACAACAATTCATTTGCAAAAAGATTTCAAATGCCATGTCACTTTAAATCTTTCATGTTTTTGACAGCTGGTGTCCCACAAAAACACAAACAACAACTGCCGTATAGGTTCATGTTGTCTAAGTTACAGCCTTTATCCACTGCAGGTCTGGATCGACACTGGAATAAAAGCTTTGATCACATGGTGTTGCTGATCTCTTGGGCTGGTGTTGACTGAAAGGCCATCACACAGTTGGCGAGCTGGCAGGAGACTACATCTCAATAATGCCTGCAAACTGACCACAGTCGATGCCATTACAGGAAGCCAAGCACTAATTGTGGCAGGGCATAAAGATTCTTTTGTGTTATTGTTTCTCCTACTTGACAAAACATGTTTTCTTTGCAAGCTAGCGCTGTCAATCTTTGTGTATAATCCAAATCAAATATTGGCGAAAGTGACGTGGCCATAAATTACAGCAAAATGCAGAAAAGACTCCCCCACAAACGCAAATCATTTCTGAGTGAATGAATAAAGTACAAACGTAGAAGATAGCGAGTAAGCTACTCAACCATCTTCTAAGCAATTACATATCGAGTCTGATCTTGAGCACATGGGTGATAGATCTGGGAGAGCGTTCAATGAACTTGATAGTTGAACACTGAAATACTAATTATGGCATTCAATTAGTATTTATTTCTTTATTTGATATATATTCGACTCCCAAAATGTGTTCCAACAGCCCTACTGCAAGCCTAGACTCCATAGTAAATTGGCATCTCTGAAACACAACTGCTGATGCCAGATAACCCTATTAAGGAGACATAAAGGAGTGTGTGTGCTGTCCTCACCTCTGGTAGGTAGTGTGGGTTGGCCATCTTAGTGGTCATATAGAACCTGAAGTTTTTATCATAGTCTATATCTGAGTCTCCGAGTCGGATCAGTGTCCGGCCACCAGCCACAAAGGTCTGCTTCAGCAGGATGGGCTCCAGAGCTGGATCTAAGGTTTCCTTCAGCTATAAACACATAATACAATAATGCACACTCACACATAAATAGTAATAATAAAGGCCACATACTTCAATCAATGCAAGTAAAAATGTGCAGTTCAATTAAATTGTAAAACATACACACCAAATTGTGTATAAATACACACAAATACTTATGGAATAATGTTTTACCATGAATCAACTCCTAATGCTGAAACATGTCCACGTGTGTCCCTACCTCCTCCAGCAGCACAGGCATGCCCATGCGTATGGCATTCTCTAGAGTGCGAAGAAAGTTTGGGTCCGTCAGCTTGATCACCTTTAGACCGTGCTTGGCCTCCTTGGAGCGGATCCATCGGTTAGCCTGAGGGTGAAAGAAATAGCCTTTATCCATTGTTTTAGCTGGTACAAAATCCAGCTGCCTGTCTTCTAACAGAAAAAGGAAGAATGAGACCACACGACATGAGTAATGGCATTCCTCCGCTGGCAGTCCTGTACTTTTTAGGATTGATTTTAAGATTTTCTTGCTTGTTTTTAAGGATATAAATGGTCTGGCACTACTACTAACAGAACTTTTGTAACTTCATACTCCAGTTAGAGCAATAATGTCCAAAAACCAGATCCTCCTGGATGTTCTCAGAAATAGCCATGAAAACAGTGGTGACCAAGCCTCTGCAGTGGCTGCCACTAAACTCTGGAACAGCTTACCTATCCGCATAAAAACTGCTATGACTATAGAAACCTTTAAGAAACTGCTGAAGACCCATCATTTCTTGTTGGCATACAATTGGTCTAAGCTTTGATCGACCTCATCCTCCGTTGTGCTGCAATTTGTTCTCCATTGGATTTATTGTTTTCTATTGTTATCATTGTTGTTTGCTCACGTATTCATCAGTTTTGATGTTTTGTGCCTGTTTAGCACATTGGTCAACTGCGGTTGTTTTAAAATGTGACCTACAAATAAGTTTGACTTGACTTCATTAATGTGACAAAAAAATGGTCTTGACATATTTTGCATGCAGTACAAATGAATGTTAGAACTTGAGGCAGAAAACATAAGAATACTGTATGAGATTAAGCTGAATGCTGTGTCTGACCCATATCTACATCCCTCTGTCTATATAAAGCAAGAGAAAGCAGGTGGACTCAAAAAACGGACAAGAGATACAGTCATGGGGGAGAAAAAAGGCTAAAACATGACAGGAAATAAAATTTGACTTGTCAGTGTTTAAAAAAAAGACACAGAACAGTGAACTAAATGGAGGTCTCAAAACTGAAGCTGTGACAATATTCCCATCATGCACATGTTGGTGAGTCGGAGTGAGTTGGTTTTGTGTTTTCTCTGTGTGGGGAAGCTGGGAACTGTGTGTCCTGGGGCCACGGCTGTGACTTTGTCTCTGACCATGTCTGACAACGGGTTCTATTTTGAGAGAGATTTTTCTGTTCTTTACACTGGTACCACAGCCATGTATCCAATGTGTTAAATCACATGAAATCCAGAATGACAAAGAGGGCTCAGGCCACATGCACACTAATATGTTTTCATTTCAGAATAGAATTTTAAGACAGAAACGATTTCCATACACACAAGCGTTAAGCACTGTTTCTGAAATAAATCTCACTTCATACTGACTGCCTGAAATCACATGACCATTGACGTACACTGGGCATGCATGTACTGATGTAAACAAGAAGCAAATCATCTACTCTGTGGTTGGTTGCTGTGGTTTTACTTTTCACCGTCTCCATAGTATTTTCTTTAACAGAGATTTCTTTGCTTGGACCGATGACGAGTGGCAACTGTTTTTGAAAGCATATTAGAGCAATACCGGGAGAGATATCCATTGCTGGAGGAAGACCTGGCGATGGGAAAGGAGTAACACTGGGCTACCCACACAAGAAGGGTAAAATAAAAAGTATGTGGACCAAGCTACAGTATTTTGGCTTGACACATCCTCACTGATAAGACCCTGCTAAATACCCATATACATTGATTTTCAGCAAAAAAAAAAAAAAAAAAAAGGTTTGCAAATTGAGTTACTCTTTAATTAGACGAATGGAAAGTGGAACTCCTTGAAAAATAAACTGATTAACTGATCACAAAGAACAACAAACGCAGAATTGATCCCAGTTTGTAGCTCACCTGATCCTGTGGGTCGATCATAAGAGGCCAGCGACGGCCCTCGGTCACCAGGATCCCGTTCTCTGTGGACACGGTGTCACGAGGCAGACCCTCTGTGTTCCACTGACGGATAACAAACGGGTCACCCAGAATGTTGATCAGGCTGAAGCTGGAACTGATGGGGATGTTGAGCTCCTGACACTGTACTATCCACTGGTCAATTAGCTGGAGAGAGGGGACACACACATGCATGAGTACTTTTTTTTTTTTTTACTGTTTTTTTTTTTTTTTTTATTTGAAAGATGATTGGTTTGTAGCGTTTCATTTTAAATCTGTTTCTTTTTTGTCTGTTTTTTTTACAATGTTTTTACTTTCTCTATGACTTTCTTATCACTGATTTTAACACTGTACTTCTGTGCTTTAATAATGCAAAAACGGATTCAGTATTGCGCCATTAACATATATATCTATTCTGTTCTGGGAATTGCATCTCTAAGTAGGGGAACAATAATGAGACAAAATCTGGCTTCATTTCTTACATATAGACAACATAAAGGGGCGTACAGTACTGTAACATAGTGTGAGAACTTAATGAGCATGCAAGTTGTCTATTGTTTTTTATTGTGATCAAATTTTTATTTAGTTTTGCGCAGATTGTAATAATAAATCACATAGTGGCATCTCATCTATATGTGCCTATATGTTTTACAGATTTTGCAGGTATTGATACTCCAGAAGGAAAGTTCATCTTTTATCAAACTCTCCTCTCATATGACTACTAGAGCAGTTCTACAAGGATTTCAACTGTAATTCATCACACTGTACCTACCAGCTGTCTATAGTGGGATGTGAACGCTCCATAGTAAGCCACACAGGCAGCTGCAATGAAGACATTCCCAACAACGTTGATGATCTCTTGCTCAAACAAGGTAACACTCTCTTCCCAGCGCACTTGCTCATCACCAAGAGCAGAGGTTAGCTTCCCTGCCCTGGTCAGCCGAGCCTGTGTCAGAGCCATGGTGTTAACTTTGAAGAAAGACACAAAGAGAGGGTGGAAAAATAATATTAGCAAGGTAAATGCTGGCAGACTTTCCTCAGTTCCAGTGGGTAATAAAACATCCTTGAATACTGAAAGGGAGAACAGAAATATAAGTGAGAACTTCTCTGTAGAACTTCATCCATCTCCAGAGAGTCTCAAACATTAATTTGTATAAAATATACAGTGGCTGGGCAGTTTATAAAGGGCGCACCCCGTACCTAACTCCTCCTTTTCATTTTCGCTGCTCTCAAACTGCTCCTGCAGGACCTTGATCTGGCTCTCCACCTCCTGAAGTTTCTGCTGCTTCTCCCTCAGGGTTGCCATCGTCATATCCAGCTCCTCCTGCACAGGTTGGAATAGAGGGAGTAAGGAGAGGAAAACGCCGTTAATGAACCACTCAGGGAACATTAAGTCAATGTTTTATTCTCATAATCTGCTCTAATGTAATCAGGGCAATTGTGAGTGAGACTGAGAGAGAATGCAGAGTGGATTAGTTTGGGGTGTAAAGACTGATCAATCTAGGTCGATGAATGATCAACATTCTAATATTATCGATGCAAAGCTAAAACATCAATCCATATCATCATTTATATATTTAAATTAGAAATTCCCACGGGTTTGTCTGAGTCACCATCAAACAGGAGTGCCAGGCAGATAGTGGCAAGCAGAAAAAAAAAAAATATTTACTCCCTTCTCAGGAATTTGATTTTGGAGAAAAGACAGGTTATCACAAAATGCTCATGCCATATGCCATTATGAGATAAAATACACAAGGAAACACAAGGAACCTGGCTGGGAATCTCGCTCCACTATTATCTGCTCTGTTTCAACAGTGTAAGGCTAAAAAAATGTGCATCCAGGCTGAAATTCATCCATGCTGTTTTGTTGGGAGATAAAGTGACTTAATGCGACTGTGTGTTGCTCTCATTGTCCTCTGTGATCTTGAAAACTCAACCCCTGGTGTTCTTTACCACTGATATGGAAGACAGAAATAATGGAAGTAAGAGGTAAACCAGCTTTAAAGTGACAAGTGACATTTTTTAATAAGAGGATGACTTGATCCAACTTAAGATGGTTTGAAGAGTGGTTCATGTGGATTTCGAAAAGTAAATCATTAATTGAAAAAGTAGGCTTACTGTACAGAAACTGTGAAGTTTTAACTGTGGGAATGGGATTTAGTGTGGCAGTAGGTGATGGAATGAGTGTTTAGTTTTGTTATTGTAGCAGTCTTTGTGATATCAGCAAATATCACGTAAAGCACATTTCATGAAACTGTAATGTGATTAAAACCTGTATGCATACTATACTGTATACTGTATGTAACTGACCTGTGCCTTAGCCAGTTTTTCTCTCTTGGGGCCGACTTCTTTAAGGACTCTGGAGTAAAGATCCATGGCTCTCACCCACATGCACATTGATCTGCAAGCTTTGGACACCTTCTCCACCTTGCAACAACAACATGAGGAATTACACAAAGTCACAGATATTGAAGCATACTGTGTTTTGTTCCGCAAATTATTGACAATTTATGCCATCGTAGAATCTTGATCGTTCAATTCAATAACGCTCATTTATTATTTTCCAGTTTCCATTCAAACTCAAACAAACAAATTCAAAGTGTTTGAACTCCAATTACATGTGTTTACTGAGTGCAAAAAAATCTGCCTGACATATCAGAGTGTTTGACACGGAAATCAAACAGACCTTTTCAGGTATGAAATCGGGGTTGTTGACATATTTCTGCAGCTTCAGCAGAATCTGTGGCTTGATATTGTCCTTATCATAGTCTGTCAGACGCCTGAGGAAATTGGCATCTCCTAGTAATTGCTTGGCACCGGTCCAGTCTGGCCTGCAGGGAGACAGGCATGTTAGTAAGGAGTTATGAGAGAGGCTGAGACAATGGCTAATAATAATTAATGTGTGTGCATGTGTTGCTGAATTTTTAAAGAGCCAAAACATATCTGTTAAAAATGATTTTCAATTGTAATACGTCTGGCATCTATAGAATGAGCAAACCCAGCATGGACCATTGATAGGAAATTATATAAGAATTAAAATACTACTTGAAAGGCTCAAAATAATGAAAACTACTATAGGTCAAAATACCATAAATATAATGTTGACACATATGCAGTAATTCTAAATCATATTTAGCAGACTCACAACACAACCTAAAATGAAAAGAAACAAAAGTCGAGGGTCTAATCTATTAACTGCTATAGTATGCATTCATATAAATGTAAATTTACATAATGCTAAGTCAGTGAGGGTCCAGCGTAATGTTTGTGTGCCGCAGAGACAAACAGTAGGTGTTAAAAGGTTAAATCAGACCGGATATTGGGAAGGATTAGATTTAGTGCAGCTATGCAGTAGATTAATAACTGATGATATTTAAGGATTGACAGAGGGATGAGCGCTGAGTCAGGAGATGGGAAGGTAATCCGTCTGGATGCTGACTACAAAATATGTAGGATTAAAAAAAATAATAATAACAAAAAAAGGCCCAAATCTCATGCATTTGGTGGAGTGACTGTATACCAACAGAGAAGATTTTGATTATGATGATGATAATTTTTTGGGGATATCTAAAATTATGGTGATTGTGATTATGAAGATACACACATGTCAAGATAATGAAGGTGCAGTGATGATTGTGATTAGAATGATGGATCATCATGATTAATGGGATGAGATCAGGATGTCTGATCAATCTTTTTTGGGACTCGTATATTTTAGGTGAACACATTTTCCTCTTTGGTGTTTTTTCAGTCACTAATCCTAGTCTGACAATGGATCGGTTATAAGAGTATTCTCTTTTGAGGATGAACTCAGAATTAAATAGAGTTTTCAGATGACCATTTGTCGTTAGTGTCCAATTAAATCAATGGTGCTGAATAAATGAAACACATATCGTGAGATTAGCGATTAAAATTAATCAAGCCCTTAAATTCTGGTCTGTTTTCCATGCTTTAATGACTTTATTATGAAAAAGCCCAATCAAATGGCATATGCCATCCAAAATTTAATGTCTTGCCTCTTAAAGAAGTATTTCACTGCAGAAGATATGGTCTTTTTAGAAAAATAGGATGTCTTTAAGCAATACACAGACACAAATACTTTTGAGAATTGGTGCTACATGAGCAGAGAAGAAGGGCTGTTCACTTTTGCTCAAGAGGCAGAAATCCTTCAACTACCAGAATGCACTGTGCTGCACCACAACAGAAAACTCTCTAGCTGGTGGATAACATATAGCGAGTTGTGCATTGTTGGCTTGTCCAAAAACCCATAGCGGCTGGCTGCAAACAAACTATTTCATATTACAGTTGAATGATACACTAAAGTATGTTTCTGAAAATATTTAAGAAAAAAAATAGTGAAGTAACATAATAGTTCATATTTGATCAGTACTGCCTAGTTGTGCCATTTGATCTCAGCTTTTTCAGTCTGTTTTCACAGTACAGGAAATAAGATGGCACCCACTTCCTGTTTACAAACTGTTATTTTACAGCCAAAAAGGACACTAAAATATATTTCTGAAAACATCTTAGGCAAAAAATAAGCATTAAAGTAACAGTATTTGGTTGAAATTTGATCAGCTTTGCATAGTTTCACCATATACAGTCTGTAGTGTGAGCAACAGACCTAGAACCAGTGGATTTTTGCTGGCAAATGAGCAGGGCTGCTGGCAAAATGGGGGGACAGTTCATCAAAGCTCATTTATACATAATATCCATATTATTATGATAAAAAGCTGGATGAAAATGAGCATGCTAGTGTGTGAAATAATTAGCGAGAAGAGAGTTTATAACAATGGGATATATGCTGGGGAGAGGTCACTATTATGTGATACAAGAGGTGGAGATACCTCCCCCTCCCCGATAAACACATATTTGGGGAGGAAATGTCTTGTTTTTTGGAGGGAGAGGGAGAGAGAAACACACTGACTTGCAGTTGAGCAGGATGCAGACGGCCTCCATGACGGTCATGACCAGGTCTGGGGGCTTGGTGAAGACCTTGATCTCAGAGATGTCGGCCTTGTCGAGAGAATTAAGGGCCTGATTGGCGCCCTCCAGGGCTGGCAGAGCCTCATCCAGGTCCCTCTGGGCATCATCGGCTATGGCCTGGGTGTCTTCAGCTTTGACCTTGGCCAGAGCCTCATCTTCTGTCACTACTTTACGCACCTGTGGCAAGGATATTTTTCGTATGATACATGCACATGCACAACAGCTATGACAAAAAGGGTATCATGCCTTTTCACAGGGTTCTCACACATTTTGATGGAGAAAATTCTAAAACATTTTCATGACTTTTCAAGGACCCATGATAAAATTGAATGACCATTCACAATGTATACCATGAACAAAACTATACGGTTTATTTTACTCTAAATGTTAATTATTGTATGAAAACTGAACAGCAACCTTTTCCAATCACTAATAGGTGGTTATGTTTGTAACATAACATGAAAGTTTATCCACAAACAGTACTTCATAACACACAACAAAATTCCATAGCTTTGCTAAAACTTTTAATGCTTTTTTTTTTTTTTTTACCAATTCCATGACTTTTCCAAACCTGTATAAGGAGATTTTGAAACTCCATGACTATTCTAGGTTTTCCATGACTGTGGGAACCCTGGTTTCTACAACTTTCAGGAAACAATAAACACCATTTTGAAAATGATTTCTTAATGCTACCTTATCTCCCTCATGAACACACACACACGTACACACACACACACACACACACACACCTCATCTGCCTTTTCCTGGTCTACAGCCAGTTTTTCCATGAGGGCATCAACGTCAATGGATTTTTGTTTAAGGACTGGCTCCAGAGCAGACAGGTCCACTTTCATTTTGTCCACAAGCACATTGGTCTCCAGCAGTTTGGTCAGACCGTTCTTCACACGATCCTTGGCCTATAAACAAACACCCCCACACAAAGTTATATATACATATTTCACATGCAGACATAATCTACAAAATAGGAAAAAATGCATTGCAGTGCTAGAACCACAGATTAATCACAACAGCTAATGACGTGTACAGATATTTGCTTTTTGTGCACTTTGATGGTCGAGACTTACAAGAACCAACTGCTGTCTTTTCTCCTCCAGCATGGACAGGTAGAGGTTGATGAGCTCCAGGTAGGAGGTAGGCGTGGTGTAGTATCGGCGTCTCAGCTCCGAGTAGAAGCGCTCAGCCATATCAGTGACACTAACATGTATTTCCACACACATGGCTGAGAAGCTCTGCTTCAGCTCCTCACTGCCAAAGTCCACATTCTGGAAGAAGGCCTGTGAGACCGATCGCAGCGCCTCACGAGGCCACTGGGTATCAGGGGGTAAAGGGGGGAAAGAGTAAGATAAGGATTGCAGTTGTTTATTTGCAGTGATTTAACAGAACAGCAATAGAAAGTCATAAAAAATACAAAATGCAATAATAAAGACATTCAGTGAAGATGAAAATTACAAGCCTCCACAACTGAGTTTAAAAACAAAAATTCAATATGCCGACAAAAGACATAAATGGAACGATAAAGCTGGAAAGCCATTAACTCGAATCCTGAACAAGAGCTTGTGAACAAAACAGTGGATGAGAGAGAGAAAGGACATTTGTAAAATCAAGAAAAATGCAATGAGGAGAAAGACGGAGCTGGAATTTAAAGTCAGAGTAGAGAAGAGCAGAACCAGCAGCATGATGGAAATGTTGGAAAGACTCAAAGAAGAATAGTGCTGAAGACCGGCTCAGGACGAAGGGAGTGAAACATCCTAACAAACATGTAGATGATCCCTACAACCTGCCTAAACCAGTTAGAATAATTGTATTTATATTCTACAGCATCTATGTATTATCATCATCTTTAATTTTACAACCCTAAACAAACCTGAGTCATTATATATGACTGTATGTGGTCATAAAAATAGGAGCTATCTCAGCATACCTGCACAAACCAGTCAATGGTGCAGCAGTTAACCAGCGAAGGAAACATACGACAGCGGGACCGGAAGGCATCGCCCACGGGACTCATGCACAGCACGATGTGCAGCTTCTCACGTACACGAGAGATAAAATACTGGAACACCTGAGGGACACACACACACATACACACATACACACACACATACACACACACACACACACACACACACACACACACACACACACACACACACACACACACACACACGTTCTGGAGGTTTGGTCTCAGCAGGCAGATAACATTAAAGGCTGATGTTTTCTCACAGCTCGCTCAGGGGCACTGACTTTAACTGACTGTTCCTGCACACTCTATAGCTACTTTGGCCCTTTGTAGAAAACCCTGTGTTTGTGTGTTGTGTCTGAAATGTTATGCAAATTCTTAGTTATTTTTCAGCTCCTGACAGATTTTCAGTCTGATGATCTCTTGATTTTATCAGGTGATCATAAACATTCAGTGGGTGTATCTGGCATTGCTGTAGACTGGTTTATTCATATCTCTAAAACAAGGCTCTTTGTGTTACTTTGCCAAGCACAGACAGTCAGATATATACTGTGCTGCATTTGTCCTGCCTGAATTATGGATGTATTCTACAGGAAGTGTTTGTGCCCATGGTTACCTCGTCCCTGTTCTCCTCACTGATCCCGGCCTCTTTGGCTTTAGGGCGGGTAGCAGCGAGAACTTGTTCCAGCTCATCTTTCTCAAAAAGGTTGGGCACCTCGCCAGAGTTCAGCATGTTGTTGATGTCCTCCAAAAACTCCTCTACAACAATCTACAAAAGGAGTACGAGTGGACGACTCTAAAGACACTTGGCTGCGCAAAAGGAAAAAAAAAACACTCTACGGGCATTCAAATGCTTTTTTTTTTTCATATCACCAGAGCCCATCCATCATACCTGAGTATCCGTAAAGAGGAACACCATATCGTCGCCCTCCACTCCAGCCATCTTGTAGAGCCTCCTCAGGTCTTCATGGAAGCTGACATAGTTGTAGCCTCGGCTCAGTTCAATCTCAAAGCAGCGGTACCCACACATGTGGGATGCCAAGCGAGTGAGTGACTGTTTGCCTGTTCCTCCAACACCAACGAGAAGGGCGTTGCCTCTCTCCTGGCGAATCATTCGGGAAATCCTAGAAGACAAGAAAAAACACTCAGCCCTCTCTTACATTTGGCGCGATGCGGCACACAGTGCAGTAAAACTATAAATGCTAGGTTCAAGCTGAAGCAGTTATCATTTTCACAGCCATCACTCACAATGTTCAGACAACAAATGTACCTTTGGCGTGTAGGTCTTAAAATGAGATGTCGTTAGGTGCATACTTGGTGCATTGCTATTTTGAGGCAGCAAAACGCAATTGCACCATTGACCGAAAAAGAGCATGGTTCAAAGTCAATATCATAGTATTTCCCTGCCACTGAAAGGGGGCATTATCCAGATATTAAGATGTGCCTCCATAGGCAGTTTTATAACGCACTAATGCTCTGCTTGTGACACACACAAGGACGCACAGATGGGTTGCGGTTAAGTAGAGTAATACATCATAAATGAGGAAAATATTAATTATACTTTCTAAACTGGCAACATAGCAGAGAGCAGAGAATAGCTGTTTTCAACTCTATTAAGAGAGACGCTGCGCACATTTACACATACGGAGCAGGGTCACTCCATTGATTATTTCAGAAACTGAAAGCTTAGTCTAGTTTCCTTTGTCAAATTAATAACTACAGTTTTGAGTTTTGCTGCTAATATGTCTCACAATATCTGCTACAGTGACATTACTGCTCTTGTTGCATTACTCTCGTCAGAAAAGCGCTTGCTCCTTAAATTTGCCAAATCTGCTATGTTTATAGCAGTGCGCCAGTTGGAGGTGCACCTGGCATTTGAAAGGGAATGGGAGATGACAATATGATTGGTTTAATTCATGTTACGCCCAAAACACACTTATGATTGATTAAAAGACAAAATACGACCCCTTTGCCCCTGTTCCCTACATTGTGCCGAGATTTTGCACCATTTAATAATCAAAAGCCAATAATCAATTTATAATCAAAGCTCATTTAAACATTACAGAATCATCTCATCAGCAGTGACATATGTGTCATTGTATGCAATACATCTGTGCCTACTTCACACACTGTAATTGCTCAACAGAGCAGTTTTTCAAGAGACAAACATTACGTGAGCATGTCAGTGTCTTTCTATATATTTCTGTCTCCCATGAAACTTCCTCTGTGGTGGAACTTTTAATCTCACAGTTTGTACCACCTACTGCTAAAATCCATCAACCACCAACCAGGAAGTCACCTTACAAAAAAAAAATCTTGCAATTCAGCGGTGCAAGTTATACACACCTGGAGACATGCTCGATGGCGTCCTGGAAGAAAATCAGCTTGGTCTCCTTGGAGAAGGTCATGTTGTAATCATCGAGATAGTCCTGGAGAACAGCCTGAATCTTATCCATGTCGGTCAGGTCCTCGTACAGACGATCTTCTTTCTCTGCACCCACCTGGGGGGTGGAAGAGCGATGGGAGTAAATACAGGTTGTCAGGTATTGCTGTGTAAATACAAAAATCAAATGTTTTCTGAACTTATCAAGCACTCTCAGTAAGAAGAGAAAATCTGACCTTAATGAAGTCCCCAAATATGATGGGCTGAGTCACAAAGTATGAAGGCTCCAAGTTGATACTGAAATATTTGCCTGGCAGAAAGAGAGAGGTCAGTAGGAGGATTCCTTAGCTGGAAAAGATGCAAAATAAGTGAAAAATGGATCGAGTGACACTTAATGGTGCTACTGATGTGACAGTTTTTGTGACTGTGTTCTTACTGGCCATCTCAGAGACGATGGTGTTGAAATACGTCTTGTCTTGGTTGTTAATGAGTCGGTCGTGGAAGACTCGTTGACACTCATGGCAGAAGAGACGGAAGATCTGGTTCTTGTCTCTCACTTGACTCGGTTCGCACTGTAGTATACCTGGACATCAACAGAGGGAGAGATGCATGAGAAAGGAGAACTGTTACGTTTTTTTCATCCGAAATCCATCTTTAATATATGAATGGGTAGATCACCTTTTCAAGATATTCTTCTTAAAATCAGATATATGAATGAGAGTAGATGTTTGTGGCAATTAAGACTTCACAAACCCAAGTTTTAGACTATTTAATTAATTTTAATGGCTTATATATACAAAATTGAGTTAAAGAGATTTTAAGATTTTAAGGACCTGGAGACATCCTGCTGTCATATGTGTGTGTGTGCAAAATCTTTGTTTCTGCGACCCACCTTGTGCAACTTCTTAACATGCAGTTTATAGAGAATGTCTAACATAGTATTTTACAAACCTAAAAGTTTTTGCACACTAAGTCCATATTTTTCGTACGATTTTTCAAATCCAGTGTGTAAATGTGATTAACACAACATGGGGTCTAATTCATTTTTAAATATGCAACAATGTTAGACAAAAAATATGGACTTAGGATGCAGAGGCTTTAACAGTTAATTTTTTAAAGTTATATGAAGGTAACGGCTGAGGAAGGAAAACAAAAGAGGAAAAGACATTGTGTAAAGACAGGCCATGTGATGAGAGTGGGTTTATTATCTCTCACCCACAATATGTACTGCTAAAGGGACCGTGTGTTTGAGTAATGCACTGTTGTTATATTGAACAAGTGATGTACAGAAAGCAGTTGTACTGAAGAAGTCACTTCAGCTCATCTCTACGCTGTAATGATGCCTGCCGGGTAAACGAAAAAAGAGAGAGAGAGAGAGAGAGAGAGAGAGAGAGAGAGAGAGAGAGAGGGGTGGAAAGAGTGATGGTGCAGACAATTTGGGAGCATGAAGCTGAGACAGAGCTTATAAATGTTAGTAATGTGGCTTGAAGAGATAAATCATAGCCCTCCCCCAAGCTGTGGAGGTACAAAGATTAAGACACTCTCTGTATCTGTCAGCCTCTTTTAGCAAAGCTAAAGTTTAATTTGCGCTGTTAAGGAAAAGAGAGGGTGTATGTTTCACCCAAAACCAACCCACTGTTCAAGTCAAATCCCAAATGGCCATTCAAATCTGGACACAAGGTATTAAAAATAAATGCCAACATCTTATCTGGCTGCATCCTTTTCACTAAATGCCAAATTCTGCTTCCTGTATTTCAGTTGTATGCATGTTAGCCCTTTTGTCTCTCTTATTTGTGTTTTCTCTTCTGAAACAAAATGACATACAAATCTTCAGACAGCTGGATAGCCAATGGGTGAACCAGAAAGCTGCAAAAGAGATGCTGATTTTGCTAACAAGTATCAACAACAGCCGAGCCCCTGAACTGGGCTCAGGGCTGTTAGTCAAATATGACAACTGCAACTGTTCTTTGCAGAGCCCTGTGTGGACAATGAGCTTGATCATGTCTGTGTGGTGCAAACAGTGCATGTGCACGTCTCACCTTGGACACACTTGGAGAGGTCTCGGAGATTGAAGACATAGTGGGACTTAGCCGGAGTGGGCAGCAGATCTACACTCAAGCGGTTGTAAATCTCAACGGCTGCATCCACAATCTGACCAGCACAGTCCTTCACCGCCTGGGAAAACTCGCTGAGGAAACCAGTCAGGATGGCCTGGAGGAAGGTTTGGAGGGAAGAGAGATTATTACAAGCATGAAAGATGGAATTAAATGTGCTTAATAGAGGGGAGTGGGGTGACATGGATAAATGAGAGAGTGAGAGAGAGAGTGAGAGAGCAGATACCATCAAAAGAAGTATATTACACATTCTGACCACATAATAATGTTCCCGAACTACTTAAGAACACAGTTATTTATGATGAGCTAAGCTTTTCCAACTTCAAGCTTAGTTTATAATTTTGAGATGGTGTTTAAAAGCATAATATGATAACAGATATGAGGTATTCAAATGTGTAATATTCAACATCTTCTTGAACCATATGCCTAGGGCCTTTCCCATTGTCACTTTTGGCCATGGTGAGTCAAACTGTGTTGCACAGATTTGCATTTTCCTTTGTTGATTTTAACATGCGCCAGCGATGGACCTTCTGTATAGTAGGTCCAAAGAACCTGACAGCCTCCAAGCGGGTAGTGGTGATGTCTTGCAAACTGCAGCCAACCCCCAACAACTGCCCCTTTCCCCCTGAAACAAGCGTGTTTGACGAGACTCAACTCACCTCTGTCTGTGCAGGAGACCAGAGAGGAAGGCGTTTTTGTTGTCAGGTTTAAGTGCTTTTGTAGCTTCTAATTGAATCTCTGTGGTTTCATGTTTAGTTTATCTCCCCTATCCCTGTTTGTACTTTAGATTTCTGCTTTTTATTCAACTATTTCATGTTCACTTTTAGCAGTACAAGAGTCTACTAAGACACTGCTGTTGAAAACTCAACATTTTCTTTTTTTGCAGCTTTACAATAAAAATGTTTACATAGCAAAATAACAGGAGGGTCTAATTTTGAAAAAAACTAGAGGAAATGAAACGTGTTTACCACCAAATAAGCACAATTTTGTTTGCAGCTTTTCTTCAATAAAAACAAGTCTACTAACACAGCAGGGAGATAAGTAAAAGCAGAAATAGCCACAGTGAGATGTTAGGTGTAGAGCTGCACCACTGCAAACAGTTCACCTCCAACAGGTAAATTTCCTTATCCTGCATTGTTGTGTGATGGAAAAACATTCATCATCGGTTAAAGACACACCTTAAAGCTGGTAGCCATGTTGTAATGTAGACACAAATCCCTGCCGCGCTTTGCTGATGGGCTAAGACAACCCAAACCGGCCCACCGCTGTGGACATGGAGTATCTGAGAGCCATCAGTCTTTGTGCATTGATGTGTATGTCTGTTTGTCTCCTCACCTTGAAGATCTGCTTCAGGCTGTGCTCCGACGGTGTGGGAAGACACAGCATGCTGAAGTGGCGGATGAATCGGGGGGTCACCGGGTTGCGTCCCCCTCCTGGAGGAGCACATGCTGCAGCGATGGTCATATCCTGGATGACATGAAGAAAGGAGGAGTTGAAAGGAAAGAAAGAGGAAAGAAATTAAAAGAGAAGAAAGGCAAGAAAATATCAACAACATTAGAAACTCCAAACATCAAATGTCTCTGGCTGGAGAACTGAAAATGAGAGGTGGATCCTGTGCAGTGCATTATCACATGAGACTGTGAATGTTTTGCTCATGTTCAACTTCAGCACCACAAATACGCACCCTCCAATACATAAAAATGTAAGACATCACATGCAGTAAAAAGCACAATCAGTCTTGTATGGTTATGTGCAAACTCAGGAAACTTTATATCAAGTCAGAATACAAATTTGGAACTAATATATTAACACAAACACACACAGGCAAACAAAATAAGTGGTTTTCTTATTTAAATGGACGAACTTAATTTGTTTGTCCATTGTTTGTTCATTCGTTTTAAAAGAAAACAAATGAAGCTGATGCTGACTGTGTAAAACAAAACAAACTGCTGTATATTTACACTTTTGAACTTAACAAAAAAAAACAATCAAACATTAAAAAAGGCACTGCAGCATTTTGGGGAAATGGTTGTTTGCCATCTCACCCACAGTTAAATAAGAACATCAATATCATTTACATCCCATTGTATGAAGTGCAGCAACAATTTAGCCTAGCTTAGCATAAAGAATAGAAAGAGGAGGAAACGGCTAACAAATTCTGACAAAAGTGCTCCTACAACAACTACAAAAATGTCTTGTTTGCAGAATGTATTTTTTGTGCTTAACATGTGTAAAAATAAAAAAAACAATGTTTGTGGCAAAGCCAGCACTTCTATAATACCCGGGAGCTAGTCTGACCATAAAACTGCTGACCCCAGTAACTGCAGCACCTCAGTAGTCTTAACCTCCTGGTTAAGTTGACAGCTAACTCTCTGTAAGGGCATGTATACATACTGCATTTTTGCACCCTCAAATCTACTTTTTTCAGTGTTGAAAAGCAAGAAACGAGCCAGAACAACACCATCGTAATGTGCAAGCATTCCAGAGCACCTATTTTTCAGGGCGCAACAGCTGCTGTTGAGATGAACAGAGTTTAACTTTAAGATCGCAGCAGTGTGCACTGCATGTCAACCATTACAGCCGACAGATATCTTTCCCTGTGTACATATCAGTCTGTGGTAAATGTGGAGGAGTAGTGGATCATTTTAAATACACAAAACAATGCCTGGAAGAACTCAAGATTACAAGTTATTACACTATGATACGATGGTGGTTACTGTTGATTAGCAAACTCAGACACAACCTGCCTCTGCACTAAGACAGCAAACAAGCTTAGTTTCCACAATGTGCAAATGTTTCAAATGCTTAAACAGGTTTAACTGAACACAAGGATATTTCTACTTCTCTGTTTGTAGAATCAGCAAAGGGACAACACCATGTTATGGGACACTAATGGCTATCTGCTGTAGCCAAAGTCAGATGTACGCACAGTTATGCACAATCATTAATGTTGATGTGTGTTACAATGCGGCTCATCTTATTTGTATATGTTTATACCTGGATCTCCTTCCAGAAGAACTTGTCTCTGTCATAGAGGCCTGAAAAGTCCTGAAACTGACGCAGGAGCTCTATAGGAGGCTGAGAGCCATAACTGTCCAGTTTTGGCATATTCAGGTCATCCACGAACACCACTAACTTCTTGCTACCAGGAGCACCTACAGGGAGGGGAAGTGAGAAGAACATGGACAGAAGGAGATAAAGGTTAACAGATGTACAGATTGAGAGGTGGACAGAGGGCAAGGATGTCTGATACTGTATGTAGATGGAGTGTAAATCCTGAACTGTGAAGGACTGTATGAGCAGGTAGAAGATTAAAGAGTCCCTCCAGGATTGAGGCTTGATGTTTATAGGCATCTTTTTTCAATGTAAATCAGGGGAGAAGAGAAAATTTCAAAAATAGTTGTGATGCTGTCTCAGATTCAGAGCTCATTATAATGAGCATTCAGTGTTTCCCACAGAAATGCACTCTATTTGTCACCGTAGATTGTAGATGTAGCACTGGGACCACTGATGATCAGCTGCTGCTGCTGTTCTGAAGCAGAGCAGAGGAACTGTTTTCATGAGCTGCTCTCCTCATGTTCTCTCTGCCCTGCGCAAGCTAACACAACATCTGACACCGTTCTGTTTAACAGTCCCAACAAACTCACACTGAAAACAAAACAGCTCAACGGTCATTAAACCCGTGCTAACAGTGATTCCTGTTACTGTGGGTGTGCGACTCTGTCACAGGCTCAGCAACCGTTTAATCATTAACAGAGAAAGAAGGGCAAGGAGGGGATAAGTGAATCAATATGCTGCATGCAGATCTATGATGAGAAATGAGATATTACCCCAAAAGTCAAATTTGCAGCAAAGTTGCAGTGACTGGACATAATTGTAAGGTCACATAGAATTAACGGGGTTTGGCTGAATTTGTGTTAATTGGTGCAAATGCGACATTATGGAGGGACTGATAAAAGGACAATAACAGTAATTTTGAATGTTTAGGCAGAGATTTTCTACATTGCAGTATGTGAGTGGTTATGTGGTGATTGTAACACAAGCTAGTACCCAGAATGTTTTTCCTCTTTTTCTCCAGTTTGGACTCAATGATCTCCTGTGTGCGGGCGGAGGAGGTCTGAGCTGAGAAGTTGATGTAGACTGGGAGGTAACCTGCCTTTTCCTGGATACTGTTAAGAAGACCCCGAGCCACCACTGACTGTTTTAAAAATAAAAGACATATGTAAGTGGGCAAATAATTATCAGCATCAGCTTGTTAAATTATTTCTATGAGGTCAGTGTGCTACGATTTAAAGTACAGTATGTCAAAGTGTTACTGCTGTGTCTACTGTATCCATGTATCTTTACCTTCCCAACTCCAGTGCTGCCTGTGAAAAGGACAGAACGTCGCACAGATAGCAGTTTCTCCATCAGGTAGCCGTAGCGAACAGTGTCTGTGGTGGGGACCAGCATCTCAAAAAATGGCTGCTCCCTGTTGTATTTAAACGAAGGGATTATCTTCTCCCATGGCTCCAGACGTTTGTGATTAAAGTTCATGTATACGCTCCACAGGGTGCCATACTTTGGGAGCTACACATCACACAAAAAATAGGCAAATACAGTGTAATTCATTTTTCAAAAATGTATACAGATGCCTATATTAGACTGTATATCATCACTAAGGTCCCTACAGCATTGGCAAGCCAAATTTAAGACTTTTCCAGAGTTAGTAAGGCCAATTTTCCAGTAACTAATTGAATTACCATGAATTACTTAGAGTTAGGGACAATATTGCTAAGATTTGTACTTCAATGAATAAAATAAAATATATATTTTTTGTTCAAATTAAATTGTTAGACGATCTACCTCAAATGCTGAAAAAATTAATACTGTCTAGGGTGAAACAGATGGAAAATAACAAAATTATGTTATCTATAAGTATCCATTCATTGATTTTTTTTTTGTTTTATTTGACTGGATGTTGTAAATGTTTATGGGTGTCATTGGTTCCTCTATCATATATGCTTGATGTTAAATTCGGTAGATTATTTGAAAAAATATACATACTAACAATTATTTTAAGATTTTATGATGCACATCAAAAAAAGAAAAAAAGAAAATCATAAAATCCTAACTCACGTCTTTGCATTTTAAAGACTTCTGACAGATTAATTTAAAACATTTTTATACCAATGAAGGCCTTATTTATAGATTAATAAATTTAATGCATTTTAAGACTTATTAAGGATCCACGGGAACCCTGATTACCTATAAAACCTCCTTAGAAGTAAAGCATTAAATAAACTTTTTAATTTTACTCTGTTGTTTATCCCGTTATGTGGCACTTCAGAAATTTCCCTGGTGTCTGCTACATTTGTTTCCTTCAATCCTGCTGTTACTGATGTGTGTGTATGTGTGTGCAGTTTATTTTCCCTCAAGCTTCACAGCTGGAAGTCGGCTGCGCTGGCGTCATCTCAGGGTAAACAGACAAAAACGCAGACACAAACAGTTCTCTGATATAAATAATATTAAAAGTACCGAACGCACACATCACCACAAAAACAAAATCAACATCAGCTCCTTCTGCGCACATGGATGAGCAGATGTGGAACGTGTGGGATGTTCCAGACGATACTCTGCAGTCTTAACAGACATTTCCCTTCCATGCTCACTCAGGTAAGTAAGTCATGTTCCTGCCCTACTGTGCTCTGCCTCCATCAGTGACGCATTCCCTCAATCATCCACCACATCTGCCAGCCAAGACAAACCTCTCAAACAATTAAATTTCCATTTCCTGTTAGGCTGAAGGACTTGTATTGTCAGCCCATGCTTTCCTTCATCTGTTTCTCTGCGCTTTCTTTCCAAACGAAAACAATCCCCTCTACTCGATAATGATCAATTCATATTTCTTCAAAGTTGGCAAGGTAGAATAATTATATGCAACTGCCTTTTATAACCTTGGCACAAAGCTCATCATTTTATCAGATTTACCTTTCCTATACGTTCCCCGTGACCCTCTGTAGGTATTACTAAAATGTACAAAATGGATGCTCTTTCTTTATGTATTCATTTCACATGAGTGACTGATATCATGGAAAGTAATCCTTTTTCAGACTAGCTATGCTCCAGCTAGATATATCCAGTGCCAAGAGTACTTTGATGTGATATAATGTGAGAAAACCTTCAGGCCTTTTCACATATTTCATGCTAATACCAGCAACACTTCGGTAAATGGATTTGACTCTGTAATACAGATCGGCGATAAAAAAAAGAGGAAAAAAAAAAGAATACCGCTTTGTAGTTATATACCCCCACCTACAACTCAGGTTGCAGTTTACATCCATGTCTATCCAGACTCATATGTAGAGAAAACTTTGAGGGGATTTAATACAAGGTATAAAATGTATTTTTTGGGGAATCTGATGTTCCACACACATCTTTATCGGCATAAAATCTTTAAAATCAACACAGTTTGAAGGATTAGTGTCAATTATGGCCAAGAAATGTGCTTTTGCAGAACATTATGATGCCACAGTGAAGTTGACCTTTGACTTTGGATATAAAATATCTAAACTTCATTACTTTATCCTATTAGACATTTGTGTGAAATATTGTCATAATTTATGTATGAAATTTTTGGGTCCCTGGACCTGAAGACATCCTGATTTCTGTATGTATCTGCAGGTGTGTGTGTGGGTACCTTGGCATTGCTGTCGTCTTCAAACTGCTCCCTGACGAAGGTATCAAAAGCATCCCAGTGAGAACTCGTCAGGTTTCCGCCTACTGCCCACAGGTAGCAAAATATGAAGGTCTGACATAATATACTGTTGAGATGCTTGGAATCCTAACACAAACAAACACAGAGACAAACATAAAAAAGGCTTGTTTAGAAAGTAATGGCGTGGTTGAACTTAGATATACACATAACCAACCTTTACTGTGCCATGTGTGGTTTTACCAGAGGTGCTGCCTTTGACATTTGACCACGACAACACTGAATCTTTTGATTTACAGTACTGAATTATTGTGCAAAAATATACTTGTTTGCTCTAACAGACTAACAGACTGGCTACTGTGAGACACCACAGACCAAAATAAACTACAGTGGCAGTTAAATCTTGTGTTTAATGTACCATTTTAAGGTCTGGCCCTCCATGGCCCAGCAGCAGTGCCTCGAGCAGGGAACACAGAGTGGTGACTTTACTGATGTCCACCTGTCGGATCGCCTGGGTACAATGCTTCAACACGTACTGGAGACCCTTCTCCACGTACTGCTCAAACAGCTCCAACAGGTATGTCCGCACAGCGTCTGGGAGCTAGAGACACAACATCGAGTAAATTCACAGAGAGGCTGAGAAGGGGAACGGTTATGCAGTCATGTTACAAGATGTCTATATTACATAATCACTAAGGCAATGTAGCTAGTTCGACATATCTAGAGTTGTGTAGTTCAGCATTTGGGGGAAACATTTATTCACTTTCTTTCCAAGAGTTCGATGACAAGATCGACACCACTTTCAGACATGAGAGTGGTATCAAATCTTCTCACTGAACTCTGAGTAAGAAAAGGGATAAGCTTATTTTCCAAAATATTGAACTATTCCTCGAAAAGGTACTGTATACAAGCTAATAATCTGAAGGAGATTGTTCGACGGATAAGACGAAAAATTTGTATGTAAGTATGGTCAATGCTTCCCCTGTCCCCAAGAGACACAGAGAGACAGACTCCCTCAGTTAAAAATGCTAAGTTGAAATCAATACAAAACAAATTAAAACTTGAATAAACTCTAACAACTCCACAAATTTGCTGAAACTGTAATCAAAGTTATCCAAGACAAAGCACTGCAAAAATCAAACTATGGAAAGAAAGTCTCATCCACCTCAGAAAAATTCTGCTTGAATTCCTTGAGTCCTTGAGTGAGGATGAAATAGATAAATGTGGAGAGAAAACGGAAAGTGCACAAACAAAACAAAGGCAACAAACACATGGCATATTTTCACGGTCAACATATGGACTAGCCTGAGTCAATTAGACATTAAGACAGAGAGAGATATGTTATGAGAAAGAGTTAAAAGTTGAGATGAGGGTGAGATGACCCACTCTCACTGTGGTATTAAGGCGCCCTAAAAGGCTCAGGGCTAACGTTGCAAGCTGTAAACTTTAATGTGATGTGCTGTCATCAGTATTTATGCTGATGCTTAAGTTCTTCTGCTTGTAAAGCTTGAAAAGGCACATTACCATTCATGTACCAGTGCATCAACAGTGAGGAACACACAGTCACACACGAGGAGGACGGAGATAGACATGTGTGTCAAGAGCTGCAGGAATGCAAATGAGACTTACTCGGGCTCAGCAGGTATGGAGGGCTGCTGTCGGAGAAAGTCACAGCGAGCGAACACGCTGTCTGCTGACTTTGGACTTGGCCAGCAGTCTCCGCAATAAGCTGATTGGCTGTTAAAAACAGGTGACGTGCCTTACATTCTCAAACCAGCCGCTGGCGACTTGCCTAGCTGAGTTGCAGGTAACAACATTAGCCAGTTTGAGTTGAACTGAGATGGGCCAGATCACATCGCTGTAACCTTTCACTGCATCTTCCTAAAACAGTTTTGTTTTGGAATCTTTGGTCTAAACTGGGCTTAAAAATGCTTTAAGCCCGGTATACATTGTGCGATTTTGGGCTGTCTCAGATGAAAGATAACCATAGTGACAGAAACATGGTATCTTTGGTTGTGGCTCTAAAACAGTGGTCCTAAATTACAGAGTGAGAGAAGTTCAAGGGTGGCCGTTGTCTCGGTCTTGTGATCAAAGACAGCCAGGGATAAAATTCTGACAGAAAATTTGGGATCACTGACTGCTGTTAGGACCTACGTCTACTAACCAATCAATAGGAATGCAGCACTAAATGATGCACTGATCAGTGCGACACTGCTAGAGTGCTAGTAGACGCTAATGAATACTTAAAGCTCTCACTGCAAAACTGGCATGCCAAGTTGGCCTCTTTTCCCCAGCCATAATCACGTCCACATTCTCCTCCTGTGCCTCTTCTTCAGACATTTTTGACACACATTAATGCCGATACAGCGAGAGCTCCATTTGTTTACATTTTGCTCTCACCGCAACATTGGTGGAGATGGATGATGCAGGCCGACAGCGTTTTGTTCTTGATTACTAACATCGATGGACTTAGGTCGTAGTCTGCGATTCAGGACTTGATGTCATCGTATAGTCTGCATACATCAAACTTGATGTCGTACGCTAGTTTATTAAGATCTATGTCACAGAGTGTAGCTGCACTAAACTTAAAGGACTGCTAAAATCTCAGTCTGCAGGAGGCTGTAGAAGTGGTTATGAGCCAACCTTCAAGCACGAACCCTCTATTACAATGACCGTGTTTTCAGACATTTTCAAAGGCATTTCACGTGAATGATAGGGATACATCATGTACAACCTTGTCTCCTACACCACTGATCCATGTCTGGACATAGGGCATCCACTTGAGCTCATCTGGGTCAATATATACCATCCCACAGCGACTGACTGTGGCTGGAGATGCTACAGCCAGGTCCTGGACCTAAAAAAGGTTGAAGAGGGAGATTAAAAAAATCTGATCGAAGATCATGTGTAGAATCAAGTACACTAAAACAAAGAGCATCAAACTCAAGCTTTAGCTGTTTACCCCTGGACCAATATTTAACACTGAAATCATAAGTCTGAAACCTGCTTATTGACCAGACAAAACATTTAACTTTGTCTAACCTCAAACACCATGTGTATGGATGGAGTGAGTTTGATTCGCTCGCTGTTTGCCAGACAGAGCATCTTGTTGTCATCCAGCACCGTGTTCATGTTCTCAATCCACAGAGCATCAACTGGCCCATCACAGATCACCCACTTGTGGTCCTCAGTGGTGTCATTGACTGCATCACGGACGCTCAGCGCCATCAGTCCGTCACGCCATTCAAGTGTTAATGTGTTAACCTGAGGGGTGGAGGAAAGTAATGAATGAATACTGAGAGAGAAGTAAAGAAGCTGTTGTGTCATTCATCTTATCTGCACTACCTCTCCATAGAGCTCTCCCATTGTGACAGATTTTGGGTTGAGAACATAGGTCTTGACACGTCGATAGAAGGGGTTGTTGGCCGTGTGCCCTGCACGATGAAGGGTCTCCAGCGTGTCTGCCAGGATGCTGTAGACAGTGGTCTTACCTCCACCAGTAGGCCCAACCAGCATGACACCATGACGCACTATCATGGTCTCATAGAGCTGGATCACCTGGTTGTACAAAAAGAACAGGAAAAGAGAGGGATGAGAATGGGCCTGTTTTAAACAAAACAAACTAAATGTATACAATGCATACAATGCAAACAGAGCATACAGAGCTGGCCCTTTCAGTTCACAACTGCAGCATCCCTCCTCCGACAAAGTATTTATTTCTAAAAGAACAAAATGACAGGAGGGGCAGTGGGCAAGTAATGAATTTGGTGTATGCCCGAACACATCAAGCCTAACTACCTCATGGTTTTGTCTATTCAAGGGATTTGCTGATCGTAAAAAACTTAACAACATAACAACAGCCTCATCTTTCAAATCTATCTATCTATTACATGCAAAGTGGTTTACAGGAGTAAAATATTTATAAGCATATCTGATGTACCTTCTTGGTCATGCTGGCCAGTGGCTGTAGGTTTCGCTTAACCAGAGAGTCCAGGATGGTGGAGTGTAGCACACCATAGTCATGCTCGGGAATACACACACCGGGGAAGAGGTCAGATAGGATACCACTGGGCAGAGGGTAGCATTGTTCATACACACATACAGCACACGCACACGCACACACACACACAATAGGAAATAGTTGTTTTCATGTGTAATAACATCTCATTTTAACATATCTTACTTGTGTAGGTGGTCTGATTTAATATACTAACATCAAGGATGGGGAGTAATGGAATACAAGTAACAGTGTTAGATATTTAATATACAAGTACGAGTAACTGTAGTCTGTCAGAGTTAGTTTAAACGTATGGTGTTATGAATGGAGTTACTGTCTTTAACAACAGATTACCTGAAAGGACTAACATTTTGTCCTAACTGAATGCAATGCAAGCGAGCGTCTGTTTGACTGTGGCGTTTTCTGTTTGACTGGCTGCGAGTAATGCAGCACTGCACAGCGCAACACATACTATTGCTCTGAGCTGAACTTTTATTGTACAACTTGTTTCTATTTATTCCTGTCGCCTGGTTTTAAAGAGCTGCAATGGAAGAAGAACAGCTGATTTGTGAGGCTGAAATGGGGAATTATCTACACAACATCTCATTTAACGAGGAAAACCTTAATAAAGCGGCAGCTGGCAGGAGAGAGCTCACAGGAGAGCAAAACATTTCTGGTAAATGACCATTGCTAAGAATAACCTGCTTGCTGTTGGAGATACTAAATGTCATTTCCAGTATATATTACATTATGAAATATGCTTTTTTTTTGTTTAAAAAGTACAAATGTAGAGAGATAGTACTTTTACAATACATTACATAGTGTGAGTAATCTAATGAAATATGTTAAAAATTACATTTAAGGGCATGTATTCAGTCATCTGTAGTGGAATACCTTTCAGTATGTGTGCATTAAGAGCACCGGGATTAAGATGTGCTTCCCTACAGAAATGTGATAGGCTTACCCAAACAGCACAGCATCATCAGTGAGGAACTTCGGCAGGTTGGAGTCCCTCAGGGCTCTGATAAGAACCACATCCTCACTGAGGTGGGGATTTTCTCTCTTTAGAGACCTGAGAAAAACACACACCATTACATCAAATCACATGTTTTTTGTATAAACCTGGATACTGTGTACATCAAGCATTTTCTTCAAAGAGGGGCATTTGTGAAATGCCGTTGACAATCTACAAATCTGCAATATAACAAGCTACATTCTTTGGTGGTAGTCCTTCACATGTGGCAGCCAAGCGGTCTGCTTTTTTCCCCCCTGGATGTCACAAGTCTGTTAATTCATTTGTTACTTTATCATGGTCATATTCTAGAATAAGCCTCAGTTTTCATTTTACATGTTGTTCACCACCATCTTTTAGATTAACTATTTAGTACAATAAAAAATGCTGTAACATAACAGAAAATCTGTTGAAAAACAGAATCCAATGACACTTTTCAACTGACAAAATTGCTGCAATAGTGACAAGAAAGACATCTCCAAAGAAGTTGGTGCATTCATTGAAATAAAATGTATATTAATGGGAGAACTATTGTTAAAATGGGCAACTTCATTCGTGGAAAATAGACTCATTATAAAAATAGATGTAATAAGGATAATAAGCAGCCAAAGTGAGTTGATAATTCAATTTTGCACAACCTGATATTCATAACAAGTCCGCTCCACTCGATTGTAGAAAAACAAAGTAGAGACATTAGAGTAGGAGATAATGAATGTGTGCTTAGCGTGGAACAAGCCGACTCACAGGAGTAATACGTAGGCAAAGACAGACAATGAATCACAAACCAATTACTGTTCCCTGAGCTTCAGCTAATAACCAACCGGCGAAAGCATGACTCTCACTATTTACGGCCGAGATCATTCGTTCAAATCTAGTTGGAATGGGGTTCTTTGGCCATCAACCAGTGTGCAGCTTATTCAGATGCTTCTAAGTTCTAGGACAGAAAATCTCCAAGGGAACTGGAGCACACCGAGTGATTCGCAGCCCTTAATTGTGCAAACATTTTGATCCTACTCTGTCTTTATCAGAGCTTAATTTTTTTTTAAATTCAGATTAATGGCTGCAAATCAATCTGTGTATTCAAGCTTCCCTTGAAGATCTATTCATGTGCCCATGCAGAACAGGAGCAACCATTTTACGGTCTCCAAATCTTTCCTTTGTCTATCTAATCTTCTTCTCTTCAAGTTGGTGATCGCCTGGTGATTCTCCCGTGGGACTTTTTTTAAAAATTAATTTAGTTTTTTTTTTTTTTAATTTAAATAAGTTCTGTTTCTATTTTTTATATTTACCCTGGCACCTTATTTACTTTAAAAGTACAAAAATTTCTCAGCATTAATCAGTTTATTTCCATTGTGAATTAGGAAATGTTCTGTGGGCCATCATCTGGCACATTATCTGGCCCACAGGCCGCAAGTTGAGTATCACTGCACTTAAATATAACAACCATGTGCTGTTAATCAACATGACAGTTTAACCATAATAATCTCACTGCACATTATGAACATTGATGCTAAATACGCTTGAGTGCATGTGTTTCTGGGTGACTGTCAAAGTCAGGATGGTCCTTCTGGGACATGCCTGAAAAGGTGAATGATTGTTTGTCTCTAGAACTGAATGCACACGTGTCTCAGTGTATGCGTGAGTGTGGTGCTCTGACCCCGCCATAACCAGGACGGACTTGACGGCTCTCATGCCAAAGTCGTAATGGTCCTGCTGGGACAGCTGCTCAGAGCACAGCTTGTACATCTGTGTCATTTTCCTCGCTAGGGTCTTACTGGACTCGAATCCCTCAGAGTACAGAATTACCTGAAAGGAAGGGAGAGACACAAAGGAATGATAAAATAATAGTAGGTAAAATAAGCAAGCATATATATGCATAATGAGAGAGGCTGTTACCTCGGCAATGAGTGCGTAGTTTGGCACCATCATGGCGATGGGTCTGAAGAGAGCTTTAAGGTTGTCAGGTAGCTCTGTTCTTCCAGCATAGCCGGGGTTCATGGTGATGAATGCAGCGCAAGTCATCACCAGCTTGATCTCCCGGCCCTCAAATCGAAACCTCGACAGCTGCATAACACAGAGTTGAGTGAGTGGCCCTTGTTTCATGCAAGCGTGATGTCCTAAACATCTACAAGAACAAGTAAACTTTGTGTGTCGCAGTGATTTATGGATCTAATTAATTTCTAATTTATGTAATCTGCTCTGGCTACCGACCTAATGGCATCAACAGTATACAGTAATGCTGCAGTAAATTACTGACTGATACGCAGGTGAACTTGTGGCACTTAACATAGGCCAAACCGCTGTGCATGGAATTAATTATCTATAGGATTCCTTACATAGTAAGTGCCTTTTGAACAATCCAAAAGTGGTGTGTGTGTGTGTGTGTGTGTGTGTGTGTGTGTGTGTGTGTGTGTGTGTGTGTGTGTGTGTACCTTAGCAGCTTTAGCGTTTCGTATGGTTATAAGTTGCTGAGCGATGACAGACAATACTTCAATGTCGATTCGGTTAAATTCGTCAAAACAACACCAAGCACCCGACTGAGCAAGCCCACTGAAGAAGCGCCCCATCATCTGAAAGAGAGAAGTGTGACTGCTTAAAGGGGCCCTATTATGCTTTTGGGGTTTTCCCTTTTCTTCATTGTTTTGTGTAGCATTTTTGTGCTTGTAAAACATGTTGAAGTCATATAGCCCAAAGTCTAAGCGAAGCGGAGCGGAGCTCTGTCTCCCTCAAAAGACACTGCTCCTAAGCTGCCTGAAAAAGCTTGTTTAAGTTTTGGTGTTTACTTCTGTAACAATGTGACATAACACTGTAACAAATAGAACAGAAAGGGCTTTGAATGTGCAGAGAGCCAGCTGACCAATCAGAGCAGACTAGGCTGGTGTCGGGACAGAAGCTCAGACAGATTGTTTCAGACAGAGGTGCCTCAGCAAAGGGCAGTATGACACAAACGCTGTTTTTTTAACATTATGGCATGTAAACCTGTTCTAGTAGATCGCAAAAATATGAATATGATCCTGCAAAATGAGCATAATAGGGCCCCTTTGAAAACAAGAGTAAACTTCATTAAACTTGTGTAACTCTGTGTAATGTGCAACACTTTCATGGATGATACATAACAACAATTTAAAGTTGTAAATATCTCATGGACAGTCATGAATTAAATGTTACAGTTAAATGTTGCTAACCCACGGTGGAGCAAAGCTCAACAAAGTATGAAACCACAGACTGTTGTGATTCTAGCCGTGCCAAATTGAAGCCCTGTCCAGCTCTAATACACCGGTGTCTGCTACCAATAACTAACTGCAGCAGACACAGTGAGAATGGCTTTCCTGCTGTCTTGACAGTATGTGCTTTCAGCTCCAGCCTCAGTGATGCTGTTTTACATTAAAGTCAAATGTACAGTATGCCTTAAGATTAATGGCCAAATCTAAAGTTTTTGGGTAAACAAAATACATATATATTCTTATATATAGCTGAAGGTTAGCATTGTGCTTCTTTTACAAGTGATAATAATAAATGGAAACTAACTGATGTAAACTCATTGTAAACAAATGGTGCATAACTTAGATTAAAGATCTGAAATCAAAAGATCCATCTCTTAAGGTGAAATTGGTAGCAGGTAACAATCCTATGTTTTTTATTTTTTTATTTATTTTTTTTGATGAGGCCTGTGGATACTGGCTTACAAGTTTGATCCTGGAAGCAAAACCATCGTCTACAAAACCCTGATTAAGGGCACTCCTGCCTTGCCTGGATGAATGCCTCACAAACAACTCTTAGACCGCTATCCAGAATAAGGCAGTAAAGATCACTGGTGTGGATGAGGAGTATGCCCTAAAGGATTAGGTCATCGCCAAGCTGAGCCTTCGCAGGACAGTTACTGCAGAGGCATACTCCCAACTGTCGAGCAGACCTGAATGCATTGCTACCCTAAGCTCAAGTCACAAGGAAAACCGCACGGAGGTTATCACCAACCCATACCAACCAATGCCTCATCACTCCCCCATGGCCAACAGGAAAAGGCCTTGATAAAAGCTTTCTCCACTCCGCTGTGGCAACATGGAGCAACCTTTCCTGTTCTGTCATCAGAGACCTCAAAACAAGTATGCTCATCTAAGTAAACACCTACTCAGCATTAAATTGCAATTCTAAAGCTCAAAGACTTCAATCACAAACAAATAAACCCTATACATATCCCTGAGTTGTTGCAGATTAGTGACAGGCTTTCTGAATCGCAATCTTTTTTTTAAATCTCTTTGGATCACAGCATGTGATTTTTATATGATTGTTAACGTGATAAACGCATGTCTATTAGCCAGACATAGTATAATACCTATTATCACTGTAATATGCAATTGTCATATCATTCTTCAACAGCTACTGACAGGACATGGAGACATTACAGACTAATTGCTTGAAAAACATACAGGAAAGGACCAAATATGGCTTAAAGCAATGTTTTAGATCACACAACTATTAAAGGCTCTGCACAGTGCATCTGTACTTTAACTGGCACTGGCACTTGACTGCTTTTGCAATAGTGCCATCTAATGGTATCACAGAGAAGGTACAGTCAGAGTGAGAGAACCTCCCAAAGCTAATTCTGCTGATTCTGCAACTGTTTTTGGCTCGCTTCTTCTTTGTGTAGGCTCTGCCCTCTAAGAGCTGTTGCTATTGAGTTTATCCCGCGAGCATGCGCAGGTGTGAAGATTTTCTTTTGAAGCCTTTGGGCCTCACTCAGGTTCAACTGCAGTATAAGAAGCCTGCCTGGCCCAGGTTCTGCTCCCTATTTTTCTTCAGCGTTTGCTGCAGTGATATCTAAAGATTGAAGAAGCACCATATGTGGTGACCATTACCACCCAGAGCAGTAGACTAGGTGTCCCCTGCATGGCAACATTTTTCCCTGTTTCAGCCTTTTTTCGCTGAAGCGGCAGTCGAGCCTGGGAAACTCAAAGCTCCAGTGGCCTGCTATGACCCATTCACCTGAGTGAAGGGTGCTACCGAATGAGGGTTTCATGGTGTCTCTTCACTGGAGTCGAGTCTATCCTCCATCCTGCTCCCAAGGTGACGCAAGCCCATGCCACCCTCTCCTTGCGACCAGGTCACTACCCACCTCACTGACTGTGCCCACCTGTGTGCCGCTCAGACAGCAGCAGCCATCAACAACATCTCGCTGCTCTCCTCATCCATCTCCTGATCACGGCTCAGCCCAAGATGAGGGTTATAAATTAATACAGTTTGTCACAGCTAACCTTGTAGTCGAGTCCATCGGAGCAGTTGAAGACCACACACTGGATGGCCAGGGCTTTAGCCAAGTCCTTGGTGGTCTCCGTTTTGCCGGTCCCTGCTGGCCCAGCTGGAGCTCCCCCCAGATCTAACTGGAGAGCCCCCATCAGACACAAGTAGCAGCGGTCCTGAGCAGGGTTAGAGATAAAGAACAGTATCAATAACATTCGTAGCTACTGCAGGACATACATTTTGTAGGCTACACTGTTAACTCCCTGTAGCAGTTTGGAAGCTTATGGCTTAGATTTTGGTGTCTTTTCTATACAGGTCTGTGGGTTTACAAACAACCTGAGTGAAGTGGTTATTTGGTTCCTGATAGCTATCATTTAATTTTAGTAATTGCACATTTTAGTACATGCATCTATTAGCTGTAGTAAGCAAGAAAACATTTACTATAAAGCATGCCAGGCGAGTACACTGACATCGATAATGTTATCTTATAACACGAGTTGCCAACTTGACGTCATAAATGCATAAACATGACAAGCAATATTCAATGTTTGGTCAATGATAAGAAACTTTTGTATTAATACACATACTAGATGTTAATTTTTGATCACATTTAAAGTGTAATATGGTATTAATGTTAACTGTTGTCTATGCAGAGTGACACTGATTAAATATAAAAAAAAAAAATTAAAAATATTTAAAAATATAAATAAACTTAAATCAGTTATCAACCTCTAATTTAAAAGATCTTAGCATTAAAATGCAACCCATCTTCTCTGCAAATTTAATAAGCAACTTTCAGAAACACGTGTTTCTAGTTTTATCCCACTGCAGTTGCTTTCAACATAACGCATAAAAAAGGTTTCAATGTTAAACAAGAGTTAAATTAGCACTGGGACAGGATAAATCATGCCTTTGTCATGCGTGTCTCAGTACTGTATGATTGTGTTACCGTGAGTGGTGTGATGACCAGTCTAGGACAGGCTCCCAGGTATTCATAGCCATAAATGTACGTGGACAGAGCCATTTTGGCCACACAGGTGTCCAGGTCCATGTCCCAGTAGTAGCGCAGCTGTCTCTGCCATTCAAAGTTAGACCTGGTGTCCACCTGAAAAACAGGGCTGAAGTTATTGTAAGGTAATGAGTTTTTACAAACATTTTCTGATCACCTAAAAATCCACAATCAATACCATCACCTATTATACCAAACAAAGGACAGAAATAAGCTGTTTTTATAAAAAGACCGCGCTAAAGGACTGCAACAAAGTCCTTTCTTTACACCACTTTTGCATTTTTACACAGAGCCAAATTATGGCAGCATCATGCCGCTCCAGAGTGTGATTACAGAAACAGCATCTTGAAAAACACAAGAGGTGTGACAGGCATGAGGTTTAACACAACAGCGTCAGCCTCTACTGTGATATATAACATATGCGTCAGCAGTGCTTTATAAACAATAACAATGGCATAACATGGCAGTATTAATCATTTACCTTCTCTGTCCTATATGCCTTCTCGTCCCCTCCTCTGAGGGTAAGGAGCTCTCAGACCACATTATTTTCCCAGTTTGCGTACATTTACAGCCGATCTTTTTTTTGTGCAAGTTGCTAGCTGCTAAAAGTTACTTTTTAAATCTCCAGTATGAAGAGGACAGTCACTCTTATGATGTTTTATGGCTGCCACCAGCTTTAGGGCTAGACAACTAACTCTGACGCCCCCATTATATTATAGAACGACAAAGAGCATAATAGTACAATACTACCACATTGAACAGGCAGTGTAAAAATTGGCTATAGATACAAGCTGCGATTGTGTCCAAGTGTGTTTGCACCATTGTACCTTCTGGCGAACTAGATCGGTGACAATGTCTCTGGCATGGACGTCGATGGTGATGAGGGCAGTGATGATGTTACGGTGTAAAGTAGGCAGCTGTCCTCGCACCAATGCGGCAAGGGCATTCAGCCTCTGGAGTACACGCAAACACACATGCACAAACATTACTGGGTTATAAAGTTAAAGTGGCAGAATAAAAATAGTTGGGGACACAAGTGATTTGTTTTGCCAAATCTAATATTTAAGCAGACAGTTAAGAAAGAGTAAAGGAGAATAGAATAATTAGTATAATTTACATCAAAGTTAGTAAGTTCAAATTCCTGCAGGGCAGCAAAGTGGTCGTGGTCCCCCTCTAGGCAGGTGTCCATGTCCCTGCACCACATCATCTGGGAGATCGTCAGCACCACCTGGTGGACACACACACAAACTAAATTTAAATTACAGCATAAAAAACATACAATGAATCATCACCTGAAATTATAGAAATTAACTGTAAAATTTATCAAAGCTTTAGACAGTGGCAATCATTACTGAAGTGCTTGGACATGGTTATGAAAACAATGTATCTGTACAAGTGAAAAAAAGGTTCTGGTAACTATGTGTGATAACTTTATCCGTAACTGCTTGTCCTCGTAAGGGTTGCGGGAGGGCTGCAGCCTATCCCCCCTTTCATTGGGCCAGAGACGTAGTACACCCTGGACAGGTGATTATTAAAGGTTGACACATATAGACAGACAACCAGTCACACTCACGTGCACACCTGCAATGTCACCAACTAACCTGACATGCATGTCTTTGGACTGTGGGAGGAAGCCGGAGAACCCAGAGAGAACCCACGCAGACACGGGGAGAACATGCAAACTCCGCACAGAAGAGCCCCTGCCCAAGGTCCGAACCTTGCCCTAATGTGGATTCAAACCGGGGACCCTCTTGCTGTGAGGCGTCAGTGCTAACCACCAGACCACCATGCCGCCCCTGATAACTATAAGCGATTGTCAATTGTAGTAATACATTTACATTTTTTGATGCCACTCCCACTGTCTAGCAGGATGTCCTGTTCAACCTCATCAGGCACTGGGCTGACAGGGAAGGGTCACTGGTTGGCCTAAACTCACCCAGGACTTCCAGGCTATAAAAGCGGGCCTGTGTGCTAACTTGTGCTTGCTACAGCAGACAACCACCTTGCATCCCCGCCTTTTGGTGTTGAATCTTCAACACCTCTACAGCACAGTTGTCACACATCACATGCATGGTGTTTATTACTGACTTTGCTGAACTACACACTCCTTTGCTTATTTGAGTTGACTGCAGTGTAACTGTGAAGAATCACTTCTTGTAACATTCCCTGAGCCAGTAAGTGGCACGTCAAACTGTCTAAAAATACGGTAAGTAATCCCACTCACCCTCTGCATAGCTCTTTTCCACTGCCATAAATATCTTAAAAGGTAATGATCCATACATCTACATAAAAACAATGCCACTTTGCACACATCAGTTGTACTTATTATTCTGTCTAAATTATTTGTAATAGGTATTTATTCTGTTTTTTGGAACATATGCTGTATGTTTGTTGACCGAGTTTGTTTTGCACTGCATGTTGAGCCACGTCCAAGATGATTTTCTGTCACAACAGACAATAAAGTTTTCTGAATCTGGATATAAAGCTGTATCTTTACAGAGGCATTAGCCTACATGACCAGGCATTATATTTCTTAATTTTAGGTATATTTTGTAACATTTTTACTATATTTTTTTTCAAATTTCTTGGCCATATCTCGTTAAGTTGCTTTTTGCATCCTCCCCACGTTAAAAGAATTCAAATCAGTTTGTTTAGGTCTCAAAGAGTTAAAAATCATTTCATTGCAATGGTCTGCCTCAAACTTTTGTATCCATATAAACCATTGATTACTGTAACTGTCATCACTATAAGCAGGTTCCATTGCGCTATAGGAAAAAAAAGCAAAAAGGTCTGTGACTGAAAAATATGATTGCACTGGACCATTTAATGTTTTTGTGACTCTCTCTGTGTGTGTGTGTGTGTGTGTGTGTGTGTGTGTGTGTGTGTGTGTGTACCTGCGATGGATGTCCAGCCACCACCCATTCCTCTCTGGACTTCACTTGGTAATCGGCGATGGCAGCCTTGCTGAGGCGTCGCAGTGAGGAGAACATAGCCTCCTCCACCTTGCAAAGCCAATCTTCCACATTGCCCTGTGCCTTCAGACCTTTAGTCAAATGCACCTATGCATACACACAGAGGGACAAGATCAGCTACAGTAGGAATGCAGATGCTTTTATCTTTTCTTTTTTTTCTTATTAAGGGTTCACTGTGAATCCTCTGTGAGAAAAGTCATGTCATTCAGAGTTCATGCAGTAAGGAAGTTAGCATAAGAGTGTATTTTTTCTCACTCACTCACGCTCTCATTCTCAGCAAGAACTTCAAGGTATACTATGCAAGATTTTTCTAAAAAACAATGTATATAGATTCATACAGAATAAATCCCTCTTAGTTATTACTTATGAGACCTTGATTGCTGTGTTGGGGATGTTTATGGGCGTGTACCTCCACAGTGCCTAGGTGAAGTTGGTGCTTTATAAAGGGAGCAACCAGTAAGCAGGGGGCACCCAAGAGACACAGCACAGAAAAAACTAAATATGGCGAAACATAATGCCAAGAATGAATCTGGGGTCAGCTCTTTTACAAACAGTAGCCAACAATCCTGCAAAGTGTACCTTTAAACAAGAGAGTAACAAGTAGAAAAAAAGGGGTGCCATTATGATTGCAGGTGTTTAAGTGACTCAAACTGACCTTCTCTCCCTCAGGAGACACCATGCTGAGGATGTCTTTGCTGTAGACTGCCTCCGGTTCTCCAGTATCCAGCGCAGTTCCTGTATTGACACCAGAAGATTGTTTGGGCAGCAAAGCGAACTCCAGCCGTGTAATGGCATCAAAGCATTTCCTGAGGTGGGGCTGCACCGCCTGCGGGTTTCTTGTCTGGGCCAAGATCTTCAGCAGCTCGTCGTTAGATAAGAAGCAGAACCTGCAAGAAACAGATAGACAACATATAAGATTTATGAGAGTTCGAACACGACACATCAGCATCCATATCACATGTTTATCCCTCTGCGCTCACTGGAAAGTTTAGAGTAACATTTTAAATTTAAACAAACAGTTTAGGATGATAAAAGGAGATGAATTATGATGTAAAAGTCTGTTGTTGTAATGTGTAACACACCAAGAATGTGTGTGTACCTGGGGAAGATGACTCTCTTGGACTCCAAGTAGTCTTCCAGACACTTCTGTATTTCATCCAAAAGAGTGTTGTTTTGCTGAAAAGTCTCCAAACGATCTGTGTAGGATAAATCAAGTGCATGTGTGATTGTGCATCTCTGTCTGCTTGTCTATTTTTTTTTACAGTTTTATGGCTACATACCAGGCTGCGTGGCTGCTTTAAGGGCATTGGGCATCTTGTAGACCTTCGCCATGATCTGTTTCCAGGACTTGTCGACCTTAAGAAACATCTTGGACTCAGCAGGAAGCTGCCGCTTTATGTCTGGGGCCAAGAAGATACTCTCTAGGTATAGCCAGTTCCTTTGGCACGTGAGCCACTCATCCTGGAGAGGACGTGAATGAGGAGAGGGAGAATAAAGACACAGATGGGGGAGGCAGAATAAACAAGCAGTAGTCTTTGATGTGATGCTGTTTAGTCTTTCCTTACCTGAACCAGAATATAGAACTCAGTAAACATTAAGAAAGCTACATTTCTTTTTCAAGGGGTTTGGGAGAGCTACTGTGTAACATTCGAGGATAAATTCAAAGTCAAAATCTGCATTTAGCATGTTGATATACCCTTTAATATTTTGCAGATAACACAAATTAAAGATCACTCCACACAATCTTTTTCTTTACCAGAGTTTGGTTGAAAAGCGTCAGCTGTCTCAGCAATTTGTCAACTCTGGCCTTGATAGGAGCTACGTAGCGGGAAGATGCCACCGTGCCAACACTGATAATGCCATCATCCAGGAGTACCTTCATGGTAAACATAAAAACACACAAAAAACACAAAAATCAGATGAAACTCTTCAAGGTTGGTACAACAGACTGCGTTGTGAGTGTGTGTGTGCTGCATGATGTTACGACCTGGATATCATCTGTGCCACCCAATATGAAGACCTCTTTGGAGTCGCCGTGAGGCAGAACAGTGAACTCTGTGGTCTTCCACACGTCTTCCACCTGCACGGTTCATTGAGAGGGCAGAGGTTAAAATTAAAACATCAGATCTGAACTCCAGACTGAACAGTGCAACAATTACTCTACACACTGATTACTCAATTCACAGATAATCAATAGCTTCATTCATTTTTTTATGTAAAAATTACAAACACTCTATGATCTCGAATTCTCTAATGTGAGGATTTCCTGCTTTTCTTTGTCATATATTACAGATTAAAAATAAATATCAAGTTTTGGGACTGCAAATTAACTACAGACTTGCAGAAATTGTAAATGACTTAAAAATAGTATAGATTTGGTCCTTTGCCAAGGTAGGTTTAATGCAGGAATATGATTATTAGAGTGGTTTAGGTTATCTACATTTTTCCAGCAGCAAAGTGCAAATATAAAGGAAAAAGACAATATTCAGTTCAGTGGTATATTTACAGACTTGTAACATTAAAAATGTGGCTTTCACACAGAGGAGCTTGACTCATTTTGACAAAAAGAAATAAAAAGATGAATGAAATGAAATTAGATTAAATGTCCATGAATACTTCACAAAATCCAAATTGAAGTCTATTTAAGGCCTAAAGTTTATAACATCAAAGTTAAGACATATTAGGACTTTTTAAAGACCTGCAAGCAACTTGAGAGTTATTAAAATGGCAAATGTTGACACCAAATGGCATGATTAAAAGTTTCTCTTATTCTACAGACAGGAAGGCAGAGTACACTGCTGCTGCAGTTTAGACATAACTCTGCCAGCATATTCTTAGTAGTTCCCTTTTCACGCACCTTCGTAATAATGGTCTCCACTGATGCCTCTCCTGAAGCCTGTCCTGACACCTAAAAGTCAAAGGCTGTGTTAGTCATGTTTATCCAGGTCAGACGTAAAGATATAAACAAGCTAAGGTACTCCTATAATTGACTTTAAGGTCAAAATCCCAAAAAAATCAATTTAATGCAAGGTAGTAGGTTAGATCAACTTAAAGAATTATTTCACTGATATAAAGAGGGTCCTCACATAAAACAAGGCCATCTATGCAGCAGAAAGTGACTTCATAAAAGAGAAAAAGGGGCAGTAGCATCCACTTTTGCTCAAGAGGTAGAAAACCCACAACTTCCAGAATACACTGCCCCGTACCAGACCACTAAATGCTCCTGCTGTTGGGTGACATAATCTGAACTTGTTTGTTTGACACAGCGGACAACAAAAAAAATAATTACAGTTTAACTGTGAGCTAAAACGTGTTTCTGAAAAAAAAAATGCAGAAAGAATTATGTAACTCAGTAACAGAATTGTGGTTCATCTTTGATCAGGACTGCTTAGTTTCATCAATTGATCAATGTTTTTTTCAGACGCCGTTTTCACTATGTGGTAAGCCATATGGCGCCCACTTCCTGTTCACAAACTCCACTATTAAAGTTAAACACAACATTAAGACATGTTTCTAGAAATATTTTAGGGGAGTAATAGGCAGTGCAATAACATAATCTTGATCTACATTCGATCAGCACTGGATAGATTTAACCATTTAATCTGATTTCAGAGTTTGAGACAGAGAGAGACAGAGACAGAGGCAGGTCTGTCTCGTGAACTATTTCTCTACTCTTCATGTCTGCAGTGATGACATAGGTGGGACAATAAAATTTAAGACTGATTTCACTGTAACCGAAATGGGGGGAGGGGGGTATTCTGTGAATTTTTCTTTTTTTTTAAGTTACCTATTATTTTGAGATTTCAGAATAAAGAATAAAGATTTCAGAATAAAATCGTACCTTTTATGTCACTTTTAAGACTTGTGAAAAATTTATTTTAGACATTTTAGGACCAATTAAGGCCATATTTTTAGACTGATTAATTCAATGCCTTTTAAGACCTTTTAAGGATTCGCTGGGACCCTGGGGCGGCAGACAATATGGAAATGCAGAAGTACAGCCTGTTTTTAGAGCACTGGTTAGAAGTTTACCACAGTTCATTTAAACATACTGCCCACACTGCTCTGACACAAAGTTGGTTGAAAATCGGCAAAGTATCCCTTTAATAGTTAGCACTGAGATCCCATGTGTAGCAGTAAAAGCTTACAGTGTAGGCTATATTTATGTGTTACCTCCTGTATCTCTGTTCCATAGGAGAAGATGTTGAGCTCCTCCAAAACAGCCACAGTGAGCTCCTCCACATTCAGGGAGGTCCCCACAACAGACTCCAGAGTCTTCCAGTGCTCTGGTTTCATACACGGGTTACGTAGATCAGTGATCACAGGCAGCTGCAGGAAAACACAAGAGTATCATTTAGACGAAGTCGCAAAAATGTACTCAAGAACCAACTGGCTAAATTGCTAGTACTTGTTTGCAGTCCATATTTTGATGTGGAATCAATTTAACCCACCCTCTGCTTCATGACTTCCACCTTGCTCTTCAGACTTGGCACTACATTGTTACGTGGCAGACCCTTCTCCAGCTGGTTGACGTATTTGCTGTACTTGTTGACCATTGAGCTGAACTGCTCCAGGTCCAGCTGCTGAAGTGTGCTCTGGGGATGGGTGAACATGGAACACCACAGTTAAACTTGGAAGAGAGCACGCGTGTGCATGCATGTGCATGCGTCTTTACATGGCCTTTACATACAATTTGTTAATTCCACCTCACCTGCCTCCATCCATCTGATAAAGAGTCCCATTCCTCTAGAGAGTCCCACAGCAGCTGCTTCAGTCTGAACTCTGCAGTCAGCTCCTCCAGGGTGTCAAACTTGGTCACCTCCACCTTTATTTGTCAGAAGGTAGAGGGGGAAAATAATTTTTGTCTGGATAGTTGGCTTATGACTCAGTTTTACAACACAAAGAAGATTTGTTAATACTCGAAATTTTGGAATTACTGAAAGGAACCAAAGAAATTCAGCACCTTGAATTTCTTCTGGTAGGAGGTATAGGCAGAGGCCTGAGCCTGCAGCTCGTCTAACGAAATCTGGATACCCCCCAGCAGCAGACGCACTTGGGTGGAATCTGCATTGATGTCAAGGATTTGTGAATCCTGAACATGAAAAAAAATAAGACAAGCAAGTGAAAATGTAGCAAAGACATATACATAGCAGTGTTTCCCACAGATTTGGAGTTTATGTGTGCCTGTTGGTGTACGTGTGTCCCTTTATATCATTGTGTCCTCTTTCTAAATTCAAATGTGTTGCAGGCCATTAACATAACACAAGTGGAGCTCTACATGATTTCTTTTTTTTCCTCAGCAGCAGTTTGTGATTAGCGGGGTGATTTATCTGTCGGTTTACCTGGTCAGAACTGATCAGATCATATTCATGGATGAGAGGAGCAGCTGCTACGAGTGAATGCAAACTTTTAGCTCCAGTAGAATGAACAGTTAAATTTAACTTTCACTGCCCCAGAGGTTTTTCTGCTCCTTCAGTGCCCAGAGTAAGCTCTGCCTTTTGGTAATGCATAACCAAATGGTAGCATTCCTAATAAATTGTCCAGCTTCAAAAATAGAAAATCTCTTTTTGGCAGCAGATGTTTGAATTATGGCAGGCTTTCATGATGGAAAAAAAGGTAACGCCTACACACTTACTCCGTGCCACACAAGTTTACTGAAGACAACATTCAGATCCTACCTGAATCTTTGTCAGGTCAAATGTTTGAAAAGACGAAACCACATCTATATTTATACATATTATACACACCAATAGGCTGACGAGCTCTATGGTTGCAGGTGTGGTTCACCATCTGAATCATTCAGGGTAGTTTAACAATTGACAATCAACAATTTTTCAAACATTTGACCTGACGAAGATCCAGGCAGGATCAAAACATTGTCTTCAATAAACTTGTGCAGCATGGAGTAAGTGTGCAGGCATTACCTTTTTCCCTCATGAAATTTGATTTATTAAAAGCCTTGCACCTACACAATGCACGTATAACTATCCTTTTTTTCAACTTAATCATGGCAGGCTGCCATAAATTAATAATTTTGTGGGGAGACTCCTCACACACACCTTGAGCAACAAAAGCTCAGCATACAAAACACCTTTCCAGGCTATGGCTGATAGAAAAATGAACAGAGCTCCTCCACACACCTGTGACTTTAGCTTGACTTTCATGACCTCACGGTTCAGCTCCTTTATGTCCTTGTGCAGAGAGCTGCACAGCTTGTCCACACTGTGGTCCCTCTCTGCTGCTGCCTCATCAATAATGCTGTTTAATGAGATAATGGACGGCTCCAAGGTGGCGTAAACAACCAGATCCTCAGGTTGTGTGGGAACTGAGTACATGTTAATCAGATTGTACATCTGACACACTGTCTCCTGCTCTGCGTCGAGCACTGGAATCTATTGAGAAAGAGAAAAAAGAGAGGAGGTGACAAGAGGGGACAGGAGAGAAGCACAGAAACCATGTTGATGACTATATGCTATAAAAATATGATTGACAAAGAAACTACTTTGAATGTGAAATGTTTGTCTTACCCTTTGCTGTATCTCATCCAGGAAGCAGAGGGAGTTGGCTAACTCAGCAGTGGTCGAGGGACTGAACTCCAGTTTAAACTGAGCTTCACAAGCCTCGGCAATGATAGCATCTAGCTTCGTCCTAGCCAGTCGGGTAAGCATCTCATTGATGACCTGAAGCACAAGTTCAGAGCAGGGCAGTGATTCCTACATGCCTTTAAAGAAACAGTTTGGATTTTATAAGCAGGGTTGTATGAAGTATTTATCCATGACACGCGTTTAACCTTCAGTACATGGTGGTCAGCTCAGCCCAGTTTGGAGAAGCAGGCAGGAGTTTTGACACAGAGGCATAACAACATACTGTTGGAGACAGGGGCTGGTAGCAAAATGTATTTTAGCCACTTAAAAACAACAGTATTAGGCTTAATGGACGGTTCCAAGTGAAAGGGCTGCCTGACATTGAGGTAAAGCAGTGAAAAAATTCTCAATCGCGCCTACTTAAACTGATAAATTTTTTAGGGTGGGCCTTTTTTTTTTAGGTGGCTAAAGTGCATTTTTGTGGCACTCCTACCTGCTTCTCCAAACTGGAAGCATGCCGACAGACATCTACTGTAGGTAATTCACTGATTATGGATAAATACAATTTGATTTATAAAACAGAAAATCAGAACTATGTCTGAACATTTTTGGTTGTAGCATTAATTGAATATTTTGTTGTATTAGAAATATTTCTATCAAATATATCACTCACTGTGGCCTAAAGGCTTAAATTTCCATTTCAGTGAGGTTTAATTAACCAAATGGACACACCGCTCCTTAGTTAAAATCAGTTGTTTGTGATGGTTAAAAAAAAATCTCAATTTATTGTTTTTCTTTGCTCTAATTTGATTTAATTTTTTATTTTATTATTTGATTTCCCCCCCTTCTTTTTCTGTTATTCGTTTTGTAGTATATGTTTGCACATTGCTCGTCCTCACCTCCAGACAGCGAAGCGGAGAAGACAAGAGGTTCTCCTTGAGCTGTTTTGTGTCTATAAGCAGTAAGCCCAGATGTCTCTTCTGTTGGATGGCTACGGCCTCGTCGTGCTCACTGTTATATAACTTGAGTGCTTCTCCAAAAAAGGACAAATCTGTGAGACGATCGAAGAAGTCAACATCCTAAAGTCTAAAGGGACAACATTATTTTGGATGCTACAGCTTGTTTAGGGTTTGCTTAATGAATGCTTTTCAGTTGTTCTTTTAAAACCACTATTCTCACTATATCTCTGAACTGCTCTGTGTTGTAAGTGACATTTATGTAGAGTACATCACCATGATCCTTTTGCTGCAATGAATCCAAATCCAGGCTGTCATTCTCTTTGTAGAATAGCCGAAAATGCTCAAATGTCTTTGCGTAAACTCTTGCTGCATCAAAGGCAAACTGGAGTGATTCCTGAGGAGAAAAACAAGAGAGGCCCATACAAACACAGTGCTGTACAGACAAAGCACAAACCAATGCAAATTAAAAACTGACCTTTATGTCTTGGATGGTGCTTTGAATGTGGCCATCATTCTCTAAGATGGACTCCAAACAGGGGCCATCCTCATATTTTTCTGTCGCCTTCTAAAAGTTTATAAACGCACACAAAAACACAGATACAAACTAAATCAGTAAAATCTAACTGCACCATTTGTTTTTGACATATGGACATCAATAACATTTAAAACAGCTAAATTATCCTGAATATACACATCAGGGCTGTCAGGTTGAGGTGGTTAGTTGTTTTTTTGCTACCTCGCAGTCTCCAGGCTCTGTCACTGAATCAAAGTCGGGATCTGCCGTAAGTGTTTTGACTGACATCACCGTTTTCTCAATGCTCCCAATGATCTCTGCAACAGTCTCCTGTAGGAATCAACAAAGAGTAAACTGTAGATAGGAAAGAAATGGGTAATAAATTAAGACTGTAATAATTTGGAAAACTAACCTGAAAGTTTTCTTCAGAGGGTTTGTAGGTCAAAGCATTTGGCTCCAGTATGAGCTCAGAGATGAACATAGGTTGGAAACGGGGAGTTTCTGACTCAACAGACTGTGAAATAAAACACACCAATCAAAACCAAAACTGAGTACTGGTCTGAGTCTGCTTGTAACTAAAATTGGTGTGTATGGTATTGCTGTTTATGTGTGGTGGTAGCTGTCAACAGGGGGGCTGGATAATTGATTTGTCAATTCATTCAGAGCTAATCTGATCAGATCAGATTGATGGATGAAAAGAGCAGCTGCTGTGACTGAATGCAAACTTTAAGACCCAGCAAAATGAATGGTTAAGGTTCTCTTGCAAAATGCCTGGCATTCTGCTGCTCCATTCTGTGCCCAGAGTGCACTCTGCACTCCAAGAGGTGTAATGCATAACCGAACAGTATCTGCATTTCAACAACACTCCTTATGAATGGTACAGCTTAAAAAAAAAATCTATTTGTGGCAACACATGTTTTTATCATCTTGAGCTACCACAAATAAATGACTTTGTAGGAAATCCTGATGTTAATAGTGTAATATCGTAATAATGTTGAAACAACGCCTTACCTGCTTGTCAACCTCTTCTTCCGGAGGGTCAGTGGCAGCCTCAGGGCGCTGGCTCCAGCTCTGAATAATGTCGTGGCTGGGCGTTCGACGTACATGCTCATGAAGTGCTGACAGTAGTTTTGCCACAGCGCTCGCCATCAACGTGTGCAAGGTGTTGACAACCAAATAGTCAACAAGACGGATGAAGCTGGTGAGATGACAGACAAAGAAGAGTCAGACTGTTTTTAAGTTATAAAAAGTGCTGATTAAAGCAGTCACAGGCCTCTTTCACAGCAAGCTTTGAGTTTTTGTTTGCACCTGGTGCCAATATGTGTTTTAGTGATCCAAACACAACTGGACAGCTGAGACATATCATGCTTACACCTGTGTCTATCATGTGTCTCCAGCAGACCACTCAGATTTAATGGACAATTTAGTGGACTACATATACACATAAATTTCATTTTTTACACCTGTTTTCTCCGACTATGACATGTTAAACTGTCATCTGTAGTTTAAAAAAGCAGGCACGTCTGATACACAAACCCGCAATGTTAAAATGCCCAACTTTACAGCAAAAATCAACATGTTTACAACCTGGGACAAAAAAGACCTTTTTGTCCCTAAAGATAATTTTCCTTTTCATGCAACAGTATTGGGGGTATTTTTTTATATCCATCCATTGACGTTTTACCTGTGTTCACCGACTATGACAATGTCTGCAATGTAAAAAGTAGGCATGCCTCGACACAAATAGGGACAGAAAGCAAATAAAATTTAAAGGAAACAAATACAAGAAAATTACCCACCGGATGAGGTGTCGAGAGTTTTCAGTTTTGTTGATCTGTATAAGAGTTCCCTTATCATTTTTATCATCTGAGAAAAACAAACAATACTATTAACCTTTACACATTCTGATACATGCATTCCACTTTCTCCATATGGTCCGTGTGCACACACCTAGGACGTTAGAGTTGGACTGAGATGCCCACAAGTAGCTGTGACACGCACTAACAGTCACCTCCTTCACCAGGTCTTGAAACTTCTCCAAGTCAGCCACCACCTGACAATAATGAACAAACGAGGGCAATGCATGAGGCGCACAACATGTACAAAATGCATGGACATACACTTAAAACACGGGGTCCAAATTTGTGTTGATATGCAATTGCACCTCTTGCAGTTGTTTGAACTGGATGTCCTGGAACTCCCTGAGTGTGTGCGTGCCTTTTTTTTCCATGTGACACAGGCCCTTGTCGCTGATTTGGTGACACATTTTCCTGATGTCGATCAGTGCAGGACCTAGAGACTGTGTGACATAAACAAATGTTAAAAACAACATAATATCCACACCAATCACAATAATTTTAAATTCTAAATCTCAAATAAAATATGTCTCAGTGAGCATATTTCAAGTGAGAGAGAAAATCCAGCCCTTAGTTTATACACACAGTTACATACCTGACTGACAATAAACAAATGCTTTTGGAGGGACTCCCTGGCCAAATGAATCTTCAAGGCGCGAACTTTGGTACGCCACACATAGAAGGGTTTCCACATTTTGAAGAGGGCAAAGAAGGGGATGTGGACCAGCTTGCTGTGGTAGTAATGCTCATCACGGCGCTCTGGGTCTATAAAGTCAGACTCATCCTCATACGCTGACAAGACACCTCCATGGCTCATCAAATAGTCCTCCTTCCTTTGCTTATAGGTTTTAACTTTGGATGGAGCATCCAGCAGTCTCTTGGCACCACTCTTAATGGAAAATGGTTGTTTGGGAGGACTTGGGTTTAACATTGCATTCTGGGACACCTGAGGAGTGGTGAAGAGTCACAGTCAGTGATAAATTTCCTCCTGCATATACCTCATTTAAAAATGATAAACAATAAACCCCCTTTCTTTAGAGGTTATTGAGACTGGCAAGTGAGCCTTTTTTGCCACAGTTTAACGTCGTCTTGAGTTTCAGCTTCAGATACTTTTGAGGTACGTGTCCATCATGCACTGTGAGCATCTTTTAAAGAAGCATTTAACTGCTGGGAAGATGGCCTTTTAATAAAACTAGGCCATTGATGCAGTAGAGAGACACAAATACTTCTGAAATTGATGCTACGTGACCAAAGATAAAAGAGAAAAAGGACACTAGTGCTTATACGGAGGTACCTTTCCCACAGTTCATTTACACATATTACCCACATTGTTTTTACACAAAGTTGGATGAAAATCAGCAAAGTATCCCTTTAAGCAATGTTTATTCTCTTCTCAAACATGTCTGTCACTGACCTTGGTCCCGGATTGCAGAGGAGGTAGGTGGACAGACCATTGTTCACGCCGCCTGTGTGGCAGTTCTGTTTGTTGAGACGAAGGCAACTGAGTGTCCCAGCCGGGAAAATACATCCGCTCACGGGTTTTTAAGTGGCTGAGGCTGGGCTGTTTCCGTCTTACACGTCTCTTCAGCACAGCCTACATAAAGGCGAAGAAACGGACATTTACAAAAGACCCATGTCTACATACTGTAATTACTTTTTGACTAAGACAAGGATCAATTATATTAATATTACTGGAAATACTAAATTGGGTGTACAGTAGATGGTAATATGTTGACACAGTTTGATCTTAGTTTGCCAAGTCTCACCTGTGTGTCTTGAACAGGGACTGGAATCCTTGGTAGGATGGAGGCGCTCTGGAGGTCAGGGAGCTTGTGCAGCCGCTCTGCAAACATATGACAGGTGGATTTTAAGTTTAACTAACATTTAATTAAAGAGATGAATAACCGAGGCTTGTTGGTAATTTTATACACTAAAATACGTGAGCCATAACTAACAAAGTTAAATAATACCAAAAATAACTGCTGGAAGGTAACTTAGTAAAGTGTCTGAGTACATGTTTGGCAATTTTGCATAATTTTGCATCCCAACATGCAAAAAGAAAAAAAAAAAAAAAAAAAACATTTTCTTCACAAATTCAAGGTAACATGACATGACAAATTGTTTTAAAAATAGTCATTTTGTGGGGAAGGAAATTAGGTTATCTTAACATATTAATTCTTCACTTATTGTAAGGCAGAGATATAAAACAATATTCTAAAACGGGCCATTCTGCTTGATGGATCCAGACCTTTGAATCTGCCGGGTCCAGTTGACTGATTCTGTCTGAGGTCAGGCAACCATTCTGTATAATGAGTACTTTAATTTTTGGTCACTTTAAGTATATTTCCATGCCAATACTTATGTATTTTTCACATTTTATTCTGACTTAAGGACTTGAACATGTTATTTATTTTATACTATTACTACTTTCACTGAAGTAAAACAGGTTACTCTCACATTTTATCATATATATATATATATATATATATATATATTATATATATATATATATATATATATATATATATATATATATATATATATATATATATATATATATCAGCCGGGCTCACCTCTGGGCTCATTTTCCCTTCTTTGACCAGGGCAGCTCAGCAGAGGGGTCCTCGGGGACGCAGAGGCCATGGCAAATATCCTCACAGGCTATGGGACAGTGGAGGGACAGCATGACAGAGGAGTTAGTTGTGGTAAAGTAATAATGTCAACTAGAGTATGTTTTATCAAAAAAAAAAAAAAATTGTATCGATTCAACATTACACATCTAACTTTACAAGCAGTCAAATTTTACGAACCCTTAGCTCAAATTGTGACCCCAGAGTGTTTCCTTTTTTTTTTTTAAATGTATTTATATAATTTTATTTAAATCATTCAATGTCTTTGTACAACACTGGCTTGCACAACAAAATACAGCTGTAATAGGAATTATACACTGGAAACGTTTAAATACAGTATAAATAGCAAGCTAAAGGATTTAATTTTCAAGATAATGCATTCATTTCATCCTGTAAAGCTTGTGTTGGAATAATTCAAGCTGAATACTGGTGATAAAATTTTTGTGGACTGGAAAAAGAGTATTTCTCACTTATTTGTTCAATGTATATATAACAATGTTTTGGATGGATGTTGCCAACTTTCTAGAATAGAAACTTAAGATAAATGTTGAAGTGTGCTTGATGTAATGCTAAACTTCATGAAGATGACATTGAAAATAAGAACTTGTCTATCATACGTTTCATTAGTTTTTGTAAAATTGCATATTGACAAAAAAAATGGTCACAAACTAAACCGACTTTCCTGCATCTTGTTAATGAATTCCAGCAATAAAGCACAATACCATTAATTTTAAGAACACTTAAGGTATTAAGACATTTAAGTTGTTAAACAATGATATGATACATGTAAAACAAAAAAAAAAATATTATATTTGTTTGTTTGTTTTTTGCTTTGCTTTGCAATTTTTGTCTCTTATTTTGTTTTTGGTTTGTTTGTTTGTTTGTTTGTCTATCTATCTGCATGTATTTCTGTAAATTAACTTGTGTACAAAAGAAAGTTGGGAAAAAAATGGGCGAACTTATGTCCACCATCTTCGACTACACCAAAGGTGCATTCCATTTAACATTACATGAGAAAAATTAACATGTCAAGTCTTAAATAGGTATTGTAAAGATACATTTTAGTAGTAAAATGTAAAGCCTGTGTTGGAATGATTCCAGCCGAGTATTGATAATAAATGTGTTTTATCATGGACTGGAAAAGGAGAGTATTTATCAATTATTTTTCCATATACACTCTACTATACTATACTTATATCATTTGAATAAAATTATACAAAATACACATCATACAACATTTTTTAATGTTTGGAAAATTCCATAATGATAAGGAAAAATAGTCAGAAACTAAACCAACATTCCTAAACTTTATTGGGCTATTGAATTTCAGCAATGTAGTACAATATTACCGAATGCTGAGAACAAAAAAAGCTGTTCAGACAATTAAGTTATTAGGAAATTAAAATCTAATGCATTTAACATAAACCCTGGAATTATGAAATGTGAATGCAATTATTGTTTGTTTCTTTGCTTTTTAGTTTATTATTTTTATTTATTTAGTCTATGTATCTGTAGGTATTTCTAAAAATTAAATTATGTTCAGTAAAGAAAGTGGGGTAGCATTTTAAACAAATATATTTAAAGACCAGAGTTGACCAAAGAGCTGCACAATAGCATTAAACACAATATATATATATATATATATAGAGCGCAAAAAGCTATAGAGACACAACACAATACAACAATAACCTCATAAACGCCATGCACAAATTAGTGAGTAAAGAAAAAAGTGTGAAGTTTAGAATATAAAACATAAAATCTTATACCCAAAGGCTTAGCACACTTGCTAGCCATCGGCCGTTAACTACGGCGTTAACTAGCTAGCTAGGCAGTGTTACTTTAACACTGAATTCAAACGGTAACGTCAAGTTGTCAACTTTGTTTGTTAACTTCGTCTAAGTGAGGAAGCCCTAGCGTCGAGAGACATTAAAACAAACCTACCTTACGAAATATTACACCACGAGTTATCCTTGATATAGTTTAAGGATAGCTAAATTTAGCTTTGTAAAACTGTGAGTGACAACAGAGCCCCGGTATGTTTGCTAACTGCAAAATGTTGCTGACCGTACGCGAGGTTTACATTTGCTAGGATGTCGAAGGCATGACCCGCCTTACTCTACCTCTGATTGGCTTATCTGAAATTCCTTCCCCAATCCTAACCAATCGTACTCCTCTCCCAAATTGAGGCAACGACTACTAGCCAATGAGAAGGAGGATCATACCTTCGCCATCCTAGGCGGAAAAAAGGCACCTACAGCTGAAGTTTACCGTCTCCTAGCAACAGTATTTTCTCCCGGCATGCAATGCAGTCAAACAAGTCGCTGGTTTCTATGGTTTCACTCGCCCCAGTTTGTTTGTTTAATCTCACCCTGTCAGTTTAACAGATGAAAAAAGTTTCTTTAAGAGCCAAAGTATTGGATTTCCTTTTAACTATGTTCCTTTATAAAGACAAACAACTAATAATAATAACAATAATAATAACAATAACAATAACAATAATGATAATAATAATTATTATTATTGTTATTGTTATTGTTGTTATTATTATTATTATTATTATTATTATTATTATTATTATTATTATTATTATTATTATTATTATTATTATTATTATTAATGGCTGCATTACTGGACCTATAGCACAGTGGCAGCCCCTGTGCTCTGGATCAACCTTAGCTGTTTTCCTTTGCTGCTACACTAACATAGTCAACTGTTAAAACAAAGAAAAATAAAATAAAATAAAAATAAATTTTTAGAAAGTATAACTGATAAAAAAAAAAAAGCCAATATTAAATCAAATCTCTCATTTAAAAGTATATGAAAACATTTGAGTTGAGAAATAGAAAATGCAGCACCAGAACCTTGATTCATATTTGAACTTCTGTGTGCTATGTGTGTAAACGGCTCATCCCCAGGTCATCAAATACTGATGCTTTGTCATGCCTCTCGGCCAGTGGTGTAGTGCTAGTTGGTGAGGTGGGTGTACTACTACTTAAGTAGATAGGTAGGTTACCAAGGAAGGAGGAAGCTACTCTACAATGTATTACAATGGCTTTCCAATTGATAGGTAAGTAGGAACCCAATTATCTTCCAAACACACAAAAAATAGTGTGAGAGTGGATTTCTACTTTAAATGCACTCTCATCATTAGCTTTTTTTTTGTTTTTGTTTTGTTTTGTTTTTTATTAAGATACTTAATTATGTATTTTCTGTCTATTCCAGCGGACAAAGAATATGAACAAAATATCTTTAGCCAAATAAAAATGACAAGAAATGGTCTAAACAAGACCTTTTTCAACAAAAAAAAAAACCCAGAAACTGAATGGTAAGTTCAAATCAGGGATTAAAGTAATGCTTTACAACACACTGCATATATATTTTTTATTGTACTTACCGATGTTAATATTCTATGAACTTCATCAATAAGAGGCATTAATAATTAGACAATCTGATCAGTATAAAAAATTCCCCCATTCATTTTCTGGTGACACTCTGATTAGATTATATTCACTGTCCTTTCCAATGGACAAATCATTTTGAAAAACATCCTGAGTAAAAGCTATAAATCTATAATATGATATTTTGACATTTAAAAAGTAACATAGCATCTGATATTAACTTTACGCAGCGTAAAAAATAAATTGTGTACTTTCACAATGATTTTTAGACTGAAACATGCCTCATTACTTCACAGTGGGGCATGGTTGTTAAAAATGTAATTCATGTATATAGTTATGTATTCTTCCTTTTTATACATTTATGCAGTGTATTGTTGTGTTTCACATGTGTAAGAGCTAATATTACTCATTTGTGTGTGATCCTTCAGCTCTTATGGTGGTTTGGAGTGTGATTTGAAGAAAGTGTTTGGGCATCGTTATATGGAAAATGGTAACGGTGAAAGAAAATAAAAACCTTTTGAAACCATCACTACGCTCATCCATTGTCTGGCCTGGGGTTTGCTACACTGAGTCTTAACCCTTTTTGAAACCTGAGCAACTTGGCTTGATTTCTTTCATAAACATGGAAAGAAGGCAAGGAGCAACTTGACAAAGATGACCCCAAATGTAATAAATTAAATTAGCAAAACAAAACAAAAACATAACAAAAAATAGGGGAGTCTGAGAGTATAAACAGTAAAATCGCAAATAAAAATAATAATTTAAAAATGCTGCATTTGTTCCCCTTACCTAATTTAAAGAATTATAATCCTTAGAAAAATACTTTCTTGATATTTTTCCCTAGTAATTTGATGATTTCCTGTCTCTCTTTTAAGCTAATTTTCTAATCATTTTATCACCTTTTATTTATTTTTTTCTGCAGTACGCCAAGTTGATAATTGCCTTTATCTCCATGTTTTTTGAGAAAAAAAAAAAAAAAAAAACAACCTAATTTGCTTTTGTTTAGAAAGTTTAAATGCTTTTGAGAGGCGCCTGAACGCAGGACATGAAAACTGAAGTCGATGCAGGTTTCAAAGGGTTAAGACAGGAGACAAGCTGTCTCTGATTCATGCTGTAGTTCATCAGCAGGTGGCGCTGATGCACCAAAATGTTCATTATCAAGTCAAACATCTGGAAAAACCAGCGAGGAGGAAGAACAGGCTTCCGGTGTCTTCTATCACGTCCGCAGACGACAAATAATGAACCGGGGATCCGGTGACGGTTTCATTCAGCGTTCAAAGTCTGATCTGCGAAAATGAGTGGAAGAGGTAAAGGCGGGAAAGGACTCGGCAAAGGAGGCGCGAAGCGTCACCGCAAAGTTCTCCGCGACAACATCCAGGGGATCACCAAACCGGCCATCCGCCGCCTGGCTCGCCGCGGCGGTGTGAAGCGTATCTCCGGTCTGATCTACGAGGAGACCCGCGGAGTGCTCAAGGTGTTCTTGGAGAACGTGATCCGTGATGCTGTCACCTACACCGAGCACGCGAAGAGGAAGACCGTGACCGCCATGGATGTGGTGTATGCTCTGAAGAGGCAGGGTCGCACTCTGTACGGGTTTGGATGTTAAATGGTTTTCTTCTGATAATCAAAAATCAAAAATCAAAGGTCCTTTTAAGGGCCGCCCACCTTTTACCTGAAAGAGCAGGCTTTCTTCCGTTGTTAAAAAGTTATGTATCTAATGTTGTGTTAAAATTGATAATGTGTATTTAGGTGCTAGAAAACTTCAGAAGGCAAAATACTAGAACATCTAATCAACAACATTGTAACATTTCACACCTGATTTAAACACATTGTAGTAAATGCATTAATACATATTCAATAATGTATGAACAAGAATCCCACTCCTTTAGCCAAAAGTGTTTGTTTTTTTTTTTTTTCACAAGTGTGCAAGGAGTAAATGTACTGTATTCAACTGAGTTGGCACCACACTAATATTTTGATAATGTTTCACACATTTTCTATATATTTTTTTTAATAAACTTTTTAATTTTTAATCACTTGTACTGTTACTTTGCTGCTTGTCCTGAACACCCAAAGCTGCTGTAACAATGCAAATGTCCCCACTGTGGGACTAGAAAAGAATATATCTTAAAAATCATTCATTTAAAAAGGTATTTTATAGAATCACTACAGTAACTTAATTTTTTTTTTTTTTTTAGCTATATATTGATGCTTACTTACTTTACTTCTTTCAGGTTACTTAAATAAGACCTGCTTTGTGAATGTTGCCACATGTTTGATGCTGATTTTGTTAGATGTAAATGAAATGTTAAATGCATTTAACTGATGGAAGTTAAAATGCATGTTAATGTGTTTTAATGACCAGACTGGAGCCACTTTAGTCCCTTTGTAAAGGAATTAAGCACTCAATGTTTGTTGTTGGTTTATGTTGATTTTTTTCACTTTTCTTTCTTCTGTGCACAAACTGTATCAACTGACTGAATCAGGTTTGGAAATACAAAAACCTGCTTAATACATGGGGAAATGGACACTAACATACATATTAATGCATATTATTTGATGATACAGTGTGAGTTTTACGAGATTGATATTATTCAGCTTCCGATCACTCTTGGTAAATTTCATGTCCACAAACCGAAGCGGTCTGATTCCAAACCAAGCGTGTTTTAAGCTTCTTTTTTGTTTGTTTTTTGCTGCTCACAAGCAGTATGGCACTTTACCAGAAGATGTGGAGACCAAAAAACGTGACAGACTCACAGTATTTTAGAGGAAGTAGTCTACATTCAAAAACTATGAAATGACTTAATATGAATAGACACTAAACGCCTCGGGCATATTTCTCTCTGTGACCGTTGTTGTATGTCTCTTTGAAATTAATAAAGTTTTCCTACGGAGAAAAAAGACAACGCCTCATGAACAGCTCAGCCAATCACAGGAGGGAGGCCACACATGCTGATCTGCATGAAAGTGGTATAAATACAGCTGCTCGCATGAGTACAGTCATCGTTTGATAACAAGAGGAAACATGGTTGAACAGTCGAAAGCTGCTCCGAAGAAAGGCGCCAAGAAGGCAGTCATCAAGGCTACTGGCAAGACCGGTACCAAGAGGAGAAGGCCTAGGAAGGAGAGCTATGCCATCTACGTGTACAAGGTGCTGAAGCAGGTCCACCCCGACACCGGGATCTCGTCCAAAGCCATGGGCATCATGAACTCCTTCGTGAGCGACATCTTTGAGCGCATCGCCGGTGAGGCTTCCCGGCTGGCCCACTACAACAAGCGCTCCACCATCACCTCCAGGGAGATCCAGACCGCCGTGCGCCTCCTGCTCCCCGGTGAGCTGGCCAAGCACGCCGTGTCCGAGGGCACCAAGGCCGTCACCAAGTACACCAGCTCCAAGTAAACGAGTAGACGTTTACTAACCCAAAGGCTCTTTTAAGAGCCACCCACTTCCCCTGAGAGCACTTTTTCTCAATGCTTAATTGCCTTAAATGTGTCACCTCCTTTTTTGCACAGCCAGACCTAATTTGTGACTTATGGTAACTGCATCTGTTAAAACAAATCCACATACCATCAGTGCACCATGTTATAAAAATGCAGTTTTTATATATCAACAGAAGAATTTGAAAGGTTCTGTGTTTTCCTTTGATTGTAATGAGGTAAATTAACTGTCAAAACTGTTTCTGGACATCTTATTACTATTAACTTAATTCTCTGCATATTAATTATAATAAATCTTAATAACAAACAATTGGAAATGGGTGCTTTCATATGTTTCATTTTAGGAAAGAAACACAAAGGTACAAATATAAAACATAAAAATATACTGCTACCAAATTGACACCTACATACATTAAGTGTGCTAACTGATAATAAATACAGTGTGTAAAACAATCTAAAAATGCATTTCATGACACAATATAGGTGATAATGCAAAATGTTAAATGTATATTTCCCTCAGTTCAGATTAATAATTGCAGTCAGTGTGTGAATGCAACTATGCATATTTCAGAACTGTATTCAATCGCAGTACTTTTTCTGTTACATCACAGAGGCAAATATTGTACTTTTACTCTTCTATTAGACTTTATGCATCAGATTCAGAATAATGCAAAATATCCATTGACGAAAACTATGATATAACATAGAATAAGCTATTGAGCAGCATGTAAGAAGTTGAAACCAGTTCCACCCTTTCCAGCTGCAATGTGCATCACTAATCATAATATATATATTTATAACAATATCATAACAATGAAATGTATATAATTCTGAACAGGGTCATTCTGTTATATGGGTACTTCTACTCTTGGTTAGTATATTTTGTTGCAATTAGATCTGTAGTTTAGTAAAATGCAGGACTTTTACTGGTAACAAAGCATCTCCTGTTGACACAAAACATGTATCAACTAATAAATCATTATTTATGATAACTTAAGCTACCTAGTTGTATGTAATTGTAACACCCTCCAATAGATGCAACATTAAAGTGAATACATTAATGCATCACTAGTTAGGCTATTATAAAAGTACAAATACCCTCCTCCGTATAAAAATAATAAAATATATTTTATTTTGTTATAAGCCATTCTGCAGAATAAGTACACTTACATTAATAGATGCTTTATGTATTAATTAATGCAAATACTTTCGCACTTTTAGGATACTTAATTGAGATTCCAAATGCAGGACTTATTCTGTAGGCCTACTAGTCAGTGGTGTCTTGTACTGTACTTAGGTACAATACTCTTCCACTCTTTTACATCTTAGAGGCAAATATTTTTATCTCATTATGTTATTCATTTGTTATTGGAGAAATTCAGAATAATACAAAACATGAATCTACTAAAAATTATGATGTATTATGAATTAAGATACCCAGCAGTTTAAAAAATAGTTGACCTCCTGCAGCTGAATATGTCTTCCGTCACTGCCCCCACCCCTCCTACCAGCCCTAAGACGAAACCAGGGCACACTCTTAAAAAAATGGATTTTTACATAAAGGCTATATTTTTCATCAAGCTGCTACAGGTCTTTCTACCTGCCCAAAAGTGCTGCAGTAAACACAAATATAGTAAAATAATAACTACTTTGCAGCCATTATGAATAGCTTACTCTGAGGCCAACATACATTTACAATGTGGTGAATAGTAGTATGAATAATTTGGCAATCTGGAAACATAAGATCACTGTAATCAAAGTGTTTTAAGTGAAATATGTAGAATTTATATTATAAACGTGATGTTACTGTATCTGAGAGGCTATTATTACATCTAAGGAGAAGAGCAGTGTGACCCATTTTAGTAATTAAGGATATTACACTGGATAATTGGGTCATTTGTAGACACAGGCTTATTGTTACTTGTTTGTATATTTTGAACCTTACTGTGAGCTAGTTCTTGTATTTATTAGCTAGATTATTTTCATTGTTAAATCTGATACTATACTTTATATTAGCTATATATTGCCTGTCCATACAAGTCCTCACTGCATGATTTATATCTGCACTCCTCCAACTTTGTATTGCAACAGCTGCACAGCAATTTTTCTGAGAATAAATCTTTATCTTATCTTATAATGAATGTACTTTGATTCCCTGAGTTATTTTGCACTACTGTACTTTGTAATACAGAACACCTAGAGGTTAGAAGAAGTGTGCACACTTCACCACACATGTAGTGAACCCTATTAACTCCTTCCGAGTGGTTTTCATTATCAGCTTCAGCTGATAGAGGTCATTTTTAATACAATTTTTTGATTACAGGTCTTCATCCAGAGCTTCTTAACTTTTCAAGGAAGGCCCAAATTGAATTACACAAAGACACAAAAAAGAAAAGAAAAACAAAAATGCAGAATAAGTGTAACACTGTAGCATGGCACTCACTTAAGAAGTTATTTTTTAATACCTATACTCTGCAGTTAATTTATGAAACAGTGTTACTGTACTGAGATACATTTAAAGGGATTTCCAGTGCTTCCACTAGAAGCTGTTATTTACTGTCAATGTGTTTATGGACAGAGAAAGTAACAAAAACACAGAAAAGATTCACTAAACTTGACATTGTGACCAGTGGTAGAATAATTATTCAGATCTTTCACTTAAGTAAAATTAGAAACACTGCAGTGTAAAAATACTCTCTTACAAGTGAAAGTTCTGCATTTAAAATCTCACCTATAAGTGCAAAAGTAGTAGTATAAAATATACTTAAGTACATAAACCAAAGTATAAGCACGTATTTTACAGAATTCTATAATTTGCATTGTTAGAATTAATGATGCGTCGCTATCTTCATTAAATGTTGCAGCTGAAAGAGGTGAAGCATGGTTTCAACTACTCTATACACTGCTGGGTATTTTCATTCATAATATATAATAATATATTAATAGAAATAAAGTGGACGTACGTATAATTATCAAAGTAAAATAATTTATTTTACAAAGTGGCCCATTTCAGAGATGTATATGTTGTGTAGTTGACTGAGAATTAGTGATGCGCTCTTGATGTAAATGTTGCAGCTGCAGGAGGTGGAGCTGGTTTCAACTACTTTATACACTGCGGGGTTAATGAACAACGTTTGATACAAACGAGTTGTAGCGACTGTGGAAAACAATGTTGCAGTGTTTTTATATCAAAAGTCGTCCTCGGAATAAAAGAGGAAATGATCACAGCAACAGTGAGCAGCTCTAGTGGGAAGCCTGGCGCTATACGCCCTGAGGTCACAAGCAGTGTGTTTGCTGCCACCAGAATAACTGTATTTATTGCAAACTGATTATCAACAGGTGGTTGTTTTTACTTTTAGTAACTGCAAAAGCATTTACGTCAGCTGGAAAACTGCTTTTGGTGGAGTTTTGACGCATTTTTAATCATTTAAGGAGACAAATAAGTCGCGAAAGCCGCTGTGCAGTGCTGGCTGCGGCGGTGAACAGGTGAGCTTTCGAGACTCCACAGACAAAATGCAGAGAGCATCAGAGCTGTTGGTGACTTTAATATGAGGAGACACATGCCTGCTATCGGCCCCTGCACTCTCAGGCGTCTGCACTTCTCCCACATTTAGTTTGGGGTGTTTTAGTAGCGAAGAGAAAACACAAGTGGAGCAGCACTGCAGGCTGCACCTCTGAGTCACAGCCGGGCTGAGTCTCCACGGTTCTCATGCTGTGTTTAAGTGCAGCCTCCTGCTGTGAACGCCTCACCACTGTACTCATCTACAGAGCAAAACTTCCAGCACACGATGGCAGAGGAAGCACCAGCACCGGCGGCAGCAGCACCCGCTGCCACTCAGGAGAAGAAACCAAAGAGGAAGGTCAAAAAGGCGAAGAGCTCTGGGTTAAGCGTGAGGGAGCTCATCATCAAGTGCGTGGCTGAATCCAATGAGCGGGGCGGTGTGTCTGTGGCCAGCATCAAGAAAAAACTGGCTGCTGGAGGATATGATGTGGAGAAGAACAACAGCCGTATCAACACCGCCATTAAGGCGCTTGTAGCGAAAGAGGTTCTGGTCCAGACCAAGGGCACCGGGGCATCCGGCTCCTTCAAGATCAACAAGAAGACGTCAGAAGTAAAGCCCAAGAAGAAGCCCGTGAAGAAACCTGCAGCTGCGAAGAAGCCCGCAGTTAAGGCAGGCAAGACATCCGTGACGCCTAAAAAACCCAAGAAGCTAGTAGCCGCCAAGAAGTCTCCAGCGAAAGCTAAAAAATCGGCACCGGCTAAGAAAAAGGCCAAGATCCAGAAGAAAGCGGGCAAGAAGACCCCAGCTGCAAAGAAACCCGCCGCGTCAAAGAAGGTTTCCAAGGCCAAAAACAAGAAGGCAGCACCCAAAAAGAAGTGAGCTGCCACTAACTCACCGAATCTGAACAAAAGGCTCTTTTAAGAGCCACCCACATCATATTCTGAGTCCATATTCCTTATTATTATTATTATTATTATTATTATTATTATGTTCTCTATAGTTTTTAGCACACACTTAAGGAAGCAGGAAATCTTCTTTGACGGGGCGGGTATTAATATAAGGTGTGTAAAACACATTATGTTAAAGTGAAAATTACAAAAGTTAAAAAAAATATTATCAGGTTATTATCATAGCAGATTTGGTCTGTTGGTTTGATTTGTTTCTAAAAACACAGGTAAATACAGTGAGCAACTTAAAAAAAAAAAAGCAAACTTGGGGAAAAAAACAGGACATGATCTGATAGTAAGCACTGGGGATATATATATATATATATATATAAATATATATATATATTCAAATGTTGCTAAGAGGGTTAAAAATATATATATTTTTTTTGCTATTTATTTGTCATTTTCCTTATTCTTCTGTCCTTCTCATAATCATCTTGTAACTTTCTATTAAGTTCTTGATAGTTTTTATTTTTTAAGTTGTCCATCACTGTCTTGCCATGTTTTTGCAAGAAATCGGGCCAATTTGCTCAGGTTTCAAAGGGTTAAAGAGGAGGAACTGTACAGTAAATAATATAAAACATACAAGAATAAAAGAAAAAAAAACAGTTAATTAAAGCTGCAAGCCGCGATGAACGGGCCCTCGCACCTCTACACACGTCGGGGCACTGGCACGACTCTGAGGCGGTCATTCATTTTAGGGAAAGTCAGTTTTTGCACGTGGAGAGTTTGGACTCTTGAGTGAGCTGGTTGACACGGTGTAGTACTTCCTGTCGCCACTAGGTGGGACAGGAGGACACCGAATTTCTGCTTCATTTCGGTGTATGTCATTTCTAGACCAAACCCTGTAAATTTACTGATGATAAATAATAATAATAATAATAATAATAATAATAATAATAATAATAATAATAAATAATAATAATAATAATTCATTTGATTTCTATAGGGCCTTCACGACTGCCTGTGGCCCTAATAATAATAATAATAATAATAATAATAAATAATAATAGTAACAATTTAATTTATGGCACACTTTTTAAGATGTACATTACAAAGGTCTTTAGGAAGGCAGCAAATTCAGTTTTTAAAAGAAAACATAAATAAAACAGTTACAAAAACAAAAAACGTTGTCTGCATTAAAGCCAGTACCGTGAGGATGTGCTTGTAGTCGTCCATCATCTGAACATTGTAGTTTGATCACAGCAGACCTCGTCAATAACACCAGCCATCTCATCATCACAGAGCCGAGGAAAGGTCCCTCTGAGAAGTTCCCAAAATGCTGTCCCAGTTTCTTAGTGTTTCCTTCTGAAGCACACACATGCACAAGCAAATAAATAAACTCTCACACACACATACACACACACAGTAGACTATATTGTCACATAATGTACATTTGCTATTTGCTATCACTAGAATTCATGACCCTACTGTGATCCGGGCTTAAGACCTTAATGTCCTCATCATAGAAACACACCTAATTGTAATGACAAACCAGCAGTTTGGGGATATTGGTCATCAACTGTTGAGTATTGGTTGAGGAATATTTTCTTTTTAATGCACAAATGGATTTTGTCTTAATTAATTTATTTTAATTGGGGTACGTTCTTGGATCTGTGCATCAAAGACAGAGCACTGTAAAATCTGACAAGTTGATCTGACTTCAAATGATAATGGAAATCATTTGTCTTGAAAAAGAAAAGTAAATATAACTATTAATCTTATTTTCCATTTACTTTGTTAAATTTTTTTAAATTCTGGCAGTATTTTCATATTTGTTGTTGCAATTTAAAAAATGACCAGCGTTCTTGTTTTGTCCAAGTATTAGCAATATCAGTTAACCAAGTAAGTCTGACTTGGAGATTTAGCCAATGAAGTTAGAGATCTGCAAGATCTGTTTTCTCAACATGTTTATAACTATACAGATATGATTGATTAGTTTTCAACTGGCTAAATAGAGATACATTACAACAATAAGTACAAAATGTCGAGACTGATTTAATCAAAATTGTCATTCATGAGTTATAATGTCTTCACAATATTAAGTAGCCTACATTTAATTAATTTAATTATGTCATTTTTAATGGGCAACAGCTTAATAAAATGAAACAATTTAAATAAACTTAACAGAAACATTAAGATCAAGCTATATTTACAGTCCATTTGGTGGATTTCTTTTTAAATGTAAAGGTTCTTGTCAGATTTTAGTGTGGGAGCATAGCTCTGTATCAGAAGTGTGTGTGGCTCGTTTCAGCTTACTTAAACTTTGTTATTTTCTCGGTTTTCTTGGGCAGCAGCACAGCCTGGACAGCGTTGGTCACTCCTGTTGTCCTCTTGTTGTTGCAGGCAGTGCATAGCAAAAGATCAGTGTCATTAGGTAACATAGCTAATAATGATATGAAATAATCACAATATACTACAAGAACTAAATCAATAGCAGTTTGATTTGATTTGCATGACACCTACTGAGGTAGGCTTTTGGGATGCAATGCAAGCTTCAACCGGTAGATTCAAATGTAGAGCGAACAGGTTACGAAACGCTTCAAATCAACGGTTTAAAAGTACTGAAACGTTTCAAAGTTTCAAATTTGCCATTTCTACCTGTCAGACCAACCTGAGGAGAGGCTGCAGAGGGCGGTACGATTTAAATTTTGGCGCCAGGTTTGCAAAAAAACAAATGTATCCAATAAGCAGCCGACTTTTTGACAGTAGGCGGTTTTGAAAACCAGGAAGAGCCGGTTCACCAATCAAGAGCCGGAGCTTTGAAACAGTGTCATCATTTTTTACATCCGGTCTTACAGTTTAAGGAGAGCGCGTTTTCTTCACACCTTATTATTTGCTCTTCAGAGGAGAAAAAGAAGAAAAAGCCATGGCAAGAACCAAGCAGACCGCTCGTAAATCCACCGGAGGCAAAGCTCCCAGGAAGCAGCTGGCCACCAAGGCTGCCCGTAAGAGCGCCCCGGCCACCGGCGGCGTCAAGAAGCCTCACCGCTACAGGCCCGGTACCGTGGCTCTCAGAGAGATCCGCCGCTACCAGAAATCCACCGAGCTGCTCATCCGCAAGCTGCCCTTCCAGCGCCTGGTCCGTGAAATCGCTCAGGATTTCAAGACCGACCTGCGCTTCCAGAGCTCCGCTGTCATGGCTCTGCAGGAGTCCAGCGAGGCTTACCTGGTCGGACTCTTCGAGGACACCAACCTGTGCGCCATCCACGCCAAGAGGGTCACCATCATGCCCAAAGACATCCAGCTGGCCCGACGCATCCGCGGAGAGAGAGCTTAAACTGCCGGCTGATCCGCATCACACACGCACACACACACACACACACACACACACACACGCACACACACGCACACAACGGCTCTTTTTAGAGCCACCAAAGTCTTCATCTAAAGGCTCTCTCCAACAATTCACAAACACGTTTCATTATCAGCGATAATATTTGGAAACAAACGCGTTCTCTTCCTCCTACAGCCCAAATAATTCACATTTGCATTTCTTATATTTTTTTTTAGGCCTTTTCTTTTTTTTAAAAGATGACAATAAGACCCTGCAGCCTCTCCTGAGCCCTTTCTAACACTTTGAAAACTGAGCAAAATGGCATTAAATCTTTCAATAACCTTTGAGTAAAAGGCAATAAATCGCTTAAACATTTTGCAAATTAAAAAAAAAAAAGAACAGAAAAAAACGTACTAGAAAGTAGAAGGAAAATAACTAGACAAATATGAAGTCATGTGCTTGAAACTTTCTATGAGAACCTGTAAACTACGCTTAATTAAAAATATAATGGGGCATGCTGGCAAGTTGAAGTTGGCCCTCTGCATCATTTTTTAGTAATAATCCAAATGTCTTTACCCTTAATATTATTCTAAACGGCTTTAGACGCAACATTTTATAATCAGAAATTAAGAAGAAACAAAGGATGGATGACCCTCATGCACAGTGACACCAAATCAGATTTTTCCAGGTGCCTTTTGCAATTTGGAAAAAAAGAAATATCTTTCAGGTTTCATTGTTTGATAACCAACATTATTCACCCCAAAACAATCGTGTATGCGTGTGTGTGTGTGTGTGTGTGTGTGTGAGTGTGTGTGTGTGTGTGTGTGTGTGTGTGTGTGTGTGTGTGTGTGTGTGTGTGTGTGTGTGTGTGTGTGTGTGTGTGTGTGAGAGAGAGAGAGAGAGAGAGAGAGAGTGTGCAAACGTGTCCACTTCTCGGTTTGAAATGCTGTTGCGTGTTTTATTGCATTCTAGACACTTAACCTCTCTAATGTGCCATTATCTTCCGCATTGAGTTTTTCTTTGTTTAAATGTAAAGATTTTTGCAATCTGTTCCATGCATTTTTATATGCTGTCCACTGGGTGTCAGTTTTTCATTTTGAAAACAGTTTCTCAGTTTTGAAAATGTAATCTCAGTGCAATTTTGCATTACTGGGGGAGCAGAGGTTCAGAAGTAAATGTCCAGAGGGCGATTAATGCGCCATGTTGTCTTCTTTAGGATAAATTAAATGTCGGCAAACGATATCTTCAACCTATCATCTGTTCATCTGCATCCATGACACCCAGAGCAAATCATATAAATTATAAAATAAAATAAAAAAACGGTTTCAGTTTGCAGAGGTACTTGGAAAATTAGGTTTTGAGTCACTGTAATTGAGGGAGAGTCTACATCCTGTATTTGTTATTTTCCTCTCTGTGCAAACCTTTCAAATAACAATGAGTTTATTACTCCTAGTGAGAGGTGATGCTTTTGGTTCAGCACATTTTATTTTGTTGGGATTAGCAATTAAGCTGAACACCAACATTTGATGAGTAAATTTATAGGGGGAAACATCACCTAAATAATAATTTTAGTAAAGGTCTGAAGCTATTTGGAAATTTCATAAATTTGGATTACATTGAAAGATGATGCAGAAAGTAGCCGACATTTTCAGGAAGAGTCCCACTTCACTAGCTTTCACTATATTTTAAAACATTCACAAAATTTTTATGATTCAAAAGATTTATTCAGGCCTTTTTATTTTTTCTTTTAATTCAAATGCACAGGTACTATCCTGTGCTTTGGCTTATGAAAAGAGTGTTAGAAGGGCTCAGGAGAGGCTGCAGGGTCTTATTGTCATCTTTTAAAAAAAAAAAAAGGCCTAAAAAAAATATAAGACATGCAAATGTGAATTATTTGGGCTGTAGGAGGAGAGAAACGCGTTTGTTTCCAAATATTATCGCTGATAATGAAACGTGTTTGTGAATTGTTGGAGAGAGCCTTTAGATGAAGACTTTGGTGGCTCTAAAAAGAGCCGTTGTGTGCGTGTGTGTGTGTGTGTGTGTGCGTGTGTGTGATGCGGATCAGCCGGCAGTTTAAGCTCTCTCTCCGCGGATGCGTCGGGCCAGCTGGATGTCTTTGGGCATGATGGTGACCCTCTTGGCGTGGATGGCGCACAGGTTGGTGTCCTCGAAGAGTCCGACCAGGTAAGCCTCGCTGGACTCCTGCAGAGCCATGACAGCGGAGCTCTGGAAGCGCAGGTCGGTCTTGAAATCCTGAGCGATTTCACGGACCAGGCGCTGGAAGGGCAGCTTGCGGATGAGCAGCTCGGTGGATTTCTGGTAGCGGCGGATCTCTCTGAGAGCCACGGTACCGGGCCTGTAGCGGTGAGGCTTCTTGACGCCGCCCGGTGGCCGGGGCGCTCTTACGGGCAGCCTTGGTGGCCAGCTGCTTCCTGGGAGCTTTGCCTCCGGTGGATTTACGAGCGGTCTGCTTGGTTCTTGCCATGGCTTTTTCTTCTCCCTTCTCTGAAGAGCAAATAATGAAGTGAGGAGAAAACGCGCTCTTCTTAAACTGTAAGACCGGATGTAAAAGGGTGTTGCTGCGTCAGAGCTCCGGCTCCTGATTGGAGGAGCGGCTCTTCCTCGCGCTCAGCACCGTCTAGAGGAGCGAGTCAAGTCAGCTGCTTATTTGATGAAAATAATATTCAAACTAGCAGCCAAAAGTCAGGGCGGGCCACAACCTGTCTTGATTTCTGGTAAGAGAAAATTTAAAAAAGCAGTGATAGAAATTACCCAAATATAAGCATGGAACCAATAAAAAGCACAAGAACAGTTCGTTAAAATTGTTTATTAATAAATATTAAGAATTATATAGCCTAGACGAACTCAAAGATGCTATAAATAAAATGCAAAAAGGAAATATGAACACAAAAAAGAATACTAAAGACGCTTATGTGAAACAGAATAAACACAAGGGAATAAAATACAAATGCAAAAGAGGGTATTTAAAGTGGATCCTAGTTTTATTTACTGTATCATAGTAATCGAAAGAATCCGCAAAAATCGTGCAACAAAGTGAAATAATTCAATATAACAACTCGTTTTATGGTCAGATATACATTTCAGTCATTACACAGTGGACGACAAAATACAAGTACAGCAATCTGTAATCTGTGCCATATACCTGTGCTTTTTGATATTTTACATACAAAATTAAACAAGCATATAATACATACATAATTCATATTTTCCTAAAAAAAAAACACATTTTCCCAGACAAAACAAATCTTTTATTGTATATCTGAACTCGTTTTTATGCAATTAACCAGTCTTTATAAAACAAATCACTGACATAATCAAACTGTCAGATTAATGCTACACAGTAAAAAAAAAAAAAAAAAAACGAAAGACAGCTCATTATATCACCAAACAGAAGTACTCAAGCCTTATGCAAGTATAAAAACACTCTTTTCAATGGGCCCATATCATAATTACATATTGTTGGATTATAATGTGTTTCATGACACGGTTGTATACTGAAATGGTCACTCTAACAGAGCCCGTAAGTGTACAGAAAGCAACAGAGTAAGAGTAGTAAATAACATGTACTTAGAACATGAGATATTTCATACTTTAAGGAGCTGAACAAAGTCTTGATTTAACATTTATAAAACAAAGATTTTTATACTTTCAATAATTTATGAATTATGTTTGGGCCTGGTTGTACCGGTGAGTCTCTTGACATGCAGATGTCAGTTTTTAAGCTCAGTAAACAACTCAAACGCAGTGAAAAAAAACTCGTCTGACAGTTGCATAATCAGAAAAAAGTGCTCTCAGGGGAAGTGGGTGGCTCTTAAAAGAGCCTTTGGGTTTGTAAACGTCAACTTGTTTACTTGGAGCTGGTGTACTTGGTGACGGCCTTGGTGCCCTCGGACACAGCGTGCTTGGCCAGCTCACCAGGGAGCAGGAGGCGCACGGCGGTCTGGATCTCCCTGGAGGAGATGGTGGAGCGCTTGTTGTAATGAGCCAGCCGGGAAGCCTCACCGGCGATGCGCTCAAAGATGTCGCTCACGAAGGAGTTCATGATGCCCATGGCTTTGGAAGAGATCCCGGTGTCAGGGTGGACCTGCTTCAGGACCTTGTACACGTAGATCGCATAGCTCTCCCTCCTGGGCCTCTTTCTCCTCCTGCTGCTCTTTCCGCCGGTGTTTTTCACGGCTTTCTTGGATCCCTTCTTCGGGGCGGTTTTTGTTGTTGGATCAGGCATGATCTTCTCTTTTCAGTAACTCGCAAATGATACCTCTATCAGCGCGAGCGACTGTACTTATACAAGCTTCATGCAAAAGACACTGTGCAGTCCCCCTCCTGTGATTGGTTCAGCTGCTCACGAGAGCTGTTCACCACTCATGAGTTGTTTCCTTTTTACTTCCACGTTGCAAACACACTGCAGACACGTGCATGACACGCGCGCGCACACACGAAACTTAGAGTTGTACAGAACACACTCACTCATCAAAAGTGGCGAAGGAATTTCTCACCAAATCATTTACTTAGGAGCAGAACTACTAATATAAACTCCAAAAATACTCCAGTAAAAGTTGTGCACTGAGTATGTTACAGGCCACTTAAGTAGCCTAAAACTATGCAAGTACAATTATCAAGAATTAAATGAGTCAGCGCATAACATTTCAAATCATCAGCTGGTAGTGATATTAGGGACTGTACATTGTGTATTGTTTTATATAGCCCAACGGCTTTCTCGCTAATCAGTGGGTAAACTGTATATGACCAGAAAAAGAAAGTGTGTATAACCCATTTAACCTCATATTCCCTCCACTGCACCACTGAATGTACTTGCAGGAGGCTCCATTAGGAACATGAGAAGACATCTCATGGTGTTGCTATCTTGATTGAATTAGCTTTCTTTCTCTCCTCGGCATCTGCTTAATCTCTTTTTGGTGTTTCCTGTGTACCATCCATCCTCTCATTCCTCCACATACAGCAGCCTATATCCTCCAGTTATTTAGAAAAAGGAATGACAAGTATATGTACATCATGCTCCTAGGCAAGGCAAGTTTACTTTTACAGCACATTTCAACAACAAGGCAAATCAAAGTGCCTTACATAAAACATAAAATGCATCAAGACAAAGTGCAAAAGACTTGCTATAAAAGGAAATTTCAATGCCATTAAAACTGTGAAAGAGTAACTCAACCCCCAAATCTTTTTTTTTTTATTATTATTTTTTTCAGTTGAAAAGCAATATGCCTATATATGAGTATTAAGTACTGTTGGTTATTGATTCAGGTACCACTCTTGACATTTAAGTGCAAAAAATTTTAAAAAATTACATATTGTGTTATAAATATGCATAGTGACCTTAGAGTTTGAAACCTGCATATTGCAACTGAATTTTGCTATTGGCTGATCCTGGAAGCTAGAGTCTGCTTTCATCACCAACTGAGCCCTCCATCACTGCCCTCTCATCAATTGATCACCTTGTGTACGCACAGGGGGCAGGGAGGTGCTGTGGATCGAGAGGCAGCACAATTGGGTGACTGGGCATGTCTGGGCAAAGAAAAGAAAAGAAAAGAAACCACAATAAAGAAGATCATGCCAACTATGGTATAGTTTATTCCCGTTTTCTCATCACAGAGGCCTTTATAATGTAGTTGTGGTGCATTACAGTAGTTTGAATGCAAGGTACAAAACAAGCAAACAAAGCTCAGATATAAAATCTGTTTTTGGATTTAAAGAAAAAGTTTTTTTCCTGCTTGGAAAATCCTGAGCCTACGTCACATGCCAAAAATGTCGTCATGCAAAGACAATTTTGTATTTGATTTATTTTATTTTAGATTTCATTTGTCTGTAGCTGTTTTGATAATTTCAGGATAACATAGCAGCATTTAATAGTTCTTCAGATGTTTTTGGCAATGACACAAACAAATTGCTAATGCTGATATCATGTGTTATATAAAGAGTTCATGCCCTGAATATGTAAAATTGAAGTTTTACATAGTTTAACAATTTTTAGAGAAATCCAACCCACATTTTCCATCCTCAGTCCACTGCTCCCTGACCACTCAGCTGTAATGTTCGATGGAAAATGCTCCTGAGTCGCTGGACCTCATGATAGTCTCGTTGTGTCTGAGTGACAGCTGGGAGCGGTACAACCCATTGCTTTGGGAATCCAGCGGGTTGTCCGACACCTATAAGAGAGAGGGAGAAATGTTGCTTTTCATCAGAGGTCACGACAGTGTTATCTGAGGAAACAGCCAAAGCACAGTGCTAAGATAGTCAGCGGGATACACACACAAAGGGTCACATGCACTATGCAATGTTAATGCTATGAATGTTGCATACAGAGCCTTTAACCATAACAACTTTAAATGGTGACAGTGGTGTTCCACTGCCCCCTGATGGTTCAGAATTAATTAATGCAACTTTAAGACCTGACAAACCACAAATTTGTGACTACCAACACTGTGATTAAAAGAAATCAAGAAATTTCATAACATGCACAGTCCATTGTGATCAATTATCTAAAGAACCTCATATTTTACCTCTTCAAATTTCTTGGCCTTGTACTGCTCTGCTCCTTTCAGGAAGTTCAGCAGTATGATGTCACACAACACTGTGCCCTTCATAACAATAATGATAACCTTTATTTATACAGCACTCAAGAAAACAAGAATAGAGGTGTAACTTTAAAATGTCAGCCTGTCAGCCCCACATTTCCTCAAATCTTGCTATTTGCAGCTAAATAAATCACATTTAAGCTTCAGTGAGATTATTTGTAATGTATTTAGGTATGACAGAGGTCAAATTGTACTTTAGATGATACGTGAAGGGATATTTCTTGATTTTTGAAGTGGGGCTGTTTTGGATACTTTAGTATAATCAGTGTATTACATACAGTAGCTGGCGACTGGCGTGCTCCTCGTTTGCAGAGACAGTGGGGGCACTCACCCCACAGAGGTTGATATTGAAACATATTTTAGCCACTTTAAAAAAAGGCCTATCTAAAAAAAAATCAACAGCGGTCTAACTGGACACTGTATTTAGAGTATTTTCACCGTCACACAGCCTTTTTCTTTAGCACTACATTTCTCATCCACTGCCACTCAGCTGTTTGGGTCAGAAAGTTCTTCTAGCGGCTGTTACGTGATCCAACTAAAATTAAGCTTTGCGTTAAAGTGGCCAAAAATAGGTTTTGATATCAACCCTTCCATACAGCATGGTAATGCCAAGCTGTGGGGTGTGCACCCCATCTGTTTCAGCAAACCAGGAGCACACAGACTGAAAGCCCCACTTCCAAAAAAACTGAGCTATCCCCTTAAAATCAGAGACAATAGGGGAATATTTAACTCAACTCCATTCATCAGTTTTAAGGAAAAAAAAGTTTTTTGACTCTTGGATAATGACTGGTATAAAGACTGGTTCTGTCAAGTATACCAGAAGAACTCACCACTCCCACTGACGTGAAGGCTGCCACCATGTTGATGAGTGTAGGGATCATGTTGAACTTCCCTGCCTGCAAAAAAAAAAAAAATCCAATTCAAAGGCAACCTGTTTTAATGACTGTGAACATATGCAACTGGTGCCATAGAAAATATTTCAGTACAAAAAAAAGTACAAAAGCTTCCATGTTGAGCTGTTAAAACAATGTCATACAGATCCATATATCTCTGTCTTTATTCAAATATGTTGTATTTTGTTAGTGCACAGATACATTATATACTCACATTTCCATTGACCAGGACATCAAACCTGATAGCATAGGCTTTGACAAGAGTGCGGTAGTCCGTCCCATTTTCCATCTTAAAGTATTTGGCAAACCTGTACAGACAGACAAATTCCATTTTTATTTTAAAGACAGCAGTTTTAAGCTTATGGATCCGTGAGAAACTGAGAACCATTTATTGGTGTAAAACAAAGAAAATTATAACCATGAATGATTGTGCCACACTTGATAGCATTGATAAAAGCACTTTTCAAAAGGTCAAAAGAAATCATCCCCTGGGGACCATAATTTTCCACAATGACTTTCATGGCAATCTGTCCAGTAGTTGTAGAGTTCTCCAGTTGAGCTCGGTCGAACCATGAAGCTTTAATACCTGAAGTTGTAGCCCGGTGAGACAGCGTTCTTCTGCGACATGGCATCCAGTCGTGTGAATGAGTACGAGGGGTTACACTGGTCGTCTGCTTTGTCCAGATCACATACCCACCCGATCTTTATTCCAATAACTCCTCCCTGATAGAATTTTCAAAATAAGAGAGGCATAAGGATATATTAGTGTTTGTGCTCAGTCCCATCTCCTAGAAATTGCATTTATATATATATATATATATATATATATATATATATACACACAACTAAATTGCACTGCATGGCTAATGGAAGACAAGTTTTCTACTGCCTGTGTTACAGCAACATGGTCTCATTCCAAGGGCCTAAAATGAGGCCTGCAGTGGCAGGCTAACACACAACACACTTGAAATTTCCTGGGCTTTTAAATAAGTCAAATATTATCTTGTCCAAAGCAATAACATCACACAAAGAGCAAGAAAGTTTGAGTAAAGTAGAAGGGAGGGATGCTGAATGGATCAAACAAACACCAGACTTTCACCATGAGAGGGGTGTTTGAGTCCCATGTAAAACCAAAAGTCAACTTTTGTCAACCATGTAACAGAGTTTGGCGTAGCTGCATGACACAATCGTCAAAGACAGACTCATTTAGTTACTGTAATAAACTGAGTTATTTTAGACTTTTTTAGACAAAGTAAAATGGGGGGGGGGGGCTAGTTTTTATCCTGTCACCCTATGTTGATTGATTATTTATCATTTGTTTTATAATATATATATGTTTAAAAAAAAATCTGTATCTGAGTTTGTTTTTATATATATATTAAAATCCCTGTCTTTTCACCTCCTCCTGTAAAATCATTTCAAATGTTGGATGATTCATCCTGCACTCAGGGTCGGTCATTCAATGATCAGCTAGCCACACTGGTCAAACCCCACCTCACAGCCTGTGGGTTGTAGTAGCTACTACCTAACATAGCAACATGGAGAAAGATATGAGGAGATGTTTAATGAGCAAAACCTTTGTTTTCATTTCCAGATCAATGTGGCGGAGGTCTAATTCATTCATCTGAGGGAGATTTCTGTGGCGTCAACAGCATGCTCAGCAGTGGATGCCGTGGACTCAGTTGTAACTCTGTATCACATTTAACAACAACCACTTTTTAATGGTCTAACCAACCAGTATTTGATTTAAAAATACCAACGAATATGTATACCGCACGAATATGTCATTTTACCGTAAAGCAGCACAGAACCTAAAGATGCTCTAACTTCTGTTTCACAGGGATTTTTAAAAACATCTCTTGACTTTACCTTGTCTGCCAGTTTAGTGAAGTTTTGCTTTGCATAGTGGACCACGTCTCCGACACGAAAGATGGGGCAGTAGGTGTTGTTGACCGTATCAAAGTTACATTTTTTTATGTAATCGTCAGTGATGGTAGGAAGGAAGTTCCCTCTGCACACAAACATAGTTGTTATCAGTATGTCAGAATTCATTATTAGTGTCATCATCATCCAACACATTCTCACAGCAATACTTGAAATGGACACGACCTCTTAAAAACTCAGTACGTTGTGGGGGGCATTAAATGTGTTAAAATTACTTGCTGGTAAGAAAAAAACAATACTAATGCAAAGTCTGACGGCTGCACTTTCAAACACATTGTTAATTTGGTTAACATTGTGAAATGTTGTCATTTGGTTTTTAATAAAATACTTGATCAAGATCGAGGTATCAGTTAAATAACTGAAGAAAAACTAATTTACTTTACAAAGATATGTAAAGTACCTTCAAAAAGTATGTAAAGTCATGAGAGTTTTGGTTTCCCACAGGAAGCGGTCTCCTGGTTGCAAGTCCAGGGACTTTCTTGCTCTTTATACATATTTAGTGTGTCCACAATGAGAAAAGATTCTCGTAGACTTTTTATAGGTATTGTTTTTGTGTTTCCATTACATTTCATCATTTTTTAACACATTTCATGCCCAACATCACGTATTGAATTGTTAAGATCTCATATATGTCTATAAGACCAGGCTACATCATCATCATCATTATCATCATATTTCAAATCCAAAATATCTTACTTAGTGTAGTTAAAGGTTGGAAAGCGGATGCTGTTCTTGATAAAAATGGTGAAATTCTCCACTTCCTTCATTGGTGTACTGAAATAGATGAGACAGGAGGAACATGAGAGAAGTGAAAAGATAGACGTTCAACAACATCTTTTAAAATGTCTTATTTTTTTATCAAGCCTCACAAAGCAGGCAGGCAATTTTTTCTTTGATTATCGCGCAAAGATCAGTTTTCAGCCAATGGAGACAATTCTGTTCACCTCCACTGTGCTGTAATCTGGTCAAATAAATCCAAAACTATCTGAATGGATAGATATGACTAGATAGTTAGAGACCTTTTAAAGAGTGCACTGCCCCAACATGACGTTGGTATCAGGATAATCTCTCTCAGTCTTCATTACATTTCAGAACAGTGGTAGTGCAGCCTTGTAAAAAGCTCTCCATCACAGTATCGTCTTACGTCTTGATGGTGTCGATCTCGGCAGGGCACCATCCTTTTATCTCACACATCTTAGTGGTGGTGTTGAAAGGAACACATTTCCCTGTCAGAATTCCTGCGCAGGAAAAGAAAAAGATTTTATGCAGCCCGCAAAAATAAATGTCACTTCTAAAATTCAGCTCACGTGCATAAATATTTTTTATCAAACACAAATACAATAAGAGAAGATAAAGAAACAAAGAGAAGATCTCACCATAACTTCCTGGCTTGTGGAGATGCTTTGTGCAGTCACTGTCCTTTATACAAATATACTTCTTCTCACTCTGAGTAATACACACATTACAACAAGAACAATATCAAAAATAAGCAAAAATGGATCTCAAGAAATAGAATAAGTATGAGCCATAAAACTGTGATAGTAAGACACTACATAAAAGCTGGACTAAAAAGACAGGCTTTTAGTTTACATTTTAAAGCGTTCATATGTTCATCTCCTGTCAGATGTGAAAGAGGTCTTTCATATTGACAAAACCATAAAGAAACATCACCCAAATTTGTTTTGTGTTGTGTAACACAGTTAGCGTCCAGCTGAAACATAGATGAACTTTAAAGAGACAGATATTTTCTCAGGAGTTGCTGAAGACCTGATTTCTATTAACAGATAACTGCTATCTGGTGGCATAGTTTTGTATCTGGTGGCAACTGAGATGCCATAGTTTTGGTATTGAAAGATATGTACATTTTTGCAGTCTTTTTTAAGAAATGCCCGGGGAGAATAACTTGGTGAATATTTTTCAGATATGGTAACATTTTTGCACTTTGGCTTGGTAGGTACAGTACATTAATTCACAAAATGTCTTCCTTATATTAATAGAAAGTTTCAATTAGATATTAGTTGAATATCTAGGAGACAGGGCTGTGCAGACAAATATCACTCTTCACAACAGTAGCAGTTCTGAGACACAACACAATGCAAGATTTAGAGGTGGCATGGATGTGTTGTCTACAGTGTCAATGAAAAGATGCAAAACTTAAATGAACATGTGCCATTCAATTCTGATGCACACTAGTTGTAATGTTTGCTGACCTTCTGCTAAGCCCTGCCCTCAAACCCCACGAGCATCACATGTCGTGCAGCTGCACAATGAGCTCAGACATCCTGCTTGTAAAGTTTTTATTTTCTTGCAGTTTTATTGAAATTTATGCAATTATAACTTAAAGAATGGTCAAATGATGTGCATGGGGTAAATATATAAACATTTGCAGCAGCAAAATTTGCTGCAAAGTGACAATTATATAACGTCATACATTATGTCAGCAACATTTTGTATAACGTCACTTTGCAGCAAAGTTTGTTAGGTAACTATAGCTTTAGTTAGCTAGTAGCCAAATCTTATGACCAACTTAAGCTTTGTAATGTCAGCTCATCATGTCAACTGTCCAATTTATACTTATATAAAAATTTTTGTTCTATGACAATGGGAAATCAGTGTTAACTGTAGCAAAACGTTGTAGTTGAAGTCCACCCAAATGAGAACTAATACCGTTAACTTAGCTGTAACATTACAAAGAAAGCAAAGGCTGGCTAACACAAACGCCGGGTATTGTGAAGACCCTTTTGATGGCTTCTGTGTGAAATAAGGAGCTTCTGTCCTAAACAGTTGTGTCTGACACTGACAGCTACCATTGTGAATTTAGGCGGCACGCCGATTGTTCGGGTTAGCGTTAAGTCAATTGTGAGGTACTAATAATGGCAGTAGTATTGCATTAGTGGCAGCAGCTGACCTCGGGACAGTATCCTTGGACTTGGTTCTCAGTTGTGATCATTTTGGTGATGATGCAGAAGACCGAAGCTCCCTGTGGAAAACACATGGTACCATCACTGTATCCGACTGTCAATCATCCATCCATCCATCCATCCATCCATCCATACCTGTGTTGGAGTGACGTAGTCTGCTACATCCATGACCTTGTCATTGTAGATCCCAAAACCTTTGACCTTGGTCATCACTGAGGATTCAATAGCAGTGTCTCTTATCTGGTAAGCCTTCTCAGTCACAAACACCCACCTGCAGCGCACGCACACACACACACACACACACACACACACACACACACACACACACAAATGACACAAAATGTTGCACTGAGCAAAAACAGACACAGTGCTGTAAATAGTAAGAGACCTGAACAGCACCTTTCCAGTCTTCTGACCACTCAAAGAGCGTACTTGTCACATTCACCTTTCACTTAAACATTCACTCAGTGGTAATTAATCAGGGTATGCAGGATTTGATTATAGATGCCTAATGCATTACATTAAATATTAATGTCTAATAAATACACATTTCTATAACTGGCAACTGCTGTTGTTTAATACAATCAGACCAAATCCTAAAACATCAGGGTGAAAGGTAAATACTCACCCAATGAAGTAGGTGATGATGAGGAGTTGGACGACGCGGTTGATGATGCCGATGGTCCAGCTCTTCACTACCACTGACTTGGTGGTTTCATAGGTGAAAAAGTCTTTTATACAAGACCACATCCTAACAGTATATGTGTGAGTGAATAAATTTTAAAAAAGGCTTGTGGTTGTATATTTTTTGAATGAGGTAATGTATATAAATATAAAGAGGAAAATTCCACTGTGTATTGATTATGGAAATAAAGGCTGAAAAAATAAAAAAGCAATTGTTAGTTTCCAACACAGAGCAGAATCCAGATATCCAAGAGTCGTATATCTTCTTCTTTGAGTGATAAAATCCCTGTAGCTCACTGAAAACAGTCTTCAGTTAATGCTCTCCTCCTGTAATGTCATGTATGATGCTGACCAACCTTGTCAACAAGTAAACAGCTTTCTCTCACTTTCTTGTCCATATCTCTCTCTTCACCCACCCTGCCAGTCTCTTTCCTCTTTCTTCTTTATCTCGGGCTCTCAAGTTCCCCCTCGATGGTCTAAACGGCTCCTGAATGCCCCCTCCCTCCTCCTGCTCCATGCACCAATGTAGATGTACAAGCTCAAGTTGTTTTTTTTTTTTCAGCGACATTCTGAGTTCATGTCAAGGGAAAAAAAACAACAGTAACTGTACTGTAATACGATAATTGACTAAATTGGCTTTGAGAGGTATTCAGATTTGTTTTTTGCTATTTAATTCATATATATATATATATATATATATATATATATATATATATATATATATATATATATATATATACATTTGTTCCTTGAACCTGCACTCTTTGCTGAAAGTGATTCTAAAGTCTTTACATTGTCATCTTGGTTTGAGCTACATAGTCAACTTAAACTAGACTCTAATATAAGCCCGAGATTTAAAAAACAGGATTGACTTATTGACTAATATTAAGATATTGAGAGATGGCCCAAAAATGTGCAAGAATTTAAAAAACAAATGTGTGCAAATAAAATGGCAAATACATTTTAAGTTAGAAGAAAATTAAAATAAGAAACAAAAATTATATATAAATGTAGTTTTTTGTGCCTTTCCCCAGTTTTTGGATAATATTAAATAATTACGCCTAGTTAATTATATGGTCTTTTTTACAAATTTCTTGCCAGACATTTCTTGCTACGTTGCTCATTACATTTTTTTTCCATGTTTTCAAAGGAAATCCAATCAATTTTCTCAGGTTTCAATGGGTTAAATACTTGTGAAAGGTGTCTGAACACAACACAAGGAAATTAATGTTGATCCTGGTGTTAAAGGGTTAAGGACCTTTTGAACACTGAATACAGATGTCGAGTTTCTGAGAGCTGCTAACTGGATGTTAATGCTGTTGCTTGAGCGTGAATTTTTGTGCTGCATTTTAACTTTTGCTGTTGTGTTTTTAGTCAGTTTGTTCATTTATGTGAAATTCTTTATGCCGCTGTTTTGGCCAGGACTCCCTTAAAAAACATTTAAATCTTAGTGGGGCTATTACTTGTTTGAAAAAGGTCAAATTCAAAATGATAATAATAATAATAATAACTTTGGTGTAATTTCAGGAAATTGCTTGCACACTCAATTTAGTTCAGCAGATCGGCTGAATGATATGATAAATATTTCAGAATTCAAAGTGCATTAAATGTGGACCACAGTGAGTGTATAGAGGTCTACTATCAGCCTCATGTAGGCGATCAGCCTCTACATCCGAATACACACCATAAACCATATCCAGGAGATAGTGTTTCACTCTAACTCAATCACAGCTGTCTTCAGTTCAGCGGCACCTCGACTTTCTGAATACCTCCATTAAAAAGCAGTCACGAGTCGATAATGGATGAGAACCAATGAGGAAGGGGGACGGGTAACAGATAAGACAAAAGGAAAGCAAAGCGATAGAGCAGGGTTACTCAAACGTGAAATAAAGCTGAACAAAACAGGAAGTCAACTCGTTTATGTTGACCCAAGGCCGCCAGTCAGGCTGACGACTCGTGTCCAAGAAACACACACACACACATACAAGTCCACAGTCCGTCCACCGTACTGCAGCTAGAGGTCTTTTCATACAATGCACGTCATAAAAAAAACATCTGTAATGATGGTTGATTTTGAGTTTCAATGTGGATTTTTAGCACCGTTTGCTGGTCTAAATGCTGATAAGAATACATTTGTGTGGAAGAAAGTGAAAGATTGAACGCTTTTGGTATAAAGATGCAAGAAATCTTGTCGTCTTTTTGATAGTAATTTATGTTTTGAACAACAGCTTGTCCAGTCATGTTCTTATCACCCAATGAATAATGCAAAAATAAGATCTATTTCGATTATTAGAGATGCAGAAACTGCTGTTCTTGCTTTTGTCTCTTCGTGTCTTGATTATTGCAACAGCCTCTATTCCTGTCTAAACCAAAAAAACTTTGAGCTGACTACAGGTTGTGCAGAACTCAGCTGCTATTTTAGCTTCTCTACACTTTTAAGGCTCTTCGTGGCTTGGCGCCAGATTACATTTCAGACCTTTTAATCCCTTATGAACCTTTACACAGTTTGAGATCTTAGGGCAGAGGTCTTTTGTCTGTTCTTGAATTCAGGCTGAAGACTAAAGGGGACGGAGCTTAACAACCTGCCGGAGGATAAATGTCTGAGTCAGTGTCCTTGTTTAAGTCTCCTCAAATATTACTTCTTTCGAAAAGCGTATCCTGATTTTACCTCCCGTTTGTGATGTATGTTCCCATGTGACAGATGGAGGCTGCGCAGTCATCACTCACTATTGGAGCCCAGTTCTGCCAATACAGATAGTTTGTAGTATACAGTATATATGTATAATTTTACAAATTATTGGTTCACTTACATTTTGTACTGTCTTCATTAATGATTATTTCATCAAGTTTTCATTATTTCGGTAATAAAACACAAAAAAAGTATACATCTTTGGGTGAATAATCTAATAAATTAATTCTTCGAGTACGGACATCTGACATACCAACACATATCGACTCTAGGTCCTCATCAGGGTCTGAGAGACAGTAGACAAACTTACTGCTGCCATGTCATGTTTTAGTTTGAACTCTGTTTCTAAGTGAAACATGAAGAGAAGTACAAAGTAATTTCAGTTTTTTCTTACATTTATTTACACATGAACATTGATACATACACGCAAACATACATACATGCAGTACTCACTACTACCCACATACATATTACAATTGATTCATTCTAAATTTTTCTATTATAAATATTTAAGTTGCTGGTTGACGAATATTTTAAGTGTTTGATAATAAACATGATTCGATAAATACTTTATAGCATGCAATACTGCACACTTTCTTTCAAAAGGTTATTGCCCATGGTGCTGAAATTGGTAATTTTAACAAAATCCTTCTTTGTTTTGGAGATTTTGAACTTTAAATACTAATCTATTGAATTTATTAGTCAAGGAGGTAGTAGCTCGTTATTTGTCAGCTTTTCAGTGGCAGCCGATGCAGTACATGCATTATCTTCATTGTTTTCTGCTTATTTCAGTCAAGAAGAATTACCTACTTTCTCCCACTTTTTTATGATATTGTGGCATTTTCAATGTAAATCAGTGAGTTAACTTGAGGTAGCAATGGCTTGTGAGCTGACGTTACCATTCTGTTACAGTGAGAGGAGAAAATACCACCCTTTCTTTCTTTAATAAATTTAAAAATTTAAATTGTTGCCTCAGCACACAAATCCAGAAAAATTAAAAAACGAATCAACTAATTTGACATCCGTTTGATCTTTGGACATGTCTTATCATCTCTGCCTGCCTTCTCAGCCTTTCTCTCTGCTCTTCCAATTCTCTTTCACGCTGTTCTGCTAACTGTCTCGTCATAATTTCAAGCTGCCTCTGTCTCTCCTCTTCCTCTCTCCTCCTCTCTGCTTCTCTTTCCTCTCTCTCCCTCTCCATCTCCCTCTCCCTCCTCTCCCTCTCCCTTTTCATCTCCTCCTCTCTCTCTCTTCTCTCCCTCTCCCTCTCAGCCTGGATTTGTTCATTTATTTTCCTCATTTCTTCTTCATATTTTTCTTTCATTTTCCTCTCAATTTCCTCTCTTTCTCTGCGTATTTGCTCTTCTTTCTCTCTCAGGATGCGTTGTTTCTCCTCTTCGATTTTCCTCTCGGCCTCTTGGAACATCTCGTTGGTGTAGTGGCTTCCTCCGTTCTTCTGGGTTAAGTTTCTGATCTTCTGGAGCAGCTCAGTGACCTGACAAGGATAATTTTTCTTGTTGTTGAACACGTGGTACTGGCTATTACATCTGGCCACAATTTCTTGCAGGTCTGAGCTTTCGACCAAGAAGTCCTCAATAGTTGTTTCTTCAAGTTGGTCACCATGAGTGAAGAGAACCATGCTGTATCTGTCTGCAGCCTGGCCGAAGATTTCTTGAATCCTTTGCACCGTCTGCTTCTCCTCGTCAGTGAATCGGCCCAGTCTGATGACCACCAGGAACACATGGGGTCCAGGAGCAGCGTAAGAGATGCACTGGCTGATATCTTGAGCTGTTTTATCCATAGCAAATCTGGTGTCAAACAGGCCCGGGGTGTCGATAACAGCAACCTGTTGCCCATCCACCACAGCTTTGCCCAGGGAACAGTCTACAGTCATAGAGTTTGCACTGAACTTGGATTCAAAGCACTGTCGTCCCAGAATGGTGTTTCCAGATGCACTCTTTCCAATTCCAGTCTTCCCCATCAGCACTATCCTCAGCTCCTGATTATTTTGTCCAGAATATCCTGTGAAGAATGCGTCACACTGAATAAAAATCTGCACCAGGTTGTAACATTGTAATTAGTGCAACGAAAATGGTAGAAACAAAAATATCTTTTCTGCTGCTGTGACTGTGACTGAGTCTTCCACATGGCCACTATCCTCACATCCACACCATTTTGTCACATATGGAAGAAGAAATAACGTTAGAATAAGAATCAATGCCCCAGATACGCATACGTTTTTGTAAAGTGCATCAACATCATGCAACCTTTTACAGTTTCGAGCCCATTTGATGTCGGTATTACTTTAGTGCCAAAGACGTAGGTGAAGTTAGTTATTTTATGATTTTGGTAATAAACAATAAGGCTCTTGTGACTGGTCACTGTCCCTGTTAATTTCCCTGTGTAAGCTGAGTAAAGTCCTGCCAGGATATTATCAATACATCAACTGTCATGACCTTGGGATGAAATTACAGCTCTTCTTAATACACTCCCGATCTTGGAGAAATACAGAATTATTATCATTTAATATTATTATTAATAATAATAATATCAGAGTCCTCAGTATTTTGAACATCAAAGGATGTAAACATGTTATAGTAGACCTCAAAATAAAAGTATCAACCTGAAAATGAGCATAATATGTCTTTTAACAACATGAATATAGTAATATTATGAGTCATGACATACCATTGCAGTATTCGCTGCCCATGTTTGAGTTTGAGAGTGCAGGTGCCGGCACACGTCAAGATTTAGAGTTCAGCGTCTTCTTTCTGCTGCTTCTCCTCTTTGTCAGACGTCTTCATGCTGTAAACTCCACCTACAAATAATTACACCAAAGAGAAACTGAAACTGAATCTTGGCTGGTATTATGAAAGCAGGGATTTTTACAGCATAAATGGGAATGTACAGACATCATGTTGTTTCACAGTTTGGGGGGTTTGATTGTTAGACAGTGACTTTGAAGAATAGCTACAACCCTCATCTATAATATGTATCTTTTTTTTTTTTTTACTTGCTTGCTGTCCTCATTTTATAATACCCCAGACTAAAAAATAAGAAAACAAAAGGTTATATTTATTGGTACAACACATTACAAGCAGATCACACCTAAGTGTTTGCTCTCTATCTGTCGTGGTGTAACTGCAATGTAGCAGTATACCGTAAGAAATTCCTGCTGTGATCTTTTCTCTGTCAAGTGTTTCCTGCAATAGGTGGGGTGGTTTCACTGTATGGAGGACCAAAGCTGACTGAGAAAGTAAATAAATACATGATTTGAATAAAATAAATTAACTGTCTAAACACTGTCTGTAGGCTGCAGCGTAACAAAGTAGGAAACAACAATAAGCACAATTAAAATAGACCAAAAAAGGAACAATTTAACTAGGCTACATAGCCTACTTACTTACCTGTGAGAGAAGGACAAATATGAGCTTCTATAATGCTTTTGTTGTGGTATTTGTGGTAAGAAAACCGGTTGGCCCAATGGCAGCTGCAGCGAGCACAGTGGAATTTCCCCTCCCGACTCTCTGACAGTCGAGACGGCAGCAAAGATAACAAAAACAGTTGATTCATTTTTTGCTTAACGTGCCTGACTTTGGTTGGTCATACATGGGGTATGGAAACACAAGATATGCTTCAGTTAAGAGTGAGATCAAACTTTTCTGTCGATGTTAGTTTTTGAGCTGGGACAATGGCCAAAATGTGGCCTGCAACTGATGAAAAGACCTGTTTTTAACAAGCCCACTCCTGGAAATCATGTGGACCCTACTGTCAGGTTAAAAGGAGCGAGGAGTAAGTGGTCAATAAGAGTGTTTACATGGATAACCTGATTATTATTACATATATATATATATTTTTTGGGGGGGAGTATCCAGCTTTGTGTTTGAACATGTAAACACCATATTCTGTTAATGATAAACCTGAATATGCTAGCTGCAGTACTCTGAAAGAAACTGGGATGTATACGTGGAATTTAAATAACCTGATTTCTCTGTGCTCACGTATACACCATATCTGAATATGACCATAACCAGGATATGCTTCATAAACAGGTTATGCGTCTGACTGCACTCAATGATGATACAAAACAGTCAACGAAACAGATTTTTTTGACGATTGTGAATCACTGCAACAAAGACAGGTCCTTGAGCATACGGTCATGAATGTTAACATAAACTTTTAGGCTGATTGGTCCAGTAGTTTGAGAGATTAGCTGCAGACAGACAGATACACACAGGTACACACAACAAAATGTGAAAAAAAAAGTATAAACCAAAATTCAAAAATTCCCTTGAAAGTAAAGCCCTATTTAAATCTATCTAAATATGAATTCATCAGTTGTCTATTGTTAAATACTTTGTAAGACATGAATCAGTTCATTTTGTCAAAATTAAATAAGTATCTTACGTGACCTAACCTTTACTTTCTGTTTGGATCCAACAATCGTTCACCTCTATATATTATTTAAGATTTTTGGAGTTGTGCACACGACTAGTTTTCACAGGACAAACCTGTAAACAACTTTCATATTTTCATGTCTGCCGAAAAACTCTCTTTCTAATACATTAGAAATGATTATATGATCTACCAATTTAACACTGTTCTGGTTTGCTATAGTCTTTTCTATGAAACATGTTAAAAATGACCAGGAAATTATTTTTGAAAAGTGCACATGTCCCCATAAATAATGCATGCGTGAAACTTTTCTGAATGAATAAATTGATTAATTAGCTTAATTATATACATGAAAATATGTCAGCCGTGATCATCCTCAAGGCAGCAGAAGAGTCAGCTGGCTGTTTATAGGACTCAAGCTTCTATATCTGCCCATCCTGCATAACCAGAGAGCTGATGATCCACACATTGCTCACTGCTCACCCCTCCCTCACCCATTTACAAGAAATTGAAGCAAACTGCAGGAAACAGTGCACAAAGCTGTTCCCCTACAGAATGAAAAAGGAACTACATTCATTTGACTGTCAATACAAGTGTGGTATTGCTGAACAGGAAGAAAGAGGTCTTTTTTGCATGTGAGGATGAAAAGGTTCTCAGTTCATAACCGATAAAGAGATTTTTGTAGCATTTGCCAAAGTGACAAGTAAGTAAGAGCATAAGATTGCTTTAAGCAAAGGTAATCATGTCTGTGTGCATCAGGTTTTTAAGAATTTACAGTGCCTGGTTGAACACATCTTCATTCTGTGAAGTTGTGATCTCTTAAGTATGCCATATGCTGTATGTTTTCTCAGAACAACTCTTAGAGCCCTTTATCGTTTTCTTTTTAAGATGTTGTGGTCTGGCACTGTTGATCTATTCAGTAACTTTTACTCAGCTCCTCTTAAATATCAAACACTTCTGAAATAAATAAGGATTTCACTAAGTTGTTAAGGTTGTCATCTAACATCATTAATTCTTTGGCATGCCATTTCCCCAGTTTAGTACTCTTCCACTTTCATTTAGTTACTGCTTAAAAGAAATTAAAAATAGCACAGAGGGTAATGCACAACCATATTTGTTTATTACCAGATTATTGCACGCAGGTTTCTAGCTGTATAGAAGAACAGAACATAGAAATGAAGCCAGATTCATCGTTGAACATGAGAAATGACGGGATAAATTAAAGTTATCCTGCGAGTATCCATCACTCTACCTTTCGCTCAAAAGCACATACACACACAGTGTGTGGAATGATCTGTACAATAAATACGCATACCTGCTTCACATACCACTTTTTAAGTTACAACAGTGTAATCAAAGTGCACATGTACACACACGAGATACATGTGAGGGGGAGTAGAAGTCAGAGGATGAAAGGTGTGTAGTTTATTGGGCGAGAACCACGCACACGCACACACACACACTCACGCTCACACACACATATACATATAAAACACCAGAAGCACATATTTAAATAAAGCACCATTTAGTAGAAGCCTGGTGTCTTACTGCAAAGTGCCCCGAAACTGAAGTGCAAAAATAAACAATTTACATGACATGCCCAGGATAAGTCCCCCAAAGCAAAAGATATCAGCTTCTCTCTCGCTCTCTGTCATACACACACACACACACACACACACACACACACACAGGTCAACTGCTATAAAAATGTCAGAAGTAAATCATCTTTATTCATTTTATAAATATTCCCCCTGTAGCTACCGTTAATCAATTAAATATAATCAAAAACAGTGTTTTCACTTCATCTGATTCAAACCTGCAGCCACACTGTGCTTTACATGTGTCTGTATAGAGCCCGCGCTTAACGCTGCACTGCGGCAGTGTTTCCATCAGTAGTGGGCCTGCAGAGCGACGCCATGCAGGCGCCGCCATGCAAAACAAAAGAGCTTATTTATTTCTCCTAACCTGCCTCCATAAAGGGAGGGACATTAAATTACAAAATGTTCATTCCCCAACCACCGTTACCAAAAAGCACTGTACATATTAAAGGATTTTTAACTTATTATTGTAGCGTTGGCCATCGTTTATATCTATACTTACTGAAATCATTGCTGAGAAGTGGGAACATGGTGACATCTAACTAGAAAGCAACACATCTCTGTGTATGTGCGCTTCGCAGAGCTCGAGAACCTTACATTCGTTCTACTTCACACTGGCGGTATTATTGCTAGGGACACAAAATTGTGCACTGTCGAATTTGTTGCACTTTGGACACGCGACACATTCAATATTAACAAACACTACGATGACACAAAGCTGGTGGAGAATCATCAAAGTTTCCCCAATTTCCTCCATTTTTTCTGAAAAGGAGGACAAGGCTTTAATCACAGTAATAATTCTTAAAAAAAAAAAACCAAAAGCAGCATGTGTACATTCTTCAGGATACGGTTTTATCTTTAGTAGCTCGCTAGCTGGCTGGCTAACCCCAAACTTTTCAGGGTTTGAGTCTGATTTAGAAACAGGAAAAAATTGTTTATCTCCTCCAAACCTCTCTCGTTATTACACAAATCCCAGACACAACGTTTAGCTCGAAATCTACAAAACCAGCCCGAAAAAGAAGAAAATCTGACAAAGGTGTATGAAAGTCAATGATGCACTGCCGAGAAGTTGTCGGAGCTGGCTGATGCCACGCTATGATTGGCCAGTCTGCCTTCGAGGGGCGGGACTTAGAATAAAGTCAATCAAGAGTAAAATCTGCATCTGCAAGGTAACCAGTAGTGTGTGTCTGTCAGGTTAATGTTACACGGTTTTCCTCTGAAGCAGAATTCGGTTAGAATACAGCAGGGGTGGGACAAGACAAGCATTTCGCCTCCTCTTATTCATTTTTGGACATGAGATGTAAGTTAAAGTTGCTTATTGAAAATCTTTTACATATGTAAACTATTATTTTTGTTTGTTTGTCTTTTTCATATGAAAAAAAAACCATTTTTTTAATGTTCAAAATTAAATATCTTCAATCCAATATGGAAAAACGCATAAATACTGTTATGTTGCATGTAGTTTTGAGTTCTTTTGAATGTTATTTTGGCAAACAATGAGTAAGAATAGCAACATAACCTGTCAATTAACTTACCTTGTACTTACCTAAACATACCTTGTACCTTGTATCTAAATCTATAGCTGTTAAGGACCCAAGAAAGAGTGTGAAGTTGTTTGTTTGTTGTTTGCAAGAAGACTGCAAGCAGCAATACCACGAGCCACACACGCAGCCTCTTCTGAATAGGCACTGCCCGAAATCTGACAGGGCAAAAATCCCGAGCAGAGCAAAAGTGACCCGTGTGTACTGTAAACATCTATTACAGTTTACAGACGGTTGGTCTTTTTTTTTCTCGCAATCCTTCCAAAGTAGTTTGACTTTTTTCAAAATGTCGCATATTCACAGATCTCAGCAATTAAATTGGTGAGTATGTTATTGTATTGTTACTAACAAAACGATGACCACGACTACGAATAACTTGTAATTAACTGCAAGTGTACTTAAAATTAGCTTGTTAAACCCGAAAAACATGTTTTTTCTATGACAGCCTCCAAAATTGAAGCCAGCACAGTTGAGTTCAGTTAGATTTGGTTCAGTAGAGCTTAGGCGAGCGTCGCCGTAAGTCAGACTAGCTGCTCTGTTTGGATCAGCACCACTCCAGCAAAAGAAATGTGTCGTTAACCCCAACCGTTAAATGTTCTGCCTTTTAGCCACCACTTACATTACACCATGTTCTTCACTGTCAGAGTGATTTGGTCGTGTTTCATCCTCCAGCCCACCAGGTGGCGCTCTAATCCCAAACTGTGACTGCACAGAGTTAACAACACATCTCAGAGCTGGGGTCAGTATTCCTGGTATTATCATAGCAACCTTTTGTGTTGCCATGTTTTTCCGCTGACATTAAGTGCTGGTGCGTGTCACGGGTTCAAAACCAAATCCCCAGTGAGCAGGCTTATGTCTGGGCCTCCGGCAGGGACCGGCCTGGTTCACATGGCACTGACGGCCCACCCACTATTAGTCCATTTGTGCTGCGACACAGCAGAGCTTTGGTTGCTGTGGCCGCTGTTGTTGACGGGGAAGCACTGCCACCAGTTATGGTGCCGTTGAGGTTCCGGTAGGGTCGCTGCCGCGGTAACGAAGCCCTTCGGCGGGGGGCAGGCACGGCAGCTGAACCACGGAGGCACACAGAGGGAAAGCTAAAACCCACCAGACAGCAGCCCGGACAGGAAATGACCTCGTCCTGCTCAGAGGGGCCGTTAGGGTCAGAGGACTGGGCTCCGCTGTAACCGTTAGCTCGCCCTCCTACGCCCCACTGCACCTGCTGGCCAATGACAAGCGCTGAGCCGTTGTTGTTGTCCAGTCGTGGCAGAGCGGGCAAGGAGGGTGGTCCGTTGGAGATGGGAAGTCGCCAGCCGTTGGTTTGTACGGAGGAGGAGGAAGTGGAGGTGAGCAGGGGGCGTCCAGGTGTGGAGTCCGTGACAACCTCTGCTGGCTCAGGAGACTTGGTGCAGTCCATGGGTTCTGTTAGACACACACTCTCATCTTCCTCCTCTTCCTCCTGCTCCTCTAACCGCTCCAGAGACACCATCTCCAGCTCCACAGGAAGACCTGAATCCTCTCCCACCTCGTCCTCCTCCTTTAACACCTCTCTCTTTATAGTTATTTCCATTTGCTCTACCTGCCTCCTTCCATCTGCTGTCTCTGTCTTCTCTTCGTCGTCCTCATCCTCCCCTGTCACTCTATTCATCACCACTCTTACGTCCTCTTCATTGTCTTCCTTCCCCTCATTGTCTCTTAACAAGGCTACAGTCCGGCTGAGCTCTGGAGTACAAGGGAGTGACCTGCACCTCCTCGGCAGCGCTCGTGTCCCCGGCATCCCTCTGAGAAGATGGGGGGAGGAGCACGGGTCACGAAGCGCTGGGAGGGTGAAGGTCAGGGAGATGACGGACTTACTCGGAGTGTCTAAGAGTTTACACCGCCCCCCATTGAGGTCCTGTCTGAGAGAGAAGGGATTCACCCGCGCAGGTGTCCCAAGGAGAGGAGGGGTTAGGGTTGCAGGGGGTAACATGTCCGACTGGCTTCTCGCCAAGCCTTGCCGTTGCTGGCTGCGGTCACCGGGGTGACAAGGAGAGCTGCAGCGCCGGTACGGGCTGACGTCTACCGCCACCGGCTCTGAGTAAAGGTAGGAAGGAGAAAGATGTGTGAGTGAAGGAGAGAGGATGCAGTTTGAGGTAGGTGGTGCTTCCTTATGGCTCGTCATTCTCAAACTGCGGGTCACAAACTTTCTCATTTTACAGCTAAATAGAAACTTAAATATGTTTCTGAACTCATTTCATCCTCTTTTTCATCATATTCTCTGACTAGTTTTAATCATAGACAGTGTGGTTTTAATTGTGTGCCTCTGTTTAAGTTTGGAGAAGCTGTCTTGCTAGATGACGTGCTAAAAAAAACCCCAGTTCCATCAGGTTCTTTACCAGTAAAAGAAAGCAAATGTTTTGGGAGATCTCCTGGGAAATTACAGAATGACGTTTCCCAGGATTCAACCCTGCTCTGTATTTGAGTCAACCTTGAAGTGAGATAACTTTCCAGGGGAAGATCCTGAAAGGGGACACCCGTCTCTGACAGTTGTGGCTGTCATATGATTTTATCATGAGTCAGAAACTGTCACCAAGGCTGGATTACAGGCTGGACAAGGTGTGCAACGACTTCGAGGTCCTGTGTCATGTTTTTTTTCTACTTTTATTGAATTTGAACTTACTGAAGAGGGCATCAAATATCCCGAAGTTAATGTTCAATAGAGATGAACAGGGAGGTTGATACTGGCTGTTATGCAAGCGGTGGCATTTTGACAGCGAAAAACAAGACGCCTGTCTGCACAAATTGATTTAAATATGAATTTATATAGTGTAATAATAAAATTCTACCTAAATTTAAATTTTCTTAATGTACGAGTGTACGTTTAAGCACCAGAAATTCACTGTTTTGTGTTTGTTTTTGGTTTTTTTACCGTAGTACTGAATCAGGTATTAAGCATGCAGGAATTTCACTGGACTAACACATTTCTGGTGTCACGAAATGCCCTATCAACATTGCTGTAAAAAAAAACTTTCTTCATTAATGAAGAAATAAAAAAAAACTTTATGATCCTTTTTACCAAGTGCAATGGGCTTCTCTCTCTCTTCTTGTCTATCCATGCCCTCCAGCGTGAACACAATGTCTGAGAACGAGGGTCGCCTCTCTGCGCTCATCTGAAAACAACACGAAGACAAAGAACCGTGCTGAGAATTACATCTTAGAATCCTAACATCAAGTCTTATTAAAAAAAACTTTGTTGTTAAAAAGGACACACTGACTCAGAGATGTCCAAAAGTACATGGTGATGTCCAACAAGTAAAAATTAAATTGAAAACATTGATGTAATTAAGGGTTATGATTAATGCGGTGTATGTGTGTGCACTTACGTTACAGCAGGTGACAGCGAGGCTAAAAAATGGAGCAGGACAATCCCCAACCATGTTCTCAAATGCCTCCACGTCCAGACCAAAGTCCTTTAAAATCAATCAAAATGACTGCATATCAAGTATAAATAAACATAGAGGCTGCAAATACAAGTTATATTATTACCATTCGAATTACGCCTTACATGCATATTTACACAGACAGTTCAGGGCCTCTCGCTGCAGAGCGACGACTACTTTTACCTGGAACAACACCTGCAACTACTTTACATGGCTCTCTGTTGAAAATATTTATCTCATGAAGAGCAGTTTGTTATATTGACATTGGAAATATACTTCTTCCCACCAAAAAAAATACAAGTAGCGTTACGTTTCTGTCTGTAAGGGAGAGACATGTCACTTCTTTACATCACTACACAAACAGATTAAATTATAGGTCTGAGGGCTACCTCTGTCCTGGGTAAGAAGTCAGGATCAGCTTCAATGCGGGCGATGATCTCACACAGGATGATACCGTACGCAAACACGTCCACCTGAGCAGCGGAGAGGACGTGCATGTTAGTTCTCTGATAATGCACACACATATAGATAGTTTAGGTTTAGGTTCAAACTAGATTTCACTCCGTGGTGGAGTAAGAGTATTTAAGGGCTAAAGCTCCTCATATTTTTTTGCTAATATTCTGTGTCATAAAACATGTGAAATCATTTGAGAATTTTAATTTATTTCAGGTTCAGCATCCACGGATTAATTTGTTTCAGTGGCCAATATTGCCTCAAAATCCCAAAATCTCACCTAAGCTGTCAAAGTTCGAAAACCTAACAATGCACTTTGTAGATAGAAGGGTTAGGTGGTTAAAAAAAAAACCATTTTACCTACTTAAAATTTTATTTTTTACTTAATAATATCTGTACTCGCACATCAGAAAGTAAAGGCTAAGACTGCTGTCTTCATCAGATCAAACGGCACTATGACAGACTCTGGCAGTTTTTTTTATTTGCTTTTAAAAGGATCCTTTTTTCTCTTTTACTGAATATCACCAATGTGTAATTCCATGCATGTTTATACCAGGGTTGGACAATCATTTCTATTTTTATATTATTTTATCCTGCGGATCTTTGAGATTTGTTCCAAATGCAAAGTGCATGACAAATCAGTTTATTATTATTATTATCATATCATCCAATCCTGGTTAATCGAGACTGCCAGGTGGCAGCAGGAGTCAGAGGAGATAGGGGGAATTGCGTCACAGCATGCCAGTTTGTGCCAGCCTCTAAATAGATTTGCATGATTTGCTTTTGGGAATTGAAGCACTGACCTTTCGATCTGAAAGTGCAGTTGTCTATTTTATTTAATAGAAGTAGCAGTGGATTAAAGATTTTAAATAATCATCATCAACCACAGATGCTGTGGTGATACCTTCTCATCGTACAGCTCTCCTCTCAGGACTTCAGGGGCCATCCAGTACGGGGAGCCCACGATGGCCAGAGGCTGCTTCCCCACACCGTCACTGCAAAAAAAATAAGGTTTCCCAGAAAGTTAGGTGCCCATTCAGAGTCACGACCCTTGTCAGAATTTGCTGTGAGTTATTGCTATGATATTATTCATGAAATATACAATTTTTATGAATCACATCTTGTATTCTAGATATAACGTAAAACTTGACCACACTAAAAAACCTAATGCAGTTCAAAGCAACTGCCCTGCACGTCTTTGTTGAGCTATTAATGTTCAGTTTTGTTATCACTGTAGTTCTTTTCAAAGCGCTGTATTAGTTTATGTTATGTTGTGTTTCCTCATAAATTTGGGAATTATTTTTAAAAAATGAAAGTAAAGCTCTATTTCTAGCTAAAGAAAGAACATGCTAATCTCTGGTGTTGCCTAAAGACCTGTTTTTGCAGAAGGAGTCATTCATAGATGCATCTTGCACAAGAGACAGACTAAGACAGGTTAAGCTCTGACCTTTCACTTTCAAGCATAAATAACCTCTAATACTGCCACATGTTTACACCGGCTCCTCGAGTGACACAGATCTGTTTGGTTTTTGTTCAAATTAATAGTCTATCAGATCACAACACTTTAATTTTTGCCCATTTGGGTTAGACATGATCTCTTATTGACAAATAACAGTTACTCACACATAACAGAGTCTGTGCCAACTAAAGTTAATCAGACTTTATTGGTTACTTAAATTATCTCACTGAACGAGACAGTGGAGGGAAAGGCATCAAGATTTTGGATATTTCCCCACTGACCTATAATCAGGGATCTTCTCTGCCAGGCCGAAGTCTCCCACCACAACCGTGAAAACTCCGTTATCACAGCGAACAAGACAGTTCTGCACAGAAAAAGAGTCTAGAGGTGAGATATATTCACCACTATTGGTAAAAAATTACAAATCAACTCAAGAGAACAAAAAACATATGCTCGCAGACCTATTGTCCAGCCATGCCCATAGATTTGTTTTTATTTGTCCAGGTTGTGATGAAAAAATAAAGAATTTTGTAAGATGAGCCTCCTAATCTGAACTGTTGTTTAGGATATAGTTGTAAGATGTAAAACTTTCTAAATGCCAACTTGAGGCTTCAAAATGGGGTAATGTCAGAGTGGCTAAGTCAATTATTTTTGTAAAGTCTTTGGTGCTTGCATGTCTTTGATTGATGACTTCAGCCCCTAACAAGATTACATAGCAATTAATTGAGCCTACTTGAAGTATTTCCGTTTTTTCCTACACATTACTGCCCACTTCCACATGCCGAAAGCAGTCTGCCAGAAGTCCAGGCCGATAACTGACGAGAGAGTAGACTTTCTCAGTGTTTTTTGACATTACTTGTGTTCAGAGCCACTAATAAACTTGAGCTGTTGTGTTTCTCAAGGTGCCCTGCGTGCTGCAGTGAGTACTTTTTGCGGCAGTAGGCTGGCAGCCAAACATCAGGCCTTGACCTCTTGGCTGCTCACTTTCGTCATGCAGATGTGGGCGTGGTTCATCTAAAATTAATGTGGAAGTATGCTTTTTGACACAGACATGTCAGTCTGAACAAGCACCAAAGGTCACATTTCATTGAACTGAAAGCTGGTATCCTCCCTTCTCCCTGCAGCACAAACTTTCTGATATGAAACTACAACTCAAGCTGCTTCCTATCAGTTCTTTGCGTTGACCCCTTCTTTTTCTGTTTCTGTTAACAGGCGACACCCCAGCATGTGTTTGTCTGCTGCACCTTGGAGGTGAGGTCTCTGTGGAATATGCCCTTGTTGTGCAGGTACTGCAGCCCTCGGGCAATATCCAGAGACAGACCAATCCGGACGCACCACGACAGGTACAGGTCACTGTCCAACAGCTGCTCCAGGTTGCCTCCGTTTATATACTACAGAGAAAAACAAAGAAATGTCTTCAAACCGCCTTTAAAAACGCTGACAGTGTGATGATCAGTCAGCACACACACAGATATTAATGTGTGCCAAAGGAAGACATCACATACATGAATCATTTACCACCATCTGCAAGATACAAGGTTTACAATGTTTCCATGGATACCTCCTCTATGTTACTGGTGGGTACGAGTAAAACTGACAAAGGGACAGTCACATTTTAGACATTTTGGGTAACTTAAGCCATCGGACAATGTTAAAAGAGTGATGTTTTTACCTCAGTCAGAGCGTGGAGTTGACCTTCGTGAACACAAACCCCAAGAAACCTGAGAAGAGGGGAAGAAATACAATGCGTCATAATTTACAATGTTTCAGTGTTTATCATTTCTTTACATTATAATTATCTCATCCATCATTTCAAAGTCCTCTACATGCATGAGGTTAAATATATAGACTCTGGTGCCACCTTGTGTTTCTTGGTAGTACTAAAAAGTCATGTTAAACTCCCACAATACAAACTGAGAAATGGGATGGTTTTTTGTTTTTTTTTTCACATACAATTTAAAACATTTTATTGAGTGGAGTCAATTTGCAGAAATAGTTCGTACACACACATAGAAATTATTGGTAAAATAAATTCAATAAATGGCAAATGCAACATGAAGATAATAAGTGCATTTACATAGCTAATACAGACACTGCTCTCCTCCAGGATTTTTTAAAAAATAAGTCACTAAGAAAAAGGGTGAAAAAAACCCACAAAATAAAACAAAAAACAAAACCAAGCACCCAAACTAGACGCTCAAGACTACATCAAGGGATCCTACATTCAGTTAATAGCAACAATCTGCAAATGACACTAGACTGATATTTTCTCCAAATATTGAATAAGAGGTTGCCAGAGGGCATCAAATGAGTTTACCAGCTCATTTCTAATACTTATCCTCTTCAGCTCAAGTGTGCTGACAAGATCATCAAGCCACATTTAAATTTAGGGATACTTCTAGCCTTACACAGTGTTAGCAAAGATCTTTTTAGCTGACATAAGAAAGTAGTTAGTAAGTGTGTGGCTCAGGCTCAGTTCTTCTGAATCAAGAATTTCTGAAATTATATGGAAATTGTTGCAACAGTATTTCTGAAGATGGGATTTTTTTAAGATGTGTTCATCAGGAGCTACATTCAGCTTTATCATCAGTCACAGCACTACCTCTGCAGCTGCTGAGACACTGCTTTGTCTGAACAGCTGGTGAGGTGGCGCTCAATTATCAGTGATTATTATCTGTTTTTATGGAAGCTACCTGAGTATGTTGGGGTGGCAAAGGCGGTTCATGAGCTGCACTTCTCGTAGCATGTTAGCTTTGTTGCTGGCCAGTGTGTTCATTTTCAGTGCCATCACCTGTCCTGTGATCCGATGCTGCACCTGAAAAACAAAAAGAGAGGGTTTACAGTTTGGAAGAGAGCTGCACAGAAGGAGAGCGAGGTGTGGTGCTATAAGACCGGCGCTAAAGCATAAAAAATAGAAAATCAATATGTGGCAGTCAGTGTTAATACTGTGGCATGAATAAATCTATGTATGGGGAACACTGTATGACTTCTTCCTCGCTCTTTGACGAATCATCTGGTGCTTTTGCCATTGGCAAGACACCAAATGAAACCTTTAACTCAAATAAAATTACAGTTTTCCTGGGGTTTGAGCGTTACTGGAAAAATAAGGGATAATGTAAGTACACAACTAGAAAAATGTTTATATCGAGTTTTTTTTTTTAGACATTTTGCAGAAATATTACATATTATAATTTTAAGATGTAGGCCAGCTGATATTAATGGCATTTTCTGATTATATTCTGATTATATTATCCCCCCGTCACAGTACGTGAACATGTGCTTAACATGTGAAGCTGCAGGAAAAGTGGGACTGGGGTCATGTGTGTGGCTGAATGGGTCATTGACTGGTAATTTGTGGCCTGCAAAGTTCAGACAGTGTCTGCACCTGCAAGTGCATGCATGCATACCTGTGTGTGTGTGTGTGTGTGTGTGTGTGTGTGTGTGTGTGTGTGTGTGTGTGTGTGTGTATTAATAGCGTAGCAGTAATAGGCTTTCTGGATTTCCCATCAACCCTCCTGATCTGCACAAATCCAATGGGCCATTACTGAGGCTCGGCCCAGCAGCAGACAGGAGGCACGCACGCCAACACAGTGCAGGGTTAACGGGAAAACAGGCTGAGTTTAATGGTTATAACAACCCTAATAAACTGTTTCCATTTTAAGCCAAATGCGTCTCCATCATCATTACTTTGTGCTCATTCAACCAGTGATGATTTGATCCAACAGCAATGAGTGCAATGTAAAGTGAGAAAATGATCTTTCTCTTTTCTTTCCTACACAGACACTCAGAACTATGAACATTCAGCCAACTTGGGCTTTGAATACATTTGGATTTCCCAAATTGGACATGTTTTAGTCATCATTCTTTCGATTATGTGTGATTTGTGTCTAACAGTTACTTCTGAAAAAACGCCATCCTTGAAAAACAGTTGTATATTAAAAACTTCATTAGCCCACAGTGTTTTATCCTCTAAGTACAATATACTGATGATCCAGATAGATGCATTGATGGTTTATTTTATGTAAATATAACTTGCTTAACTTAATAATATAAATTGTCATCTATTTGTAAATGAATGCATTATGTCTGTGGGTGTGTGTGGTTATTAGGGTTATTTAATCAATACCATGGATAAGTTCACATTAGGATAGACATAAAGGAAGTGTGTGCAGTGTTACATGTTGATGTGTCGTTTTTTTCACCAAATAAACTCCTAATTACAGGATAAGTGAAATTCTCACTTGTGCTTCAGCTCATAAACTTTGTCATTACCCATCACCAATTTCTTGCAAGTGTCTGATCGATACCTTAATGCATGTGTGTGTCTCAACAGAAGTGACAATAAGGCGAAATGGTTCCCTCCTTAGCTTCTTCCATTATCAGCTCCAGAAAAAAAGCAACTCACGCCACCCAACTAAACTCCAAACTAAACATTTTCTCACGAGTGCCTGATTGGTACTGCGCATCTGCAACTCTCAACAGACAGAAGAAAAAAGCAAATTACTCCTTAGCTACTTCCATCATTAGCTGTGGGGGGATTTTTTTTTTAATTAATTCTGTTTGGAGTTGCAGATGCGCAGTACCAATCAGGCACTCGTGAGAAAATGTTTAGTTTGGAGTTTAGTTGGGTGGCGTGAGTTGCTTTTGTTAATGTATCTGAAATAACTGGGTTGGTTTACAGTTTGTAGACTGAAGAAAACAAATGAAACTTCATTCTTAAACAGAGTATCTGCAGACACTTTGAAGCACTTGAGCACTTTAAAACCTGGTTCGACAATCTATCTATCGCTTTGAAACCTGAGCAATTTGATTCGATTTCAGGGGGAAAGAGACAATGACCAACTTGGCAAGACATGTCAAACAAATTGCAAGAAATCAGTAAAGGGGAAATTGTTTTAAAAAGGGTTTTAAAAGGGTTAAAAATATTTATTACTAATTTTTTTAATGGGAAAATGTCCAGAAAAAAATATATTTAAAAAATATAAAATATAAATAGAAAAAATATATTTAAAATCATTATAATTATATATTTATATTTTTTTTTCTGCACTATTTTGGGGTGTCATTTCCCGTGTTTGATTTTGTTTTTAATTTTCTTTTGTTTTCAATTAATTTTCTGTGTAGCTTTTTTTTACAAATTTTTCTTTCTATTTTTTTGGGCCGTGTTGAAGTTGCTCATTGCGCCTTTCCCCAATGCTTTAGAGAAAAATCAAACCAATTTGCTCACGTTTCAAAGCTTAAATGACAGGATGTTACAGGAAGTATTCATATCATTTAAACCAAATTAAGTACTGACTAAACTATCTTTAAGTATGAAGTTTTATGAAAGATATTCTTCAAAACTTTGTCAAGACTTAAACAGATGTCCTAATCTATACCAGGCACAGCTCACCTGGTTGTTTAATGTCTTGTTTCTGGGTGTGAGTGAGTGTGAAAGCTTTGGCTATTTCAGATAAGAGCAGAGGTAATTGTGTGCTGGAATCCACTTTGTATAAACCCTCCCCCTGAGCAAATACTCCAACAACTACTTTACATGCCTTTCCTGTACATGGTCATGACTGGTACATGTGGATGTTGTGTGGACTCTTGATTTGGTGGGCAGGAAGCTATCATTTATAAACCTGCATTAGATTACCCAAGGAGGGGAGAAAAAAGTAAGATGTCCAAACACACACACACACACACACACCACACACACACACACACACACACACAAACACACACACACACGGTGTGAGAGTAATCTACTTAGTCTGGACAGTGGGATCTGTCCTCCAGTCAGCCTGTCACCTGACACACACTGACACAAGCAGACATCAACACACACACCCACCTACACTGTCTGTGCAAACCACACGCAAACAAATAATGCACCAAATAAACACACGAGTATCTACATGTGAGACAAAAATGCCTCAGATAAGAACAAAAATAATGACTTAAACATTAGTTTGATGCATAAGCAAAGCAACAGTCTCCAGAGTGACGTCTTTATGCTGCTCTATAAACCAAACTCAGTCTGACTTAAGCATTCATCACTTGAAGTCATCGCCAGTGTTGTTGCTCATAGCTCAGGCTGAGCATCTAACCTCAACGCTGTCTTGGCACTGACCAAAAATGAGTCTAGAGCACCAAAAGTGTTGAGTGCTGCTGCTGAAGAATTGTTCTCTATCTATTTTATCACACAGTTTCTGAATGAAACAGAATATTGCCAGTTTTAGACTTGATTTAACCCTTAAGGCCCGATTTTATATTACACACACACAAATGCGCTCTTCAAAAACAAGCTTTTAAACATTTTTATTTCATACATTAATATTATTTTCTACTGTCACTGAGTTCATTTTTTAACCCATTATCAGTTCTAATCATAAATATCAAATATTCATCAATTTTTAGAATTTTAACCCTTTAAAAGCCAGGTTTTTGTCATGATGCAACAAAGTTTTTAGATGAAAAAAACCAACAGCACAAACACTGAATTTATTTTTAATATACTTTTTATTATTATCTCTATTGTTATTATGATTATATTATTAGTAGTAGTAGTAGTAGTAGTAGTAGTAGTAGTAGTAGTAGTAGCAGTAATATTAGTAGTAGTGGTAGTATTAGTATTATTATCCTTACAGCCTGGCATATGTCAATGATTTGCAGCAACATGTATTGTGACAGTGCACCGAGTGGAAAAAGCATGAATTTTCTCCATATACAAAATATGGTAAACATTATGTCATCAGGTGGAAAATAATAAAAATTACAAATTCCCAGGTAAAAGCCCAGAACGACACCCATAAATAATACTATGCATGTTTTTATGCTTTGTTGGCTGTGGGATCAAAAATTAGAAATGGGTTTCAATAGTGCATTTTTTACTCTTAACAGTATGAATTTAACAATTTTGTTTACACAGTGTATTTTAGACATATTGTAGGAGCTCAGCTGGACATTCAAAGATCTTACCAGATGTATGCCATGTGCCCACACCCAAAATTATCAAAAAATGAATAATGAAAAGCCCATTAAATGCACCAAACAGTTCCTAAGGGATTAAGTCACAATAGCACAACATTTTTGGAGCATCCAGTATCGGCCTGGTACCTGGTCACTATGTTCTTAAAAAGCCCAAGCCTCACCTGAGCGCTGTGGGATTAGTGCCCAAAAACGTCCTGAGCAAAGAAAATAGGACGAAGATAAGAAAGCAAAGTCAGAGGGCAGAGTCTCTGCAGAAAAATACACTGCCACACATTTCCAATGCGTCATAAGTGATGACTGAGAGAAAAAACATTTGTATTAGTCTATACATGTTTTTTAATCCTGCATAATATATCTGTAAAGTCATTCATAAAGCAAAAATGACGGTCTCTTGTTCCTGCCTCTCCAATGTACTGTTTTTCCTCATGTCTATATCATTGTAAATTGAATATTTTTGGGTTTGTGCACACAGTTTGGGCATCTGTGTTGTTAATAGGGATGCATCAATTTTAATATTCATCTGCTGATACCGGGTACCAATTCGGAGTACCAGCAGACCAACTGTGCCTGCAGCTTCACATGTTCAGCACATACACCAGCTGCTCCTTTTCCCTCCAGAATTTAAAATATGTAATCCTTGCTGTTATTGGAATCATTTTAGGTGAGGTAACATCAGTTTAAGGATGCTGAGAGACTAAAAATACTGTCAGCAGCCCAAAGTGGCTGAATGTTATCATCATACTGACAGCGAAACTGTTTCATGAGGATCTAGTCTATCATGGCCAGTACTTGATTTGCTTAATAAGGTCAATATCATCGCATATTATTGGTAAAACAAGAGCTGAATTTGGCTAATTGATGCAATTTAGAGATAGTCATCTGAATTCGCTAATATAAAAAAAAAATCGATATAAAGATATGGTTCAAGTATTATTTTCCTGTATGCAAACAATACAGAGCCATATCAGACAAAACAATAATAACAATAGACGTAACTAACAGTTCATTTAAGTTAAGCAAATTTGTATCTCCTTTGTTATTATCAAATTGTTGTTTATTTATTTATAAACTGTGCTATTTTATCAAAATAAAGACAACAACATGATATTGACGTTACAAATCGGCCACTGACTTCCCTGTTTGTTAAATATCAGCATCATTTATTTAAAAACACATATTGGTGGACGACTTTTGACGAGCCATGTGAGGACGACCATGAGCATGAGCAAGGCAGGAATACCAACCATGCAAACAGGACCCCGGGCCCCTAGGGGCTCCACAGGTCTGACGTGTACACTGAATGTTTTGGTGATGGATAAATGGACAAATGAACAGGATGCTTCAGTAAAAAAGTTAACATAACATATATTCTACTGAGTAAACTATAAAATGGGGATCATTACTGGACTGGAGTTCTGGATGTGCTGACCCAACAGTGATAATAAACCCACAGAGGTTATTTTACCCTCTGAGAAGCTGCTGTTTAACCCTTTAAAACCTGAAGCAACATCACTTTTCTCGTGCCGCTTTCAGGCTCTCTTCACAAGTATTTAAACCCTTTAACCAAGAGCAAACTGGTGTGATTTCTTTCAAAAACTCGAAGAAAAAGCCAATAAGCGACTTGAAATGATCTACAAATTCAACAGAATTAGTAGATAAACACTAAGGGGAAATATCTAAGGAATAAAGACAAAAAAGCTTGGGAAAAAAATGTATTTATTGCTTGGTTTTGGGTGCTGATAAAATTGGTTTGTTTTGAAAAAATGTAAAAAGCTAGAAAAAGTTGAGAAAACTGTATATGAAAAATATCATAATTGCAAATCTAAAATAATGTTACAGAATTATTATATTTTTAAGCACTTTTGCCAGTTCATGTCCTTTTTTAGTTATTTAGTTCTTTATTTAGTTAGTTTTTTTATTTCTTTTTTTTTTGCCAGGTAATTTTCTTGAGCTTTTAACTACTTTCTAACTTTTTTTATTTTTTGCTATTTTTGGGAGCTGTTTCTCTCTTTTTCACTCGTTTTTTCTGATAGAAAAATCAAACCAATTTGCTGAGGTTGCAGATAATTAATTAGTAGTAAGGTCACGTACCTTGAAGACCTCAGAGAAGAAACCTGAGCCGATCTTCTCACAGAAGAAGTCATCAATGCGGGCCAGACTGGACACAGCACTCCTCAGGGCTCGGTAGGAGGACGGACGGATCCGGTTGGGCGCGTGGATACTGTGGAGCGGTGGCTCATCCGGACCACCGTGACCCTCCTCAGGATCACAGAAGCAGCACTCCGCGTGGTAGTCCATGATGCTGGAGGACCACCAGGTACTCTGATCTTTCCCACAGGGGAACTAAAGTGTCTGTTAGATTGTAGTAGTCCTGAGACACAAGGTGATGGTGGCTTCCACCATCATGGTGCCAGAATGATCAGAGTGTCTCCTATGGGTTATAGATGACCTGATAAAAAATTTGGGCGACTCTGATTTAATCTGCTGTCCAGGTTTCACCCTGATGAAGACTGCAGACCTCAGGTTATTACACAAACATAGAGAAAATATTATCTACGGGCCACGTTTCCCATCCGTTCAGCGTCCTCCATTCTTCCACAAGCCTAAAAGAAAAACTCCAAAATCCCACCAGCTCCAGTGGCTTAGAGATGAAAAAGTCTCACTGCTGAAAAATGAAGCCACTTCAGCTCTCCGGGTCCCTGCTACAGCGGTTTTAGAAATTCCTGCAGTCCATGAACGTCGCCTCGCCGTGCCGGTAACCTACGTGCGGAGGCTCGGTTCCCTCCGTCATCCCGTCAGTGTGGAGGCTGAGATGACGGATGCTGCAGCTGCACGGTACCGGGAAAGAGTAGGAGGGCCGAGCAGCCGGCTGCCATGTAAAAATCCCTGTGGAAAAATTGTAAATATTAAAGTGATATTATAAGAAGCAATATAACACAGCAACATCCACACACTTAACGACACACGCAGCTACGAAAATTACAGGGATGGTGGTCGATGTTAACATCTCTGTGTTATAATTTAACACATTATGCGCTGATTTTGTCGCATTTACTGATTGAGAGCCTCGTCTGAGGGCCTGTCTGCTAGCTGTGTTGTGTGTACGGTAGCCACGAGGCTAGCAGCCTCAGAAAATCACCGCTAGCAGGCTGATAAGCCATAACCTCCGGTGGATATCACCGACCTGCAGCCGGGACTATCGGGCTTCGAAATAACTACAGGCCTCATTCAACCATGTTTTTATTCATTTCACAACTAAGTATCGTAAATTATATTTTAACCGAGACTAAATAAACGTCAAAGTGTAACCTCAGCGTTTTCAAATCCCATATTTCTCCTGGCTAATAAAAAAAAATCCGGGCTACAGTTAATAACGCGAGCTGTCAATGACAGCGGGCTGCAGAGGCGACGGCTTACCGCTCTGCTCGCGGCGGTCTGGAGGGAAATGTCGACGCGGTCCGGAGGTCTGAAGCGGACCGAAGGTGGAAATATCTCCCGGCAGCTCGGCGGTGTCTGTTGTTGATAATCCTGTCTGGATTCCTGCTTTACGAGCCGCTTCTTGGGACGACTACCATAATGAAACAGCGCGGAGTCAAGCTCGCGAGAGTGACAGCGACGACTTCCGGAGATTTCACAATAAAAGCTTCTCAACCCATACTATTATATATATAGAAACACAGAAATAAAAACATTACATTATAGGAGAATATAAAATATGAGATGGCATTTCGGCAGGCTATATTATTTCTGTCGTTTCTATAAAGTGATGACATTTATACTAAAGCAGATAACAATTTTGTGTTTTTCACTGCTAACTGTCTAGGTCTCCCTTAAAAAAGACATTCTTAATCCCAATTGGACCAACATGGTTAAATAAAGGTTAATTTAAAAAAAAAAAAAAAAAAAAAGAGTTTAGTAAAGGAAAAAAAAGACAGTATAAAAACCTTGTCTTGCTGTAAAATGAATACATATAAACAAGTAATTTGTATTTGATTTTTTTTTTTTCATTTTTTGTCCCCTTTCAAGTTCTCGTTTAAAATTTTACTTGATTTATGTTGAGCTTTTTGGTCGAAAACTTACTTAAACTTCCTGTATGTTTCTTTCTGACTGTCTCGAGCTTGACAGCTGGCACAGGGCTCTGATTGGCGAGAGGAGTCAAATACTAGCAGCTGATCTGGAGTCGGTTTCCTCTGTCCAACCTCAGCGCTATATATCAGAGATTTACAACAAAAACGGACCCCAGAACAGCTACAGAGCCGGAAGTGGCGCGCACTGGCAATGACACACTTTTTGATTTGAATAAATAAATAAATAAATGATAGCCTAATAATTTCTTAAAAATAGTAATATTAATAATAACAATGATAATGCGAAAGTAAATACTCTATACTGTAAATATAACAAAAGATAATTGTGGAGAATAATTTCAAAATACTGTAAATAAAAGGAAAAATGTATCATCATGTAATCCCCACCCCCACTCCTCCTCCTCCCTCTCTTCCTCCTCTTCCTCCTACTACTGTGTGCTACTGACACGATTTTCCGTGCTGACGCTGGAGGAAGTGATGATGGCACCCTGCACCATGGATGTATACATCCATACTGCACAGGCCCACAGCTCTGCACGGCACGCAGCACAACTCTTCTGCCCCATCAAATAAATACATTTTCTCATGTACAAAAAATATGATTTTACCTAATATGTTTGATATAATGCTGAAATATCCATCAGAATGCAGTTTTTGTGGCATTTTATTATCCCATGAAGCTATTTCCTTAGAAAATAATCAAATGGTTAAAAGTGATGTCATTGTTGTCACTGTTGGTTTAAAAGCTGTCAGCATGACATCATGGTTTGGTTTCATTTCAGAGTGCAATATGTCCTTATTATCATTATGTCATTCTGTGATTATGTAGATCCTGACGAGTTATGTAGACACACTTTGTAGACATTATAAATCAGAAGTGACAGATGACAGAAACATCAGGATCCACTCTGAAAAAAACAGTCTTCATGCTCAGAAACCAAGAGTTCATGTTGCTAAAGCTACCATGAGCCCTTTACATGTTTTTTGTATTGGTTTTTAAATCGTTTAGTAGTAAATTCCACTTTTTATATCTTATCTTTTTACTCTTTTATTGTAATTATGTATCCTTTGTTCTGTTTTTATATTTTATTGCTTTGTGAAGCACTTTGAATTGCCCTGTTTTGTGAAATGTGTTAAACAAATAAAACTGCCTTGCCTTTTAAGATATACAGCCTTCTACTTTATATTTATGCCTCTCATGGGTGGATTACTCAACAGGCCTTCTGGGTACAGGCCCAGGGGCCCCACTAACCTTCATCTGTACAATGCCACTCAAACTACTGTAACACCTACCAACACATGAAAAGATGCAAAGGAACTTCAAAGAGACACAACATGACCTCAAATGAACACAAAACTGAAAAAGATCTAATATGATGCAAGACAATGCTAAACAAGATGCAAAACCACAAATTTGGTGTCTTTCTCTTATATAGGACAGTTGGTGGGACGCTTTTCACATCTGTGCCCAGCTGGGCCCATTGTCTCATAATCAGCCCATGATGACAACCATGTCTAATATTAACTCAAAGACAGACACATGGACACACATAGTAGCACATTAACAAGCCAAAACAGCAACAAAACTAAAGACCAATGGCCTCTTTCCTTCTTCTTAGCCCCCTGCTGCTTCTGGCTGCATCTTGCACAGTTATTGCCTTGGCAAAATCTGTCCAAAGACAGACATATAATCACCTGCCAAAATATTCAAACTGCCTTGTTTTATGAAAATTCATCAACAAAACCCCTTTGTGAAATCCACAAATGTGGCTGATGAGCTCATAAAACTAAAATCAACATAATATCCCCATGAATCACACAGGATGATGTCACTCCAAAGCAAACAGTAGAGATTGCACAAATACATGCCTGTGCTGCATTCAAGTGAGGTGGGAAAATTGGCACATGAAAAAATGTATTGTTACATTTCCATCTCAGGTCACTTAGATTTACATCAAACCAAATATTATAATTGAAAACAACACATTTCCAACTTGGGAGTCAGCTCACTGTGAAATACCTTTCACTATAATTGAATTAAATGGTATTTTCTGCTTTGAGTTAATTAACATTTTTCTCCCCAGTCTCTGACAATATTGTAGTAATGTCAAAAGTTCCCATCATGCCTCGTGCCGGACTGAGAAGTTTGTAGGTTGCAGTTAGGTTTGCTGTTTTATGTTCAAAAACACTGTTACTTTTGTCAGTGTTAATAACGTGCCTGTGACATTGAGGCTCATGTTGGTCATTGGCATTTTTATATTTGTTTATGGTTTACACTATTTGTGATGTTAAGATCACATTCTTCATAGATTATTAATGAAATCTCTTTGACAATCATGGCCACTGGATGGCGCTGTACAGCGTGAGAAAGTCAAATCAAAGAGTCAATAACACGAGCTTTACTCTCTCTTCCCATACTGATATTAGGGCATCATAACCTAATTGTCTGAACGGTCATGTTTCCAAACATTTATAACAAGTGGTCAAAATCCTTCTGAAATCACTCATAAACCTAGTTATTGTCTCTGATGATTTTTTTTAATCCCTTAAAATGCACATTAAATTAAAATAAAAATTTGCTATACAAACTTTTTTCTTTCAAGCTACCTGCTTCTGCACGGTTTATTACAAGCTGCAGATCAGACTGCGCAATGTGCACAGCGGAGAAACAGTAGGGTACAAAACACAACAGTAGGGAAAAAACAGAGTTAAAACTTAGACTTGTTCTATGGTTTTAATTGCCATTGTAAAATCATACTACATTAACCCTTTGAAACCTGGATCGACATCACTTTTCTTGTGCTGCACCTTTCGCCTTTGACAAGAATTTAAATTTAAAATTTATTTGAACCATGAGCAAATTGTTTTGATTACTTTTGAATATGAATAAAAAAAGGCAATGTGCAACTACTTCGCAAGAAACGTCCCAAAAATTGCAAAAATCTAGTAGATTTGGGTTGTTTTTTTTTTTAAAAAAAAAAAGAACTAAGAGAACTATATTTATAACTACAGTATATATGTAAAATTATTTTACATAATTACTTTTTTAAAAAACATTTTTCAGGTAATTTCTTAGTTGTTGTTGTTTTTCCCCTGTACTTATTTTTTTCTTTAAATTTTCTGGTAATTTTTTCTTTTTTCTTTTTTTTTTTTTGAAAAAACGAATTCCTTGCTGTTACGGTACACATTAAACTCCTTCGAGGGACAGGTATTTCACTATATCACAATGATCCAATCAGCAGTAACCTGTCTTCTGCTCTGACCAATCAGCTCCTTGTATAACAAATTCGTCCGGATTGACCTCCGCACCTTTTTCCGCCCCTTTAAATAAGGATTTCTATACAATTTTGTCGACCGCAAAGTGCAAAACCAAAACAAGCTACCACGAGTTAACCACATATATACCGGATTGCAGGGTTTCCACCTTCACATTAAAGGCGTATATAGGTTAAGATGGGTAAGAAAACACGTCTGGGGGTGTTAAATCTCAAAAATGTAATTAATTGGAATCGTAATATTGTAATCACTTCAAATACACTTTGAAATGCGATAGAATGCGTATCAAAGTCACACCGTGTCATCATAAATTGTTTTATTTTTAACAACTAAACCGGAAGTTGCATTTCCAGTCTACTCTGACGCTGCTAACGTTGAGCCATTCATATTAAGCTAACTGCTTCATCACCGGCCGCCTCGGTGTTTTCGAGGTTCATCACCGGTGTTAGCTATAGTGCGACAGTTTAATAATAATTATAATAAAAAATGGCTCTGCTAACGCCGTTATTCGCTTTCTTGTACCACCTGCCGCAGGTGTACAAGTGGCTGCTGAAGCCCTACTATATAGCCTCTCTCTTCATGTCTATAGCCTTTCTAGCTGTCCGCAAGACGCCTGGCATCTGCGACCACCTTTCCACACAGCGAGAGGACGGCAACTCCTGCGACTTCGACTGGGTCAGTAGAAAATGCTAGAAAGTCATAAATTTCTGTCCAGTGGTTGCTTTAAACTCGCTAGCCGGTCAGTGTTTAATGGACACAGTTGTGCTAACGTTAGCCGCTAGGTGACATTAGCTGTGCTCAGCTATGGGGAGAGAATGATAGGCCAAACTACGGTCAAAAAAATTAAAATTTATATTGTTTTTGCTTGTTGGCAGAGACACCCAAGTGACAACGCGATTTATAACATCCTACAATTAGATAAGCTGTTTCTATTATATGCGGCTTACATAAATTCTAAAATAAGCGTTAATCGGGGTCATATAAAACCTGGCAAAGTCAAGGAATTTCACAATCACGTTTTCCAGGCCTGGAAAAGTCATGGAATAAGTATTAATAATTGGAAGTTATAGAAAATCGTTGCATATTTAACATTTTAAAACCTGGGAAAACTGGGTTTATTTATTTTATAAATGGGAAAACGGCAACCAGCAACTTAAAGGGAAAAAAAGACCCCAAAATTGCAAAAAAATACTAAAAAAGTATCTGAAACTTACCTGACCACAAGCAAAATTTTGAATTTTGATATTGATACAGTTTTCTGAACATTTTCTGTCTTTTTAAATCTAATTTTCTAAAACAATTAAATTCTTGCAATTTGTGAGACATTTCTTGCCATCTTGCTTACTGCCATTAGTTTAAGACATGTCATGTTTGTATGTTTAGAGGGAGGTGGAGATCCTCATGTTTCTCAGTGCCATCGTCATGATGAAGAATAGAAGAGCGAGTGAGTAAATTTAGCATTAGTAATTAGTATTTTCTATTTTGTTCTGAATAAATGTCTTTTTCTAAAACACATTTCTCTTTTCATTTTTTTGTCAGTTACTGTGGAGCAGCATGTGGGCAACATCATCCTGTTCAGCAAAGTGGCCAATGTCATCCTGTTCTTCAGACTGGATATCAGGATGGGACTGCTTTACCTGACGCTCTGCATAGGTCAGTCCAACACACACATCCAAAAGCTGCTGAAATTGTAGTATAGTATCTAAAATACCAGAAAATATTGAAAAATGCCCACCATGATTTCCTAGAGCTCAGGGTGATGTATCCGTTTGGCTTCTTCGGTCTCTCCGATAACTGTAATATAACGAGCACAAAAAAATAACCGCTGGTCAGTTTACATAATATCACAAAAACAAAAACAAGCGGACACTGGAGAGTTTAGAGTGAGAATATGAGGTGTTATAAATGACCCCCAATCATAAAGTGATCAAATTTATGTTCATTGACCTTCAGTTGACTGTTTGAACTAATCATTGGCACTAATTCTGGAAATATCCTTAAAGTCCTGTCTGCCTCTGCTGTGTTTCAGTGTTTTTGATGACCTGTAAGCCTCCTCTTTACATGGGACCGGAGTACATCAAATACTTCAGCGACAAAACCATTGATGTGAGTAAAAAAGGTTACATTTGATCCATTTGCCCATTACCAGGAGAAACAATCAGAACGATTTCTTTTAAATCCTAAATTAAAATTGTGTGTGTCCAGGATGAGCTGGAAAGAGACACTCGCGTGACGTGGATCGTTGAATTTTTCGCCAACTGGTCTCCGGAGTGCCAGTCCTTCGCTTCTGTCTACGCTGATCTCTCTCTCAAGTAAGACTCCATCTGCCCGCTCAGTTAAAGCAGAAAGAACACACAAAAACTATATCATGAATCATTTTTTGTTATGTGTTTCAGGTATAATTGCTCCGGTCTCAAGTTTGGAAAAGTGGACGTCGGACGTTACGGAGAGGTTTCCAAAAAGTAGGTCATTTGGCCGTGTTTTGCCCATGTTGATACTTTTTTCACGTTCTGGAGGCTTTTTTAGTCCATTTCCAGGGTAGAGGCACATTAGCCAAAATCCAGGAGTTTAGTTACTCTTAAGCAAGTTGTCATGCATCAGTGGACATTTATTTTGTCTGCGAGGACTGGAAAGACGTGTGATTATGCTGTCTCATATACATTTAATTCTATTTTGCAGGTACAAGGTGTCTACCTCTCCGCTGTCCAAACAGCTTCCCTCCTTGGTGCTGTTTCAGGGAGGAAAGGAGGTGATGCGGCGCCCACAGGTAGACAAGAAGGGCAGAGCTGTATCCTGGAGCTTCACTGAGGTGAGACCGAAGGGAGAACTTCAAATCTGTCACTGTTGATCAGAAAATATGTGATCAGAGATGTGCGGTTTTTGGTGACGGTGTTGTTGAGTAGAACAGATTTAAAGTGTGAAATTCAAACAGACTCCTGTCAATAACAGTCCCTGTCTCTGTCCACCAGGAGAACATCATCCGAGAGTTCAACCTGAACGAGCTCTACCAGAAATCCAAGAAACTCAACAAGACCAAAGGAGACAAGATCAGCCAGTCCCAGTTCCCACCGGTCCCCGAGGAGGACGAGCCAGAGCAGCAGGGAGCCCTCGCAGAGGAGGTGGAGTCTGAATCCAAGAAGGACAAATAAGACGGTTTGAACTCACTCAGCTTTCACTCCTGGATGGAACTTGTGGGTCCAGGTCAGCTCCTCCTCCTCTTCCTCTTCCCTCTCCTCTTCAAAGTGTTCAGTTTGCTCACTCGTGAACCAGAACAGGGCTGGTGTCGCTGTGGATCATCGTGCGAGTGATTTGTCTCTCTTCAGCACCATTAACCCCTAAAGCCCTGTTAAACCCACAAATTAAACAGTGGAGCGGCTACAGCGACCTCACTTTGTTTTCCCTTTATAAAAGAACAAAGACAACAAGTGTAGACTTTAGCAGAGGAGCAAACTGGGATACAGTAAACCAGCTTTTTGAGGAGGTTGTAAAAACCAGTCCAGTGTATCAGTGAAAGACCTGGAAATGTGCTGCGTGGACTCTGTTATTAGTCTACACTGCACATTTCTGATGGTCAAAGCTGTGAAGTCTGAGTGACTGCTGATTTAGGAGTCTACTAACGAACAGTAAGGGAGCAGTGAATGTGATGCTACTTTGTTGTTTTAGATTTTTTTTATGCAACTAATTAAATTAAATTAGAGTAGATTTTTTAAAATCATTCTATGAATAACTGTATATTAATGTAAACTAAGTTATAACTCAGTGGCTGTTTTGACATAGACTTGCTTTGCAGTGTTAAACATTACATTCAAGTTCTGGCTGGTTTTGGTCTGATATCAGAGATTCAATTTGGGAGCGCTTATTTAACATCAACGCATCTGCGGTTGGGGGTCGGGTGGTGTTACCCAGCATCCCTGTTCATCCCACAGACTTGAATGTGTACTAATGTGGACAGACCAAGCTCAACTAGTCATTCCATTAATTTCAATTTATTTTGACAGATTTAAACTCTCCTTTGTTGTTTTTTTATACAGTGTCTGTGCCTCTCAGAGAGAGATTAATATCTTTAGCTCTCAGTTGTTTGTTCATGGCTAACTTGGGAGTCATTTTCTTTGTTAAAAACACTTTTCAGGCTTCTGATTGGGTGTCATTTTTTTTTGATTATTCTTATTCTGCCAACAAGGTATCTATGCTCCAGCTTCAGCATCCACTGATACGCTATGTTTTTAAGTTTCTTGACCTTCAGTCAGTTTTGTTAATCCTGATCATCAGCCCCTCCAGGATGCTGCCATGTAGTCACGGCAACAGTTAACACAAATTCAACCAATCTCAGCGAAGTCTGCGCAACCATGCAATTTCCTCAAATCACTGCAACTTCTCTGCAAATTTGACCAATTATAGCACTCCTCCACATAACTTGAATCAAATGCACATCCTTGTTTCTGGTTGTGAAGATGCAGATGGAAGTGACACAAACACTAACAGATAAAAAAAAATACTGTACAACTTTTCTTGAGCAGAGAAAAGCGATTTACAAATCTGTAACGTCATCACAGTGTAAAATCTGAGTCGACTGGGAATTCACAGGCGGGGCCAGCGGGAGAAACACTGCTGTGCATATTCAGTAGTTTGCATGCCATGAATGTAAGCCTGGAAGCCAGATTTTTTTTCTTTTTTTTGGCATTTGTGCCAGGTGAACAATTTTATAGGCCTCAATAGACGGCATCGTGGGGTCTAATATCTAGTTATTAATATACATCTATGCCAGATACCTGCAGAACTTAATAACGTTCCCATCACATCAGCATGTTAGCATCGTCACTGTGAGCATGTTTGCATGCTGATGTTAGTTAGCAAGTACAACCACAGCTGCGAGCATGTCTGTGGAATCAAATCATCGCAAACAAATAACAATATGTCAGAAATCATCCACAACCCAGTCGTCTTCACATCAAGTGATCCCACATTGGGTCCTAGGCGTGGGGTTGAGAAACTGTGTGCTATTGGAAACCAACAGAGCTCACCTGAACGCGCTGCAGAACTGTTGGCAGTCAAACAACAGTGAACAGTGTTTGTCAGATTTGCTCCCATCATTAGACAGTACTGTGATTCTGGTACATAGATTGTCATTAACTGAACCTTTAAGACTCAATTTTTGGATTTAAGAAGCTTTGGTGATTTAGAATTTCCACATTTGTTTCCATAAATTGCAATTTTATTTGTGTTTGTTTGTTTTTCTGTTCTGTTCTGTTAGTAAAAGGTAGAAAAAATAAGAGTTTTGGGAGCAATTAATCCCCTTTTTCCAACTCACTTGCAAACATTCCTGATCAAGATTTTGATCTTTTTTCCTTTGTCGTCATAAACTGGTACATATGCACACATACTGTTTAAATGTGCTTTTCTTTTTTAAGATACTGTGAGTTTATTTCCGTAATCATTCTTTTATTACTAAAACTGTTGTTTTGTATTTGTTGACTCCTTGTGAAACTGATTTGACCTTATGTTGCATTTTATTTGAGCTGCATTTCAAGGCTTGTATGTATATTTGCTCCTGTACATGAATGGAGAAATCTGCTGAAAAGACCTCAGAAGTCTGGCCTGTTTTTTTGTTATTCATGCAATAAAACAATGTGCACATGAAGTGTTTTAATGCAGTCTTCATTCTGTAGATCAATATTAGTTATTTTCTGATATCTGATAGTCTGCAGTGTTTGGAAATCCCTTTTAAAGTGAAAAAAGTGACTATATTCCACCTCTTTGTTAAGTTTATTATCAATCCTCCAGTCCTGCACAACATCCATGCATCCATCCACATTCACACACTCACACACTCACACACACACATTAAGCTGTACAGTACACATATTTGTCATGTCTTTGACTCTGTTTCCCAGCACTTTCCCAATCAAACACATGGTCAAAGAAGCCTGCCAAAGCTGTACTTGCTAACCTGCAGCCCACTGAACTGTCTTCATCTACACTGCATTCAAAGACATGTCCTCACACAACAGGACTGCTGCTCAATTCTCTGATGGTACTTCATGTGTGCTTCATATATTTTTTTTACCATACCTGGTTCTGTCATTTCTAACCATGAGTGATAAAGTGGTCCTTTGTTTGTGTCCCAGACTGCGTTAAGACAACAAGGCCAAAACCTAAAGGTGACGCTCCAGAGAAAACAGACTCAAGATTAAAAGTCATACTACATAGGTCCATTATGTTATTACAAAGTAATGACATAGTCACAAAGCACTATGTCACTAACCAACAACTGTCAAACACAAGTTGTCCTTCAGATTGTTGCACCAGTTGGCTCATTAATTTTATGAAATGCTTTAGAGAGAAAGTAAAAGTAGCCATGAAACTAAATGGCTGGATTATTTAGCTTCAAGGTTAGACTTAGGGCCGTTTCACACTTACCTCATTTGGTCGAGACCACAGACTGTATATAACGATGGACAACACGACAGCTCCCCCAAGGTGTAACATTTCAATGTCGACTGCCCCCTGGTGTCTGTCTGCAGTATAGGTCATAAAGCCCGCCCCTCCATGTTAGTAAATGAGACATAGGCCAAACTCAAAACTGAAAGTGCACACCAAATAAATTTTTCCCAAAGTCGGTTTCTGTCACTGAAGGTAGTTCTTGTCAACCTGATGATTGATCAAGTGATTGTTTTTATTTTCAATTCGGTTTCAATGAGTTATTCAGTTATACAAAAGGGGCTTTTCCGCCATATTTGACAGCTGTGACAGCCAATCCATACACTCGCATTCAATGGAGCTGCTCGTGATTGGTGGGATGGGTGTTTTGGTGGGAACTCCCCCACCACAGATATCGCTACTGTGCAGACGCTGGCTCTCAATGACATCACCAGCGCAACATTGCAATGCCATATCTGGGATATTTTAGCCTCATTTAAGCATTGCGGGGGTAAGTGGTGGCGCGTCTTCCATCTTTATATACAGTCTATGGACTTTTCAGTTTGATCTGTACCAAAATTGCAGGTGTGAAACCTTCCTCGGACCATAGTCCAGACCAAACAGCCAAACCTTGGTCCAACGAAAAGAGGTGGTCTCAGTCCGGATCAAACTGAACCGTGTTAGTTTCTGGGGTCAAAACGTTTTTTGGATGGTTCAGACTTTCAGACAAATCACAGGAATTTTAGGCAGGCTGTCTTAAAGACCACTGCAGCGCCTCAATGTGTGAGAGAGGTTCAGCGACAGAGAGAGCGACATCGACTTAGCTCAAAACAGACGTGTTGGCAATCAGAGCAGAAGAAAAATTAGTAAGCGGCAGTTAATATACAGTGTAGGTTTCACTTTGTCCATGAACAACGCAGCATAACAAAATAAACCATGATAGAAAATGGGGAGAGTAAAGAGTGAGATGAAAAGAACACAAAAACACTTGAATTATTTTCCGGGAGGATTAGAGAGAGGAGATACGAGAGGACGGGAGAGCCTATCTACAGAGCAATCAGTGTGAGGTACAAGGAGACACAGCTCATGTGCTTGATGATGTATAGTCCTTCAGCGTGTTTGCGTAATTGTAATGTGAAACAAAAACTAGCCAGATCAAATGTATACAATGTAAACCTTGATTTTGACTTTCAGGTGTGAAAAGGCCCTTAGTGGACACTGTGGACTTAATGTACAGCTGAATCAGAGTTAACTGGTGCAACAAAGTGCTGGACTTAACCTCATAAAACTATCAGACACATTTGATGCTGAAAGTGTTTTGGATTTGAATGTGAAATCTTTAGCAAACAATGGAGAGTTAATGTTTAGCGGGGAAAGGAAGACTTGGTGCACTGCTTTACAAGTGTCCACTACATCGTTACAACTTTTTTTTTTAAAAAACCATTTAACACATTTTCTCATTTGAGTTTTAACTTAAATCCTGAAAAAAATCCCCCATACACTTAAAGCTAAAATAAAACTGATTTGGAGACTAGAAGGTATTTCACAAATGTAGTTAATTTGAATTGTAAGACATTGAGTATTTGGATCACTGAATTCTTGAACTTAAACACTATCATAGAAAAGAGATCAGTTCCATGTGACATTTGTATGAATGACTGACTACAAGATCTTAGAAATAAGGCGTCTGGTTTGAGAGTTTATAACTGAACTGTGGAACTTCAACCAAAACCAATCATAAGGGCTGCTTTAATCTTTCTACCGTGATTTAAAACTCATCCCTCTTCTGAGTCAATATTAAAAACGCTCCATTTATCAATAGCTATATTTCCATATAAATTCATATAAAACAATTTCAAATTAAATAGGTAACATAAAAAAACACTTTCATTTTCAAGGCAATTGCTCGAGGAAATAATTTTCTAGAAAAACTGACCTTGTCTTAAGGACCCCATTAACGACAAAAGGCCAAAACATGATTTCCTTGTTCACTTTAGTTTCCTCACCTCCTGTTTGTTCAAACAGACGACATGGTCCACAGCCAAACACAGTGGCCTATAGTGGCTAGTAGTAATAGTAGTGCATGCTGCAGTCCAGTATGAACGCCACTTAAAAAAAGAAGAGAAAAAGAAAAAGAAATCCACATTTAAAATCACATCATCCTGTACAAACATGGAATCATATTCACATCTAGGAATAAACCAACAAATGAATCAAAGAAAATGGGGAATCAGCATTTTTTTTTCTTCAATGTCAGATTTTTTTTCATCCCTCCATTAAAAGGCAAGTCAATTCACGCAGCGACGTCCATCGAAAAAGTTCACGTGTGTTCCTTCCAGCCACTGGTCGATTGTCACAAGTCCAGATTAGATCCTACTAACTGCTTGAGTGTTGACTGACTGGAAGGCTGAGAACGAGACAACGGCCTCGAGGAGAGACAGCAGGTTTCAGGATTCTGCATTACTGACTCCATGCATCACACAAAAACCACGTGTTCTTGGTCCAATTAAATTTCTCTGTTTGGTGGATGCTGTTATTAAAAATAGGGTTTAATCGACAACTGGGGTCATAACTAGCATGAAAGAATACTTGACCTTCAAACTGACCTTTTTTATATCAAGTTCTCACTGCAAGTCGCCTTAAATTGGCGGGCAAAACTTTGTTTTTTTGCGTGTCTCAATGGTGAACGGACAATCCCAAAAAGCCAAAAATTCTTGCTTGACAACAGCAAAACTATATCGAAACATCTCACACAACTCATGCAAGATAATCCAAGTCTCATTTATCCAATCGTATTCTCAGTGCTACCCAAACACATGCATTTTTGCTTAAACACTACAATGTAAAACACTTCTGTCTAGGGTCATATCAACACGAAATAATGTCAGTCAGATTGAATTTGGCTGGCAGTGAAATTTCCTAGTTTCCTAGCTTTTTTCTGTAAATAGTAATGAAAAGTTGTAGATATTTGATTTTGGGTTTGTGGGTGTTTTGCTTTATAGTTGTTTTTAGTATATTTATAACTGCCTTTTTAAATGCACAGAACTCAAATGCACTGGAATGAGCTGGTGAGAAACAACATTTCGTTTCATTCTGTGTATGTGAATACTCAGTGAAATAACATAAAATGAATCTTGAATATATGTTTATTGATTATCGAAAAAATGTATTTATTATCGAAAAGGGGTGTGATTAAATAAGTTTGTAGTTCTTCTCACACCTTTTCGCATGTGTAAACCAAATCATAATGTGGTTGACCGTTTATTTTGCTTAATGTTTTTCATTGTATTTTTGCTTAATATTTTTTATTTCATTACCTTTTTGCCTGTCTGATTGTTTGCAAAATCATTTGTCTTTTCTTTTTTTACACATTGGAAATAAATCAAATCAAAATCAAAAATTCAAATAGGAATGTTCAACTATTTGTTCTTTTTTTTCCATACGAAGTTTGAGAGATTGAACAAGGGTCGCTGGTTGTTCAGGGTGACAGCGAAGATCACATAATATAATAAACAAGCCAAGTTAGCCCTGAAAACTACTGCGTGCTAAGTACGCTATCAACAAATCTGAAATGTGTAACAACATTTGCTGCCAACACTATAGAGATCACTTCTAAGCAGGAGGCAGAAGATAACGTTATCTCTGAGTCTGACCAGGCAAAGCCTCCATGTCAGACTCACCCTGGGTCTGCAGCTGCCTGCATCACCCTGCAGCTACACCTGCAGACCGAAACGTCACCAGAATTAAACTGCACACTACCCATCAAAATAAATTAATAAATAAATACAAATCTTGAAAAAGAAATCTCATTTGACTCAGGGGTTGCCATCTGATGTTTCGAATCTTCGACTTTTAGAGAGCAACCCTAATTCTGTCTGCAAGTAGTGCACCCTGAGCACATGCATGTGCATGAGCTCCACTTGAGCGGAGTTCAAATGCACATGTGCATAGGTACACTACTCAGCTGAGCATGAGACTGTTTGCCCAGACGCCCTTTAAACTGACATGTTTTAGCGAAACTGCTCGTGTTTTGGGAAGTACAGAGCATACTACTGGACATATGAGACTTAAAATATACTGCTTGACTTATGTAAGAGTTTGGAAACAGACGCTTTAATATAGTTTTGCTGTTCTAAACACAATCCCTGTTAACAATTCATGAAGAATTTATTTGTTGTCGTAGAGGCTTATGAGAAAAAGGTTTCTCCATAAATTCAACTTAACACGCAGTGAGTAATTGTTATACAAATGGTCAATTTGTGGTGAAGTATTCCTTTAAGAACAAGCTATGACTTCATCTTATATGGCTGATTACTTATTTAGTTTATACTTAAGTTGTTGTCTATGGGAAGCCCTTAACTTTGAATGGATTCTACCTTGATTTTGATCGGGTTCCACAGACTGTGCATAAACGTGTTCTTTATTATACCATAATCACCTTAGGGTTTTGTGTTCAATGATCTAAATGTGAGCTTAAAAATGGTGAAATATTACGCATATGCACCACTTTTTACCTAAATGCAGCTTCAGTGCAAAAGTGCTGATTCCGACTGTCATACACATAGTTTTCAAATTCCCAAATCCAGAGCTCACCGGTGACCCCAGTGTGGATCAAACTCCTCACCCTGGCAGTGGTGATGCCTTGCGCTGCTATACTTTTATAATGTGACACCCAGACCTGACCACACCAGTGCCTCCTGCTACCTTCTGAGCTACAGTGAGGATGAAACCCACAAAAAACGAGCCAAACCGTCATTCTTGTTTGGTCCAGTGAGATCCCAAAGAATAGTCTTGTATAGCTCAGTGCCAGAAAGTCCTGGCTTACATCAGTGCAGGTTTTCCTCTCATTTTACCAGCAGAGTTACTGAGTCGGATGTCTGGAGGCAGGACTGTTAGCTCCACCATCAATCAGCCAGCGAGGAGTGAGATCTGGACAAAATGGTTCAATTCATCCTCAGATGTCCTGGTCGACAGTCTGTCAGTGGCTTGTTGTGTTACAAAAACCAAGATCTCTCCCTCAAAGGCAGGAGGAGACGGTAATACCTCCTCTTCTTGTCACTGGTCCTCAAGCGGGAGGCTGGCTGCCAGTCAGACAGAAATCTCATAGGTGGTGCCCCCGACACCCGTCACCTTCTTCACCCCGCCACCCTGAGGCTTGTGGGCGGGACTCTGCACCAATGCCGAGCTGGGATAGGCCACTCCGGGCCGGGCAGACACGCTGACTGGGTGAGAGGGAGAGGAAGGGGCGGAGCAGGAGGAGGTGGAGGAGAAGGGCTGGCCGCCGTTGGTCCGACTCAGAGGTTTCATCTGGATCAGCTCATCCCTGGTTTTAGGAAAAAAACAAAAAAACATCAAGACAATCAGCGTGACAGTTCAGGACAGGAAGTCCAATGACAGTAACAATCAATAATTCAACATTTCAGTTCTGTTTTGCAGCTTTAGGACTGGAAGGTCTGTGTTTGACTTCTTACAAAACCCACCAAGAGTCGTAAACATGACGTCACACAGACTGACAGCCCTCGTTACTTTCACAGTAGAAGGCTGCGAGACTGTCTAACACACACAGTAAATTTGACAGTGTTTCTACTGTCTGCAGAAAAGAAAGTACAGCAGAAATCATGACATAATGCTACAGCTTGTATCTCAGTATGAAGGTTGAAACATTCATATTACACCAACATTCGATTGGGAACTTTCGCTCAATGGAGAGATGATCAGAGGCACATTTCCCTTTAATATTTGGTTAATCTGTGAACTAGATCACATGCAGCATTCAAACTCTACACAGTCCATTTCTTTTAGTCATCAAGGTCACAATGAAGACGCACAACGAGACATTCCTGTGATCAGAGAACCACAGCAGTAAAACTAAACCCATGCAGTTGTGGACTACAGAGAGCAGGATGGAAGAGCAGCGGGGATGTTGGACAGGACAGAGACACACGTTGTCACCATGTCAGAAGATGAAACAGTCTAATTGTGGTCATGCAAAAAGTCTGACTGTGCCTTCGTGGAACTGAAACATCTGGAACTAACCTAATACTAAACTAAAATAATAAAATGTGGGATTCGGTTCTATAGTTTAGTCAGGAGAGGAAACGCAAAACGTTCCATGCATTGTGCTTAATCATTATATATCTAAAATGCATCATCTCAAGCTATGTCAGCTGTCATTGCTTTTTCTTTTCTTTTTATAGGTTACATTTGTTTAGGGATGCAATGATTTATATCAGTATTGTCAGATATTTGCCTTATTGACTGCCATTAGCCTATTGGCAAATTAGATGACACTCACCGATGGCCGTGGCCGATGATTTTCTGTTGTGTCAACATGAATTTTGCACGAGGTAAAAAGCAGTACTTGAGAATCATAGCTTCTCCTTGTGTTTGGGGTTAACAGAGGGGTTTGCCTCTTTGTCTCAGGCTTTGGCTTTAGAACCAAAGGATGCAGTAAACTTACAATTTGCTCATCGGGGGATGCACCCTTTAGTTTGCCCTAATAATACTTCATCGTGAACAACAAATTCATGTAAAAATCAGCTGGGTTATGATGCATTCAAGCTCTATCCTGCAAAAATGAGTATTGGGTCGAGATAAATAATGTTATGTTGTTTTTCTGTGTAATTTTACAAAATGTAGATTTTAGCAGGAAACTTAATTATAGTTGTTTGAAAAGTAAATTTGTTGACGTTTTCAGATCAGTATGAAAGTATCAGAGAGGGAATCATTTGAAAGATTAAAATGAAGGTTGTTTAATAATTTGTATGGCTCAAATTGTGCTCAATCAAAGGTAGAGTAGTGAAAGACTGAATGTATTAACACAGGGCAGTTATTTTGTTTCCCCGGGATAAAAGGGGAAATAAATACAAAAACAAATTAAACAACAGCAACAATGTCTGCTAACTTCAGTATCAGTTCAGAATTTTGCAATTGGTGCATCCCTACATTTGTTTGATAAGATGGTAAAAATGCAGATAGTCATTTCTCATCTTGCATGTTTTCACTTTGCAGTTTTATTATCATTTCTACTGTTGCGACTGTTGCTTTTGCACATCCTGAAATGATGTTTTTGTAAGTCTTAATTCGTTGTTTTAATCCCACACTAAAACTGTGTGCCAAGTATGATAACATACATCCTCCCTTTCTCTATTTTTGTCACTCCTACACTGCTGTTTCATGCTGAATACTTCCATGTAATAGTATCTTTGTTTTTCATGTAGTGGGATGGATATTTGCTGCTAAAGGTGCTGGCACAAATCAATGCACTGATCAAACAGAAGGTGGTAATGATGCAGAGGCCAAGAACAAACAAGCAGTCCACAACAGCATCACGCATGTAACAGCGAGAACCGGAAAGAAAGAAGAACTCACAGGAAATCTGGCAGGAGGAGGAGGAGAGAAGGGAAGAGGAGGAGGAGGAGGAGCAGTCAATCAGGTAGTCAGGTTTTCAGGCGGGCAGGTGGTTTGTTCAGGGTTAACAGCAAACCAATCGTCCTGACAAAAGGCGGAATTCATACTCACTTCGGCGCTTGTATTCCTCCTCCTCCTCCCATCCCTCCACTTCCTCCTCCTCCTACCCCCGCCGCATTTGCTCCAGCTGACGCAGAAGCCTTTCGGACCAGCCGGTACTGCATTTCAGCGGCGGCTGCACTTGAGTAAGAGAGTGACTTGCCCAGAGGTGGTGGGTGCGGGGAGCGGGGAGGGTGGGTTGTGGAAGTGGTGGAGGATCCCAGAGGGGTGTCAGTGGAGCGGGTGCGGTAGGGATAAGCGTGGTGGGGTTGTGTGTGAGGGGCAGAGAAGCGGGGAGGGCGGGAGGTAGAGGAAGAGGAGGAGGAATGGTGGTGGTGATGATGGGCGTGGTGGTGGTGGTGATGGTGGTGGTGATGATGGTGTGGGGGAGGCGGGGCAGAGGAGGAGGGAGGGGGAGCCGAGGCCTGGTTAGCAGGCAGTGGGTGAGCACCGGTGTGGGGCTCGCCCAACAGGCGCTCCCTCTCTGGAGGAGGCGGTGGGGAAGAGGACGTGGAGGAGGAGGAGCGATGGAGGAAGGAGTGGTGGTGGTGGTGGTGGGAGGTGCGGTGGTAGTGATGGGGGGACTGGGAGGACTGGGAGTGAATCTCAGCATCTCTCTGTTGTGACGACAGGAACGGGGAGTTGTAGCCGCCCGCTGCTGGCGTGCAGGGTCTCGCGGAGGAAACCTCAGGGGCTGCTGAACTCGCTACCACCCCTTTGTCGAACTCGTCACCACCTGCTAGTAAGCTGTCATACGACAGGCTCCCGTTGCGGGACGGGTGGTGAGGCGGGGGTGTCTGATTGGCTAAGCTCTTGAAGCTGGCTGAGGTGGTGGTTGCCTCGGAGACGTGGACGGCGCCTGCTGAGGTGTGCGTGGAGCTGGAAGATCGTGAAGCCACTCCCGACAGAACCGTAGGGTCGGAGAAGGAGGGGTACGAGCGTCCGCCGAGGGAGTAGCCAGGGATGCCCCCTCCCCCCGCCTCTCTTCCTCCCTCTCTCCTCTCCCCACCTTCTCCCCCTCCCACTCTGTCAGACGAAGTGTCCCTCCGGTCCAGGCTGGGCTGGGAGCGGAAACCAGGCTGCTGGCTGGCCTGAAGGAGGGAGGAGGTGGAGGAGGAGGAGTCCCTGGCACTGCCAACACTCTCCCCTCGACTTAACTGGAGGAGGCAGGAGGGTGAGGAGAAAGAGGAGGGAAGGTGAAGGAGAGAGGGGGCAGCGGGAGGGAAAAGAAACAAGAAGAAGCTGAGCAAATAAGCGTAGAGAGCCATATGGGAGTTTCACCATGAATTCCTGCTGCACCGAAACTCCCTCTAGTGTTGACATCCTCACACCACACCCCACTGCCAATGTTTCTTTGCTTTTTACAGTCAGTGCTGATATTCTTGGTCATAAGTTTACAAAAGGCCCTTTTTTTAGGTATGAAATGTGAAGATTTTGTGAGGAATTTTGAGAATTTGAGAATATGACCTCACAATGCAAAGACAAAGGAAGGACATGGAGAACTGAAGGGCTGAAAATATGAAGATAATTTTCTAATAAGGGTGCAAATATTCTAAATTCAGCATAAACTTGAATTGATATTGATATTCTAAGATAAGGACTTTTCTTGGGTCGCTAAAATATGTTTTGCTACCACCCCTATCCACAGCGGTACATTGCTTTGCTTCTGTGGCGGTACTGCTGTCTGCCTCTGCAAACTAGGGTCATGTCAGTAGGTAATACAATGACTATACAACTACACTAGAAAAAAACTATCCCTTTCCGACATAATGATGAATTTAACAACAAAGAAAATTTTGTCCGAACTGGAATTTTAGCAAAAATAATGATCAGAATTAATTTTGTGGGTACTTTTATCAGTCCCTCCAGGATGTCGCAATCACAACAATTAACACAAATTCAGCCAGTCCCTGTGAAATTAAATAAAATTTTAATTAAATTTGACTATTTACTAATTTCACACTGCCTGTTCAAGGCAGGAATTTCATACCGTTATGCTTCCTCACTGTTCTGTACATAAGGCACGATCGCAGAAAGGAGGGGGGGCAAAGTGGTCTCACCTCTGAGATAGGACCAGAGGTAGTAACCTAGTAACCTTAAGAGATTTAAAAAGCAGTCCTTAACAATTAAGGCTAATACAAAGAAAAAGAACAGTGGCCATGAATTTATGCAAACTAGGAAAACAACGAGATTCAGGAGCTGCTAACCCTCCCTGCAGAGGACGAGATCAGCCGCCATATAACAGAGGAGGTAAATGATTGTGATTGACATGTTATGCCTCTCTTATTGTTTAAAAGGCACTACCAACGCATGTATTATTTGTCACATTAGAGACTGAGGCTATTGTGTTACATGTCACATCTGTCATGCCTCTTTTGATTGCAGAATGCCGCGATGCAGTGCATTAACGCACACTGGAGCGGAATAATGCCACCGTCGCTTGGTTCCGTGTAGAAATACCCTGACAGTATAATTCATTGCAGCCCTATAGCGCCATCTCCGCGTGAAAGCTGCTTTCGACACAGTGATGACAAAAGAGTTGTTACTGAGATTGAACTTTACACCCACTTCTTCCCATTTGATTCCTCTTTGTTTTCTCCATTTGAGACAAAGTCAAGAGCATGAAACATCAACATTAGATATGTTCTTTCTGAACTAAAACACAAAATTGACGTTAATTTTCTCTTTTTATACTGTGTCCGTACTACAGGGGAATTCTGGGGAGAATCTACAGGAGACAATTCTAATCAGGGAGAAACTGAGGAAACTCAAAACTATATTTTTTACAGTGTTGGATCGACAGGGGGGAGGTTATTGACTAGACATGGGTACAAATACTGAAATTTATCTGTACTCAGGTCCTCTGATTTAAACGCAAAACTTTGTCAGCCTTACACTTATGTTGTACTCATTCTGTCCAGTCATGCCGCAGCAGACAAATCTTGTCACTGACCATTTTAAATGTATTCAAACAGTATTTTACCCATGTCCAGAGCAAACAGAAAGGGGCAGGAAACAAAGTTACAAGTGAAGATAAGAGGGGAAAAATGCTTTCAGAACAATCACTTACTGATACTGATCAACAGAAAGCCACTGAGAAACCAAACCCAGATGACGGACAGGAAATCAAAAGGAAAAACACAAACAAAAATGGAGATGCATTAGATTGAAATTGAAGAGATAAAAGAAGCAGAGGCATGGACAAATGGAAAAAAAAAGTTATTTTCTTACAAACACATACACACACACCATGCATGTACTTTCTAGATTTGATCATATTCAAAACTTTTTCTTGTTTTATTTATGTAAAACATAAATTCATAAATTCTCTTTCCCCAAAATTCAACGCCTGTTAAGACTTTTAAGGATCCACAGGATCCCTGTAAATACAGACAGAACTGCTGGTCACTGGCCCTGCTCCACGCAGACACCAGTTTGATCAAGTCACAATGACTCAGAGCAACTGTCTGATCTCTCCAAGTTTCTATGTCTCACTCGTGTGCTTGATTTTGTTCTCCGTTCTTTGTGAATGTGGATACAGCTACGGCCTTTATGTGCAGTCTTGTCCTCCTCTCTGGTCTCCATGGAGGACGGGAAGTTGTGTGTTTCAGGTCTTGTAAGTTTGGTAACACCTTGCTTGACTTACTTCTGGATCCATCCATATATTTTTACAATCTGTCTATAATATTGTAGTTCTTACTGTCTATACTGTAACTGTTTTATATCTGTACACACAGAAATATTGCACATCTGTCTGTCCACAGAAAGGGATCCCTTGTCAGTTGTTTCTTCCATTTTTTCCTTGTAAAGGTTTTTACTTATATAAAGTGAGTGTTTGAAGACAGAGGGTGATTTTGGGCTAAAAAAACACAAAAAACAAAAAAAAAACCCTGACTTGACTATCTCTGTAAATCACCTGGCTGTCTCTCTTGTGTGTTAATGTGTGCGTTACCTGGTTGGCGTATGCATGTGTGAGCGCTGTGTGGTTCTTGCCGGGGCTGTAGGTGGGCCTGTATTTGTACATGGTGGGGGTGGGAGGGGCTTTGTTCAGTAGACTGCACTCTGCAGGAGGGTGGGAAGAAAAAGAGTAAATCTATCACTGTGAAATTAACATTTCATGTTAAGACAAAGTCCATGTGTAGATGGCTGGTTGAAGTCAGAACTGTAGCAGGATGTTAGAAAACATTACCCTCTGTGTTTCCTCTGGTGATCCCAGGGTAGCGGAGCTCTGGTTTAGGAGGAGGAGGAGGCTCAGCGTCACATGACTGGCTCTCCATCATCTCCAGACTGGACTTGGACTAGATAGAAGACAGTCGACAGTTATACCAACAAGTATGTCAAAGCCAGAATAAATGAATGAAAACGAGACTAAGTGAATGACTAACATCTCATCTGTTTTCTCATATAACAGAGCAGTTAAAAAAAGGATAAGAAATGGCTAAATGTTACATTAACCTTTTTTTTTTTAAGTTGCTTTGTAAGGCACAGCTGCAAACAGGGATAGATTAATTAAAATACTGCTATATAAAATGATAAATTAGAAGAATGGCAGTAATTTATTTTTAGTTAACACTGTTTAACCAATAGAATAATTGCAAATAAAATAAAATAATTCTGAAAATTCTATCTTTTTTTTTGCTTCAATATATATGTTTTATCGTGATGTGACCTTAAAGGATTTCTGACTGTTGAATTTTAAACAGCTTTCAAACCCCTTGCTGCCCTCTGGACTTGACGCCTTAAAGAAAAACTTATGCAGATTTGAATGAGATGCACAGCTTCCTTACATAACGTGTTTACCAACAGGGAAAAGCAATTCTGTTTTTTCTTTAACTCATGTCTATATCAAACAGGATGACGTTAACACTGCAGTATTTACATTTATCCTGCTGTTCTTACCCGGTGCAGGTCTCCCTGTATGCCATTGTCCAGGATCTTTGCAGCCAGCTGGGCCTCTGTCAGCTGTGGCCGCAGAAAAGGAGGCTGCACGCACACACTCTGCACACACTTCTTTCTGCCCAGATACCTGCAGAGTCACAGAGACAGTGAGTGTCCCCATTATAACGACCAACCACAACACAAGTACACTGATGTTACAAGCTTTGTTTTGAAAGCAGCAACACTCTGAGTACTGAAATATGCCATTTCTCATCAATGCAATTTTCAAATATCAACGAATATTTGCAATCTCAGTTAGTCCCTAAAATGCCGGTCTTTAAATATTTTATGTATGTGTCATTTTGTTGTGCTGTGTATACTGAGGCACACTGATGGATTTAAGATGGAGGCATGCACTTGTAAGGTTATGCAATGCTTATGAACAGCCACCCCCAGAGTGTATATTTTATGTGTATGTATATATATATATATATATATATATATATATAATTACTACAAGTATTCCATGTCTGAAAGGAGTGGAAGAAGTTAATACTTATGAACTCCAATCCTCTTTTTTCGTATATATTTTTTCAGTACATTTCATATCAAACATAAATATTCCCACTTTCCGCCTCAGTGCTCACTACACACATCTCGATCAATAAATCAAATGAAAATAAAACATTTGAAACAAAACAAGAACAGAATAATCAAGGGAAAAAAACAACACAGAGTAGTAGTTAAAAAAAAAAGAAGAAAACAAGAAAAAAAGACACCTGGGTGCTTGTGAGCTGCAGAGGACGTGGGAGACATTCTTCCAGCAGCCGTTGGTGAAAGGGTTAACACCTCCTCTGAACTTCCCTGTTACCTGCAGAAAGAAAAAAAAAAAAAGACAATGGTCATTTGTGGCAAGTGGTGGGAAGTTCTAAATGCTGGCAGCAGAACAATGAATTTGGTTTTATTGGTACTGAGTAACTTGGAAACTGATGCAATTTTAGATATATTGCACAAGAAAGAACCCTCAGTTGCAGCAGTTAGTTCTCATCATTATAAAATATAAAGTCAGTAGCTAAAAGAAAGGTTTTAAAACAGGGTTTTAAATGCTCTTGGCTCAAAAAGCCCCATGTGGGGATCGGCCCATATTCACATGTGAAGAGGCCAGAAGGTGGGAGAACAAAAACGTGCACACCAAAAGCCAAACGCTAATGTCATCATTTGCTCATAGTTGGCAGAAGTTAGTATTTCTTTTAAAAAAGATGTTGACTGTGGTCACCATTAACAATGTGGATTTCATTCTCAGCGCTAATGTGAGTCTCACTTTTGAAGAAAGACATGAGACTTCACACTGCAGTGCGCACCAGCTGAGATACTGTCATAAACCAACCCTTTGGTAAATATTATCAGATTTAATGTGGCGTGGTTGTCCAGGAAAAAATGGCAAACTTTTTTTTGCTTCCTATTTGATACCATTCGGAGGTGATGGCAAGTAGACAAAAACAGGTTTTCAGGATCTCAAGCAGCTTTCTGAGAGGATTACCAAACATGAAAATTAGTGGACAACATGGCGACAATGTGATAGGTGTGTACTCAGTGCAGTATGTCAAGTTATCATGTCTGTAGTAGCTATTGACCCACAAATTTTTCAACCTGGAAAATCTGCAATTTGTAAGATGTTACACTGTACACTGTTTTCAAATATAAACTTTCCTTGTCACTGGTGCACCAGTACTAAAACACTGAGTTCCCCACCTGTTCATTGGTAGTCCTTCCTCTAGCCACAAGCACTATGTGGAAACCAGTAAGACCAGCAACAGGGATGAAGAACAGGCCCGCAACACACATTACAGCCAGCCTGAGAGCACAGGGGCGTCAAGGAACATCTCAAGAAAATCACATTAAACTCGTTGTGAAACCCTCCCACACTACATTGAAATGGATCTTCAGGACAGCTGATATATCCGTAACTACTTGTTGAAGCAAAGAAAGAACTTCAGTCACTGCAGAGGTGGACGACACTGTAACAGACTGGACAGGACAGACGAACATCGTAAAGATCCTAAAAGGATACGTGACAATGGCGTGCAGGCGGTCGATGCTCTGGCGATGGTAGAGGATAAAAAGCAGGCCAAAGCCAAACACGGCCATGATGTGAGCCGTCAGAGACAGGAGGAAGAGGAAGAAGTAGCGGTAGTTCCTCCTGCCGATGCAGTTGTTCACCCAGGGACAGTGGTGGTCGAAGTCCTGCATTAAGAGGATTATAAGACACTGTGGTGAGAAAAAGGTAATGTCATTTGTCGGCAACATGAATACAATTACCACAGAGTGTTGTATCATTCTTTACTTCCTCTAACACATCATATGAAGCAGCGTCATTACAAAGACAGCAGAGAGAGAATTTATTTTGATGTCTGACTTTAGTTTACTAGCACATACACATGTATAGAAAAGACAGTAAAAGAAAATTTAAATGTTTAACCCTTAGGGCCCTCTTTAATATTACACACAATCGTACCGCACTGCGTACAAAATCAAGCCTTAAAATATTATACACTTGTGTTATTTTTTTAAAATCACATCAGCCCTTTTCATAAATATCACATATTCATTCATTTTCAGAAATTTAACCCGAACCCTCTTTTTGTCATGATGACACCATGTTTTTAGATGAAATTAAAAAAAAAACAAAAAAAAAAACAGACACATTAAAAAATTGTTTTCAATATACTATATGAGTGGCAGCAACGCTGATTGCGACAGTGCACCCAGTGGAAATAGCTTGTATTTGCTCCATCTGCCAAATATAGTAAAAATGACAATCAATGGAATATAGTAAAAATTACAAATTACAGAATGACACCCAGAAGAAATACAATGTATGTTTTTATGCTTTGATGGCCGTGGGATCAAAAATTGCAGTTTAAATGGGTTTCGTTGGCACATCTTTTTGCACTGAACAGTATGCATGAGAACATTTTGTTCAGACGGTGTATTTTAGACATATTGGAGGAGGTGAGCCGGAAATTCTAAGATTAAACAAAAATACTCAATCGTGCCAAAATGTGTGCCATATGCATGAACGCAGCCAAAATTAGGAAAAAGTGAAGAATCAAAAGCGCATAAAATGCTCCAAAAAGTAAGTTCATAAAAATGTGCAAATGACAAAAAGTTTGTATTTCCAAAGTGAAATGAATAACAAATTCATGAATGAAGTGCTATGAGTCTTTGCAAATCGGAGTCCTTTGCAGATGTTCCTTTTTTTTAAAATAATGATAATGTTGATTGTAGTGATGGAAGCAGGTTGTTCCAAAGAGATGGACCTGTGTATTTCAATGACTATTCATTAAGGGAAGTCCAACAATAGTTATTTTAGCTCCCGCAGGAGAACTCAATTAAAATTCAAAGAGGTCCAGTTGTTAATAAGTTTCTTTTCCAAAAAAGTCCAGATCTCATTTTGTCTAAATTGTGCCCTAAAGCAGAAAGTAACAGGGTCAGTTGCTTCATGCTGTCATCTCCCTCACATCTCTCTTTCGCTGTTCGCCCCAGCAAACTGCAAACACACTGTAAACAATCGATTTGACTGACAGTTGAGCGAAGCTATTGCTGCATTAACTGGATTAGCTGTGCCCGCAGTCTATAGCTGTGACCCTCAGAAAAAAACAACACTGTGAGGATAACCATTTATTCTCTTTAATTTATTAGAAATTGGTCACGGATCTGGATAGAACTGTCACTCGGTCTGGATCTGGGAAGCAGTCCTCCATTTGGTGATGCCTGTCCTATGTTGTAAATATTAAAATAGGTTTAAATCTTTCACACCCCATGGGCTACAGTCTGCAGTCAAATTAACTCATATAAAGGTTTCTATATTCTCTCAATTTCTCCAAGCTCCCATAATACCTGAATCCTGAATTGTGGGCACAGCTTTTGGTAACTGTTACCTAACTGGCATCCGTAAGAGAAAGCCGTTTTCTTCAGGGTTTTCCCCTTTCTGATAGATTTTTGAGCAATAAATGATGTGGGAACACACCTTAAACAGGATAATGAGATCATATCTGCCTTCTACTGCAGAAGGAAGGGAGGCTACTGAGGAAGTGGCCCTGCATAATTTACAGCAGCATATTTTGCTTCTTTACTGAGTCTGTTCCTACAAGGGATGTCCCGATCCACATCTGAGTCCTTTGACTGTGGGTATCTGCTGATACAGAGTCCAAACAGATACTTTAGCATGCCTTATTTTTCACTGGCTTTTTTAATCCAAAAATGGAGGCCCTGGTTCATAACTATTAAAATGATAATCTTATGGAGTAGGGCTTGGCGATATGGCTTTAAAATAATATCACGATAGTTTTGGCTATACTGTGATACACAATATGTATCGCTATATTTTGAAATCTCTGCTAAAATACCATAAAATACTAAAATACAAAATTAAAAAGTAGCTACTGGCATAAAATAAAGTAACGTCAACAATTGTTATATTCAAATTTAATTAAATACTATCATAAATTTAAATAAAGAACTGTTATAGTAAAGTTAAATAAAGTATTGTTAGATTTTAAAGTTAAACGTTATAATTGAAGTTTTTGCTGTAAACTTGAAGCTTCTGGTCAACAGTTGGATTTTGGCGTTAGTAGAAAGTTAAAACTGTAACCACAGCATGAAGATTCATAGACTGAGTAGTGGAAATAAACCAACAGCTCTTCAGTTCATACATCACATAGATTTCTAAGATGCACTGGTGCTCCATGATCACAAAAAGTGATGAAATACTCACAGACTGGAGGTCTACAAAAGCCCTGCTTTTTTGTGTGTGTCTGTGAGAGGCAGAGTTGTAGCTTGTGCTGAATCTCAAGGTTCAGTATCACTTTCCAGCTCCTACATGTTTGTTTTGGCTGTGTGGATGGAGTGACAGTTTCAGCAAATACGACAAAAGGTGGTTTATTATTAATACTGCCAACTGTATCTTTAGGGACTATTTTATGGCTGTGTTCCCATTTTATTTCCAAAAATTCTAAGAAAAGGGAAGAAACCTCTACAACAAAGCTAAGGCAGTAGAGGAGTAATCGAAAGTTGCACAAATAATTCAAAGAAGTTATCATGGAGCCAGGAATAATGCCATTTGTACTAATTTATTATGTGTAATGATGCAGTGTGGGCTTTTTCCAAGTCAAATTGCACTTTCAACTGCATTATCCTGCAACCATTAAACAAAATTGAAAACAACAAGGGAAGACAAGTGCAATGAAAGGAAGGCACAAGTACTTGTTTTGACATATTCATGGTGCCAAGATCACAAAAGGTCATATTCAATGAATCATATACCACAAAGAAAAAGGTCTAGAGATGTCCCTGATCGGAAACGCTGTAAGAGTTTAATGGACTGGCATCAGCTATATATAGCCTGGAGTGTATACCCTCAAGTGAGTCTAGGAAAAACAAAGTCTTTGTGCCTATGACAGAAACATTTTGCAGATGTATAATGCATCTAAAGTACTGCTGCTGGGTGCATTTGAGCCTGAGTTTCTGTTGATTCAAAGGACGAGAAGAGGCTGTCCAATGTCTTGCCACAACAGATCAACACTGACACTTTCAACTCCACCAGAAACCATTAAAAGGAATTATGCGTTACAGGAGAAATAATGTACATTTAGTTTTATCAAATATATCTGCACCGGATTGGCTTTACAAAATGTTGACATTGGCCTGCATCAGGCTAAGTGTCAAGCTGTATTTTGAAGCTTTCTTGTTTTTTCTTTCACTTTTCTTACTAACTTAGTTTTATTCAGAGACAATGTGCATCAACAATGTCCTAATTTATCATTTGTAAAAGGTGAATGGGTGAGTGTGAGCACACCTCAACACAGTTGTCGCAGACGGAGCAGTGGGAGCACCGTGGCGGCCTGTAGAAGCGGCAGGTTGAGCACCATTTCATCCTGACCTGGATCCCTCTGATCTCCACAGTCTTGTAGAGGGGAGCACGAAAATCGTCCTCCTTGTCCTCGTCCTCCTCAGCTGCAGGGACGGGAACAAAAGACACACACATGATCACACACACAACCCTGAAATTTAACATAATGAACATTTGAGAGTGTTTGACCCATTTTTTTGTTCGAATTCTCATTAAAAACTTGGCACTAGACCCAACAATGCACATGCACAATATTCCTACAAATTACTGCAGAAAATCACTAATGAGTGCAAAATCTGATGATACAGATCCTGCTTTTAGACTCTGAGAATCTTTATCCCATTTTCTCCGATCCTAGTTCAACTACAGGGCAATGAATTAATCAGTCTGTCAATCAGCAATAAGATGTTACGGTTTCTGTAGTCATGATGAACCGTCACAGTCTGATGCACACAGCAGCATGCAGACTACACAGTATGTGGGCTGATGCATGCAATACGAAACCAAAGTTCACAAGCATGCCTTTACGCCTTTAGCCACATGTGATGTGGTTAGCAGAACAGCATCATAGAGACGACGGTGTGTCAGCGCTGCTCCATCAATAAAACGGTATTTTAGTTCTTTGAAGCTGCTGGTTTACTGTGGCCTCGATCAGTTAGTTTCAATCAGTTAGTTAGTTAGTTCTATTGTTTGACTTTGATGACTCCAAACTAACCATTTCAAAAACTAAAGCCAGTTTCTGAGTCGGACTTCAGCCTGCTTCTCCAAATTGAAGACAAGCCGGCTGAAATCTACCGAGTTTATACACCGACTACAGATAAGTACAATCTCTCTGTTGGAAAAAAAGTGGAAAAGTTTCTCATCTTTCTGAGGCTGATTAAATGGGAATAAGAGTGTTGAGGCTGTGTCATGAAATCACCTTTAAATGTGGATAAGCAAGAAATGTATATACTTTGAGTAAGCCAGAAAACAAATTGGATATTTTTAAACGATGGTGATATAAACATACTGCAGATGGTGTTTAGTGGATGACTTGGTGACACATGAACAACACACACGTACATACTAAATAATCCACGCACTCACCTCTCGGGAAGATGCCGGGGTCCATGAATGTGGCCATACAGAAGTTAGCCAAAACAAACAGGAATATGACTCCATTGTAGATTGGCACCGCTACCGAGAAACGCTCTGAAAGCCACGGACACCTGAAACATGGACAAAGACCTTTGTTTTCTTATACTGTATGGTATTGTATTGTGAGGCACTTTATAACTCTGGTTCATAAACAAATGCTATAGAAATGACAATTAAAATAATAATAATAATAATATAATAATAATAATAATAATAATAATTATTATTATTATTATTATTATTATTATTATTATTATTATTATTATTATTATTGTTGTTGTTGTTGTTGTTGTTGTTGTTGTTGTTATTATTTATCATCATCAAATTTGTGGTGGCTATATGTTTTTTTTATCTTGGATATATTGTATTTTATAATTATATATATATGTATTATATTATATATAATTTAACAATAACATAGGAGATATAATACCATAACCAAAGTAAAAATAAAAAAACACCACATTATAATAATATTATTATTATTATTTATTATTATTATTATTATTATTATAAGACAGGGCCTGACACAACAATAATTAACATTAACTAAGAAAAATTCTTGTCAAATTTCTAGTCTGATATTTAGTCCATCCTTTACATGATCTCTTGTTATTTTAAATTTGACTTAATGCAAAATTAATTACTGCAAGTCCATATTCATGATTTTTTTCCAAATAAAAACAAGCCAACATATCAAAATGACCTCCAACGATTTAACTGCTTTATGGTCTCCAAGGAGGTGTCTTCGATTTTCTTTAATTCACTTGTGTGAGAGTGAGAGTGACCGCAGGGATTCAAACACCAACAGACTCAGGGAGAAAGAATCAGTGAGAGACTGGATGATGGGCTTTTGTCAGAGTGACAGATGTTGGCCTATTTTCTCCTCACTAATCTGACCACCACACTGACCACACACACACACAGATTAGATTTTCTCCCATATGTGTGCACAAATACACACAGACCAGCAGGCACACTAACGAACACACACTTGTTCACACCTGTCAATCTGACTTTCTCACATTTAAAACCCCACACACGCTGTTTTTTCCCACAGATACTGCTTCACACACTCCAGCTCTCACCACTATTTTCTCTCTCTCTCTCTCTCTCTCTCACACACACACACACACACACACAAACACACACATCCCCGCTCCAGAGTGAGGTGTCAGCAAAATCAGTGATGACAGTCTATAACACCATTGACTTAGCTTTCTGTCAGAAACACTCAAGGGGCTGAAGGCCAAACTGAGGCGGATAAATCCATGTGAAAACGACCTCAGTTCAGTCCACACTACTGTTTTCAACTTTTTTTTTTTAAAAAAAGCTCTTCATCCAAACTCCGAAACTATAAAGCCTGCTTAATCGCTTTTTTCTCCTCTTTTTCGTTATCCAAACTGTATCTGACCTACTCAGGGCTGACAGACGGACAGATAATATTCTTCTGTGTCTCAATTATGTGTTCTGTTGGCCAGATAAAATGACATCCTAGGGGTTAAGGTTCACGTCCAGCTCGGGACATTTTGTTGTTTCACAACTCTCTCCCTCTCCTCACTCTGCTGCTGATATCAAATAGGCAAAAAATATATCTGACTCCCTATCTTTCAGTTAAAGTTAGGGATGGGGATCATTAATGTTATTGATATTGATACCATTATCAAGACTCCTTAACGATCTGAGTCTTCATCAGTACCACTATCGATACTTTGCTATTATTTGCTTGACTGGCGAGGTGACAATGCCTTTTTAACGGAAATGGTTTTGCTTTTATTGCTTTACAAGTGCGTTTTTAACTGACGGGACTTGCTTCAAAATTTGGGTGTGCTTGGATTTAAATGACGTGACTCGACTCAAGATGTAATGTTACATTATAGGACTCACAGGACTTGGCAGCAGTATTGATAAGCTCAAACGTTGTTGATTTTCAGGTTTTGAAAAAAGCGGGACCGGGTCCTCAATAGAACCAGGCTTCGATCACCATCCCAAGCTGAAATTAGGTAGCTGTTCTTACAAACACAGCTCGAGGTTTAAAATGTTCTTGGGAGTAGTTATCTTGAAATCATCAACAAACCAACCAAGCAAAAAAAAGAAAAAGGCATGCTCTCAAATTACTTATGTTTGCACCATATGAACAGGCTCAAGTGTGTGTGTGTGTGTGTGTGTGTGTGTGAGCCGTTGCACTGTTGCCACTTACGTGAAGCAGAAGAAGAGCGTGGTGGAGCCAACGAGGAAGAAAGTGGCTGCCGACACCGGGACATATCGGGAGGGTCTCAGGGGTCTGCTGGGCGGGACCACGGCGTGGGGGAGGGGCGACGAGGACGGACCCCGCCCTACACTCTTACTGCTGCCACCTGGCATCACTTCCTTTGAGTAGTTGTGTGTTTGTCCGTTTAGTAACCACTATGCTGAAGAAGTTATCATTCAGAGTTCCTTTAGGTGAGTTGAGCTGAGTGGTTTTGTAGTTTGTGGGTAACAATTATGGATTGGCAAAATAAAAAAAAATGTAAAAGGACAGATGAAAAAAAGGGGTGGAGGGATAATTGAGGAGGAAAACAAGAGCGGGGAGGAGGAGCGATCGCTTGTTTTTTTAGGTTCTTAGGTCAATCCTGATCTACTCTGTGTGTCTGTGAGATTAAAAGAAGCTTACAAGTCGCTCTGATGTAAAAGCCTTGTTTTCCCGTCAGCCAGAAAACAGGTGGGAGGGCAGGATGAACAAATAAGCCACTGATTGTAAAGAGGAGGAGGTTTCCGGACTGATATCGCTTACAGGTAAAAACTAGTTTGACTCTCTTCTGCCCAACGTGACAATAATTACAAACATAAGCAACAGAAAGTAATGATTCTTAGAGGTGTGCTTGTACAAATCAGTCTAAAAAGCGGACATCTGCATGGTGAATGAAGGCTTAGTGAAAAACATGATAATAGTGCAATAAAAAAATGGCTCTTATTAAGATATTTAAAAAAATATTTGGACCCTTACATTAAAAAATAATTAAGTGAAGCGATTTTGTGTTTTAATAAAATCCTAACAGACAGAAAACCTCAGCTAAACTTTTGAACCTGTCGTGAACGTCCTCGAACTCGTCCAGTTTGATTTGATTGGTCTATAAAAATGGGAGTTTAGTGAGGTACAAGAGTTGGCAGAGGTAGGCCTGTTTTGGTAGGAGATGGACTTACATGATGGGGAAAAAAAAGCGAGCGCAAGAAATGAAATGAGGCAGAAAGAAAATTAAAAAGCTTGGGGGGAAAGTTGAAAGAAAAAAGGCTGGGATGTCAACTTTTTCTCAGCTTAGAAAAAGTGCAGGTCAAGACCTAAAATGGGAAAGCGGCGTGTCTGTAGCTACGTCTCTGCTAGCAAAACATATGGGAATTCCCATTCACTTCTATTTAAAGTTTTCGCACCCAGAGATGAGCAGTCTGGGCAGCTGCAGCAATGTGTGAAAAGTCTTGTAAATAAAAAGGGACCACCCCTTGCTCCTGGGGACTATTTGCTTTCAGTCCAGGACTCGTATTAGAAACAGCAGTCTGTAAGCGGGCCAGTGGAGTAGCCTGGTTTTCCTGTGTCGGGGCATCCCTAAACCCCGCCGGTGGCTGGTTCAAACCACCTCACCTGCCAGCTGCTCCAGGGATGTGATTGGAAGACAAAAAACAGGAAGTGGCGTGGTTCTTTCCAAAACATTTGGAGGAAAATCCAGTAGAACATCCATTAGTATCCATGAAACTGAAATGTTTGAGAAAAACCTAAAATTGCTGCGCTGATTCGGAACGCTGGGGATTAGGTGTGAATAGATGATGATATCTCATACATCAGCCAGGAATGGCAACATAGAACAAGTCAGTTTCCCCACTGGTTTCCTCGTTCCACTGTGTTAGTGGACAGCCGCGCCTGTTAGTTACGTAACCGTCAGCCTTTAAGCTGCAGGCCGTTTTCTGCTTTGCCCTCTTCTCCAGGGACTTCCAGGGACTTCCCTCTGCTTCCTTCCCCAGCGGTGAGCACTGACGCTTGGATAACACCCTCCCGCCACAATCCCTTGGCGGATACAGCCTCTCCAGGCCAACGTCCTAACAATGACCTCAACAAAAATGTGAAAAATTGAGGCTTCTATGTGTGGAAAATAAGATTCCTGGGGCCGTTTGAGGTTCTTCAGGTTTTAAGAATCCTTCTCCAACCTCAAAAACAGGATCTGTGCTGATCAGTAGCCTCTCTGATTGTTGATTTGGGCCGCTTTGTGTGTATGGATGAAACACAGAGGTGGCAGTACTGAATATCAACTTCCAAAGGTCACACTGGATCACAAAAGAAGAGAAACTAGTCCAGTGGTTGGTCAGGATGCTGAACCTAGAGTAGCAATGAGAGGAACAAGGGTTGAGTAAATACCAAACACTCCAGTATGGTAACATTTCTCTTAGCTATGTAGATTAACACGGACAACTAAGAAACAGAAAAGGATCAAAATTAAACAAAACGGCAACAACAAAAATGGACGATAACCTGTACAAAAAAACTCAATAAATTGATACAAATCAGCAACAAGAAACTGCATCTTACATGTAATTACATGTACAAAAGGAGTATCAGGAAGAATAAACTTATTTCATAATCCTTCTCAGCTAATCAGATTTGTGAACTTCATCTCTAACATTTTACACACAATTTACGATTACCTCTACAAAATACTGCACAATAAATCCACACAGGATGATAAGAGGCTGGTATGTGATGACAATATTATGTTTTCCTATGTTTAGGATCTGAGCTGCTCCAGCTACTCACATTCACTTCCATGAACACAATGTCAAATTCAGAGTTGAGTCCTAACCAAACACCAACAATCGCCGGTGCATGATAACAATTCGAGGGGAAACACAACTTCCTTAGACAACTCTGTTGACGATGTCTGCACACAACCAGTTTTTCCACTGCAGGAACTTTCCCAGTGGACCAATAACCTTTTTAGGAACGGAGGAACTTCACCTGCACTTTGACTGAGGGAACCAAGGACTGCGTTTAGTTCCTGTAGAATATTTGTGTACAAAAAGGAAAAATAACGTCCCTGCTCCAAGGGTAGAACCCTATTTTAAGTTTGCTTTCGCACCTAACTAGGACTGTGTCCATAACTGCATCACCGCAATACTGCAGTCATGTGAGGTCATCACCACATTTTTATTTTTTTGAGGCAATCTAATAAATTCATTGAAAAATGTGCTTCTTTTGCTTGGATGCATCTGCAGTCACCACTCTGTAGCCTCACTCAGTGTCCTGCCCACAGCACTATCTGATGGCAAAGATAGAAACAAGAGTTGCTCCAGTGAGCGAGTGGACTCAGACGTGTGCGTCTACTGATGCCAAAAAACACTGAGGAGCAGCACGCAACTGTCTATGTAAAACTGCTGAAGCCTCTCTGAGCTGTGGCTGTTTGATTCTGCAACTAAGTGTAGCCAACCACAGATGTATAATAAAAAGTACATACGGGACTCCAAGATGGAGCCTATTCAGTCCAATGAAACTGCTTGCCTAGCATGTATGCCAAAGTTTCTTGCTTACGGGTTAACTTCCTCTGCAGTGTTTCTCCCACAGGCCCTGCCCACGACTGCCCGCTTGGCTCATAGACTTTTAAATAGTTTTTTTCTCAGCTTGAGGAGGGTTTTATACATGTTCCAAAATGATCACCAGCCATGTGCCAAATGCGGGTCAATTTTCCATTTGGCGAGTGAACTTCTGAGGGCTTTCCACCACACTGGCAGGTAAATGTTTGTACCAAAACTATGCTGAAAGACTCTGTCGAATATTGGTGTCATCTAGGGGCACACTGCTCTGCTGTTCCTCTGCTGTCTATGTCCCAGACACACACACCAGCGCCGGTGCAGCAAAACCTGATCGTCTCAAGCGCTACTAGTTTTGCGGCACCTTTTACCGTACAGGACACCAGCTGATCCACTAAACTATCACTTGCTTCCAGTCCACTACTAGCAAGCACTGCGTGCATATCTATGAAGGACATGAGATATTAAGATGGAGTCCTCATAATCTGAACCAAGACGGCAAACTCTTTATTGTCTCTCACATTGACAGCAGCCCATTAGCTCCACTTCCTCTGTTCTTACCTTTCACAATAAAAGGAGGAACATAATCACATGCTGAGGCTGTGGTGATTAACTGTTCAATATATTCAATCACTTTGCTTCAGATTTTGCGCTGGCCTCTTCTCTAAATTTGGTTACATGATCATCTCAATTAAATGTACTGAAACAAATGTATATGTGACACAAAAAAAGGCAAATTACTATTTTGGCTGATGATAGAAAATGCTTGTCTGGAGGATTTTTTTCATCTACCAGCCACGTTGATCTGTGAGACAAAAGTTACTTTCAGACACTAGTTTTACAAATACAACACCTTCATGGATGAAATATTTATGATAGAAAGTGTCATAATTGACCATGTTAGCGGTTCGAGTTGTCCTGGCAACAGTTTTGCAGACATTTCTTCTGTGGTGGTGGTCTATGGGGATATTTTTTTAGCAATACTGCAAGTGGCCACTGGGAAAAATTAGAAGCAAGGCTGAGCTGCTTCCCTGGGGGAACAGCCTCGCTGCCACAGAAAATGTAAGAATTGTGGGGAGCTGCACTCTGCTGCTGCTTGGTGTGTTTGCGGCGTATTGCAATAAATATCACAATCTTTTTTACTAACAACAGACTAGTGTTTCTGCTGGTAATGTTCTGCCGTAAATATTTACTAGACATAACTTCAGTTGTATGAGTACAAAAAACAGCAAAGAGAGGCACTGCAAAGTAGAGGCTCACATTTTTGGGGGAATCCTGTGGGTCAAGGGATTCCTGTGGGATTCCCACGGGACGGGAGTCAGTTTCACTATTCATCACGTACGCTCACATGCGTAATTAGTGTTGAGTGTACACACTGAGCTTTTACAACAAGAGATCCTCTACAGGAGACCCTTTCATCGGATGCTGTGTTGTAAGTTTCAACAACACTAACACTTCTGCTGTGTCTCTGAGTTTTCTATAAAGCTACTACCTGCCCCTCGCCCTCATCCTTGATTCATCACTGAGCACTCAGCTCAGCAGCTTAACCAGAGAAAGCTGTTTGCAGGGACAAACACAGGCAGAGAGACACAGTCCATCTACACAGTTGGCTACTTTGTGGATTCAAGGCTTCAACTCTTCAATCAATAAGCAAATGAGTGCACCTATTCTGGCCAGGTGTGATGGATGGACCTGTCTTCCTAAACTGTATCTATTACTGCTGCCCAATTTATCTGCTTTAATTGCCCCCAACCTCATTTTCTCTGCCTCGCCCTGTACTGATGCTCATTGTGATGTTACAGCATGTTCAAACTATTCAGAGTCAAGAAAATCTCCTCTGACAGCAGGTCTACAGCTCAAATAGCATATTAGGTGTCCTACAATCGCATGAGACAAACTCTGAAAAGTCTCAAGAACGGTTGCAATTATTATAATCATTTTCATAATCTGTTCTTCATATGTCATGTACTCATTCAGAGACACTTACATCAAGAAATTTACCCTTTATTTCCAAAAGGCATCCGCCTAGATTTGGGAGAAAAGAACTTTAATGCAGAAGGGTAATGTTTTGGAAGCTTTTCTAATTAAAACCCATATATTACCACTAATGAAGTCACATTAAGCACATTTGAACAGAGCTAATTAATAAACAAGGTTTAAAGAGTGTACTTAACAAGAGTGATGCTCTCTGTTGCCCACCCTCATCATATTGGATATATTCTAAACAATCCAAATTAAAAAAGGTGGGTTGTAACAGGCAACACGTACTGCTGCATCACCTATCTCGGCCAGATTTGCACAGGAACATGCCAAACCAACAGCAAACAAGCATGTATGTTCTGTGCCTGCGTGAGAGGAAATACCTCTCTATACCAGCAGACGGCGGTCGTCTGTAAAAGTCATTCAAAACAGGAAACTGGAAGATCGCCATGATGCTACTTAGCCATTTAGCACATTAACAACACAAGCCAATATTCACAGAACTGAGCATGTTTACTAAGAACAAGTGAACAATGACACAACCCATGAGGAAATGTTTCACTTGAGAGCTCAATGGTTAAAGAAAAACAATCTAACCTCACAAGAAGTTTGTTTTGAGCTCACTTTTCCCCTCTTGACATTAGCCATTTGTTTGCATTATTCACTTTTTGTTTCTTTTCTCGTGCACTGAACTGAACAGCCAATCAGAGTGATTTCATTAACCGACAGGCTCCGCAGCCGCTGCCGATTCAACATGCTGAACTGGCGGAAAAAAGCAGAAGGTCGACAAGGGTAAACGGTGCGGGACACACCGACCCAATGTGGGCAGACCATTGGCTTGGTGTGCTCCTGCCTTTCATCCCATCCATCAGATTAGCCAAAAAACATCTGCGTTTTGCCATTTTATCTGTACTCACCTATGTATTACACAATCACTGCGACACTAAGATTTGGGCAGAATCATTTTGATCATGCTATCCAGAAAACACAATGTCTGCAGTCACTTTCCACACATTTTTTATATCATCACCTTAAATTAGTATCAGTTTCAAACCAAACATTCCTAAAAATAGGATTTTCAAATAAAATTCTGTCTCTGAATGGGCTTAATGATGACAAGCTCAATATACAGGCAAAGGACCGGATCTGTCAAGTCTGATAACAAACACCTGCCATGCAAACTATTAGAAATGCAAGGTATGGTGTCTTGTTAATCACCCAGTATTTGCCTTAACTTGGCAGGCTGCCGTAGTGTGTTATGTTATAACATGTCAAGGCCAAAATTAGGCTATGGTTCACAACCGTCAAATGATCCTGCCTAATATTGAACACACACTCCTGCAAAATGAGACATACATCTCCTCTGATATGCTGTAAAAACCTAGATTGTATTAATGAAACCAAACCATTCATTAAGTCACACAGTCTTTGAGGGACTACACACAGAATGAGTTGCTCACTCAAATCTAAACTGCAGCGGATTTCTAAAATTACACCGCTTCATTTGCATTTCCTCAAGATCCGTGAAGACATAGTTATGTCCTCATTCAACCATGACTCCTTCCCATGTGATCTTATCAAATCCGTGCATCCAAACGCCACCAGGAAGAATCTCGACTCTTTAATTTAGTAAATACTAGAAAATCACCGGACACAATGGCACCTTCTTGTATCTAAAAAGGAGCCCACGGCATTGCCAGCAATTACACACATAAATCCTGGGTGTGTATGGCCCGCTGCAGTCACGGCAGCGCTGTAACAACAGCATCAGTATATGCACCAAACCGGTAAAACGATGCCAACAACCCAATTTCCTGAGCACGAGTGTCCAATTTTTTGGATTTGTGATATTTAGCAGCGTAGGAAAAATACACTGGTTTGCAGAAATCGCTTACTATTGTCTCAAACGCTTGCAGAGGACGCTTTATGGATATAGCTGAGCCAGGTGACACGCAACCCCCTGATTGATTCAGTCAAACGGCCCAGCAGCGTTTGGTTTTGACAGCTCAGTGGACACGATTCACCCAGCAAAGATGTGCTATTCAGTCTCTAAACGGAACGTCTTGCAAAACTACGTTAGAAAATGTCACAGTTTAGCGCGGAGGTTGAGATAATCGGTCAAAGGCTTTATATGGTGTGCTGAAACATGTGCTCTTTATCATCATAGGATCCACTCTGGTAATCGGCGCAGATACATGATCATGCAGTGGCTTCTGTGGTTGATTATCGATAAGCGAAAATTTCAGAAAAATCATTTGGTGAAATGTTCTGTGCATACAAGTGAAAGATACCCAGCCCACACTGGACAGTGGGAAATATTGAAGCCGGGGTGGGGACATGATGCTGAAGTAAGCTTCAAATTCGTATCTTGCGATTCAGCAGTTAAGGGGAGAGTTAAGGAGATATTATTTTCAATAATTGAGGGCAGATTCTCGGCATACTGCACCTCTTGCTGTGGTGAAAGCATTTTTGAAATTTTAAGTAAGGCCCCAAAGTTGTGTGAAACCCACTTTCAAATTTGTTAAACCTTTATTCTATTTGTGAAAATGTTAAAAGGAAAATCCCACAGCATGTCACATGTAGACCACACTGGACAACGTCCAGATAAAAAAAAAAAAAATACTTAGACAGGTCAAATCTGGACTAGATTATCACAGATAGGCTAAGGATTATTTAAAACACAATTTAAATTTATATTCTATGTGTGAAAATGCAAAAAGATTAAGATCAATATCTCACGACCAAAACGATTTTACTGTTTGTTGCGATTACATCCCTTTTGCACTTACACAAGTAACATATAGGTTGCACATCTCTGAAACTGTATTTACAATAATCATTAGCCTGTCTGGGATAATGTCATCCAGATTTTCAAGGTTTTCAAGACAGACCTGGCTCAATGTGGTCTACATGTTAAAATGCAGTGTAATCTCCGTTTTTTTTTTTTGTTTGTTTGTTTGTTTTTGGGTTTTTGTTTACATTTTCACTCATAGGATATACATTTTACAAATCTGAAATTGTGTTTCAAATTATCTTTAGCCTATCTGGGATGATGTAGTTCAGATTTGACCTGTCTGAGTGTCGTGGTTTTCAAGAGAGACCTGACTCAATGTGGTCAACAAGTGTGGGGGGAAAATGCATTGAAGGCATCTTTACATTTCCACACATACAATAAAAATTCACAAATCTGAAAGTGTATTCTAAACAATATTTAACATCTCTGGGATAATATGGCCCAGGTTTGATTAATCTAAGAGTAGAGTTTATCAAGAGAGCCCCGAATTATTACAGTCTACAGATGACAAATACCAGTTAATCTCTTTTTTTGCATTTTAATTTTTATCATAAAGGTTTCACAATCTGAAAGTGGGTTTCAGACATTGCTGAGGCTTCACTTAAAACGTATAACACGTGCAAAAAATACGAGAATCGGTTGGTAAGCAACGCAAATTACATTTCCCTTAACTCTTCCCTTAACTGCTGACTCTGAATCGAAAGCTGACTTCAGCGTCGTGGTGGGGACGCATATTAAAGACTATAATAAACGTTACACACCTGGGATAACGAGCAAAATTAATATACCATATAACCTCGGGTGTCATGTTAACGGAAACGTTAGCTAGTTTGTATTACAATGCTGTCAGTAACGTTAGCGTGTCAATAATGATGAAAGAGAAGTAGGGTGGAGATACCAACCTTAGCTAATGTTGAAAAGCAACGATAGCAGCACGATAATAGAAATTAATTAACAAGATACAAAACAAATGTATTACACTTACGCAATAGCAACACCAAAGCAAAGATGATTCGTGGTTTATACGTTATTGATAACGCTCAGTATACCGCAGGAGCCCTTTTCCATTTAACGTTAGCTAACGACGCTGAAGTTAGCTTTCGATTCGTGGATTCCGTTTCAGCAGTGGTCACCTAGACCACCTTAACCAGGTCTCTCTCGAAAACCACCATACTTAGACGGGTTAAATCTGAACCAGATAATCCCACACAGGCTAAAGATTATTTAAAACAAAAAATTCTGATTTTTCAAACGTTTATCCTGTGTGTAAAAACGCAAAAAGCTGGTATTTCACTGCATTTTCACATGTAGACCACAATAAACCTGATCACTTTTGTAAACGACTATACTTAGACAGGTGAAATTTGGACTAGATTATCCCAGACAGACTAAAGATGACCTGTACTCTGTTTGTGGACCCCCCCAACACACACACACACACACACACACAATAAAATCTCATTTTTTTGCACTTAAACAAACTGAATAAGAGTTTCACAAATATGAAATTGAGTTTTAAATATTCTTTAGCCTTTCTAGGGTAATCTAGTCAACATTTGACTTGTCTGAGTAATGTGTTTTTTGGCTTTTTTTTATTTTTATATAAAGAACACTATTGTGATCTTAATATGATAATTCAAGTTAACTCTCCCTTTTAGCATTTCCACCAATAGAATAAACGTTAAACAAGTCTGAAAGTGGATTTCACACAACGTCCAGGCTTTACTGAAAATGTCTAACATGCTGTCGCTACAGTAGGAAGTGCAAAAAACAGGAATTGGTCGTTAAACATTGAAAATTACGTTTCGCTTAACTCTCCCCTTGACTGCTGAATGGAAGCTACGAATCGAAAGCCAACTTCAGCGTCGTCTTTAGCTAGCATTAAGCTACTCAGGTCTCCCCTGGCTAACCCAAGCTAGCAGCAGGCTAACAATTCATCTCACCTGTAAAGGGTTTTACAATTGTCCTGGGTCCAAAAACGGTGAATGGGATGTGCCAGTCTCCCTCGTGTTATTTCCTCTTGAGATTAAAATCAGCAGAGACAACTCCTTACATCCATTATGATCCATACGGCTCATTCAGCGGTGCCAGCAAGCTGTGCGAGTCTTCCTGTTGTGGCTAGCTAAAGTTATCCCAGCGCCAAGCTAATACAGTTAAATGTTTGGCTAGCTTGCCGGAGTCCGATACGCCTGTCGTTATTTTACTACACGCAGCTATCTTAACTAGCTGTTAGCTAGAGGTGGAAGCTGCTTGGGTTTCTTAACTTCTTTTAAAATAACTAGCATCTGTCTGCAGGCAGGCCGCTGCACCAACACGGAAGTTCAGAAGTGGATGTATATTCCCAAAACAATTACGTGCTCCTCTCATATATCCACAATATTGGTGGCCAAGAGATTCCCAGAGGCCGACATATTTGTCAGTACTATAAAACTCTAATGCCAGGTTCAACAGCGGAATTGTCGCAATGAAAATAGCACCGATTGGAGAAAGAGGGTGTCAATCAAGATGTAAGCGGTTTCTATTAGTTCTGCAGATATGACGCCCCGCCCCCTCCTTACAGTAGCGTAAACGTCATGATTGCACTAAATCGTGATTAAATTTATTCCCCAGCACCAAAACACAGTCCAGGGCGTGTTGACTGAGGCGGAATAGGTAATAACGCCTCGGTAATATATTTTATTGTCACTAAGCATGGTTGGCACATAAGCTGTCTCTGACATGAGGTTTTAATCCTCTCATGTGACACACTGACACAGTAACGTATGCTTATGTGTGTGTGTGTGTGTACTCATTATGTGCACGCACGCGCACGCACAGATACACGCGCGAGCACACACGCACACACACGCACACACACACACACACACACACAGATACTGCCAACACAAAGGGGAGATTAAAATGACAGCAGGGGCCATGAGGATAAACACACACAACCAAGCTCTTCATCATTGACATACACACACACACACACACACTCCAAAATAATAACAAATCTGAAATCCTGCCACCAGGAATTGTACAGTACATGGAATTGGATTGTGACTCGCTGTGTGTCCATGTGTGTATGTGTGTGTGTGTGCATGTGTGTGTGTGTGTGTGTTGATGAAGCCCTTTGGCAGTTGGCATGTGAGTCCATAAAGCTCTTAAACTAAAGGGGCAATCATAGCATTAAAGAAACAATGGCTGATTTGGGGATGACCCATTTCCCACTGGGAGTCGAACAAAGAAAACACATTTTATAATATGTGTGCCTTTTTGTGAAACTGCAGGAAGGTTTTGAGGTTTTAAAGGATAGGTTACGTCTATCTTAATACAATATTCATGTCAATATACACAGAAAGAATATAGAGGTAAAGAGTTTGCAAGGGAACAGCTGAATGTGGGTATCAGCAATGTGAGCAATGTGTACAAATGGCCTTCATCTATGGCAAGAAATAAGAAAGACTGAATCTAAATCTGAAATGTGGACATTTTAAATAAATTTACTAGTTGGGATTTGTTCTCAGTCTTAACATGTTTAAGAGTGTGGTCCTAGTAGCTCAGGGATTCTCAAACTGCTTTGCTCTAGGGTCGCTTTTGCAAAATGACAGGAGGCCCAGCAGCTCTGCACAGGTCAGGTGTACAGGGGCATTTAGAAACTAGAATTTCACCTACCTCTGTTAGGGGGTCTGCAGTATCTTCTTCTGCCACTTCTTTTGATAAATAAGCTCTATTTTGATCCTTTTTATGCACTTTGGCACCTAATTTACAGTCTAAATACTAAAAACATTCCAGTGTGAATCATTTTATTTCCATGGTAATTAAGAAAATGGTTTGGGGTGCAGGGGCACTCTGGTGGCTGGGCATGGTTTGGCTTACTATACCTGGTTTTTGGGACACATTCCCCACTGCAAAAGTCTTGGTAAAACTACAATTCGTGGCACTATCCTGGCTGGTAAAACAGCGACAGGTCTCAATAAAACACCCATGTCTGGTGCCTAAAAAGCTGCTGGAAACAAAGCAATGACTCATCAAATCCCAACCACTTTTGTTATTTGTTTGTCTTGACAGCCATCCACCCTTTACCCTCAATAACAAAATCAGCTCATATGTTACGTCACATCGGAAATGTTGATAGATATGCATGAAAAATGCAAATGTAACATATTTGTGGTTTGCAGAAACACACAATACCAATGTCTTCTTCTGGCGACTGGGCTGAAAGTAAAGGTTGTCCTGGTGCAAGATAACAAGTCTCTGGCAATCGTCTTTGCTGACGCTGCCTATCTGGGTAATGTCAGTGCAGCACAGAGCTAGTCTTGTAGGAAAAAATATAATTTATGAATCCCTCAGAGGGAATTCACTTTTTCTACTCTGTTATTGTTTTACACACACACCCACAGACCTGAAATAGAAACACATATAGAAACAGGACCTACACGCTTTAATGGATAAAGAGATGTCAGAGCGAGAGGGTTACTTCATATAATGGCACCCCATAAATTTGGGGGTCCGGAGCCTTGCTCAAGGGCACGTTAGCAGTGACCATGACATAAATTTGCACCTCTCTAGTTACCAGTCAACATGCGGCACTTGGTCCGAGCTGGGCTTGAATCATCAACCTGCTGGCTCCCAATCTGGTTTCACATTTATTTAAATAGTTATGAGATATCTATTTGGGCTTTCATTACAAATTCTTATTTATTTATTTATTTATCTATTGAAAAAATGTAAACAGTAACACATTCATTTATTTTTTATTCTTTACATTTCTTCACAACAAATCAAAGCCACATCGCAAATCAAGTCAGACACCAAATAAATGTTACATAAAATACTTTTTCCTCTTTTGAGAAAAGTTATTTACACAGAAAAAACATTTTGAATTATATTCTCTCTGGACATTCAGTTTTTAAAGATGAGTAACATATGTTGCCTCTTCAATGTCTGCGATTCTGTTATTTTTTTGATAAAACGTTAGTGTCCTAATCATCACCTAAAAACAAACTCAGTTGAACTGTGACATGAGTCATATTAATTACCACTGAAATACAATGAAATAACACAGTAGGTGAACTCGACACAAGCAACACATGTACATTGTGATCCAACCCAGTGCAATGGATATACAATAAATACTAGCTTTCTGAAGCATACAATGGCCTGTTTTTGTGATGCATTGTATTGTATTTTAAAAAACTCCTTAATTTATATTATGTCTGTAAAACAGCTGTCAGATGAGCAGCACATAAAAAAAGAAGAAGTTTTTTTCTTTATTTGTTTTATTTGTGCGTATGCTGCCTTCATCAGCAGGTTGCACTTTGCACTAAAGGTCAACCCAAGGCACTTCTAAAGCATGCAGATTATGTCACACACATTTCCACTATTTTACATATCATTATGTAACCACTAAACAAAGCTTCATCATTAAGCTATTGTCACATTTTCTATTAACACTGTACAAGCTCTCTATTCACAGATTTAACCAGAAGCCATGTTGTGCTCTCCGCCTGAAGGCATTCACAACAAATCACAGTTTCAAATCTTTATTCATCATCGTGGTGTGCTGCTGGCTTTGCTACATTCAAGCTTCTTGAATTGTAACAGTAAAATAAAGCCGCTATAGTTACTACTGTAGCCACTACAATATTTATTTTTTATACTCAATAACACGTAATTTTTGTTGTATGAGCTCCATAACTGTGCCTGCACAGGTGAGGAGGAGGGGGCCAAAATCTATTTATTATTTATAGAACAAAAAGTCTTAAACTTTTTGAGTCTTTATCGTGTAACATTCAGGTTTAAAAATGTTTAAATTATCATTTAGATAGAGCAAACCTATTGAGTTACATTTGTTGAATCAACTTTATCTCAGTATTAGAGTTGGTTGCTACGTGACAGTCAATGTCACAAACTGCCACTGCATATATCAAACAGATTATTTGACAGGTGGCACATGGAAAGGCTGCTTGTTGCTAATGCTAATAATTCAGTCTGAGTGCAGAGGGAAGTGAGCTGCAAGTTTAAATAAGCTCGTAAAATGTGCTTCTTGCCTAATTGAATGGTGCTAATAATTGTTTTAATGCCCGGCAGCAGTGTTCTGCTTTATGCTATGTCTGATTTATTTTCCTTCATTTTGGAGGACATTACCTCTGGACAAGGGAGCATGCCATAAAACACCACAAGTCAAAAGTTATAGTGATCAAATTACATTCAGTGGTTTTGTACTAGAAATCTGCTGGCAGTAGACAGAGCTGAGGCCTTTTTTGGCCACTTAGAGCAGTGGAAACATGTTGTGAATATTATATTGACATACGAACCCGACTGCAAGAAAGACTGTTGGCATTGTACGGTTCAGCAAACCACAGATACACTGGAATTGCACATTACTATGTAGGGATACATTGAAACTTAACATTTCAACAATGCTTTATGTATGGTTGGGTTTAGGCTCGAATACCACTTGGTTGTGGTTAGGACAAGATAAAACACCTAGTTTTGGGGGCACAATCCCCGCTGGAAAAGCAGTTTCAGTAAAAAACAACAGCTTTTTGAGTCACTATCCTGGCAGGAAAATCAGCAACAAAACACTCATATTTGATGATTTAGCAGTGACTCGCTAAATCACAACCAGTTTTGTTGTTTGTTGGTCCCCAATAGTGGTCTGCTCCTTTGCAAGCATCTTACCCAGGAGACACACCATCCACTGTCTCTTTCACCTGCCAATGACAAAGTTAGCTCATATACTACATCACTTTAGAAACATTGATATATTCGTATGAAATGTGCAAATGCAATGTATCTGTGGTTTGCAGAAACATGTAATGCAAACGTTTTCCTCTGGCGACTGGGCTGGACGTACACTATCATCACCTATTTAGCTAATGTATTACTTGTTAGCAGCAACAGTTGCAATATTCAATATCCAATATTCACTCTCTTTTAGCTCTGTTTTGGTCTCCACCAACTTCTGAGAAAGATATCTGACTCCTCAGCTGGTAAATACCCCCCCAGCTACTTGCTAATTGTAGTTTGGTGCTAAGCAGGTAGTGCACAGTGGGTTTTTGGTGCTTGTTCTCTGAAAAAAAAGCCACCTGCTGCAGCTGACAATGACAATATGAGAGCCGTGAGAGTGAACCAGAACAGTAAAGTTATGGTCCGAACGGCTAAACAATGAGCTAAAAACTACAAAAGCTGAGGATATATTGTTATCATGAAACTATCAATTCTAGCAGTTTGAAAGATGTTGTTGTTCAGAGCCTTTTGATTATCTATCAATAGATACACAGGTGCAAACACAGGAATTAAATAAACATAACCCTGGTTAATGATTTTACCATAGCTAGCTGTTACAATCATAGTAATCTATTTTTCACCATCCTCACTCATCGTTCTTTGTTTCAGTTACCTAAACAGACAGTTAACTAAAAAAACGGTCAGCATCTTGAATAGTGGTAACATTATTTCATTTGATAACAAAACAAACGCAAAATATCGCAGTGGTAACATACAGTTACATACATAACATTCAAAATGCCGCTGCTGCCTGCCTCTTCACTATTTCTAATATAACTCCATTTTTAGCATCATTACACTGGCTACCTCTGCATTTTCAAATTAATTTTATGATATTAATTATTACTTTTAAGGCCCGGATGGGACTGGCCCCTGAGTATATCAATAATTATTTAATCCCATATGAGCCTAAGTGTAGTCTGCAAATACTCTAGTAGGGCTACTCTAGGCAATTAATAGAACAAAACCTGCAGAAACTCTGTATGGTCCTTGAGTTTTTATGTCATTGTTTGGGTCAAGGCAAGGGTTTGGGCACTGGAAGTTTTCCCAGCATGCAGTTCACTGGTTCATCATTTGTACACATATTCTCACTTATGGGCAGTTCTGGGCGTTTTCATAATAGGTATGATTTGTACGGTCCCCCGATACAATCGACCGCCCACTCTCCACTTTCCCACTACTCAGCTATCACATTAGTAATGCTGCTCCTTACCTGAGTATGCTTGCGTCATGATCTTCATGACATTTTCGTTGTGTTACATAGTAGAAAAGGGCTCCACGCACAGACAGATGGTGACAGTTGTGAACAGGGAACTGTGTGACCAAGCACACTTTTTCAAGTGGACCCGAGCACAATAAACAGTGTTCACACTAATCAAGTGAAGTGGAATTTGGGGTCAAGCATACTCGGATTCGGGCCCCGGTCCCTGATGTGAAAGCCCTTGCAGAGTGTTTGTGGAGAAAGCAAACCCTCATAAACCGGAGAGAGAACATGTAGTCCACACTAAAAGGAGCCGAGCTGAGACTCAAATTGTGGAGCGACCGGCTAACTAGACACTTTTACGTGTTATTTTTAAATGACCACATGATGGAGTCTAGTGAAAATTCAGTGTTTTCTAAATGAGAAGCCTGAAATTAAATCTGTTTTCTAAAATACGGTTTGCATTTTCTTCGCTGTATCAATGGATGTAAATGTTGCCATACCTGTTTTGTACTTTCTCAATAAAAATCACTGAAAAAATAATACTGCTGGCTATAATCTTTGAGTTTTGTTTGTTTTTTAAATAAGGCTTAACTTATTGCTGTCTTGTTGTTTTTGCTCGATGTCAAAGTTTTCAAACCAGAGTGAAGTTGCACTCACTCATCTTACGCAGTGTGCCCATTTGGTGTGTATCCATTAGCTGCATGCCCATTGGGTTGGTCCTTTGCAATATCTGATGGGTTAAGAGGAGCATTCTCTGGTTGGCTGGCAGCCAACCTGTCACGCTTCGTCTTTGCTATGATCAGATTTCTACGGTGATAGAAGAGATAGCCCGGCAACAGGAAGCCAGCCAGAGAGAAGATGAGGAGGCCAAAATTGATCTGTTGCAAGGGGAGACATGTCAGTGCTTGTGACAAACCTGTTCTAAAAACCTGTTGTATGTTATTTGCATATTCTTGTCTTCTCTTTGTGTTTGTGCTCTTTACCCAGTAAGGATCTCCTTTGAGGGGTCCCACCATCAGCATGAACAGAGGCTGCTGGAGCAAGGCGAAAGCAGCGCTGATCATTGACTGCAGGCCTGTCAGTGTCCCAAAGTGATTGGCTGGATACCTGCAGTGAGATAGAAGATAGACAGAAGTCACAATCAAAACTAAATGGAAGAGAAGGAGTCTTTTTTCTCAGTCTTAATTCACAGTTGGATGGATGATCAAGTAATCCATAGAGCAGTGGTGCAATGTACCACATAAATTTGAGATTCCTATATTCAGTGTTGGGGTAAGCCATTACTGTAATCATATTACATTTTTTGGAATGCAGTAATGTAACCAAGCTCATCAAATACTGCCGCTTTGTCAAAGGACATCGAATTATGATGCTTTAGGTACCTTCCTGCATCAGTTTTGGATGTTGAGGGATGTCCATTGTTGCATACATTATGTCTTTCCAAAATACACTTCACTGGAAATGCACCGTTTAGGCTTTTACAGGCATACAGCTGTTTTCAAAATAAACTTAGAAAAAGGTTTTTAAGTTTATTTTCTAAAGTTTAGGCAACAAAAGTTTGTTATTAGTGTTAGGCAACAGAAACAAGTGGTTAGGCTTAAAATATGTCCGGTTGTTACTGACGTCATTTAACATCATGTAAAATATGTCATGGGACACACGTCATGGTACAAATGTCAATACCACAGTATGTTACATGCAAAAATATCTTTTTTTACTTTAACATTCAAACCTGAACTAAACAGTGGGCTCTCAGGTGAAAGTTTGGTGTTGTTTTTCATATTACTGCAAAGGTTGCCTCTGTTTGTCCGTGTTTGACATGACAAAGTGGTGGTATTTGATGAGCTGGAGTGTTGCCAGCTGTGTCAACATTTCCTGCCACCTGGTGCATACCATGCTGCCATAAAAGGTGCCTCTGTGCATCAGTTATCTGATGTAGATAGTACTGACAAAGCAGCAGTATTTGACAAGTTGGAAGTGACAACAAGCTGGTCAATCCCCATAGACCCCCATGTTAAAATGCCCAAGAGCAGAAATAAACATGTTTACAGACTGATACAAAAAGTGGTTTCAGTCTCTATCATGACAGCTCAAGGGGATGCTTTTTTATATATCTCACCCCTTTAAATGTTATTAAGGCTCACAGGTGATTAAAGGTGAGTGCTGCTTGTTTACAAGTCGCTACCACAGTGATAGTGTTCGTTACATAACCATGATGTAACCTTAGATTCACAGAGTATGGCATTGCCGTAGCTATTTTAGTGTGTTTTCAGTACATGATATTTAACTGTAACACTTTGGTTGCCCCCAAAAAACTCTTGGATGTTGGATGATCAATTTCCCTGGGAATTACATTTTGTTTTAATGGCTTTAAGCCTGTTTTTTGCTAAAAGAAAAAAAAAAGCAATGGGATTAGTATCATAACAATAAACCGTAGCTTTAATTGCACTGCATACAGATGGGGAACTGAGCAGTACTGTAACAGCAAGTTCTTTATTCTTTATTCAGGATCCCCATTAGATGTTACCATTGTAATAACTAGACGCCAACGGTGTTACTCACACAGCAGCATAGAGACCTCCGCAGCAGGAGTGGATAAATCCTCTCACTATGGTGTGCAGAACAAACGACACCATCTGTCAGAGAAAGAAAGACACAACGACAGAGAACAAATTAATAAAGTAACATCAAAACGGTCCCTTTGTGTGCCTTTATCTCTGTGCATTAGTATAGTATGTATTAAATAGCTTAAATTCCTGTACAGTGTTTCTCTCTGACCTGTAGGGGCAGGTTGTCAATCAAGGAAATTATTCCGAAGGTGACCAATAGGAGGTTGGTGAAGATGAAAGCTCTCATGGCGTTGGTCAGTTTCTGGATCTTTCTGTCTCTCTTTGGGGGATCTGATTGACTGAAGGGGACAAATGTCAAAAGAGGCGAACATGGAACAGGGTTCCCCCGCATTTTCATAGACAGAATTTAAAAGCTTTTCCATGACTTTTCAAGGACCCATGGTATTTTTTTCCAGTCCCACTTGCCCAGCGTTTTTCAAACACATTGTTGTTGTTTTTTTTAACTTCCTTTTTTTTTTTGCTTGATTTTCTTTTACTTTTTACTTATTTGTTGCAAATGTTGGGTCAATTCTTCTGATAGTTGCTTGTAACTTTTTTCCCATTTTTGAAAGAAATCGATTTCCTTAGGTTAAAAAGGGTTAAAAATTCAATGACTTTCCCAAAACTTTCAATGATATTTAATGCTTTGAAACCTGGATCGATGTTGATATTCTTGTGCTGCGTTCAGAAGCCTTTCACAAGTGTAAGCAAATTGTTTAGATTTCAAAAACATGGAAAAAATGCAATGAGAAATTTGACAAGAAATGTCCAACAAATTGCAAGAATTTTGTAGTTTTAGAAAATAATATTAAAAAGTTGAAAATGTTGAGAAAAATATATGTATAAATATCATAATTATGAAAATAAAACTATGTTACTTGTTATTTTTTGCAATTTTTTGGGATATGTTCCTTTTCTTCTTTTCATTTTTTAAAAATCAATCCAGTTTACTCCAGTTTCAAATGGTTAAAAATTCAATGACTTTTTCAATTTTTTTTACATATTCCATGACTTTTCCTGGTTTCTCGTGACCGTGGGAACCCTGAGGTAAGGAGATGTGGATGCTACAGAATCCAAGATCATTATTTCCTTCATCTTTTACAGTGTAGTCAAGAAAGGGATAACCCCTGGGCCACTGTGGACAGCAACCAAAAACTCTGTCAATGTCCATGTGACAACCCTCTCAGCCCACAACAGACATCTGTCTCGCCAACTGTTGCAGAACAATACACACATGTAGCAACACAATACCTCTTCACTGTTTGTGTGTTTGCATTCTCCTCTTCACACTCCTTCAACCTCCAGTCCATGATGTAGCCGATCAGAGGACAGGTCAGCAGACACAGCAGCTGCATTGAGCCGAAGATAGATGAGTAGAAACCGACTGTGGAGGACATGCAGACACAAAGTGAGGTCCATAAAACAGGTGGAGACAGGTTAAAGCATGTGCATGCATATTGTCTTATTTTAGAAATACTGAGGTCATGAAGCCTGAATCATGTTTTAAGGTTTCATTCCCAGTATGAAGCTCTAAATGAAGTGTCAAAGCAAACATTGTTAGGAATATGATTCAGACGGACAAACACTGTCTATAAATACTGGGATCAGTCTAACATTGTGCAATGACAACAGGGACATGGCCTCAGTCACATGTTGCTCATCGTCAAACTGATGAATACAGTATTATAACAACAACAAGTGGTCGTCTTTGTGATATTTTTATTGAATTTCTCATGTAAACTAAAAGAGTAATTCAACCTGGACCCTACATTCCCATGTTTTTGTGTCTCAGAGGGCTTTCATATGCGGGACCCCATGTCCGGATTTGAGTATACTTGACCCCAAAGTCCAACTCATTTGATTAGTGTGAACACTGTGTGCTGTACCCGGGCATGGTGCGCTAATCTTTGCTAAAGTCCACATGGAAAGGAGGTCTCTCAAGTGTGATTTATGTGTACTCTGTTATGGTACGCATCAGGTGTGAACACCAACTGTACCAAAACATGGAATTGGACTGCTATTTGGCCTTCATCAGGGTCATCATGAAACACATTACAAACAACATACAAATACAGTAGCTTTTATAAATACAGAAGCTTACTTTAATACTATTTGAAATGTGATTAATGATGAAGGCCACGAGCTGAAATGTGTCGGTCTTTTAATAAAGGTGCTCTAAATACTACAAGTGTTGTTGGAGTCTGTACACTTCATGGCAAAACCAAGCACATACTAGAGTTCCCCATCAAACGGCTTTAATGTTATGCTAAATTCATTGTTTTAAAAATCCTTTCTAGTGTCTAATGGTCTACATGCTCTCTCAAAAGCATTGTTTGGGTACATTTGTGAGGATACTGTGTTCTGAACTAATAAACACACAAACTTGAACCATCAGTCAAAACATTGCAGTAACTCCACTCAGCACTGTCGATAGTAGTTACTTGTTGACATACGTACAAACACTGTTAACACTGAGCATCTTGACTCTTACCTTGTTCGTCCACCTCATTCAGCAGCTCTTGTGAGGCTGAAAGAGACGACAGCTTCAGGTCAGGGATCACCACAGATGGGTTTTCCTTTATATTAAAGTTTAATTATTTAGTTTAGGATATTATTCTTACGGTTGGGGTCCCCATGGGTGACCAGGAACTCCAGCATCTTGTTCATGGCACCCATGAAGAAGATCAGCCTGAGCTGGGTCATCGCCATGGTGATGAGACTCCACAGTAAGATGGGAGAGCACACAGAGCGACAGAGTGGCACCGAGTCTGAAGGAGGGAAGAGGAAATGTGTGAAAGAAGCCTTTAGTTCAGGTGGAAACTACTCAGACAAATCCTTCCTCTTCACTTCCATTGAAAATTCCCAAAATACATAGTTTCTCTTTTATTTTTCATGGCACTTTTGTACCTAAGCCTGGATATGGCGTTACTTTTCACCATGCAAAACTCCAGATAAATGATAAACCAGTGTCCTAATTCACTGTGTAAAGTAGTTAATTCACTACCAGGAGAACAAGGAACCAGTTTGAAACAGAGAGGGAGCTGAGTGTGAGACAGATGAGATTAATGAAAACATGACACATGTGATGAGTGACACTTTCAGTTGAAGCCTCGGGGAGTTTCACACTAAAAGAACCAGTTTCACTGTAATAAAACAAATACAAAAACAGTCCAGTAGAATCAGTAGAAGGGTTAATCCGAATGTTATCAGCTGTTCCAAAGTTGAATGTCTTTTCAATGTTGGCAAAAGTTCCAGTGTTGAACCCACATGCACCCACCAGGCTGAAGTTATTTTAATATTTTCATGAGTCATTCAATCATTACAGATTCTGATGTAAAGTATGCAGTTGCCGGCACAAACTGTGGCTGTACTGACAGGCGCTGTGTTTAAGATATATAACAGGTATGTAAAAAGTACTGCTGACTTATTATTACCTTATCATGATAATAAAAAATATGGATTTAACATCATGCAGTGTTTGTAATAATAATAATATAATGACTTTAATTATACACAACCTTTAAAAACACTGTTTACAAAGTGCTTTGACAAACAAAGCAAAGCCGAGGCAATAAACCTCCAAGTTAATAGATCAAATCAGGTGAATAACACCAAACAAAGGCCAGACAAGAGTTGAGGCAGAATTAGGATATTAGAGGCAGAAACACGTTAGAAAAATACAGCAACAAAATAAAGGTTGTAGACACAGAGCATTAATAATAATAAAAATAATAAGCAGGATCAAGACAGAATAAAAAGACAGGTTAAAAGATAAATTAGAAGGTAAAATTAAAAGACAAACAAATTAAATGACAAATTAAAAGCTGACATTACACTCAAACAGAGAGGCTGTGAAATTTTGTAACTAGCAGCCCACCGTCTCTCCTTGTCAGATCATCATCAAGCCTTCGAGGGGAGACGGGCAGAGCAGTTTCACCTGTTCAGAGGTCTCTACCACTCTTCATTGAGAGGTCACAGGGACAGTCAAATTAAATTCCAAATTGGGGAATGAAAAGTCTTTTTGCTGCAGGGTGTGGATAAACATGAGATGGTTGTTAAAGCTAAAAAAAAACGGCTCATGCAAAGAGTGGCCGAGCAGAGGACACCGAGAGTAAAATAATATAACTTTTTATTTATCCATAGAATTTCGTATATTTTTTTAACACCCCCTGGCGTTGCAGAGCATATTGCAACTAACAACATGTTGTGCATGCTTGTACACTGTGCATCATCTGCGGAGGCCTGCGCCACGGCGTCTTGCGTAAGTAGAAACAAAACTTTAAAGCCAGGCTTGTGAACTGGGTCTGTGTTGGCTGCTTTGCACCAGTAAAAAGACAGACGGCTTGATGTTACACATCGCACTGATCTAAATGTCAACAATAATGTTCCTTACCCTGGGTTGTGCCTTTGGGGTTTGTATGGTCGGGTTCGGGCTGCTTAGCTCCCATCATGTCCTCTACGTGAGTCACATGTGTGACATATGTCTCTCCAGTCACCTTGTCCTCTGTCACAACTCCAGTCAGCTTCACCTTTTTACTGTTAAGAAAGAGAAAGACATTTTTTTTATTGAACAACTCTAGTCCTTACCTTTGGAGAAAACCTACCACCTTCTCAAAAACATTTGAACCTGCAGAGAGTGGTGGACGTTATATCCGTGATACCTTACTTAATATCTGCTCTCAAGTCATGGCGTCAAATATTAAAAGTATTCAGCAAAAAAGTGCTCTCTAGATTTCATGACAGTCTGCTTATGGTGGCACTATAGGAGAGGTCATAGGGTTACCAAAAGCATGATGAATTAGCCTCTGATGACTGTGAATAACAGAGGTGGACTTGAGTAGGACTCGATACTTGCAACTCAACTTGGTCTTTAACACCAGTGACTCATGATTTAACTCGGGCTTAAACCTTTTGTCTTGAAAAAAAATAATACCTGCCCCCAAGCAAAAAGATTTAAAGTATGGCTTTAAAAATTGTGCCATGTATCAATTAATTTCCCTTTATTTTCTAAATCAATATTAATGCTGTTCATTCCCAGCAAGCTGTCACTTAGTGCTCCAAATCCATTTTGTTTGAACCAATCGGACACCATCCAATCAAGATGCAGGAGAGACACATGATGAACTAACGTGCAAGATGGAAAAAATGATAGAAAGTTAATTTCATTCATGTTCAAAACTATGTGTAGGGGAAAAAAATTAAATGGCGTATGCAAGATTTGTGGATTTAAAATTACAGATGGAACAAATTCCAACTTTTTTTGACATCTGAAGTTGTGCAAAGAACGCTAAGTCAAGGCTAACATTAACATAGCTCACGAGCAAATGCTCAGCTAGCGTAAACAGCTGAGTAACATTTTTGCAGCTTTGTTTCAACAAATGAATGCAAATTTTTAAAAAAACATCCATGGCTTCTTATATCTAATATACTTTAACTCTTTTATTATTTTTATTTTTTAAGAGGTATTGTGCATGAAGAGCAGATTATGGTTAGTTTAGGGCTCTAGACTTGAGACTTGCCTGCCCCGACTTGGGACGTGAGTGACTTACTTGTAACTTACAAAACAATGCCTTATTCCTATCTCTGAAAATATAGTCATTTTAATCAATTTTAACAGAAATCTAGCCAGTAGATGTCCAGTTATCTCTGTTTTCCGTTGGTCCTGGCACAAGCCCAGCAAATGTTGTGTGTATTAGCTAAGTGCAGTCGCCTGTTTACTTGTCACAGCTGTACACTGTAATCTCATCAAGCCTCATGTAAATGTATGTATTTACTCCCTGTTTTCTCCTCAGTCAGTGCCAAATTCATATCTGTGCTACATGCCTTATTCTTGCTACAGTCTGCAGCTCCGTTGGTGACTCTTTCGTCTCCTTCTCCCTGCAGTCTGGGAGCCACATGGGGCCAATTCAGTTATACATGTGACAAACACAGTGTGGTTTTCACAGCATGCCAACGAACCAGCGTTCAGGCTGTGACATGTCTGCACACGCCAGTGAATTACAGTAAAACATTACAGGATGGAATTAACCTGAAGTAGCACCTGAGTGGAAACTGTGATGTAGAAAAAATAATTTGAAACATGTCAGCTGCATTTCCCGAACACTCAGCTGTACAGAATTTCAATGAGAATTTCATCACTGCCATAAAAATGCCTAAATACCCCTGATCTAAAGTGTTCAAAGCCAAGCACTAATGTGTTTATAGGATGTAGCGTTCACTAACGTGTATCTGACGTCTTCAGGTGCAGGGAAGGACTCAGCAGGCCAGTTTAGGAAGCAGTTGACGAAGACCAAGCAGGCCATACCCGACCAAACCCACATGATGACACGGAACGACACGCCGAGGTCATAAATCAACTGGAATGGTAAGATGGAGGAAGAGGGGGAAGGTTAGGGAGGAAGACAGGTAAGTAGAGTGGCATATAAAAGAGAAAACAACAATAGGGATGGCTATAAGAAAGGGTGAAGAAAGAAAATACATTAAAAATAAGAGTTATGAAACTGACCTTTTTGCATCGTTATATTTGGACTGAATTTATTTTTAAGAGCTGCTTTCTCCCTTCACTTTTTTATCAGTCTAATCACTAATCTCCAACTTCTTTAACTCCCATATTTTTTCCATTCTTCCTTCCATCCTCTCCCTTTCCACAACTTTCTTCCTTTCTTTCTTTCTTTGTTTATGGTCCCACAATGATTCTTGTACTCTTCATGCAGTTATGCATCTTTCAGCTCTCAGATATGACTATTTTCTCAAGATCAGTTGTTCACAACTGGTGGCCCAACTTAGGGGCAAGTGAATCGTTACAAGTTTGTATAAAAAAACCAACACATGCTATATTTAAGTACAGTGAATTTCCACTTGGTCAGTAACAGTTCTAGTAGATTTATTCATGCATGTGTGTGTGTGTGTGTGTGTGTGCGTGCGTGCGTGTGTGTGTGTGTGTGTGTGCATGTACCTTGACACCAGGGAAGGTAACGGCTGAAGAAGCGTAGGAGCCAATCATCAGGGAGAGGATGGTTGATCGTACGTTCCCAAACATGTTCGGCAGCTAGATGACAGAGAGGGATTAAAGAGAAAGGAAACATCTATTATATCAAATAAATAAATAAACAATCTTATCATCAGTTAGCAGTAAATGAGTAAAACACTCTGGAAACACTCTTTAAAATCTATTAACCAGCTCTGATTGCTGTTCTGCAGAAAGCTTATGTTGATTTTCAGTTATTTGAGAGCACCTTAAAAACTTAACCAGTAGGTGGTGCTGCTGCATTCTTACAAACACAAGCTTTTCATGTGAGGAGTGGAAGTTTAATAACACACACACACACACACACACTCACACACACATCCAGATCCTGTGTGACCCTCACACATCCTTTTGTCACGCATCTTTTGTCATAAAAACCTGGCATGAGTCTGTGTGTGCATGTGAACATTCTCTGGCTGTGCAGATGGTAAGTTTTGAAGTGTGTGTGTGTGTGTGTGTGTGTGAGTGTGTGTGTCTGCAGACTTTCACTCTAACTATAGCTGCAGTTGGAGGGCCGCCAATCACACACAGCAACTGCACGTGTCTCTGTTCACACTACAGGCCTTCGTGCTCAGTTTAAACTTACTGCTCATATCAGATTTTATGCACGACTGTTCGTTTCTATTCCAGAATGTCATACCAGTATAAACCGAGGCCATGTCAAAAACACAATCTAAAAACCAGTTAAGTGTCCCAACAAACTCTGATATTGATTAAAGTCCTCAGAAATGTATACAACGGCATGTTGTTTGCTCTAGTGCTAAGAATTTCAGTTCCTTGAAGGGAGCCAGATTTTATGGCTCTATTTCTTTCCATGAGCTGTGTAACAGAGGGTGCAACTGGTGCGACATACAAAAGTCTCACCATGCTAGACTCATAATGTTATAACCAAAGTGAGATGCTCCTGGATCATATTTAACTCTTTGAAATCTGTAGAAACATCTTTTTCTTGTGCTGCTTCCCTTTCACAAGTATTTCAACCACTGAAACGTGAGCAAATCAGTGCAATTTATCTTGAAAAACATGGGACAAAAAAGCAAATTGCAAGAAAGTGGTAGATTTAGAAAATTATTTTCAAAAAGGTAGGAAACAATGTCTAGGGAAAAAAGAAAAAGGCTAGGGAAAAACTATATTCATATTGAGCAAAATTACATATTTAGAATTGTGTTACACAATTATCATATTTCTAAGCACTTTTTGCAGACCATTTATTTTCCTTTTGTACATTTCCTTTTTTTCCAAAATTTTTGGGTCATTTCTTTTGTTGTTTGTTGCCTTCAACCCATGTTTTTGAAAGACATAAGGTAAATTTGCACAGTGCTAAGTGCAAAGTGCTAAGAAACACGTCAAATGATCATCTTATTATACTGTCTTGTATACATTTACAAAAAAAGAAGAGAGAAGAAAGAAATCAGCTCTCAACAGGGAGCTGCGACGTTGAGCCGTCTCCTTTGGCAAACAAAAGTTTATGATACTTACACATTAAATTCAGCAAGATAATCTTTGACGTTTATCTTAGGATGTAAACGAACTATAACTTAACGTCAACAACACAACAAAACTGTAAAGCCGTGTTCGGCGTGATGATGTGCTGTCGTCTCATTTAGCCTCTTATTGACACAAAATTCACAAATGCGGTATTTACTGACATAGTTTAGCAAAACTTCACAAATCTCAGTACACACCGAGAGATTTGTTTACACTTTTACAAATCTGATTATGCACACACTGACTCAGTTACACAAAGCTCTACACACATTTGTAAATAGTTTCGCTATAATAATGACCTATTACACCCCTCAGCCATATGGGCAGTATTTTAGTGGTTTATTACAATTTGTGCACTTTTCCTGTTTTCTGCTGACAGTTGTAACAATCAAAGGGGCGTTCCACCTTTGCACACTGACATCCCTCTCAGAGCTGTGGGTGAAAGAAAATGAGTCAGGCTTGGCTCTTTGACAATCACAGTTTGAGCACATTGTGTACTCTGCTTGTGTGTTTTTTGCCCTCTGTGTTATCCCGACGGCTCTAATCGGACATATTCTACATTCACTGGATAAAATCTTTCCTACACTGACAGGTGCCAGATTCAAATGCCATTCCTTTTGATTCTGTTAATTAGAGCTGCATGAACTGTGGGTTGTTATAAAGGTTATATATTTAATTTGGTCCTGTTTTTCGTTTATGATCCTGGTACTCTAGTTGAGCGCCAGAAAGAGTGAGGGAGGCCAGGCTGTGGGCTCGGAGACAAGGCGTCCACCGGCAGCCACAATCGACTTACACGGGCCATATGGACGACCCTCTCTGGCTCTGGAGAGCCAGAAAAAGTTGGGAAAGTAACAAGGGGGAGGAAAAGGTACATTTTTCTTTTATTAGCATCTTATCTGCTTATACATATGTTTTTTTAAACTTTGTTTGATGGCATGATGCTATGGCTACGTGCTTATCAGTTTGAACTGGCTCCCTCGGGCATGATGCAGCAGGTGCTACAAGAGGTTTTACTGCATCACATAACTCTTCAAAAGTTGAGCGGATCATCCGGAAGTTTTGAATCTGCAATTCCTCTGTGAAATCGTGGACTATCACCTTCCAGAAATCCCTCATACATGGCCGCTCCCACCTATAAAGTGTTTGTGTTTCCATTATCGCTCACATAACACACCTACGTCGCCTTTGATTGCAAATAATGATGATAAGTGCGTTGGCTTTTAGTGTCCCATTGCAGCCCTCTTTGTGTCGTTTAAGATTAGTTTACTGCCATTTCACAATGGAAGGTTGCCCAACAAATTGCCACTGTAGTCTCTTTATCTTTATACAAGAAAAACTCAATAAAAACAGTAATTCTAGAGGTGCATTTCTTTTTAAAATCCGCCTCAAGAGGAATGTAAATAGCAACAACAAAAACAATGAATATGAATAATCTGGGCAGATAATTTGGCCCAAAAATGTATCCCAATCAACTTCAACTATGTTTGAGCAACAAGCATCACCAGTGGAAATGAACACAGCATGACCAAATATCGCCTTTGTGTTTGTTCCTCTGTCTGCAGTCCCCAAGTTCAACTAATGTCATACCTCTGCACTCAGTAATGTTTCCATGTTGTAGGTTTGCTTCCACCTCCGATTTTCCATTCTTATCTGCCCTCCCCTCTTTTCCATGGCTCCCCCTGTGTCTTTCCATTAGCTGTTCCATCTGCTCTTGCCTTCAGTTCCCAAAGTCTCCCTCTTCTCTGTTTCATCAGAGTGCACATGTAGTGTGGAGATGAACCATATATGTGAAAAAAAAAAACTTATTTCCACAGCAAGGCTGCACCTGCTGAACAGCTTCATGTCAACACCATCACTGTGAGCATGTTCCAAGAACAGTTTCACAGAGCCGCAAGCACGGCTGTTGACTCTTAGTCTTTCTAAGTATGTAATAAGGACAATATTGAGCCCCACCGAGATCCCTGGGAGATTTCAGAAGATTAAAAATGCTGGCTCGGGTAAGTCATTCTATTATAGATCAAAACTGCCTTATCAAAGTTCACAGAGCATGTGTTTGCTGCTGGTTAGGTTATGTACACTTTTCACATCAAGTAGTTATGTAAGAGCTTATCAACAAGATAAGACACACCAGACATAAACACATAAACACACACCGGACTGGGAATGACAGCAGTGAGGCCAGAATGACCATGTCAAGTCCAGGACAGGAAGAGGTGGGGGACAGAGCGAGAGAGAGAGAGATGGTGTGGACAAGGGCACACGGCCGTGGGTGTGCTGACCGCCCATGCTTTGGATTGGCTGAGAGGCCGCAGCAGAATTTAGAACAGCATGTGCCGCTGTGCAAAACACACACAGCCGCAAACACAGTCAGACACACAAACACGTGCTAATAATCCGACCCAAAGGGAATCTGTGGATTTTCTTTTTACAGTTTTCAAGTGGATTCAAAATTAAAATCTGTGAAATCTTTTTTTTTCCTTGCAATGTGATGTCACAATATTCACTGAAAAAAAAAATCTGCAGAAAATCTGCATAGACATGGTCGAAATTCTGCAGCTGAATCAGACCCTGTGTGGGCCTGCCTATAAACCAAGATATACACAAAAAATTCAAAAGCACACAAACAATGTGCTTGGAATAATGAATAGTGAAGTTTATGGTTGGACGACATAGGCATACTGGACCTAGAAGAGTCACGAATTAAAGGGGTCTGCTGTGTAGGTTTAAACCTTTAAGCTTTTATAACTCTGGCGACAAAGTCTGTGATGTCACAGCAGGTATTTTGATTTTGACAAAGGCAGAGATGTAAAAGTGGGTATATGGGGCGCCCTGGTGACCTAGCAGTCTATGCAATATACCATGTCACTGTGACGTCCCAGGTTCAAGTCCAGACAGCGGGGACCTTTGTCCTACGGCCCCGTCCCCTCTCTACTGCTGACTGTACTTCCCCGCACTGATGATGTACACAGACTGTCTGCAGTATCAATACACCGATGCCAACTGCATTTTCTCGTTCTCTTCTCTTATAAATATTTACAACAGTCATCTCCTGTTCTCTCAAATTTACAAGAAAAGTCGTCATTGTGTAAAAGCCTTGTTTTATTTCTTTTTTAATAAATATTTTAAGTTTTATTCCCTCAATGGTTGGTTCAATGATGTCAGACATTAAGCAGTGACCCTATAGTTATTATAACGGGTGAAAATGTCTTTGTAATAAGGAAGATCAGACTGGTGGTAGGGCCAAATAAACACAGGACTTTCACCCAGGAGACCGCTGTTTGTATTGTGTGACACTAAAAGTCAACAGTGACTTATTTTTATTTTTATCGAAAGGCATTCCTATAACTTCTCTTTAAAGGATTATTTATTATTAATTGTACCTAACACCTGAAATTATATTTAAGTCTTGCACTGCTCTGTTTTGATTTTAAAGTCAATCGTTGTTTTTAAATTTTCTTTTGTGTTGTATTTTTTGCTTTTTAACATTTTTCCTGTGTGTGATTTTTGTTTTTAAGTGTAAAGCACTTTGTAACATTGGTTTGATAAGTGCAACATAAATACATTTTCTTCTTCTTCTTCTTCTTCTTCTTCTTCTTCTGTTACTATTATTATTTTAATCTTGTGCAGATTTATCAGAACATACCTCCTGTAAGTTATTTTAAGCCAAACCGTGATCTAATGGAATAATTTTGGTGCCTCAAGCTAATTAAACTGCAATCGTTTCCAGCATGTAATTTTATCACATTACGTGCAACCACCACTTCATGTGGTGCTAAGGGGTTGAGATCATTTTTTGTATTTCTGTGAGATCAGGTTACAAAAACAGCTGCTGCTGGAACTGAAATTGCTGATATGGAACTAAAACACTGAGTTGAAAAATGCTAAAATTCGTTGTAGGGCTGAGGGAAACAGCAGAGTGGGTGAATATTCTCACTTCTAGTTTGCTTATAGAATATGTGGGTGTGAGTGGGAATCGTACTGTGAGTGAAGTGAAGGTCAGGCAGATTCCTCCAAAGCCGTTGAAGGAGACAGCGAGGAAGATGAGACCAGACAGCACTGATGGATCAAATGAAATGAAGATTTTAATGAACCATGATGAAACTATAATGGTGTTAGTTTCAGCTTGTTTCACAATTTGGGTATCCATTTTTGAACCTTTGTGCAAAAAAAAAGTGCATCTGAGCACAGCTATGGTAGAGTAAGTCAAAGTAAAGAACCAAAGAAGTGTAATTTCCCTTTATAATACACTCAAGGTATTTATTTTTCTCTTTTAAGTTTCTGCAGGCGTCATTATAGCATGTTTATTTTCTGTGTCTGCTGTAAAAATGTCACAGTGTTACAGTGGGTAAAATTTTACGATAACTTTTAACTGATTGCAATACTACAAAAATAAGCTATAAAATGATGCAGTCTTTCCTTTGAGTGATGTATCTTGTTGCAGTAATGCGACCGGATCAAAGCAAGTGTGTCAATGTTTCTTACCTTCAGGATTATATGCAGCCACAGCTATCATTGCACAGGAGGATGCGAAACATGAACTGAAATATACACATAGTGTCAGCGCACATGTGGTTTCAGTGGCATTTTTATTAAATATGTTGAAACATTTTGTCTGTCTCACCTGCCAATGAGCCTCAGCGGGCGCGGCCCATATTTATCCATCAGGATCCCCAGAGGTAAAGTTGCTGCACTCAAGAGGAACGAGCCAATAGTGAAGCCAAGGTTCAACATCTCCTCCTGCTCCACACAGCTCAGCCAGTGGCCGCTCTCCGTTGAGGTCACGTTGGTGTGCACAGTCTCATTTTCTGGAGAGGGTGAAAGAAAAATGAGTCAGGAAAGGATAAATTGTTGAAAGTAGAGAATTAAACTCTTCCTTACTGCACTGACAAGACATCACAAAGTATAAACCAAAATAAACATAATGTATTTCTACTAATATATATTTTCAAACTGTTGTTTCTGTCATGAGTGCTTTCAAGAAAACAAGCACCCATGTTCAGTGCCTAAAAACTAGAAACACAGCAACCGGTCAATGCAAAACACCCATGTTTGACACCTAAAAAGCTGGTGGAAACACAGTGACAGGGTGGCCAAAAAACCCTGTTTGGCGCCCAGAGAAGCTGCCGAAAATACTGTGACATGTGGCTACAAAATATCTATATTTGGCACCTAAAAAACTGTTGGAAATACAGTGATGGATGGTTGCAAAACACCCATGTTTGGCCCACTAAAAAAACAACAAATGATGGCTACAAAACACCCATTATTGGTGCCTTGAAAACCGCAGAAAATTCAGTGACTAGTGGTTACAAAACAAACACGTTGGCGCCTAAAAAGCCTCTGGAAATAAGTGACAGGTGGCTGTGTAGGACCTATGTGTGGTGTCTAAAACACTTCTGGAAATACTTCGATGGTGGCTGAAAAACACCCATGTTTGGTGCCTAAAAAGCTGCTGGAAATACAGTTAGGACTCGCTAAACTGGTTTTGTTGGTCTTCAATCCACCATCCTTTCCACCTCCTGATAAAAAAGTCAGCTCATATACTACGTCAATTTAGAAACGTTGATGCAAGCATGAAATGTGCAAATGTAACGTATTTGTGGTATACAGAAACATAAAATGCCAGGCTTGTTGTCATTTGTGTCTGAGATATCTGACTGTGGATGATTACGGGCTGACTGGACGATGGTCTTACCGATACAAAGGTGGGAATAGAAGCCTTCATTCTTCAGCATGATGAGCAGTGAGGCCCAGCCCAGCAGAACAGCAGAGAAGAGCAGGTTCTCTATGATGGCTGTGACGGCCATCCACCACCTCCTCCTGTATGCCTGGGCCAAGCTGGGAGCCATGACAGCTGCGGACGCATGAGAACAGGAAACACGGTGGAGGAAAACTTTAGTCCACCAGGAGCTGAAAACCAAGTTCTGCTAGGAACCATCAAAAACTACAAATCCTTACTTTAATTTGCACCATCCTGTTCTACTCATGGTGACATTTCAAGATGTCACAGCAAAGTGTTCGTGAGAAAGGCACTAAACTTCTCATCAATTTCCTCAAAGAAGTCCACCTGCTTCTGGATTTGAGCTTTAATTTGACTTGAGGGTTGGTATATCAAATCTAACATTTAAAATATCTGACTGCTGCTGGAAACCCAGAGAAAACCAAAGGTACTTCATTACAGTGATGCCAAACTGTCACATCAATGTCCAGCTCAGTGATTTGAGAATGATGGTCTATTACAACCAAATATTAAGGCTTTTAAACCTTAGGAACTGGCATGAGAAAGAATAAATGACCTAGATATAAGCAAAAAAATAAATTAAAAAAGTAAAAGAAAATTACCTGAAAATCATAAAAATAATCAATAAAAGCACACAAAAAATAAAATTAAACAAAACTAAGAAATTATATTATTAAATTAAAATGCTTGATCCAAAAAAAAAAAAATCAAAGAATAAATACAATTTCCTTACAATTCAGTGGCATTTACTTTTTAATTTGTCTTAGATTAAATCGGTTGGGCTGTATTATTACTTCTTTAAAATTTCACACTTTGCAAAGTCATCAAGAGGGCCTGATTGTATCCCTTAGTTATGACCTGCAGGCCATAAAATTTAACTGTGAAAATATCCAGGACAAATGTTTGAGGCCACAAAGAGACACACAGCTGGTTTTGGTGGGAAACACTGGATGTAAATTGTGTGTGTTTTCTGGAAAACCCAACGGAGAATCCTTCAATCTGTCACCACATAACCAGCCACTGTTGCATCAGCGAAGCTCTGCAGAGCTGTATACTGTATGTGGTGTCAGCTGAGAGCTGCCATGACACCAAAGGGCGGCTGACCCCACTTGACCTTCTGCTGTAACTCGAGCTATCAAGTGTCATGCACTGATCTAACCCATGCATACACACCAACACACACCAACACCTACACACCATAGACTGTATGCTGCACCAACCATTCACACATAAAGAAACATTCCTGCCTAAAAATCAGTGGACACTGTGTTCTTCCTGAGTGTGTAAATATTTGATGGACTGAATTAAAAACTGTGTGTGTGTGTGTGTGTGTGTTTGTGTTTGTGTGAGAGAGGCTTTAGAAAGCAGTGACTCAACCTGTGGAAGGCACATGTTTGCACACTGGGAGCACAGCTGATGAGCCATAGATAGACGTCATCCAAAGAGCTGCGTATGTACATTTGTGTTTGGAATTTGTCGGCGTAAAGCTTCAGTTTAAGGAATACTTCACCCTTAAAATAATCATTTATATATCAATTCATGCTGAATTCACGAAGAAACCTTTGTTTTTCTCGCCTGTCTCCACGGTGTGCGGAGAAATCCTTAAAAGCGAAACATTCTTAAGGAATTAAAATAAATGGGGATTGTGTTCAACGACAGCAAAACTATATCAAAACATCCATTCAAGGCAGGAAATGTTATAATTAAAAGATCTAGTGAAAATGCATGAATAAAAGAAGTACTTATTTTTCCTCAACTGTATAAATAAGTGTGTACTTCACAATTATTCAAAATTAAGTGGCTTTAGTGTATTATTGAGATTAATGTATAGGTTTTGTATAGGCCTTTTTTTGTTCTTTTTTTGTGTATAACACTTGACCATAAGGTTTATTTGCTTTGATTTGTGTTTTGCTTTTGCATGTTTGAAATAAAGATTTATTAATTCATTTATTTTTAAAAAAGAAAGGCTTTGATCATACTGCACAAGTTGTGTGAGTTTGTTTCTATATAGTTTTTGCTGTTGTTAATCTCTGTCCGCAACATGCGGTAAATATAAATAGTCATTTTGCAAATGAAATGTTCCAAAACGTCACTGCAGATGAAGTAGCCAATGGTGGATGATGTCATGTTTAGTGGACAAATGATTCATTGTGATTTTCTTCCAACATAAAATCAATACTCTGAATTTTTTGACAACTGTATTACTGATTAGATGTTACTTGATGTTTTTTAAATTGTATTTACCTGCACGGGCCTCCTTTTTAGAAGAATTTGCAAGATATTCCTGAGCTGCACCACATTTCTTGTATTCCCTCGGCCATCTTGGTTTTGAGAAATTTGTGTCACACTTACAACAACTTGCCAGCGGGTGGCAGCGTATTGGTGCAAGCACAAGAAAATGGTTTTTAAATGCACTTTTAAAAGTCTGGAAACATGGAAACCAGACCTGGGTTTCCTTTGAGCAGAATTTATTTTCAAACAAGCAAATTTGATTCTATAAAAGTCAGCTATGATTCTGATTTCCATCCTACAGATCCTCATGTTGTGATGACGTGTGTAGTTGCCGGTTAATATCATTTGCAGCAGTCTGACAGGCTGGATATGTATGAGAGAGGAAATCATATGCAAGCAAAACATTTTTATTTGAGCGAGCAAAAATCTATTCTATGCCCAAAAGATACATTTGCATTGCTGTTATCCATATTATTGTGAAATAATAACCCCACTCACTCTTATGCCCTCTCACAAACTTTTGCTGGTATCCCTTTTCCACCAACATAGGACTGGTTTTGTTCCGGTTGCTGCACCTAATTTTGAACCTGAATTTGGAGAATTTCAGCCAAAAATAAATTGGTTCAGAGCCTGAAAACCAAAACAAATAACAGGTTTTCTATTACCCTAAGCACAAACCGTGACATCAGTGTGCATATTTTACCAGTTAGAAAGAGAGGACAGAGAATGCACAAATAGAGATGTCTAGTAAGAACTTATCAAAAAAGAGAGCATGCTGTGGTCTCATTAATAGCTGGTTCATGCTTGCTTGCTACAGTACAAAAAGTTTGCAGGAAATCAATGCCATCTGCCAAATGCTGTTCACTGTTGTGCATTCTTCAAAACCCTTCGCTGACAATGCATCCTTGAATACAATATCCTAGAATACACTGGGTCTTAACAAAACTGGAAGAACTGGTTCACTAGATAACGTCAATTTTCCAACAGTCCACACTAGAAGCCTGTACAAGAACCGGAGCTAATTTGGTGGAAAAGGACTATCAGTGTGCTGTCGGACTGCTGCACATTCCCTCAACCTGGAACAAAGTTAAAACGAAATCAACCAATCACAGCACTGAAGAAGGTAAATTCTGATTGGCTGTCTCCAATTAAATTGTATCTACAGCATGAGGAAACTAAAAATAAAACTTTTATAGATTCCTTGACAGCATCTTGGAAACATAATATCTGACTAGAGCGGTGTCTGGATTTAAACACACAGAAGACCCCAAAAGGCCAAAATAGTGATTTTTTTTTTAGATATCAGAAAATATCCTCTGATGAGGTCATGAATAGCACCTCAGTTGAACACACGATTGCATCAGATGTTTCTACCTTTCTCTCTCTACACAACACGTCACACTAACACCTCTTGGTTGTTGTTATAGATGAACATTTCCATGTCAAAGTGACTCTGACCATCAACAAACATTTGCTGTCAACAGCTGAATTAATGCTGAAGAAATAGACTATATTCATTTAATTTCATCATCATGTGTTTCAAATGTTGGAAAATTTGACTCAGTCCAGATAAAAATGGTGACAGGATGGTCATGGCTGACGGGCGAGGGAAATAACTGATTCTAATGCTGTTTTAATAACCCTAACTCAGATCATATCTCCAGAGTGCAATCCTAAAAAGCAGCACAGCTCCAATCATTAAATCTTCATTACAGACTTTATGAGGGGACACATTTGTCCACACTTAGCAACATGTTAAAAGTCACTTACTTTACGAGTTGAGCTCCTCCAACAGATGATCTGTGTTTATATGGTGATGATTCAACACGTTTTCTTCGCTGCTGCTTCTGTTTCCCAACAGGAGAAAGTTTGTTTTGGAGTTTAAACAATCTTTTCTGTCTTTCTTTCTTTCTTTTTTCTGTCTTTCTGTCTTTCTCCTGTAGATTTAAAGAGTGGTAGCAGCTGTATTCACTGGCACATGTGCGCTCACATTGACTCTCTCTAAGTACAGTATGTCTATAAATGGAGCTCAAGTCTTGCCCGCCCACCCTGCTGCTGACCCTAACACACACTCACACACACACACACACACACACACACACACACACATACACACACATTTGTCCACACCTTATGTGTCTTAAACTCTGGACACATGGCTGTAGGTCTGATGGTTTGATATAATAATGTCAATGTTGTTGCTCTGTGTTGATCTCCACTGGTTTTAATACAAGATAAAGATTTCTCAACCCCTGTAGTCTCCTAAAACCTGAAAAGGGTGGCTCCTGAAAAGTCTCTCACTTAAAACCACAGGCACCAATGTAGGCTACTGGTAGCCTGCTCACTGGCCCCATCATGTGGTAAGCTACAGTACATATATTTATTTTTAATATTGGTTGCACACCTTAATCATACATTTCAGCTGCAATTTAACTGCGCGTATTGTACTGGAGTCTTTTGCACATGAGCACTCAGGGTCACTGCACTATAATGTCAGCACACCCTGCAACACACTCCTGTTGATCACAACCCAGAAAGCTGTGCAAAGTTGTCACAAACTACAGCAAGAAACTGACAAAACACCAGCATGTGTCCTGAAATAACTGAGCTGAAGCTCAAAGCGTGAAGCTGGTGATTCTCTGGCCATTGCTGATGTTTTCAATTCCTGTTATGACAGAATGGTCAAGGCAAGGGAGGACAACGGGACGACGGGCTCCTGCAAGGACATGCAAAAGGCCCCACCACCTAGCTCTCTGAAACAGGAGCAAGACGTACAGACTTTGTGGTGGTTTTGCCTTTTTTGTTTCTGTTTTGCATCTGTCTTTGGCTGATATGCATCATTTTGTCTTTGAAGTAACTTTGTGTGGTTTGGCACCTTATTGTGATTGTTTTGCCTGTTTTTTGAGTTATTTTAGCCCTTTTTTTTTACACAGAGATTGTGCTATTGGCTGCTAAAAAGTAAATTATACCTTTTATACGGAATGGCGACGCGGGGTAAAAGCATCATACTCCCATCCTGAGCAGGCAGTGTAAAGACTGAATTGGTTTTGCATCCACCTTTGTTGTTTTGCATCTGTCTTAAGTCCATACGCATTTTTTGGGGTGGTTTTGCATCTCTTTGAAGTAATTTTGTGTCTTTTTTGACTTTTTGTGTCTCTTTGTTTTGGTTTTGCTTTTTTCGTAGATATTTTGTGTCTCTTTGCAGTTCCTTTGCATCTCTTTCAGGTGTTTTTGTGGTGATTTGGAGTCTTCTCCTGGGCCTGTGTATAGTAGGCCTGATCAGTAATCCATACACAGATCAAGGTCCTGACCACTGACTAATTATAAACTCGTATTCACAAAACATAAATCATTGACAATGTAGATAAAAACAGCAGCACACATTATTATATAATCAGATGTCAAACTTCTGTATTGCGTCAAACAAGCAGAGCACACTTGAGTTCTGGTCCATTTTTATTTATTGTTGCTTTCATCCCATAACATCATTTCCAATGACAACAAACCCTTCAACAGCAGAATGAACAAGAAAGAAGTCACAAAAAAATCGACAAAATGGTGCTCCCTCTTTAGCTCCAGTGGAAATGTTTGTTGGTGAGGGAACAGCAAGGGAAAGAAAAAAATAAACATATTTAAAAACCGTCTTTCTAATTATTATGTTCCTCAACTAAACCTTTATTTAAACAGGTGAATTAGTCAAGAACAACCTTTCATTTATTGTGACAATCTCAAACCACATAAATTCTCACTTCCATTCATTTGTCTCCCAAAGACATGGACGTGAGCTAATAATCATAATAACGATAATAATGAAGGACAGTGTAAACAAAGTTGGTATATTGGGGATTTGTCATGTCAAAATTCACCCTTAGAGAAAAAGAAAATATTAATAAATAATAAAAACATAAAGGAAATACTCACTCTAAGTGCATCTACATGTGTTTCCTCTGCTGTATCAAAATCAAAATATTATATTGCAACAAACGTCCCTCTTAGTCATTTTTGCAATTTTCAAAAGTTAAGCAAAACACAAACAAACAAACAAAAAAAAATAAGAGGCAGAACTATGGGCAACAAAGAAGAAAAAAACTTCTTGGTTTGAAAAATTAAAATAACGACGAGTAGTGAGTAAAACACCTCAATGACAATTTAATGCTCTTCTATTATAAAGCAAAAGCTTTATGGTTTTATCAAATTGTATCACAAAGAGCCTATGAGCAACTAATAGGGCCACTTTTATGACAAAAGTAAAAGAATTATAATAACAGACATAAAAAATAAATTATTTTGCGAAAAAAAGTACTGTTATTTCGAAAAAAAAAGGTGACAAATAAAAGAATAAGGTCACAATTTAATATTATGAGTAAAGTTATAATTTTGTTACAAGAAAATAAATCGGCAAGTTATGGCATGGCATGTTACCATCATTACACTGAAATATTACAAGAATTTGTCATAATATTCACTCAAAATTATGATTTTAGTCACAATTTTATGAATGTAAAAGCTCTGCAGGCATATAAGTACCTCTTTTATTGAAAGAAATTATATTTTTTCTTTGTAAAATCATGAAACTTTACTTTTTTGACTTTATTCTACAAATTTCTGACCTTTCTTCAGCGACAGCAGACGTGGGACCAAGTCACTGTCTGTCTGTTACAATTATGTTTTAAGTCTTAAACTTCAATTTTTCAGTCCCGAACTCTGTGCTCTTCATTTTAATTAATGCTGTTTTTCATCTTATAAATTTGCATTTAATTGTTATATCTAGTGTTTTAAAACAAGTGTGTGGAGCCTCTGATGTCGTGATATGATAAAAATTCACCTTTTAGGACATCAGGGGATCCGTACAAGTGTGACCTAACTTAATTATTTAAATCCAAATCGAGTTGCAAGTCTCCATTTTGTCGAGTCTAAAGTCACCAAATCTGTGACTCCACACGTCCACACCTCTGCCTCACAGCGGCCCTATGTTCCCTCATCGTGGCTGAATGTGACACACAACAAAAGTTATTGTAACTACTTGAATTAAATACGCTTTGTTTTAAAAATCCCTTCAATGGCAAACAAAGTCAGACATCACAATGGCATCGCTGGAGAAAATGGCAAACAGGTCACTGATTCGTACAAATAAAACAAATTAAAGTGAAAACACTGACTCGATTTCAGGCCTACTGTGCGACTCGATAGAAATTTACAGCTCTGCTAAAAGCTTCAGTCGACGAATTGAAATCTTGCATCTGAGGTACACTAACACAGAGGCAGATTCTAGCAAACAGGAGAAAGAACTAAAATAAAAGTGTTGCAGTGTACTGAGCAGGACTGGTGTCATAAACAGAGATTATTCAAAGCCCTACCATATTATTAATCCATTTAGCTCACATACATTTAGCAATCTTCATCAATCAAATGCTGGCTGGACCTGGAAGCACAGAAACTCTACTGTGTTTAAAAATGAATATAAATAATATCGTCAACATTTCTCCTGTGTGAAGGCTTAAAGTCCGCTTCAGTCCATCTGTGAAGCTTCAGGACGTCGAGTCAAGTTACATTAAAGACTTTCTGAGGGTGTCAGTAACAATCAACACAGAAAAGACAAAAGAAGATACTCAACTATAGATCTATCAGAACGACTGGCCTTTAAATGCTATTATGGACCAAACTCCAACATGTGAACCCTTTAATAACCTGCAGACACCCATTATGTCCTGCATTATGTCTTCCGCTTTGAAACGTGTTACAAATGTGTGACGTGCGTTGACATGCATCCTGTATTGGTCTGCTAACAGTCTTCTTTCGCTGGTTAAATGCTTGTTTTTCGTCTCATGTACAGTATCTACAAAGAGCAATAATGTGACTGGATATTTTTGCATCGCAGCATGAAGACTGTTGCAGTGGCCAGTTGGGGAATTCTATTGTACATCTAGTCATCTGGCCTCACCGCCTGTCACTGGCCACAGATTATTACTGGTGAATTACAGTGTGGACGTAAAGCTGGTGTGTGTGTGTGTGTGTGTGTGTGTATGCATGTGTTTGATTCCAGACCACACTCACTTTTCAACCAGACAATTTCATCATTAAAAGGTGCTATGTGTAGCATTTCATGACCAATAAACCATGCTGTTTGAGTTATTCGTAACTCATTAAACAACCTCAGCAGCGGTTTCCAACCTGGTGGTCAGGACCACAGAGAGATTATTAATAAGAAACTTCTGCTACACAAATTATTTCTCTGACTTTCAGATTGTTGCCTTTTTATTTTGAAGAGGTGTTTAATTTCACCACAGGAGCGGCTTGAACCAGCTCTTCTAAAGCTCAGTGTTAGCCGTGTTAGAACAGAAGTTTTCACTAGCTTCACTAAAATAAAATGAGTTACACCGATGGATGTACAAAGAGAGTGGATACATCATCAATGAATGTTGCTCAGTGGAGCATGTAGCCAAAAAAAGCTCAACTTCCGGCAGGGTTAGATTGGGTATGCATATGGTCCAGTTAGGAAGAGGTGAAAGACTGCAAGTATTTGGAGTCATTTTTTAGTTTTCAGAATCTTTTTAAAAACAAAGGTGGAAAAAATCAGCTTTTAAAAATGTCTGTATACATGTAGACAGGGTCTGAAGTCTTTACTACATAAGACATTTGTTAGGTTTTATTGGTGCAGTCTTATTTAGTAAATTTCTAGTTTGACCTACTTATCAGTTACTTTAGACACACATTGAATAAGGAGCTAATGAACAGCTGCTGCAACCCAAAGTGAGACAGACTGAGAGGTGATGATGCTCTGATGTTAAATAAATAATCTGGAGTTTTTTTGTATGTCCTAGTAATAGTAAGTTGAGAGAGTTATTATACTGACGTGACATAGGTGTAAGGTTATCAAAAAACAACGTATATGAGGGAGAAAAAGGAAAAAAGTAACACCTGCACCCTTATTCCATGCCACACAAGTTTGAGGAGGACGTTTTGATTGTGCTTGGATTTTCATCGGGTCAAAATGTGTTCATGTTTTTCACATTTTAACCTGATGAAGACCTGAGAAGTTATCTTCGTTAAAGTTGTATGACATGGACTAAATGTGCAGGCATTACTTTTTTCCTCACGTGCTAGTAGAAATAATCATTATTTGATGATGCTGTTCTGTCCCGGGCTCATGACGTACATCGAGCCGACACATTGTGTCCCTCTTCTGAGCGCTAACAACACAAAACAGATCATAGCATGCTAGCATGCTGATGCTAAGGAGATTAGAATGCAGGTTAGCAAAGGTGAGCATGCTATGTAACATCGAAGTGCAGCTTTGGAGATCGTGTTTTACTCTGGGCAGAAATGACAAACCGACCAACACTGACCTCCCTCAATCCAAATCACACTAGTACAACCTCAGTAAGCTCAAGGATGCAAATGAAATGCTACACATAGCACCTTTTAGTGTTGAGGAAGAAATGGTCTTTCTTTCTTTTTGTTTCTGATTGTCTGTTGGTTAAATATTTCACTCTGATTCTCTTACATTCCTGTATCACAGCAAAGTATTTATCATCTCTGCTTGTGTCTCTCTCACCTCGCCTCTTCCCAGTCCTCTGTGTTTCTTTCCAACAGTCCTCCTTCACATTTTCGTCTTTCCCCCACAGTCCACCTGTCCTCTCTGTCTGCCATCACTCCCAGAAGATGTTGGTGATGTCAGAGTCCAGGCTGAAGATCCAGATCACAAGTGGCGCAGAGATCAGGACGAACGACCAGGACACGCCCTTCAGTGACTGGCGCAGCCTCGTCATAATGGCGCCCGCTAATCCTGTGCTAGCCCCTGTCCTCCGCAGCTCCTCCTCCTCTTCCAGTGACTTTTTGAAAGATGCAATAAAGAAAAGAGTTAGAGCACAGACCACTGGAGTACAATTAAATCTGAACTGTCAGGCTCCTCCTCTGACCTGGATCTGGCTCCCTGGCTCGATGTAGTTGCGGGCCAGGAATTTAAGAGCCTCGTCCATCAAGATGACAGGAAGTGACATCTTCAGCACCACCACCCACTGAGGCCAGGACAGAGGACGTATCTGGAAAATTACCTGAAGACAAAGACGAAGGGAATATGGGATATTTAAACCGTGGATTGATACAAAGTCTCAGCGAACAGATGTATGACAACATGGCATCAGCAAGGACAACTGCATCTCAGAGGAACCTTTCAAGGAATCTTTGGGACTTGGACAGTATTTGCGTGCATTCTTACCGGCAGCGGGTCGACATATAGGATAAGGAAGTGCAGAGCCATGGACAGACAGATGGCGCCCACCAGCCAGGGGTTTGACCAGGGAGGCATTTTCAGCAGGGACTGGTTCTCCGATAGACTAGACAGCACAGGAAGAGAGGGAAGACATTATTTTTACTAATATAATAATATTTAATTTGGTGTGTAAGTGCGTTTGTGTTATTCTTACCTGTTCAAGGCGTTGCACATCTCTATGGTAACCAGGACAGACAGAGCCATAGTCATGGGATAAGGAGACTCAAAGACCGAACACTGCACACCAGCAAACTCAACGTGGCCCTCACTGCACTGCAGGTAGTGGGACTGTGGAGGAAACAAAAGTAAAATTAACATACTTGCAACAGGGCTGAAAATACCACGTGTGCATGTAATTCTCAGGTCTGCATGTGCCGTTGTGTGTGACTTGTTACAGCTGCTAACTCTAACTCTATTGTAAAACTGACTTTTCACTTGCTGTCATGCCATAACTCCATTTTTTAATGTGATGAAAAACTAATTTATAGCTGATAACATTGTGGCACGAAAAGACGACACTGACAACACACAGACAGACAAGACATTGCAGCACAGCATGAAAGCAGCTATTAGGTATTATGGTATCACGCTATACCACGGTATTTAGCAATCCTGGTGTGATTTTAAAAACCAATACAGATCCTCATCTTTCTATTAAATTCACACTGGAGAGGCTGTATTACGCCCGGCCACACTGCATGTGTGAGCAGCTAGCAGCAACATCTTGTAAGTGTGTTGTGTATTGAAATGGCTGAAAATAACAAGACAGCCAGCAGAAAGTAAAAAAGTCTCCAGTCGGTGGTGCCGGGGGTCTGGGAGCATACTGATACTGTTATATGTCGTATGACTATGAAGTGCATCCTGTAAACTACAGTATATGAAGTCGGGCGGTGCAGCCTGAGTAGCATGAAGTCGGTGTAGTGATGGAGAGATGTGTGTTTACCAGTTGATAGAAGGAAAGTTTTGGTCCGTCGTGGGCCGCCATAAACCACCAGGCAGCAGCTCCTACAGTAGCAGCTCCCACATAACCTGCAGAGAAGGGTGTTAAACAGCAATTATTCAGATGCTCTGATGATGAATGAATAATCTGGAGGTTTTTGTGTATTCTTGTAGTAATAATCATAATTTGATGATGCTCTTCCACGTCCCAAGCTAGAGACTCACATCCGATGATGAGGTAGCGACAGAACAACCAGCTGGAGATCAGAGGCTCTTTGGGTGAGCGGGGAGGGCGGGACATGATGTCCAGGTCTGGAGGGTTGAAGCCCAGAGCTGTTGCTGGGAAACCGTCGGTAACAAGGTTGACCCATAGCAGCTGGACTGGGATCAGCGCTTCGGGCATGCCCAGTGCAGCCGTTAGGAAAATACTGAGGAGGAAGATAAAGGAGAAGGTAACAGTGAGAGGCCCAAATTATCCATAAAGTGAACGTCTGTCAATCTTAAAATTAGAAGACCACGCTTATATGAGCTCTTCTACTGACCAGACCACCTCTCCGATGTTGGACGATATCAGGTATCTGATGAATTGTTTCATGTTGTTGTAAATGGCTCTGCCCTCCTCCACTGCAGCCACGATGGTGGAGAAGTTGTCGTCAGCCAGGATCATCTCAGAGGCAGACTTGGCTACTGCTGTTCCGCTGCCCATAGCAATACCGATCTCCGCCTTCTTCAATGCAGGTGCATCATTCACCCCGTCACCTGTCTGAAACCATGAGAGAGCGGAGGGACAGAGGAGGATAGTTTAGTGATACCACAGGAAAAGTACACTATAAGCCTATAATAATGCTTGAAGTACTAAGCAGCACTCTCACCATGGCAGTGATGTCACTGAGGCTCTGCAGGTACTCCACGATACGACTCTTGTGTGCTGGTTCCACTCGTGCGAAGCATCGGCACGTCCTGCAGGCCTGTCGCTGAAGGTGAGGAGGCAGCTCATCAAACTCTCTCCCCGTCAGGCCCCCGATAACCCCCGCGCCCTCCTGCTCCTCTTCCTGCTCTGTGATGATGCCCACCCTCCGACATATAGACAGCGCTGTCCCTTTGTTGTCACCTAAAAAGAAAAAAATGGAGAGTGATGTAATGTTCGATGAATTTACTCTGTGTAAGATTTATGCCTGGTTTTTGAGTGAAGAAGGTTTAGGACTAAATGGTCCAACAGGTGTAACTATAGAAATTAAGTAACAATGTCATGGTGCGATGCATTCTGAGCGATAACTTTAGGACACACCTCTCAAAGGGAGACAGACAACAACAATGGACCGGTTCAGGAGCAAATGCAGCATACTAGCTAAACAAGGAAGCAAAGAACTGCTACTTTGAAAAACTAAAGGAATTTAACGTTGTGGATCCGTAATGAACACAAGGACTGGTCGGGCGTTTTTAACAAGCTGCCAAATGTTACTTTCCCGGATGTGTTTTCATGCCTTGTTTGTGGCCATCCAGAAAATCGCCGTTTGTACAAAGATAAGTAAACCAATTACTGCTCAAGACACACATATCTCTCTGTTGCTACTTTAAACTCAAGAAAACATGTTTTTCTAATATACTTTGCTATAATTAACATTAGCTGTAAACATGGACGGTATTATTATTGTTTTTCCATTGGACACAAGTAACGAACAAAGAAAGATAACAATGGTGCTGTTGTTGCCTCCCCGGCTGCTGCTCTCTCTGCATTGTAACCAGGCGTAAGCACTACTGGTGCAACCCGCCTCTGGTATATTTCTGAGAGGACTATACTGTGTCTGTGCAGGCTAACACATAAGTATTAAAGGTGTGTTTTTGCACTCATGTGGTAGTTTATATAGTAGTACTTTTATATCATTGTGTTGTTGTGTGTGTTACCTGTGATCATGATGACTCTTATGCCAGCCTGCCGACACATGCGGACTGCACAAAGCACCTCCTTCCTGGGTGGGTCCAACATGCCCACACAGCCCACAAAGGTCAGGTCAGACTGGGGAGAGACGGAGGGAAGATGTGAGAGACAACAGTTCATTTATTAACGGCCAATGCTGACTGACTATACATGTTTTCTATATCTTAATTTCATATCCAAAAGATATGGATACAGTGTTTTTAAGAACCTTTCACCACCATCATCATCATCATCATCACCTCATAGTCAGCAAAGGCAGCTGAGTTCTCCAGGTTGAGACAGTTAATGTCAGGAGGTGAGTCCCTGGTTGCCATGGCGAGGCAACGCAGCGTGTCTCGGCCCGATCCCCATTCCCGCACAGTGGACAGGAGCTGCTCTCGAACCGCCGGGCTCAAAGGCACACGAGCAGAACCGCTGATCCGGATATAGTTGCAGCGCTCCAACACGCTCTCTGGAGCTCCCTGAGGACAGACGGGGGAAACCATTGGACACCAGGGTGAAGAAGAAGACATCACAGTCTCTTTATAGCTACAGGATAACCATAGTGCAGGTACACACCTTGACAAACATCTTGGCTCCAGAGGCCGACCTGGTGAGTTTATTGGATGAACAGAAGACAGACATGGACTTCCTGTCTCTGGAAAACTCCAGCGTCAGCTCCTTCCTCATCAACTGCTTAATCACCTGAAAACAAACAATAAAAACTACATTATGTACAGTTCATCTTTGACACAGCTCAGAGCTTTAGATACAGAAACAAACACACAGAGCATCTGCTGTAGTCAATTTGAAACAACCAAAAAACAGACATACAGAATGTGAAAATAGTGCTCATGGGTCAATGCTCAGCAAAAAGAGACAAGAGGGAGAAGTGAAAGCATGGAAAAGGTTTCAGTGTAATGGATGCAGAGGTCAGAGGAACGCACCAGTGAGTTAATTGCATCAGCATTTTCTTTAACTTTTCTGCTCCCTCACGCACACATGCCAAGGTTTGTGTTTGAAAAAAATGGCGCTGGTCCACGTGTCATAGGATTTCAATGTCCCAGACAAATATGAGAAACTAAGGTCAAACTTTATCAGAGTTTTTTGAATAGGCTTATATCACAAGCATAAATAAAATAAATAAATAGCCAGCCTTTGTTTGGTTGGGCAACATGTCGGCCAAAGGATTTCCCGAAGCTTACAGTGTCATCACTAAATGCGACACATGCAAGCGTCAGAGACATGATAACTTTGATTGTATTGATTTCTATTTGAATTTCTAGCTGGTCATGAGTGATGCAGCATTTCGCATTGGGCCATTCTGGGCTGAATTTTTGTCACACCCTGTTTCCAGTTGTTCATGTTGCTTGCTTTGAAAGCGCCGCAAGGTTCGGCAGATTTGTGAAGTCGAAACTAAGCTTCATCTACATTACAAGCGACAACCTAAGAGGCTGAAAAATGGAGCCAATGCTGAAGTGCTAAAATTGAGTTCCTTGAATGGCCACTTGAGACTGCCTCCAAAAACCAAATCAATCCTCATAGCCCCCCATGTTAAAATGCTCATCTAAACAGCAGAAATAAACATGTTTACAACCTGGTATGATAACCTGTTTTGCTCTCTACAGGTTATTTCCCTCTTAATGACGACTGAACTGGGATGAATCTCACCCGTTAACATTTTATCAAGGCTTCAAGTTACGCATAATTAAGGGTTAGCCCACTTTGAGTGGCAGACTGTCTGCCGTTATTGTTCTCAGCTTCTAAGTGAGATCCACTCCCTCGCCTCTCCAATATCATATCCAAATATGGTCATTTCTGGCTCCAAATGGGTGACGTGTTGGTGGCTACGTCAGTTACAGTCTAAGATATGATACCTCCTCAGTTCATTTTATTAACTTTTTTTAAAAATTCAATTGTGTAAAACGTCCTTGGGTATCATGAAAGGGGCTATATAAATCTAAGATATTATTATTATTGTTAGTTCACTACAAAACATAAAGTGGCACCAGGGAGCTGAACAGTTCTGGTAAATGACCATAGCTAATAACAATCTACTGGCTGTTGGCTGTATTTGTGTGTCATTTCTAGTAAATATCACAATATCAAAAGTGTGCTTCCTCTTTAAAATAACAAATGTCGGAAGATAGCAACCACTCATCCATCTTTTAAGTCGTTACTTCTCAAGTGTGATATCAAGCACACAGCTAATAGGCCCACATGGTTTAGTAACATGACGTGACTGATATCAATATTTAATGGATTCAGTGTGAAGACAGAGAGATGCTTGCGTGGTGTTATGACACAATGTCAGGCCTGCATGTTCTCAGAGGGACATTATGAGAGGAGAGATTAAAACATGTTCGACTTTAACAGATTTTCCTGCTGAAAAACCAGTAATTACCGAAAAACCCTGAAACACACACACACACACACACACACGAACACACACACACACACACACTTACTGAGCAACATGCTGTAGCTCTCTCAGCAGGGCTCAGTCCTCTCAGGTCAGTGTCGAACACATTCATTTTCTCCACCAGACAGCAGAGGGCAGTCTCTGTCGCCTCCCCGACCTTCTCATACACACCCTTTGCCTAGAAAACACACACACACACACAGAAGGAAGAGAGGTTAAAGTATGCTGTTGACGGTATTTATAACGCAGAATCAGTTTCCAGTTGTAAATGTTCCAGCACCGTATACGGTAATCTACGATGGTCTGAGCCGTCGCTGCAGTCACTTCTTACCTCATTGTAGTCCAGTGATGAGTCATTGCACAGCGCACAGATGGAGGCCATCTCCACCAGGCCTTCATACTGACTGGACTTCACCACTGAGCCGTCCTTATAACTGGAGTGAGGCCGCAACAGAGAAAAGCGGAATAAAGAGGGAAGAGTGGAGGGAAAGTTTATAAATTTTGAGAAAAAGGAAGTCGAGATAAATTGTGGGTCTTCACTACCCGTAACCATCCATAATACATGAACCATCAGGGGTTAGGGGTTAAAGGTTAAAGACACTCACACTTCCCCTTCAGGGGCGTAAGTAGATCCAGTCACTGAAAACTCGTTCAGGCTGCAGCGATCCCCCGACACACTGTCTACTACAAACATCTAAACACACACGCATGCACACACACACACAGACAGTTGATTAGTTCGATATTATTAGAAGATCAAATTTGAGGTTAGATTCACATTCCAACAGGCCAGCGAATGAGGCTTTTGATATCAAAGTCAACTCAGTCTTATTGTACTGCACTAATGCTAGTTTCCACCACAGATTTGGTTTTTAAATGTAGATTTAGTAGTAATTGGGCTTTCTTCTTTTCATTAGACTAAGCGCTTCTTATTTTTACACTTTAATGTCTCATGGTACTGAGCACTACAGGTTTGGGGATTTTTATTATTTTAAATTATGCTGACAGTTTTACTTCTGCAAATATTTCGTATCATGGGAACCAGACGCAAGCAAAGTGTCTCTTCTGAAAAAAACAAAGCTACGCCACATTGCCCATCTGTGTTTTGCATCTAAGAATAAATAAGTATTTAATTTGTTTTAAAACTGAGTCATCTTTGTCATTAAAAAAATGGTTTGATTAAATTCAAACCTGCTGATCTGCCAACATTTGTCATTATGATATTTTCTGCCAAACTAACAGCATCACAGTGCTAAATCCAAATCATGTTGCATTAGTGATAATTAGCAAGAATATGACGTGATTAACATAACGTTTTGTATGTTTGTTTTTATAAACGGGCAAATGGAGATGCGAGCACCTGACAGGCTGTGAGCCGGGCACAGCACCATGAAGGGGAACAAATTTCAGTCGAGGTGGTGTGGGGGAAGAGCAGGGCATGTTGTGTTTGTTTACAATTAAGTTCATGATTTTTGGGGTGACGAGATGAGATATAGCAGTCTCTTAAGAAAACAAAAAATGCTGCATACATGGTACCATTTGGGATTTGAAGCTAACGAAAGAGTTGTCCGGCTGTGAGCGGTGCGGCTTCACGCTGTTTCTATATATTCCTGTCACTTGCTTTGAAAGGAACAACCTGAAAATTTTCACACCGCCTCGTCTCTACTAAGAGCTAAAGGAGGCTGAGTGGCCCACAGACATGTTGGTTCAAAGCTGATGTTACATTTCTTCCACCTCTTACCCTGCAGACTGACATCTGGTTGGTGGTCAGTGTGCCCGTCTTGTCAGAGCAGATAACCGAGGTGCAACCCAGCGTCTCCACTGATGGCAGGCTGCGGACGATGGCGTTCTTCCTGGCCATCCTCCTGGTGCCCAGTGCCAAGCAGGTAGTGATGACGGCTGGAAGACCTGGGAGAAAACACAACAGACAGAAGATGGTAATGAGACAGCTTTTTTAAAGAGTTTAAAGAGACAGCTTGTTTTATTTAGAGTGAGTGGTGAAAGTTATTTTGTTTCAACAGCCAAATTTTGCTAGCTCAGTGCCAGTAAAAATGTCACACCTACATTTTTGCCCTTGCACAAAAAAATATACCTCTTATTGTGAAAAACACAGGAAACCACATGAACATCGCCCCTATGTATTAAATTAACGCACGTTTTGGAAAATGCAAAATGATCTCGCCCTCGTTCACGGTTTGAGAACCGTAACACATTTTTTATCTTATCTTTTAATATTTTTCTAAAAGGTATCCTTTTAACGTTTTTATTATTATGTTTATATGATATATTTTTGATCTTGACTGTTGCAGTACTTTCCTTTTATTTCTGTTTTGTCTTAATATGTTTATTGTATGTTTAATGCATGCATCAAAGTACAAAGCAAATTCCTTCTAAGTGAAAAAATATTTAAATAAGATGTTTGACCTTCAGGTATGGCGGCTACAGCCAGTGCAACAGCGATCTTGAAATAGTAAACAGCTCCTCTCAGCCAGCTGCCTCCGTGGACCGGATCATTAAAGTGTCCCACGTTGATGGCCCACACTGCCACACAGATCACACTGATGACCTGCAGGTTCAGACAAGACACATGTAAGGTATTGACCGAGATACTGTACATTAATTCTATAGATTATAGCCTTTTTTTTTTTTTTATAAAGTGTACAAAACAATGAGGGATGCAACAAATTACACACAAACACAAAGAGGTCCTTGCCTTAGACAGCTGTTCTCCAAACTGGTCTAGTTTTTGTTGCAGCGGGGTCCTTTCTGGGTCAGTTGAGGCCATCTCATCTCGGATTTTCCCAATCTCTGTCTGCACCCCTGTTGCCACGACAACCCCGATGGCACGGCCCGCTGCAATGTTGGTGCCCTAAAGGAAAGTTCGTGAACTTTACTGTCGAACTTGTTTACATTATCACAAACACAGAGACAAAGTAATGCATAGCAGTGAGTACATCTGTGTGTGTGTGTGTGTGTGTGTGTGTGCTTTCATTGCTTTTCCCATTTTATATGCTCTCACATAAGGCAGTCAAAGTGAAATCTAATATCTAAGCGTACTGATTTCTTTAATAACGGCAGCTTCTTAAGTTTTTCCTCCACATCGGTGTGTGAAGCCACGCGGTCCAGCAGCTCTCAGAGAAGCACACCAACAAAGACAACCTGCAGACCTGCAGCCTGTCAGAGTGATGCTGCTGAATAAAACATCACTGGCTGTTGTTCTTTTGACCACAGACCACCTGGTGACTCAGCAGTCTTTGAGGTCTGTCTGAGACAACAAACAAATGCACACACCATCGCTGCTTTGTCCCATCAAATAATGGAGATTTTTCCTTTCACACTCTGTGGTCACATCATGTAAGTTAATACAAGAATCTATCATATATTTGCTTCATTGTGGTCACACATTCTTCATTTTTATTATCCTTTATTATAATTTAAATAACAAGAATCTAAAAATACTTTAAACAGTATATTTCATACTTATTTTCATTTTTGACATCTTATATTTTCATTTACAAACAAACAAACTAAAAAGTATGGCGATGATTATACTGGACACATTTTTTTACAACTTTTTCCAAGTTCTTTTTCCAATAGGTCTGAGGTGTTTCATCTTCCCAAATGCATCTCATTCTTGTGTTTGTTTTATTTATATTGTGATATGAATATGAATGTGAATAAACATCAGTATAAAATCAAATGTAAATATGCCGTATTTAGCAGGACAGCTAATTTACATCTGTGGTCCCTTAACAGACAATAGAAATCAATAAATACAGAAAAAAACTAAACAATACAACAAGACGACACACAGAGGACAAAAGTGCAGTAACAGTAGCAATGTAAACTGTCTGGCATAAAGTGCTTTATATGAAACATGGTGCAAAGTGTCTCATCTATGTGAAAAATAAAAACTCAACGTGTTGGTTGTGCGCATTTATTATGGATTTTAAAGGGCTGGGCGCCGAAAGTAAGGTGGAAAAAAAGTGTAACTGCAGATAACTAACACAGCAACTTTTTTTTAAACTTAAGGCTGCATAGTTCACTTAGGTATTCAGTGATTGCTGCCTTCTTACGTAAACTAGAAATATATCATACTCAATGCTGGGATAATTATTGAAGTAGAGATGTAAGGTAAGAACAATAATAAATTATCAATAAAGAAACGTGCAACGGTGTGGCTCATTGACACTTACAATAACAAAAATGAAGAATATCTCAAATTTTATCCTTCAACGCTAAAACACTTTCCATCATAGTTACATGATAGAAAGTCGTCATGGTGGCCTGTCTTATGATGATGATTGTATGTGAAGTAGGAAAAGACAGATGTGTTGGAGACTCACAGAGAAGAGCATGTTCTTCTTGTCCTGGTTGACGGCTCGGGGGTCTGGTACAGGGTCTGTGTGTTTGAGCACCGACACAGACTCCCCTGTCAGAATGGACTGGTCCACTCTCAGCGTGGTGGAACGGATGGACGTCAGCCTGATGTCAGCAGGGACCTTATCACCAACTGCAGGGTGTTGGGAACAGAGATTATAAACAACAAAAAATGTTAGTGTACCTTTTAATTTCTGTTTTTAGGTTAGATCAGGACAAATCCATAGAGCTCCACAGACCACGGTGTCTCTCCCCACCTGACGCACTGAAACTGTCTGGGGACATACATATTATCATATTAAGACTAATTTAACAGTTTTGTTTTAGCTGTGGAGAGCAACAATTTGGCAAAAACAGCACAACACACCTTAACAGACTCAAAATCCTGCAAATCTCCTGCGATCAGATGGTAGACGATGGGCAGGTAGAAGTAGCTGTTTTAGTTTTTGCCCTATTTATAATTCAAATTATGGATAAAGTCATGGAAAAAGAGAACATGGACTGTAAATGTTACAGCACAAGCTGGAGGTGAGTAAATACTAAGTTGAAATCTATTTTATATTGCATGAAAACTCACCTAGAGACCTACCCGACCATCAGTGATGCTCAGGGTTACCCCCTCAAAACAGAATATGTTTAATGTTTCTTATTTGTAATCAGTGTGGCCCGATGGAAAACCCAAAAACATTTTGCCTCTGGCCATGGCTATTGACAGTATGGAGGTATAATAATGTATCACTTGTGTTAAAAGAGGTTCTGAGAGGAAATCATGAGAAACATTAGAAAACATGTCGTCTTTATGTGAATAAGAACAGACTGCTTCACGTGAAAGGTTTACATTCTTTCTCTAGAAAGAGCACAGCCTTTCATAAACTGTTTACAAGTGTTTCCATAAGTGAGTGAGTCAGAGAGCGAGCAGAGAGAGAAATGAAGAGAAGCCGCACTGATATATCAGCCTTTTACCTCTCTCCAACACTACAGAGAGCTTGACACTTATTTTGAAATCTATCAAAGCACTACAAAGAAGCCGTTTGCCATTATTGTAGACTAAAACATTTTACTAGAGCAGAAATACTCCAACAACAAGGTCATTTTATTCTACTTAATGTAATGTTGTAGTATAACTGCTATCTATGAATATCTGCACGGATCCACTGAGCAAAAACGAGTCAGGTATCACTTACCGGTAATTTAACGTTACAGGCAGAATGACAATTGCAAAAGAGTGATGTTTGGAAGTATTTTAATGGAAAAAAAAGAATTAATGTGTAATATAGGCTAATTGCTACAGTTTGTACAGCACAGTGAAGTAGTGACCCCATTCACTTTTAATGTGCTTGATGTTCTGCTGCTCCATCTGTGCCCAGAGTACACTCTGCACTCCGAGAGTGTGCTGCAATGAATAACCACTATATATATTTTACTGTGCACCTAATGAACAGTCCAACTCTAAAAAAAGAAAATCTATTTGTAGCGGCATGTGTTTTAAACATGGTGGACCGTCACAAATAAACGAATGTGTGGGAAACCTTGTACTTTTACTGTTACTTCTTTTTTCTTTGTTTGCATAAAATGCCCATCCCTAGTGGGCAGCCATTCAGAGGTCTGGAACCAGACTACGTCCATGGGTAGTTGTTGCAGAAAAAGCTTATCACAACTGGTACAAAAATAAAAGTTCTCCTTTTAAAATCTGCCGGTCTGCACAGTAACCTGACAATAATGCTGGACACAGGTACTTAAAACAAGCCCACCAATACAGACTACTGGCAATCTAATTCCAAAAATGTACGGCTGAACCCAAAAAGTAATTTTGTTCACTCTGTTATTTTTGGCAGAAAACATTGGAAAAGAGAATCTAACAGTGAGCCACATTAAACATGGCCTCCAGCTCTGTCCTGTTGTTCCAGCTCTGATTAGTGTCACTGAGTTCCCATGCTCTGGAAGTCCAATACTTTTACTACAGACAGAAGGGCACTGGATCACACACACAGAAGCACAAAGAGATACACACACTAACCCTGCTTCCTCTCTCTGAGCAGCCTGAAATAGCAGTGGGTATCTGGAGGATTCAACAGTTTTCTTACTGGGTCAAGATGAAATTGTGTGTGTGTGTGTGTGTGTGTGTGTGTGCAGACTGTTACTACAGCTGGCAGTGTTCATACGTCCCAACTGGACTGGTTCTTACTGTGTATACAACTGATCTCAATGTGTTTATTCAAATATAAAACATTTTTTCACATGAATCCTTTCAGCTGTTTAATGTGCAAAAAGTCATTTGACTTAGAGGAGAAGGTCACATCTGGTCTCATCAGTCCAGACAGCCGTCTTTCTCAAGTCAAGCACACCAACAGATGTTAGTAAACACACCTGAAAAATGCTCAGAAGCACGGCTCTGACACACCACACCAACAGTTGGGCATCTGTCAATGTCGGGCTGTAAATGAGCATCTGTCACCGTAGATTTTGAGGTGATTCCCTCACTGCTGGCACTAGTTGGCCTTTATCTGCTGTTTTTTTTTTTTTGGCCTATTCAGCATGTTTGTCATATTAAAGGAAAACAGACAACTAAAATCAAGACGGTTTGAGATCGTAACGAACTTCTTACATTGCGTAAGATTTTAGCAGAAACAATTCATAATTGTTTGGGTCACTGTTTGTTAGTGCATGATAAATACAATTTGTTCTTTCAACATCTGGTTGTGTTGTTAACATGCTAACTGGCTGACTAGCATCTTGAACCCCTCCTGCTGGTTTTATGATTTCGGTTTTACATATACAAATACACCCACTACCATCTGTTTTGGGCCGGTCCGAAAGTAAACACTTTTTGGCATAAGATTCATAGAGAATTAGTTAGACAATATTTCAGCCAACAATAACATTTAAGTGGAAGGAAATGGCTTCAGCCAAAAACCCCATTTTGAGAGAACTGGTACGACATAATTTATGAAATCTTTATAATGGAAAGAATGATCTTTTCAATCAGGCTTCAGGAAACCAAATTTGAGGGAATTTGAAAGAAGTGGATTATGTATATTTCCCCAAAACACATCTCTTTTGCTTAAATATTTTTCAACTCTGTTTTTCTAATATTATTATTATTTGATTATATTATTATTATTATTATTATTAATTTTTCTTAAATGCTGAAGACCCCATGTTCTGTTTATGTTTTGTTGTTTTTACATTGTAAAAAAAAAACAAAAGTTCACTCTGTAAAAGTAATTAACTAAAAATGACTGCATGACTGTTGCTAGTGAGTAAAACCAAATAAAACAAAATGTCAAAAAATAATCAAACAGACTAAAACAAATACAAATACAGGCTACTGTCGCCTGCTGGTATGAAGAAGAGTTATTTTCTCTTTCAATTTGACGCAGGTGCAGAACATATGTGCTAGTTGGTCGCTGGCTTTAGCCTTTGCAAAGTGTTTAAGCGCATTTTTTTGGCCTAGACGACACAGCAGTCGGCCTTTCACTAATTCTTTGATGTCAGTTCTATGTGTCTGGGCCTTTAGAGATGTTGAGAGCAATGCTGTTGACCAGATTATTTTACCTCCTCTGATGAGAATTCAGTTATACGACCTTCACAACCTCCCGAAAAAAAACAGATCACTGGATATACAGGCTCTCACAAGCACCTTAAATCTCCACTTGCACTCTCACACTCTAAAACCCTTGACAAGAAAATGGCTGCACTCAAAATGCACTCCAAGTGGATGAAAAAGGTTTACACACAGAGCCATTAACTTAGATGACATATATATCATTAACATACTGCTCAAAAGTGATACAAACAATTACAGATTTCAGCTTTTATAAATCCATACTACAAAACCCTCTGCGGCTGCAGCTTTGATGATATGCACTCCAATCAAATATTTTCCATGAGGGCCTTGTGTGCCTCTCACTGGGTTTCCATGACGATAACAGCCGGAGGAAAGGGCAGAGATTAAGATGTTTGCCAGGAATGACTAAACAAAGACGCCGCAGTGTTATTTCAGCAATGTCTAAATAACAATCCAGAGTAAATGCATTGTGCTTTAATACAAAGGTCTTTCCAAGCTCAATGCAGTACCACACACACACACACACACACACACACACACACACACACACACACACAGCTAGACATCATATCAAGTGTGTTTGTGTGTAACATGTTGGGGCCTTTAAATTTCCCTCTTGAGTGTGTGCAGGTTAATTGTAGGACTTTTTAATACCACAATAAGGCAATTTCATACATTTTGCAATCAAACCATCCAGTATTTGAAAGAATGATGGAAAACAAATGGGATGATATGGACTAAAATTATTCATCATTGTATCACGTTTTATTCATAACCTTCTAGCAGTATAATTAATTACATTAATTCAACCTAAACCCAGTGAATCAGCTTAAAACGGATCGGTGGATTAACCAATGAAAAATTATTTATTCATTTAAGTTCAATTTAGTCTTTGCTAAAATTGACTTTATGTCAGGAGAGCTCCATAGCTACTGTAGCTGCAATATTGATGTTGTTTACTACAGGGCTGACTGAAACAGCCTCCTGCAGCACAATCCCACTTTTCATTTTTAAATGTGTAACATCTCATAGCATGCAATTTATGAATAACATTACTGCCTACAATAGGCTAGAGGAAATATTTTGTAATATTGTAAATTAAATATAAGATTTTTCTATGCCTTCTGAGAGTGCTTTGACTCCAAACCTGTTTGATTTGGTTCGTTCATGTAGTGGAAGCCAACAAAGAATGATAAAAGAGTTTACAACAGCACGCACGTCCAGATAATTAATACCAGGTGCTGGACAAAAGAATGTGTAAAAAAGAAGGAAAAAATAGAGTCTGCACACTTCAACACGCTATGTCAAGCTCTTCTTTATAAATAAATTACATGCAACCAAGAAATATATCAATGCAGTTTTAATGGCCTCCTAAAACACTAAAAAAAAGAAACACCTGTACACTGACAATAATAACCTCTGAAAGCTCATCATGTTTTGCTGTGCAGGTGTTGTATTACCTTATTTTTTACTGGAAAGTGTTTCTTCTGCTTTGTTCACAAGGACATATTATTAAAATAAAAAGTTGCAAAGCTTTAAGAGGCTCACGAGATGTTGCAAGTACAAGTGCGTGGATAGAGGGGTCAGTTTGACCAAAATATGGCTGATGGATTATGCTGCAGGACTGGTTTCAATGAAAGATGTTTTGATGGTTGTGTTATGTCGCCATTAGAATCCCTTTAAAAAACAACATTTGCAAGTTACATTTAAAGCCAATAGAGCATGATTATTGGACACTCCAGTGACACAGAGTTAATTTCATTTTACTCTCTCTAGAGGGAGAAGAGAATTTATCACTGCTTACCAGCGACCTCCACTATGTCTCCAGGAACGATGTCTCGGGCTCTGACTCTCTGGACACTCTTCTTGTCCTGTCGGTACACCTTTCCCATCTCTGGCTCGTACTCCTTCAGAGCCTCAATGGCGTTCTCTGCATTGCGCTCCTGGAGGTCACAGGGACAAAGAGAGGTACTATTGGTTTGTTTTTCTTCCTTTTGCTGATGTATTTCATAAAGTCTTTTAAACTGTATGCCCTTTTAATCTGTTCTTTTGCTGGCTAATTCTGGCATTTTTATACCTTGTGTATTTATTAATTTGCACTGTCCTTTTTTAAATAAACTAAACCTATGAGTTTGTGATGCGGAAGCTACAGTTGCTAATGGAAAAATCACTTCAGCATGGTTGGCCTCATGTGAAGACAAAGACAGCAAGAAAGGAGAGACAGGAAGCAACAGTAATTATACAAAACCAGGTCTTTCTAAGTCAGGCACTTCCCTGCCAGTTATTTCTGTGTGATTCTCACCATCCATGTCAGCATATAAATGCTATAATCCAAATATCACCCCACCGAGCAGAGAAGATGACAGACACAGAAGCTAAATCCAACAAACAGAAGCACATCCAACAGGCTTCAAAAGCCTGTGGTTGCCCTGAATGGTCTTTGTTAAAACCCAAACTAGGTCAACAGGACACAGTGCATCAAAAAAGACACAAACACAACACAGGATGAACCACACTGTTGTCCCACATCATCTCGTCTGTGTCACTGCAGTGTGGGGACCGTGTGCTGATGAGCGATGTTAAGGTTTTGTACAGTGTATGCTTGGCCCGACCCTGACATTCTTTCCCTAACCCTAACCAATCCCACTCGCCTTGCCTAAACCGAAACAACCGAACCAACAAAGGCAACAAGCAGTTCATTATTCTAGGATTCGCAAACTTGCCTCCATGAGCTCCCTGCCTGACTGCCGGCCAAAATCTGCCACATTACGTGAAATGGCACATTTCATGTCATCAGTATTTATTGGTCTGAGAAACTGCCCTAATATGATGATATGATTTTCAGTCCATAAAACTTGTGCACACACTATTTACCTGCCATACTCCTACAATAGCATTGGCGATGAGGATGAGGAGGATGACGAAGGGTTCAACAAAGGCCGTGATTGTGCCCTCCCCTTCTTCGAACCAAGCCAAGGTCTACGGGATCGAAGACAAGAAAAAGAGAAAGATTGTGATTTATGTTCAGTGTGGCTCTGTGCTACTAATACTTGTTTTCTGTGTGTGCGTATACAGCAGGGTTAAATTACTACAGTGTCCATACAAACTCCATATATTCACTGTAGAAACCACAAAAAAAAGACATGCGTTGAATATGTGAGTGTGTATACATTTGATTGGGTTGTGTTTCCTTACAAAGGATATACACGCAGCCAGCAGCAAGATTCGAACCAACAGATCCTCAAATTGTTCCAGGACCAGTTCCCATAGTGACTTTCCTGCAAGAGGACACAGAGGGACACATTGACAAACAAAAAAACCAGAAAGATTTTGATTTGGGTGAGATTATGACAATGGAAAAAAGAAAAAGACAGAAAGAAGCATAAAATAACAGGCTATAATAAAAAGAGGTATATAGTTCACCTTCTTCAGCGGGCAATTCTGTGAGTAAAGTTAAAGGTGGAGAGAAAAAGAGAAGAAGAAAGAAATTACATCATCACCACTGCTGCTCTGTTTAATAAATTACAATGCAGTCATTAGTTTTATTCCTTTTCAAAGCACTTTGTAATATAATTTCTTCTTTTTTTATGGCAGCAGGACGAGATTGATATTGTGCTTGCTAATAATTGAAGATAATGCAGATATACAACGAACTTCTGCTGAAAATGTATTATATTGGATATTAAGTACACTGACTGCACTGTACAGTATAGATGTGCATTCATGTACGTATTTACTTACACATTCACCCAAAAATCATATTTCAATAACGACTGCTGCACACGAGAAGCCTTTTACCTGAACTTAGTCGATGATGATGTTTTGATCTAATACTTTTTTTAATTATATTGATGGTTATTATTCTTTGTTGGTGAAAATGGTAGTATGAACAGTAATAAAAGTGGTAATTTCATCATCACAGAGCTTTACTCTTATTAGACTGCGTTGAAATAGTTGATTTGTTTTCAAGCAATTTAATGATTGTGCAATTAAAAACAAAAAAAGGAAGCAATTTCCATCAGTACCGTTGGGCCCCCATCTCTCCCTGTTCTTCTTCAGCTGCTCACAGCTCAGACCTGTAGACTCATTTACACTGAAGAAGCCTAAAACCTCCTCCACCGTCTTAGTATGAGCATTATCCATCACTGTGGAGGGAGAAGGAGAAAGAACACATACCAATATCAGCAGTTAGCTTGGTCAGAACAAAAATATTACTATCAAACCCCAATTTTACTAACTTACAGAGATAAAACTGTAAAAAAAAAAAAAGCTGTTTGAAAAGTTAGTAGTGTGTATAATCATCTTTCTTAACTAGGCTTGTGTGGATGTATTACAGTTTACCAGTTTATTTAGAAATTCAAGAGCTATGATTTTGAATACCATCAAAAATAAAGACTGTCAGTTAAACTGATTCGGAGATGCTGTGATGACACACGGTTACAGCATTAGTTGGATGGGGAATCAAATGAACTGCATAGCCAAGCAACCACATAAACTGAAACCTGCAGAGACAAACAGACCCAAGAGACATAACTGTCCATAGGGTGTGAGCTAGCTCCGAAAAAAACACATCTCCCTGTGTTGCATCAAGTAAGACAGGGTCTATTTCTGTGTTTTAAGCTGTGCTTCTCTGAAGGGCGACTTGGTGTTGTTCTAAAATACATGTTTGTTTGTTTTTTTAATTTACAATTTAATACTATTTTGCCTATTGACAAATCAGAAGTAAGGCTTTTTATAAACAGGTAATCTGTGCCATGTCATTTTGGTGCAGGGTACTTGTATCTTATGCATTAAGTAGATTAGTTTCCACCCATTTAAATAATATTAAAACAGTAATAACTCATTTGACTGTTATTGCCTTTATCACCTTCCACCACTATGACTGTGTGTGTGAGTAAGCAGCAAGAACATTACAAAATTTACCAGTATGTGCTTCATGATAACATTAAATTAAAAAGCCAGAGAGGCTGTGAAAAGTGGGCCTGTGTTTAAGCTAATTTACCCTTTAAAATCTGAGGAAATTGGCATGGTTCCTTTCAAAAACATGGAAAAAAGGTATTGAGCAACTTAACAAGAAATGACCTCCAAAAAACATTTGCAAGAATTGGTACAATTCATAAAAAGTTACAAGCAAATTAAATGACAAGATCTAAAACAGTAAAAGAACAAAAATAGGAGATGACCAGAAAAAGGCCAAAAATAAAATATAATTAATTAGAAATATTTTTTTAAAAATTCCCCAATAACCTAATTGTAAATGCATAATTATAATAATCATTGATTTAGTTTTATTGATATTTTTCATTGTTATTTGATAATTTTGTATGATTCTTTCTCTCTTTTTAATTTAATTTTCTGGTCATTCTCTTTTCACCCACTATTTCTGTTCTTTTTTCAATTTGTAGGACATTTCATGTGAAGTTGCTGCTTTATAGGATTTTATGAGGCTTCTGGGACTTCAGGACATTTCTAGAATGTTGGGACATTTCTAGGACATTAGGATGTTTCCAGGATGTTAGGACAGTCCACAGATTTTAGGATTTTCCTGGGATTTTTGGACGTTTTTAGGATTCCAGGACATTCCTCAGATTTAATGTAATTTCTAAGATTTTAGGATGATTGATTTTTATGATGTTTTTTTCATACTTTTCCCCAGTCATTTGATAATTTTCAAACAATTCTCAATTTTTAAGCTAATTTTCAGATCATTCTCTCGTCACCAGATACTAATTATTTTGCAATCTGCAGGACATTTCATGTCAAATTTCTGATTATTTTCCCCCCATGTTTTCAAATAAATTGGCTCAAATTTTTAAAAAGCATAAATGCTGGTGAGAGGCGTCTGAATGCAGCACAAGAAAACTGATGTCGATTCAACCTTCAAAGGGTTAACTCGCCCTAAAATCACTCATGCCAATTTTTGCATCTGCAAAACACAACCGACCGCCCCTGCATCCTGCACAGGAGCCAAGCAGCAGCGCTATGCTAATAACACGCTCAAAGAGCAAACAGTTATAATAATGACAGTTCCGGTCATTGGCAAAATATGAAGGGTTAAAGCTAACACTTTATCGTCGTTATCACGAGAAGCCTCGCCTGAATTCTGGTTAATATGGATGACATAACAGAAAATACTCAGAGACATGTTGCTCACGACTGGTGAGGGTTGCCAGCAATTTGATATGGCTGCATAATTAAGTGGTTACACGCAGATAAATGAGCCATATGTCAAATGACAGGTGAAAAATTACAACAGGCTTCGAGCCACAAGCTAGCAGTTAGCTACTGTGCTACACGGATGCTCTGTAGGTGACTAGCTAGTGAGCTAAAGGGCTAGCGCTGATATAACGTTAATCCTCCGGAGATGAACAGGTTGCTTACCAGAGTGTGGCGTCTGTCCACTATCCCTACAGTTTTACTCAAACAGTGTTTATCACAGCACCATTGGATTCAATTGCACACAGCGACGAAACAAAAGAAGCAAAATATACTTGAAAAATTAGTTTCCACAACAGGCTATCTAGCTTGTTATACTGTGACAGCCGCTCATGAGTGAAAAATCATCATATTTCCACTGAAGCAGTATCTGATTCCCGAGTGCTATAAACGTTGATTGTTAACAAAAAAATGAAAAATAAGGCGTTTTTAAGGCGAATTATTATCCGAATAAGTTAAATGACTATTTTACACAGACAGAGTGGTATTATTACTCCTTGTCCTGGCTGCAGGAGTGTCTGTGGGTCACTAATACTCAGCCCACACGCTACAGCGGCCAATAACAACAAGCTAACGCATGACTAAATGCGACTTCCGGTCTTGACCGTCAAAGTAAAACCTTTTGCTTCAGAAAAACCACAGTCTGAGGAGGAGCATACTGGCTCGAAACCGCATTCGTTTTTGCAGAATAAAAATCCTTTAATTGGAGCTTCCTGGTGTGCGGATCTATATCTCTTTACACTTGTTCATCTTGGATCCAGCACCCACTAAGAGTCTCTTATTTTAAATTTCTCTTCAGAAATACTACAGGCCATGACAAAATGTAAATGCATCCTACAGGGATACTGAACTTGCTTTGCTTTGGAGCCAGTTTTGCAAAATGACAGGAGGCCAGTGGCCAGTTGCAGCAGCCGGAATACATGTTTCAATCATTTTATGTAATTGCTCAAACTTTATGGTATTTCTCAGACTGTACAGTGTTTCTAGGATTTAGGAAGTTTCTACGATTACAGGACATTCCTGGGATTTCAGAATATTTATATGATTTAAGGACATTTCTAAGACTAGGGTGTTTTATAGGATTTAGGATGTTTCTAGGATTTTAGGACATTCCTGGGATTTTAGGACATTTCTAGGATCTTATTTGGTTTTTAGGACTTTAGGACATTTCTAGAACTTTAGGATATTCCAAGGAATTTAGGATGTTTCTATGATTTCAGGACATTTCTAGGGTTGTAGGGCGTGTCTGTGATTTTATGACATTACTCAAATTTTAGGACGTTTCTAGGAATCTAGGACATTCCTCTGAATTTTGGATGTTTAAAGGATTTTAGGACATTTCTATGATTTTAGGACATAAGGGGCTGAGGTAATATCTCTGTCAGGAGATGTGGGTGACTGGCACTTTTTTCAAACAGGCTGTATTTTTATGCTGTTTAATCCACTCTGGCATCTAATGTATAATTTAGGTAGAAAAACAATTCCCAGTGTGAATCACTTGATTTTTATTTATTTATTTATGTAAATCAGAAAATGTTTAGGCGGCCACTCCTCATCCTGTTGGGGGTCAGATTTGGCCTGCATACATTGAATATCACTGATCTAAATGCTCACTCCATGACAGTTTCAGAGTATTTTACAAAAATTATTACATATTGGACGATCAGAACATGACATACATCTGTATTTCTTCTAATACCAACAAATAGGCCGATTGGACTTTTATTTTCAATAATTATCATCTGACTTCCCGTATCATCGCGGCTAATTTTCCACATTGACGCCGCTGCCCGTGATGAGAGTGATTAACGGTGTTTGGCAAAGAAGAAGTCCGACGAGATAAGAATGAACCAATCAGAAGCCCGGGAATCAAACTGACGCAACACATCCACGTATCAGCATTCAGAATACTTTCAAAATCCCGCCCACCAGAATCTTTTCCACAGAAGCGCCCGCCCCTGAATCCACATCTCAACCAATCAGCGGCCGGTGCGTCTGCTGTCGCTCAACGGGCCGACATGCGAACCAATCAGTTTTAAGCTTCAAGGGTTTGACGACACTGCAGACCAATCGAGTAGCGCTGGAGGCGGGATTTTACGTTTAAAGTGTAACTGGCAGCCCTCGTTTTCCTCCTGCTGTCCATCTGTCAAAAAACCCCAAAACAAAAAAAAAAAAAAAATAGTGGGCTTGTAATTATCAATAACATTTTCCAAATCAAATCTGCAGTAACCTCCACTATCAATACAGTTTTTTTAAATGCAAAGATACTTTTATTAATGTACAAAACTACGTTGTGGTCAACAAAAAAAAATAGTTGCAGTATGCAAAATGTGTGGTTTGAAAATGACAGAGGCATAACAACTTCGTTCAACATCTGCAGTGTCACAAAGACCGTTAAATTAAGGCTAATATTACCATAGCGAGCTAATGCTTGGCACGTCTTATTATACTGTTATGGCATTACAGTTGGTGAAAACTGCATAATGACTTGTTGAGGATGTCAAAGTATAGACTTGGGACCTCACTGTCTTGACTTGGGAGTATAGACTTGAGACTTACTTGTGACTTGCATAACATTGACTTGATCCGACCTCTGGAATCAGTTCCAATAACCCTGTTTATCACTTTATCCTCTAATACAGGGTAACAGAGATGCTTCATGAATGCTGAACTCCTTCCAAAATTTCCATCTCTTGGTAACATTGCAGAAAACATTCACCCACTCATTCTCCATCCTGTGGAGCTCAGAGCAAAATAGAGAAACTGTGCTAAGTTGGGTCAGTTATAAAAAGACGGAGGCAAATGTATGTCAGTGTGCAGACCACATGGGAGATGCCAGAGGGAGGCAAATTATGTGAATGTGTAACTCATTATCTTTCATGTCTCTTTCAACATTTTATCCATTAGAAAAAGACAGAGGAAGACAATATTTTGGTAAAATTATTATTCTTTTTTTAATAAAAAAGTAGTAGAGTGTCGAAGAGACAATGTGATACAAAATGCAAGAAAAAGCAAACAAAACTGGATGACATTTTTCCTGCTGTCTCTTAAAATGTCTTCCTCACAATGGGTATTCGCTCCACAGGCTGAAAGACAAAAAACACAATCAGTACCTACAAATCAAGACCAACTATATTATGTTATGAATGTGTAGCCCTATTTGCACAGGACCTGTATTACCTGGGGTGATAAAGAAATAACCAGCAGCGTTTGTGATTCATGTAGCGAATGAGATAAGCCAAGTCTACATTTTATCTAAATTTACTGACAATATCCCCTTTGAATGATGCGCGCAGTCATTTGTGAAAACGCCGCTGGCAGAATGCTAACCTCCTTTTTTGTGTGGATGTGGATTAGCAAACACAAACAATTCTGCTACAAATTGTCACCATCTCATCATCTTTCAAAATTTCCCTCTTTTGATTGATTTGAGCTTGCTTTTTGCACAAATAGATCTCCACGCTGTGTAGTGCAATGTGCCTCCTGCACCCAAAATGCTGTCAAAACTTTCATCTATACTTTACAAAGTAGCGTACATAATTCTTGAGCTGAGATGCAAATTTGCAGGGGAATCTTAATATCACAAGACCTTTGTGTTTGGCAAAATACGGTAGGTCATTTGCGGTAGAAACTTTATTTATCAAATTACGGACATGGCAGAGTCACCCAGGATTAAGATCACAGATGACTTCCACAATTATTTCAGATTACTAAAGGTTCTCCATTCTGCACAAATCGAGTGTGTGTCTCCAAAGCCCAAATACATTCTCCATGATGTAGTGAATTTAGTGACAGTAAAGGGCCGTCCACACCAAGCACTATAACCATAACCTTGATGTGAGCATCCACACTGATGGACGACAACATTCTGTAAACAGGGGCGCAGAGCATACGCTGCATGCTCCATACATCTTTTTCAACATAAAAACATATATTTTGTGGTCCAAATTAAATGTTAGGATCCATGTTGGATGAGACTTCTGAATAAGACAGATTCTGATTGGCTGTTGGAATTTCTATTAATTCCGAAACTGCTGTAGGAGTTATCCAAACGGTAATTTTTCTTGGTGTGAATGACCCTGAAGTGACATACTGTGTGGCAACTTGTGTTCATGCAAGTCTGCCATGTATCTCGGCTCATGAATTACACAACTGATATGCCGTCACATCTAAAATGCATTTGTTATTATTTGTATGGATTCTAGAGTCACAACACATCATACTGTAATGTAACATTTCTCATAAAATGTAATTGTATCGTTGTTATGGTGCAGGGTATGGGAATTATAAAGAAAACAAACCCAAAACTCTGGGGTTTTGTGTGTGTGTTACCTCTGGTTGTACTCGGAGTCAGTGTTTGTTTGCAGCAGCAGGTATCTGATCTCCTCAGGTGGGCTCAGACCATGAAGCTTTGCTCTCTCCCATCTCTGCAGCCTGCTGATACCTGGAGAGAGAGAGATGATGTGATAAATGATTCAGTGTTTTATGCGATTAAAAGCTGTTTTTTGCAACCACCATAACGTTACCTTTACTAAAAAGAGCCGAAAAAACATGAACATTGCGAAAAAACTGCAGCAATGCTGCTTTGTGCATAAAAATGACATACATGATGAAAACGCTTGGTAGATCACCTGCACTACATATTGTATAAATTTGTTCAAGTAGTTTGACTACTCAAAAATTCTAATCTTGTGCACTAATTCAAACCTTTGAATAATATTTAAGCTGACACCATTTCATCTTATTCCAGAGCCAAATATGCTTCAGTGTGTACACGTGTAGATGTGTTACCTGTGCAGGGCCCAAATCTCCAGTCCAGATCAAACTGTCTGAGCTTCTGCAGCTCCTCCTCTCGGAGCGTTAAAGTTTCAGTCTCTACTCCAGTAAAAAGATTCAGAGAGAATTCAAGTCACCAGAGTATCGGAGAAACCCAAACAGCCCTAACATTGAGAATATTAAACTGAAATCATCATAAATAAAATAACATTTGAACAGGGTTCCTACAACTTACGGAAAGTTGGATTTAAGACTTTTTTTTAACACCACTCAGAGTGGAATTCAACACTATTTTCACAATAACCCAAACTGAAGGAAAAAAAAACAAAATATGAACTGACATCCATTACTTAAAGTGGGGAACAATTTTTCCCATTTTTTTCTCAACATAAAGCATAACATTTTTGGTCAAGTTTAAAAAAAAAATCATTTGATTGGATGTTGCAAATATATAGGAGTGTTGTTGGTTCCTCTTTTCTGATTTGCAAGCTATTAGAGTTGGTGAATTATTTAAAAAAAAAAGAGAGATTTTACAATGCATTGTCAGAAAAAAACACATCTTAATATCCTTCTCATAATGTTTTGCATTTTTAACACGTTTTAATACCAATTATGGCCTAAATGAATTTAATGCCTTAGAAGACTTTTTAAGGATCTGCAGGAACCCTTTTAAAACTAAAAATCGAATTTTCTTTATAATGTTCAAAGCGTTTTTTTTTTAAAACAAAAACTATAGAATCTTCAATTACCAGTTATTTTAATTAACTCTGAATTAAGTAAAAACTGCTTTGTTATACATAATAGAGATTATAGATTAGAAATAGATTTTGCAGGGAATATACAGTATGTGTATCAGTAGAAGAATACCCTTAAAAGCTAGCTGGACCTAAAGGTATCACAAATGTAACTATAAAGCTATATGTATGAATATGAAAAATATATTTTAGCCTTCTTCTCCAATCTGTAGATACTGATTGGTCTTTGGATTTTATTGACTGTTTATAAAGTGATTTTTCAAACAAAGGATGCCTGTTTCACAGAGGGGAGATCAGAAACAACACAGAACACAGCTGCAATAATCAAAACTTGACCTCTATACAAACACTGTGCTGCTCTTCACCTTGCTGCTGTGGAGGAGGAGACGGCGTCTTTTCTCGTTTCACTCTCTTTCTTGCTTTCTTCACCACCTTGAATGAATCAGTTATCAGTCCGCGCTTGGTTGTCATGGTGACTGATCTGAAACATACATACAGGGATACACTTTACTGCATGATCGACACTGGTGTTCATAGTCTGGTGATTTTTTCCAACTGAATAATTTTATTACGAAAGAAAACTCTACACGCACAACAGAGAAGGCAACATTTTAAGGTCATGATTACCAATTGCCATTCTTTTCCAGGGTCTCTACAGATATATGATACTTAATAATGAATTTTAAGACATTTTTGAGATAAGATTTTTAAAAAAATTACCTTTTCTTGTAAAAGCATTGCAGGTTATTATAAAATTAAGACAGAAGATTTATTTATATTTATATATAAGATTTATTTGTAATTTTTTAAACAAAGTTTAAAAAACAAATTTGAAATTTGTCCTTGATCTTGCTACATCTTTAGAGTTGAGGGGTGAGTTGATTAAAAAGTTGGTTAAATTTCAAAAAATGTACTTATTTTTTGACAACAATACAGTAAAAGCTTAGAAAATGTTTTTGACAATATGGGTCCACACAAGTTAAAATGCAGTTGTATTTAATGACATAGCAGGCTAAATATGTCTAAAATTGTATTTAAGACATTTACAAACTTTTATATGGCTTGCAAACACACTGTAAGATTTGTCTGCTGCACAAAAATGAGGGGGGCTGTAGAGATAACAATGCAAATATTTAGTAATAGCCCGTTTGCAGCTCCAGTGAGAGAATCTGCCAAATCTTCGATTTGACTACATCTAAAATGTACCAATAATTCATATTTATTCCAATTAAACTCACATAATTTCACATTATGAGGGATATTATTTGTTGCTAACTCATTACAGTCACTTACTAGTGCTGGCAACATATATTTAACATTTTTTATTTGAATTTACATAGCAGGCTCTACTTGTCAGTGAGTATGTTTTGATAATTTTGCTTCAAACCATTTACTATAAACTCTCATGAATAGCTGAACATGTTTGGACAAATGCTCTTCTACTGCTCATAACTTTCAAAATAAAAGCAGTGCTAAAAAATAGTAAACTACAATTTTATTTGATAGTTCTGATACAGCGTCAATCATATATGTAAATAGCTATGCATAGTTTGTAATTACAAACAGTTGAAATGACAAAACTCTTCAGGAAGTTGCGCTTTGACATGGCCAACCAAAGTTCCATTTAAAAATAAGGTTATTTAAGTTGATATACACATGAAGAAAATAAGTAAGCGGTGGGATAATTTATTTTAATGTTTACGAATATTGACGATTTCATCATGAATTCGGCACGAACAAATAAAAGCTATATTAATTAAAACGTGAACCACTATCTTATGAAGCCATCGCTTGCCCCTGCTGCCACGCCTTTCCTCTTCTACAAAAATGATACAGTTGTTTGGTTGGAAAGACGTGTTACAACAACTTAGCAATCATCCATCAGCACCGTTGCTCTAATATATTTCAGACGACTTTATGAAAACAGGCAGAAGAGTCGCAGTATAAGCGTTATTTATGAGAGCTGCAGGAAACATTTTTCATTACAAGATATTAAATAATATAAACGTTTTTCAGCGTGCGTCACTTGCCGTTCAGCTGTTTTCTCCGATTTTCCAAAGTCTTCTCTCCCGGTCTGTTAAACTTACCTGGTTATTTAAACTATCAAAGCTCCGCCAGATTTATCGCCCCGTTCAAAATATTTTCTCCTCATTCAGTCTGCAGAAAAACCAGTCAACCAAAACAATGACGTCTTCTTCTTCCGTCACTTCCGGTGGGCTCGAGACTGTTGGGCTCTTTGCTGCCGCCTGTCGTCACTTTAGGTAAGTACATTAAAAACCAAATCACTATTGAATTAGCACCTTAACCTCAGGGTGTTTGGTTTGTTTGTAGATATAGTATTTAGTCAAAAGTACGACTAATTAAATATACAATAGCAATGGTAAAAAATATATTTAAAGATCCTCTTCTTGAATTTTATACATGGCCCAGCCATATACTAAAGTTTTGGCCCAGTCTTGTTTCATAAGATTTCGCATCCCAGGGCAAACAGGTGGAAAAGGCTCAAGAAGCACATTTTAAAGTACACTGGGTGAAAACACACTGTATGAATTCATTTAGAATACTTGTTGTCACATGGTGATTATGGTGAGGACTTACTCATATAAAGCTTATCTTGTTCTCTTTGTTAAACCAAGGCTATATATACTCATCCGAAGTTGCTAAAGACTGTGTATTTTGTTTTAAATATATTCTCATGTATACCCCACTCATAACAGATTTCCTCCTGTAACTGTAAGTTATAGAGATTCAGTTTCATTCTGACTTTGTGGGTGTGGTGTGGTGTAAACTCAAAGGAGCTGCAGCTGATACATTTGAATCTCTGCTTTCGCTTCAGCTGTAGTCTACTCTGAACTCTTTAACCTCAGCATGGCCAACCACTATTACAACCCATACATGGCCAGCAACTTTGGTAAGTCATGATACTGTATTCATGTTTTAAAGTACAGCTGTTTTACTGTTGTATAATAGTAAGTTCATGAATAATACTTCTGTGGCTCTTATAAACTTGTTTTGTTTTATTTTATTTTATTTGTTTTTGCACTTAATCGTGACCTGACTCATTTAATACTGAGTATCCACTGATACTGAGTTTTGAACCGATACTTTTCCTTTTTCCTAGACAATACAGCTACACAGGGCACACTTCAAGTACTTAAAATGTATTAAAATCAAACCAGTGTATATGAAGTTGCACCTACTGTTTACATCCACATGTAAAAACATGGGTGCTTCACACACACTGCACCTTAGATAACAGCAAAAGGCAGGAGACTCACACTGTCCTAATATGAATTAAATGCTAATAACTTTGGTAAATACCATAAATAAACAGTCTCATAGAGAATTTTGCTGTTGTTTATGGTGAATGGTGTTTCCCCGTTTGCTTTTACAATTGACTATACATAAAAATAGAAGATGCGTACCCATTCACCCCAGCTGTGCTTAAGTGAAGCAAAAATATCCCAGATATGGTCGTTGCCATCTTGCTCTGGTGACGGCATTCGGAGCCAGCATCTGCACAGTAGCAAATCTGCACAGGGGAGGAGATTGGGGGTTTCTGCCATCTGACCAATCATGAGCAGCCCCATTAAATTCCAGCCTATGGATTGGCTGTCACTGCTATCAATAATGGGGGCAAATCCCCTTTTTGTAGAACTGAGTAACTTATTAAAACCAAACCAAACCAAACGTCATAAAAACAATCAATTGAACAAACATCAAGGTGATGAGAACGACCTTCCGAGACAGACATCTTTGGGAAAAATGTACTTGGCATGTATTTTGAGCTTTTACTTTGGCCTATAGCTCTTTCACGAACATGGAAGGGTGCTCCATGTTAGTGATGGGCTGTCATGCTGTCCATCCCTTTATACAGTCTCTGGCTCTAGCACACACAGAGTAGATAATGGACAAACAGACGGCATATAAGCTGGACAGTTGACGACGGCTGCGCTCTTTAACGTCAATGTTTCTTTCCTTTTATCTTAATTAAGTGTAATGTATGTGCAACCTGATACAGATTCTTACTCATTGTGACTCAATTCTCTACACAGGATATTCTGGACAAAATAATCAGGAGCTGAGGATAGTGCTGATGGGGAAGACTGGAACTGGAAAGAGTGCATCTGGAAACACCATTCTGGGACGACAGTGCTTTAAATCCAAGTTCAGTCCAACCTCTATGACTGTAGACTGTTCCCTGGGCAAAGCTGTGGTGGACGGGCAACAGGTTGCTGTTATCGACACACCCGGGCCTGTTTGACACCAGATTTGGTATGGATAAAACAACTAAAGATATCAGCCAGTGCATCTCTTACACTGCTCCTGGACCCCATGTGTTCCTGGTGGTCATTAAACTGGGCCGATACACCGACGAGGAGAAGCAGACGGTGCAAAGGATTCAAGAAATCTTCGGCCAGGCTGCAGACAGATACAGCATGGTTCTCTTCACTCATGGTGACCAACTTGAAGGAAATCCAATTGAGGAATTCTTGGCTGAAAGTCCAGACCTGCAGGAGCTCGTGGCCAGATGTAATGGCCAGTACCACGTCTTCAACAACAAGAACAAAGATCGTTCTCAGGTCACTGAGCTGTTTCAGAAGATCAGAAACATAGCCCAGAAGAACGGAGGAAGCCACTACACCAACGAGATGTTCCAAGAGGCTGAGAGGAAAATCCAAGAGGAGAAACAACGCATCCTGAGAGAGAAAGAAGAGCAAAATCGCAGAGAAAGAGAGGAAATGGAGAGGAAAATGAAAGAAAAATATGAAGAAGAAATGAGGAAAATAAATGAACAAATCCAGGCTGAGAGGGAGAGGGAGAGAAGAGAGAGAGAGGAGGAGAGGATTAGGGAGAGGGAGAGGAGGGAGAGGGAGATGGAGAGGGAGAGAGAGCAAAGAGAAGCAGAGAGGAGGAGAGAGGAAGAGGAGAGACAGAGGCAGCTTGAAATTATGATGAGACAGTTAGCAGAACAGCATCAAAGAGAACTAGAAGAGCAGCGAGAGAAAGGCTGAGAAGGCAGGCAGAAGAGGAGGAGGAGGAGTCAGATAATGATTGCACAATTCTTTAATTTGATTTTCAAGCCTTTGTATTTGAAGTGACACTGTTTAACTATTTAAATTTCTCAGATAAAAAAAAAAAATTGAACCTCTTTCCCAGCATGGGATGGTACAAATTTATCAGCCACCCCAAGTTGACAAGTCAAATGATGTTGCCATACATCATCACCAATAACGACGATTAAGTACTGTAATGGCTACCGCTGTAAAGCTGACAAATGACTCAAGACAACACATACTTTATGAATACCTGAGGGGAAATTGAATTTTTTCACTCTGTTGTCACATAAGCTGGCCTCATAAACCTTTCTGATAAAAAGGACAGAGTGACAACATTTTCCTGCAACTGGAACAAAAAACAAACAGAGATTTGGTCTCTCTTGTCATCAGACACAAGCTTGCTGGCCTTTTCTTCTGAAAGGCTGGCCGAATGGTGAGGGGTGAAAACTCATGTTTGTCATCTCCCTCGTCATGGAAAGTGCAATTATGAAATAAAAAGTCATTTGAAAAATTAAAAAGAAAGAAATTATAATAATGACAATAGTTAAACAAAAAATAAATCCCAGGCTAAAAATGAAAGGGGAAAAAATAGCAGTAATGAATTGAGTCGTAGTAAGGCTTGATTTTTAAAAAATAATTTCTGGTACATTTTTATATATTTCATTCTGTTTATTCAAAAATGAATATTGATTCAAAATTGTGTGATTTTTTTAGAAAATGTTGGCTGTTACGGAGATTTCAACCATTTCCGCAAGAGGAAAACAGTTGTTTTATTTGCTAATTCAGTGTTAGTATTTGTGCTCAGTAGTGTTTTGAAAATATAACCTAAATCAGGGGCCGGTTATGAAGGAGACAAATTCTCATTGTCTTTATTCTGATTAATATATGTGTTTACTGTGTGTGATGTGTATTAATTAGCTTTTGAGTCTGTGTTGACAATTATGACGTTAATGGCCTGCTTTGGCAGTTTTTTCCACTTTGTATGCTATACAGCATCTCTACAATCTATAATATGTAATTTTCAGGCATTTTTATGTAAAGTAAAAAAAAATTGAAATTTGCTGACATACTGTACTATGGCATTTTCTGCCATTTTTTTTTGACATCCTAGATTGTGATGTTTTTTTATCTGTTTTTTCTCACTTTTTCTTCTTTGTATCTATGACGCATCTCTACAAGCTATAATAAGTTGTTTTTTCATGACATTTGGCTGACATACTATACTGTTGCTTTTTATATGGCATTCGTTTAATTTTTAAGTAATGGCATATGGGGGACATGTTGTGACACCCCCCCCCCCACCCCCCCCCCCCCCTTCTTTTCTGAAAACAGCTAAAGGTTAAACATATAAAAAAAAAACTCTGGGTGCAGACAGAGTGTATTAATTCATTTAGAATAACTATCTCTCTCTGTTAAACCAAGTATATATATACTAATTCAAAATTCACAAAGACTGTATATTGTGTTTTTTGTCATGTATATAACTTGTGTTAAAAATAAAAATTACATAACTACCAAAAGCTTTAGCTTCAGTTTCCCTTTAACTGAAGGCATCTCTTTGTGGGTGTGGTTTATTTCATTTTAAGAGGAGCTGCAGCAGACACACAGGCTGAAATCATTTGTGCTCGCTCCAGTTGCAGTATCTACCTTTAACCTCTTTAACCTCAACATGACCAGCAACTATTACAACCCGAACATGACAGGCAGCTACTACAACCCAAACATGACCGGCTATTTAGGTAAGTCATGACACAATATCCTTGTTTTAAAGTAGTGCTATTTTACAGTGTATAACAGTGCTCACAGCTGACAGTTGGCTGGGTAGAGCTGCAAATAGGTCTACATTTTTTTCTGTCATAACCTTTAGTTTCAAGATCATGATCTGGCTACAAATTCTGGAGTATTTCATACAAGGCTCCTGCAGTTTAACAAATTTTGAATGCCACTTGAAATGTAATTTATCACCAAATTTCATAACAACTAAAACTGAATAAGTAAAAAACAAAACCTGAACCAACATCAATTAGGTTAGGAAAAATTTTGTCAAAAATGTTTAATTGTTACGTAAAATATAACCCCACCCCCAGTTAAGTTGTTGGATGACCTACTTTAAATGCTGAAAAATCTAAACAGACAAAGAAAAAAAAACCCTCCTCCTGGGTGCGGTGGAGATGCAAGTAGAACAGAACTGGAGTATGCGGGGTGGTTTTTTGGCGGGTTTACTTTACTAACTTTTGTTGTTGGTTCCATTGTCCTGATCTACCTGATATTAACCCATTCAGCCATTCAGTAAAATTAATTGAAAAAAATGTTGTCAATTATGTTAAAGTAAAATTAACTAGATTAAAAAATAAATAAGTAAAAATCCTACTTACTTTCTCCAAAACTTCTTAAAATGCTTTTAAAAGATTGATTCAAGACATTTTAATAACAGTTTTGAGGCTTTTTTTAAGTTAGTTAATGCCAGTTGTGCTCTGAAAAATCTATGTCTATAGTTCATCATTGCAACTCATTCTTCTACACAGGACATACCATACATAATAACCAAGAGCTGAGGATAGTGTTGGTGGGGAAGACTGGAATTGGGAAGAGCGCCACAGGAAACACCATTCTGGGGCAACCCTGCTTTGACTCCAAGTTCAGTCCGATGTCTTTGACCGTGAACTGTTTCAAGAGCAAAGCTGTGGTGGACGGGCAACTGGTTGCTGTTATCGACACCCCGGGCCTGTTTGACACCAGATTTGGTATGGATAAAACAACTAAAGATATTTGCCAGTGCATCACTTACGCTGCTCCTGGACCCCATGTGTTCCTGGTGGTCATTAAACTGGGCCGATACACCGACGAGGAGAAGCAGACGGTGCAAAGGATTCAAGAAATCTTCGGCCAGGCTGCAGACAGATACAGCATGGTTCTCTTCACTCATGGTGACCTCCTTGAAGGAAATCCAATTGAGGCATTCTTGGCTGAAAGCCCAGACCTGCAGGAACTCGTGGCCAGATGTAATGGCCAGTACCACGTCTTCAACAATAAGAACAAAGATCGTTCTCAGGTTACTGTGCTGCTCCAGAAGATCAGAAACATAGCCCAGAAGAACGGAGGAAGCCACTACACCAACGAGATGTTCCAAGAAGCTGAGAGGAAAATCCAAGAGGAGAAACAACGCATCCTGAGAGAGAAAGAAGAGCAAAATCGCAGAGAAAGAGAGGAAATGGAGAGGAAACTAATAGAACAATATGAAAAACAAATGAAGAAAATGAATGATCAGATGCAGGCTGAGAGGGAGAGGGAGAGAAGAGAGAGAGAAGAGGAGAGGAAGAGGGAGAGAGAGGAGATGACCGAGGAGAGGAGGAGGGAGAGAGAGGAGAGAAACGCAGAGAGACAGAGAGAGAGAGAGGAGAAAGAAAGGGAGATGACAAACATGATGAACCAAATGAAGGAGCAGCATGACAGACAACTGAATGAGGAAAGAGAAAGGATGCAGGCAAAGCAGGATAATGAGGCCAGAGTCGAAGCTGAGGGGAATAATCCTTTATATCATGTGATAAAAGCTGCTGAAATGGTCGTTGCAGGAGTTAAAGAATTTGGAAAGGCACTTGGGAAGTTTTTCAGACTTTGAGTAGCTCAGGCAGTTTAGGAACCCTCAAGACTCTCCCATAAACAGTGCGCTTTAAAATAAATATATGAAAATATGTGTCATCTGCAGATCTATAATCACACTTTACTGTATTTGTTCAAGTAGAGCTATATTCTGAAGGTTAGTGAGGCTTAGTCGCTCATCATATTAGACTCTCAGGTTGCCATGTAGCGTTCTTTTTGTATGCTTTTTTGAATATAACCGAAGGGGAAATTCAGTGTTTCTATTTTACAGTATGGATTGTTACATATCACACATCATATCTCAATCTGTGTTTACATTAAATGACCTTTTTATGTTTTCAGTCTTTTTTTATGTAAAAACTGAACAAATTGACAGAATTACATTCTTGGGAATTGTGTTTTGAAGTATTTTATGTGACAAATACATAAACGGATCATATTTTTGTGTGCTTAACTGAAAATAAAGATGTGGTGCCAAAATTGAACTTTTGTCAAAGTATTTATTAACTGTTTAACTAAGAGTCTGAGGTCTTCATGTCACACACTACTTTATATGAAACAGTACTTCCTCACCAGCCCTGTGTCCTAGAAATCAGGGGAGACTGGGGTTGGTTGGCACACAGCTGAGGTCCCAGAAACATAAATGCAACATCAAGACGTTTTCTTTCTTGATCTGCACTCATCTACTAGTAAAACTTCTGGAAGTTACCAGTTTTTGGGGATAAGGGTAACATTTCAGTTTTATATTTTTGAAAGACAAAGGTGATCTTTTGACTGAACATGTCATAAAGCTGTGTCAGATAGAGAAAATTTGGAAATGTGTTTTTTTGTTGTTGCAGACAAAAGAACCTGTTAGGGTTTGAGTTTGAATTTGAATGTCTGTGATGGGTGACGGTAGCTGGTGAACATATTTTATCAATAAGTTGGGTCAAATTAGATAAACAGGAAGTGAGATAACTTTTAAAACTGCAACTGAGGACCTGGATTTGACATAGACAGCCACACCAACTCCTCCGCCCACCCTGTCACATCTAAATAAATGATAGTTATTAATAGCTACTTTTGTATCGCTGATAACTTTTCTTTCACCATGATTCGGTAATAACAAGAATATCATGTAAGGACTGAGATATTAAAACACCAATGTGGTCCATTTTGTATTCTTTTGTTATAAGCTTCTGACATTTAAATGCAGTATTTTTGAAAGATTACAACTGTTTTCAAGAAATAAAAATCATTGTTTGTCTTATGCAAACTGCATGGAAGGAAACGTGTTATAGTTCCCTGCAGTCTACCTATAAAAGGTTTTTAATGTGACAGTAGTCCTATTTCAGATTCTCATTTTGCTTTTACTTTTGCGATCTTCTTTTTCTTCTTCTTTATACAGAAATGACATTGTTGGAGGGAGCAAACACGACTAATTTACATTATTAGGGATTATTATCGGCTATATTTGGTGAGCACTGTGTATAATTTCAGCAGCTCTCCCATTTCATACTATAATTGGAGAGCTGCTGTGTAGTGTCTCTGCAGCATTTCTTATACGTGGGCTGATTTCTTGTAAATGGAGGAGGGAGGGGGAGCAAAGCCAAGCATTCTGTGTACAAAGCAAGGCTGCAGACTGACGCTGTTGTACAGCACAGGTGCACAGAACTGACTTAACATCAATCATGTTTGTCTTTTGTGCATTAACTCTCCTCATTTAAAAAAATTCTGAAGTCTTTGAGTTTGCAACAGTAAGAAAGGTGTACATTTTGAAAGAATTAACAGGGACTTTCCAAGAAATATAAGGGCTGTAGTCAAACTGAAAGCAGAAGCAAAGACAGTGTAAAAATGTTTGCCAAAGTTAAAGATATATTTAAGACTGCCATTGTGAGAAGTGATCACATGTTAAGAGAACTGCAGGGACATGTCTAGAAGCTCTAACAGAAAGCAAAAGTGTAGGAGCTAAAAGGGCTTTTATTCTAACAGAAAGCAAAAGTGTAGGATCTAAAGGGCTTTTATTCTAACAGAAAGCAAAAGTGTAGGATCTAAAGGGCTTTTATTCTAACAGAAAGCAAAAGTGTAGGAGCTAAAGGGCAAAAGGACTGAGACAGATTTTTTTTGTTAAGGTAGAGGATATATTTAAGACTAACAGGGAGAGATGTTTACATGCTGAGAGATTTGTGGGGACATTCCTAGAAGCTAAAGGGCTAAAGTCAAAGTGAAAGCAGAAGTAAGGGCTGAGACAATGAAGAAATGTTTGCTAAAGCAGAAGGAATATTAAAGACTGCAACAGTAAGAGACGTTCACATGTTAAGAGAATTGCAGGGACATTCATAGCAGCTAAAAGGTTTTATTCAAACTGAAAGCAGAAGTAAGGGCTGAGACAATGAAGAAATGTTTGCTAAAGCAGAAGATATATTTAAGACTGCAACAGTGAGAGACATTCACATGTTAAGAGAATTGCAGGGACATTCCTAGAGGCTAAAGGGCTTTTATTCTAACAGAAAGCAAATGTTAGGATCGAAGCAGATAAGTTTGTTAAAGGAAAATATATTCATAAACCAACTAACTTGTAATGAATGTTAAAGAGAACATGTCTGGTAATGGGAAAAAATGCAGATATGATGTGATAACATTCACAAACAGCCCAGAGCCCATACATAATGTAACAAAGATGGAGAGAGTAATAACTATATAAATAGTCAGTTGCTGTTTCATTGTGATATCAGATATGCGCAGAAGACTGGGTGGGGTTTGGTGCACTGGAGAAGTATAAAGAGGAGCAGCAGCACAAGGGTTTAAAACTCAGCACACTCACTCCAGCAGCCGCAGCTACTCCACCGTAAATAGCCCCAACATGGACAAGAAACAAAGCAATGGTAGGTCATGATACTGAGTTATTAGTTATTTTACTGTTAACAAACAATGAAATTATAATGAATCTTTACTAATTATTTACTAACATTTATATTTTAGCAGTATATTGCTGAACAATTTTACATTTTACATACTACGTCAAGTATTTGTTAAGGATTACCGACTGATTTTTAAACCTTTTAAATTTTTGTTAATGGTTATTTAACCGTTAAGAAATAATGACATTACAATTAATAATGGCTAGTAATGCTTAGTAATGCTATAAATGTTCAGGCTGTTCTCATGCACTGCTGGTACACTTTTCTACAAAAAGTAATGCACTAAAATATGTCTGTATTCCTCGTAATGATGAGCCAATAATTTGTGATCAAAGCGCTGACGGGAGTAGAGAAGGAAGTGCTGCATAATGAAGCAGGTGGTGGATAGGTCAATAAACATAGGACTTTCCTGGGGACTTTTCCCGTGTTACGAGTTTTATCCTTATGCTCCATGTCGTACTTTCTGGTTTTGGTGTATTTCTGGGGCAGTGTTACAGCGCCACTTACAGGCCTGGCATATAAACTACAGCGTTTTCAGTGGATTTGTATGGACAAACACATTTCTTGAGACTATTCCTTGTTTATGAAAAACTTTTTTAAAACAAAAAAGAAATAGATCGGTTCCATCTCCGTGTAGACATGGCCTTGGGCTCATCTTAAGGTACGTCCTCAACATGTTTCTTGTCCTAAACCTAACCATATTTACATTCATTACGTAACTTGAGGTTAAAGACATAATGTCATCAGTGGGGAACTAATTCGTAGGATATTATACAAACTCCAATGTTTCAGTTTTCATTGTATATAATATCATCCGTTGTATGAGGATACCTAAAATTCGTATGCAATTTTAACAGTTTAGTGTTGCCCACATTGTAACATTACAGGGTTGGTTTCTTGATTGCAGCCTTCTTATATCAACATATCCTCATACAACATTTCGTATTATATCCTTTAAGTTTGCACCCCACGTATGAAGTTGTGTAAAATACATATTTAACGTAAAGTTACTGTGGTTGGGTTTAGGAAAAAAAACAGGTTCATGACTTATCATAAAATTACTCAAAGTTTAGATGGTAACAAACAGCAGTCTCCTAGGAAAAGTCCTGCGGTTAAATGACATACAACATGGAAATTGCTTTCTTATTTACTCTCGTATATGCATTGGTCACGTTATCACAGCCTTCCTGCGTACATGAGTTATATACGCATAAGTGGCTAATGATTACATGGGATATGTATAAATTTTGGTGCTTTACTTTTCATTAAAAAAAACACAGAGCTTGCATGAGAACAGACCTATTAGTCAATATTTAATCTGCAACGTTTTGGCGCATTTAAACTATACTTTAAATATCATAAATATATGGTAAATTGATAGAGTCATTTCTTTTGTCATGGTGAAATTTCACAGATACAAGTAGTTAGTCATACTCTGGAGTACTTGCAGAGAGCTGGTACTTCCATTCTTTTATATACAAAGTCTCCCCCATGCTATCCATTTGTTGTATTATAGTTGTATTAAATAGAATAAATCTACACCCCTGTTTCCTTAAATTCTTTACAACTGCATAATTACTTGAAGCGCAGAAACGTATGTAATTTTAATTATTCTTTTATACAGGGCCCCTAATACAGAATAATGAGGAGCTCAGGATAGTGATGGTGGGGAAAACTGGAATTGGGAAGAGCGCCACCGGAAACACCATTCTGGGGCGACCCTGCTTTGAATCCAAGTTCAGTGCAAAGTCTATGACTATAGACTGTTCCAAGGGCAATACTGGGACGGATGGGCGACGGGTTGCTGTTATCGACACCCCAGGCCTCTTTGACACCAGGTATGGCATGGACAAAACAACTAAAGATATCAGTCAGTGCATCTCTTACGCTTCTCCTGGACCCCATGTGTTCCTGGTGATCATCAGACTGGGCCGATTCACTGACGAGGAAAAGAAAGCGGTGCAACGGATTCAAGAAATCTTCGGTGAGGCTGCAGACAGATACAGCATGGTTCTCTTCACTTATGGTGACCTTCTTGAAGATACAACTATTGAGGAATTCTTGGCTGAAAGTCCAGACCTGCAGGAGCTCGTGGCCAGATGTAATGGCCAGTACCATGTGTTCAACAACAAGAACAATGATCGTTCTCAGGTTACTGAGCTGCTCCAGAAGATCAGTAATATAACCCTGAAGAACGGAGGAAGCCACTACACCAATGAAATGTTCCAAGAGGCTGAGAGGAAAATCGAAGAGGAGAAACAACGCATCCTGAAAGAGAAAGAAGAGCAAATACGCAGAGAAAGAGAGGAATTGGAGAGGCAAATACAGGAGAAATATGAAATACAAATGCAGAAAATTAGTCAACAACTCCAGGCTGAGAGAGAGAAGGAGAGAATTGAGAGAGAGGAGGAGAGGAAGAGGGAGAGGGAAGAGATGAATGAGGAGAGGAGGAGGGAGGCAGAGGAGAGAAATGCAGAGAGACAGAGAGAGAGAGAGGAGAAACAAAGGGAGATGACAAACATGATGAACGAATTAAACGAAAAGCATGCAAGGGAACTGAGAGAGGAACAAGAAAGATTGAACCAAAGGCATCTGGCTGGCGCTAGATTTCAAGCTGAAAGGTCAAATCCTTTTGCATTGCCTTGTGTCATCTTGTAAATGGTTCAGTGAAATCAACTCGTTTACTGTTCATAACCTCAACGGAGATAGAAAAGTTCACCAGTTTCACTTTTTAGGAGCTATTAATCATCCATTTAAATCATGGAACTTAAAATCATAACTTGACTGAATGTTCTACTAAGTGCTGATAATGGTAATCAAAGTAAGTTTGCTGTTAGCTGCTGTAACTGCTGTAACATTTTCCTAAATGTACTGCATTTTGGTTTGATTTTCACCAGGCACCCTTTAGTTCTTTAATTTGAAATGAGTCACATGATGGAAGTAGTTACAGTATGTCTGTTATGTATTTTTATTAACCTCTGTATGTGTTCTCCTTTTATTGGATGATGATTGATCACTCATTGCATCACATTTACTTAAAGGCAGAAGGTTGAGTCCTTCATTAGCTCACACTGATGCCTTGAGTTTATTTTCACTTTCATTTTAATTAAACCTTAATTAAAACTGGATTTCTGTTATTTGTTTGACAATACATTTTTGTGAGAAATGTGTCAAGGTTACATGGATTTTATGCTAAAAGTAAGCTAGTTGGTACAGAATTTTAATGAGTTGTTTCTTTCTTTAAGAAAGAAGGGTACGTGTGGATGCAGAGTTTTAATGTTACTCAGCTGTTACAGGATGAAGTTCTACAATTGTTTTTTAACAACTGATAACTGCCATACACCTGAAAGTTTAGAGAGTGCTTGCATTTCTTAACAGTGTAAGTTGACTGGGGAACCTTGTTGCATGTCATGTTTTCCTCTGTTTGCCCCATAATTTCTGGTGAGGTATCTTATGCGTGGCATGGAATAAAGGCAACTAATTCTCAAAAATAAAAAATAAAATAATTTAGATTAAATTATACATGCTTGTGATCTCATTTATTGTCTTTTTGAAGCATGTTTTTGTTTGAGGAAAAAGAGTATTGTTTACAAACATCAGACAATATTTTCCTTTAAAACATCCCCCATACTGCCTATACAAAATAATATATAATAAAATATCTGTACAGCAAATAATGCCAAATTAAGTAGAAAAATAACAAACACACACATAGATACAAAAGTATAAAATACAATAAAACATAAATAGGGTATACAGATTAACATTTCACATATAAAACAATATTTACATACATACTTAAAAACAAATGAATATAATATGCAGATGTTCATAGGCTTATTTACCTTTGGTTCTTATCACTACACTGTGGTGTGTCCAGCTTAATTTGGGGAAAGATTTTTATCACACTGCATTTTATTATTAGTATGCCAAAACACCATCCATCTCAAAGCAGCATAGAAGACAGAAGTATAATTACTAGCTCCCTTACTGGCGCCTCTGGAAAAAATAATTGCTGGCTGACATTACTATATTCAAGGAAATCACAGACATCTTACCTGCTCCTCTTTTGCATTTTAAGCTCTTTTAACCCTGCATTTTCTTCCACCTACTCCTGTCTGACTCATGGATGTATTATAAGGAAGTCTGTCTGGATTTCATGTATTTCCTGCTTGACCTCTGACAAACAGGAAACAAATGGTCTACATGATGGACCGATCCACTTTTGGGGGCGGTGATGATGACAGTTACCACTGCACATGCCTTAAGTTATGGGTAGGCTGTTGACTGTTTTTGGGATTGTGTAACCTCTAATCAGATGGACTGTCCCAACACCAAGCCTCAGCTGGTCTATCTTTTGGTTTGTCAACATTTTTTTTTCCAACATTGCTTATGGCCCACAAAATGGCCCAGTCTACCTAGCAGATTTCTAAATTACATATAATAATACTAGCCCTGTGCAAATACGGGTTAAGAAAGTACCTTAACTCTTCATATTAACAGTTTTCAATGAACCTTTGTACTTTAAGAGTATAATGAAATTCAGTTAGGGCTTTTGGTATTGGTGGACCACCCCAACATTTTCTGTGGCCCAATCTGGCAACGACTTTGAAATATTTTTGGGGCCGCCTTTGACCTGACAAAGCAGACAAGCTGATCCATGCCCAGCTTCCCCAAAACACCTGTTCAAATGATGGCGCAAACTCATAAACTTGACATATGTTCTGGCGCCACCCTCTGGCCAAACTTCACCTGACCGACAGTCTGGACAGTCTGTGTTTATTCACGACGCAGACGACACGCGCGTGTCCGCCCAGAAGGCACACGCCCGCGCGCATGAAACATGTTTGATCCCTCTCTGTGTCTGTACCACGCAGTAACATTTTGGCAGCGCTTCAGCAGGACAGATGCCGGCGTTTCTGCACAGAGAGGAATAACGACGTGTCACCAGCGGTGCTGTGAATGTAGAGAGACGCTTCAAACGTCCAGCACATCTGCACTAAACGGTATGTGCTTGATTTCATTGGCTGATCCGGCTTTGCTGCAGGATGCTGGAGCCTATTGACGGGCGTCTATCTGTGTTATGACCGGTCGAGACACTTTCATTATGTTGTCCATGTGAGCTAATGAAGCTCTTTTGTAAACAATTATGCCAAATATGCAAAAGATGTGCAAAGAGCTTAACGAGACAGGTCATGTCCGCGAGGTAACGTTACATTTGAGGAGGGATTCCCATTCAGTGTAAACTGGGGTGGTGCCTTTTTCTCTCATCTCACTCCCGGAATAAGACATCACCCTCACTCAACTAATGGCACTAAACCCTTACTTTGGCCCAAGTGCAAAGTGTATATTTGTTATTATAGTGTCTCCCAAAATTACAGTTTTCAGAAGAACCTATGTGTTTGTTTTGCAGCTGCAGTCGGTGCAGACACTGTGCTGTATGATCCTGTCTGAATTCTGGGACACTGTGAGAGAATACATTTATATGCGAAATTCTGCCGTAGTTTTATGACTAAAGACATTACCCTACACCAGGGCCGTAATCATCTATTCAACCTTGCAGGGGACCATTTTCAATCGACACCTCCTGCCACCCAATCCTACAAGGGGAATTTTTTGTTTTTATAATCACAACTGCTCAATGACCACCAGGAGAAACTATAGCCTGTATAGCCTTATTCTCTAGCATTTGCTCAACTTTTCTTGATACTGAGAAAATAACTCTTAAATCTTGTATCTCAAAGGATGTGCTTGTTTTTGCTCTGGTTGCACTGGTTTTAGATATTTGTGGTTATTTACAACAAAAGGGTTGAGCATATTTGAATATTGCATGTGCCCCAATACATATTATAATTACTGTCTAAGCCTTCACCAAAAAAATACAAAAACACATTTGGAAATACTCGACAGCAAAACATGACCTGGTTACTCAAGATAATCCACAGACTTTGTTGTTAGCGATTTCATACAGGAACTATTTTCTTTCTACCGAACTTTACCTGTCAGCGTGGAAGTAAGCGGACATCTACTGCAAGCTCACTTTGCACCACTGAGCTATCGTTAAAGCTCAGCTGAGGAGGACGTCATTAATGTTTACATTTCGAGCTGTTACAAGTGCGAGCCTTTCATCAGTGAGTAGATGCACACTTCCTTCTACACGATGATTCAGTTTGCATTTTGGTGTAGTTTGGTAGAAAGAAAATAGCTCCTACATAAAACTGCTCACAACAAGGTCTGTGGATTTAATTTTAGGGCAAACTGTCCCTTTAAGGCTTTAGTATGCTTCAGATGATGTGCAATCACACCACATCTAAAGGCAAAGCTGATCTGTTCCAAAGGGACTCAAAGGCAGGATAAAAAATCTGCTGTTTTAGCATCCTCCTGGCTGCATCCTTAAGCCACTATGATCTCTCTCCAGGGGAGAAGAGTACATGTTTTGGAGAGTCTCTCGTAGAAAGTATTAATGTTATGGCACTCTACCGTACACTCATAAAGTGACTGAAATGGTTGTCTGATGAATGAAAACAAAAAGACCAATTCCAAGGTCAGACAGAGGGAGCCAAACACTTTTAGATGATAGACAGGTGCTTTGTTTGAAGCATACTAAAGTATTTGGATCCAGTACAGCGCAACTACTGTAGAAGCAAGGAAGTGACTCAGGGTATCTTTGTGAACACACCAATGCAAACGTCCTATTTTCTAAATGTTGGTTCATTTTATTTTTTATTCGTTCAAAAAAATGTATACATAGCCTTTTATCTCATGAACTATCACTGAGAGCAATGCAGCAATGCTCTCTTTTAAAGGAACACCCTGTTCACATTCACACACTCACAAACAGCCCAGGACAACCAGTTTGATCTGATGGCCAACCAGCAGCTCCCCATGGTTGTTGGGGATTTTGGGTCTTGCTTAAGGGCACCGTATACTGCAATTCATTGTACTTGGAATTCGGTAAAAAAACAACCTCAGACAAGGAAAAGAACAATGGCGTGGACATTGAGGTCTGAATTTAGGTCTGAATCTCGCTGACATAAACATACCTGACATCATAGCAACTAGGGATGTACCATATTGGATTTTTGCCGATATTTAACAACTCATTAGGCCAGTAACCGATATCGATATATCCCCCTTTTTCCCCACCTAATTTTAGTGACCATCATGTCTCTTCTGTAGTTGAATTAACATCATATTATACACACTCTTATCATGATGGCCCACCAGCAAGAGACAAAAAATAAAGTGCTTTTCAAAGTATGTAATATTAACTAATTGTGTAAAATAAGAAAAATACTTTAACTTAGGGGTGATGTTTTTTCACGTTTAGTTTGTCAATGAAAAGAAGCAGTTTGTGAGATATTGGCAGAAATCAGCGTGATGGCCGATTCCGATTTTTCATTATAAAGCCAATATTTGCCAATACTGATAACCTACCAATATTACCGTGCACCCCAATATAGCGGTTCAAACAGTGAATTGAGCATTATATTGGGGACAGGGCTCAACATAACCAACAGCTCGGGGCCGGACTGAGTGACAGCGTATGAGAAGTCCCTTTTACATAGCCTGTTCAAGTGAGTGTGCTGTTATACCACCTCAGCCTTCTGTATAAAAGGCATTGTAAGTGACGTGGGTGTGTGTGAAAGAATAAATCAATCCAAACACGTTCTGGGTTTTCCTTAGAACTTTTCGTAACTCCAAATGCATTTTACAGTCAGCTGAAGCCACATTTCAATTCCCCGTATTTTATTGCTCGTCCTCACTCCTTCTTCTCTCCTCCCTTAACCTGACCAACTGACAGCTGCATTAACAGCCACAGGTAGCTGTTTGAACTTGTGCTCACACCATACAATGAACATATCCCAGTTTCACTTTTACAGTATGATCGCAGACTGGGGAGACAGAGTTGTCTTACCTTAAAGCCGGCAGTGGAGGTAGTGATAGTGCTTTTAGTTGTGGTGTTACAGCATCTGATTAGGATGCCTCCTGGGCGCCTCCCATCACAAATTTTCCAGGCACATACAACCGTTTGGAGGCCGCGGGGCAGAGCCAGAACATGCTGGAGGGATTACATATTTCATCAGGCCTGGAAAGCGTTGCTAAGTGGATGAAAATGGACGGATGGCTGGATGGCTGGATGGATGGATGGTGGAGTACTTACGGGTGGTAATGAGGGAGGTGTCTCTTTCACTTTCCTCACCCAGATTCATCCTGCCTGTCTGGGGAATGAACTTGTGACCTTTCTGTTACAATCCTGCATCTGCAACAAAAAAGAAAATCTGTTTAAAAGCTATGCAGTTTACACCAGCAGCATATTTTGCTTGATGTATTTATCAGAATAGACAGCAAAGTGCAGGACAGAGACATGATAAGAGTGACATGTGAAGCGGAGCCCTGTCAGTACTCTTTGTACCCTCTCTTATGAAGCCGTGGACAGAAAAAAACCCTCAGGAAGAAGATTCTGTATTTTTTTTTGTGAATTATGCAACATAAAGCCAACACTGACAGACCTAACAAGCATATCACTGTCCCTCTCTGTTGTCCTCTCTGTCATTGTCTGTCCTTACACTCAGGAGGTCAGTGATGACATCACTCGGGTATTGTCTGACACTCCCCATTTCCTAACCACATTACCATGGCAACAGGAAGAAAAGGTAAGATCAATACTGTCCATGTGTGCCTGTGTTGTGAGTGCCACAGAGTGGCAGTAGTGTTTCCTTCATACAGTTGTGTCTGTGAACGTAACCAATGCATGTTAGACATTTTCTCAAGGAATCGACAGGAAACAGTGTAAAAGCTTCCCAAATGCATCAGTGATGATACTTTGAAAAAAGGAGAGGAGCTGGAGAAAGTAGTAAAACATTATATTTTGCAAATTTTACATGTTTGGTGGCTCCACCCGTCTTTGTTAGACACTGAAAATAAACATCTGTGTGAAATTCAAATCATTTTGTTTCATTTTTTCAATACTTGAGACTTTTTAATATATCCAGTTGTTTGTTGACTCATATCTACTTTCCTTTACCATTGTTTGCATTTTGAGTTTCCTGCTTTACAGAAATGTATGAAATATTTATAAATATATGCATATGTTTTTGCATTTAGCCATTGTCTTAATTCTGTCTCCATAATTGTTTCTGCGTTGGTTGCTAGATATTTTAAAACCTGCATTTTCTTTTTGTCACCAGGCTCCACCTCAAAGGCCGGTGGGGTGCGTTTCCCTGACGATGACGAGCCTCCCGGCTCTCCAACACGAAAAGATGAGTCAAACCTCTGTTCTCTCATTGCTGTCCAGGAGAAGGATGGCAGCTACTTGGTCAAGGTGTGTCACTGTGTGTGCGTGTATGCTCATAGACACAGAGGGGCTGTTTCATGGCTCGCCATATGCATGCAGCTATCATCAATGCTTTCATAATAACAAGGTATGAAATGACAGCAGTGTGACAAATTTAAAAAAAAATTAAAGAGGTCACTCATAGTGATGAATCTGCAGCTCCTCTCAGCTTTACAAAGCTTTATAGTGAGTTTATGTTCATCATGTAGCTGACTAACTGGAGCTTCCCTGCTCTGGTTCACTCTATCAATAAATACCCTCTAAACTTTCTCCTTTTCTGTGTGTCCTCTCTCCAGGCCGGTTTCCTGAGGAGCCACCACTGTTATGAGATCATCTTTACTGTCCCAGATGTCCCCACACTGGGGAAAGAGCTCTCCTGTCTTCCCTCCTCCTCTCCATCCCGGAGGTTCCCCAACCTCCGAGTCCATCGTATTACCTCCACACTGGAGGGTAAGTCCAGGCATCAGTACAGCTCTACAGCGTCAGTGAATGTCAGTTGATTATATGAGTAAGTAATTGCAGTAGAGAATTGGTCAACTAGGTTTGAGATAATTTAAAACAGTGTGCACAGATTGTTCAACAGTGCTGCTCTACAGTCTCACAGCTGTTAGTCTGTAGGCAGTTAATTTTGCTTTCTTTATTGTAGTCCAGGTGCATTGTGGGTGTATAAGATGTGTTGATGTATATAATGCAGCTTTACAACAAAATATGTAGCTCAGGAAACATTGTTTTGATGCAAAGCTGATTAAGCAATATCCTGCACAGACAAAACACTTCAGAGTGCATCTGAATGGCAAGTAGAAAATACAGCTCCCCTCTGTCAGCACTTTGTGTGATGATGCTGCACAGTTCCTCTCTCATCCTATCTTTTCTAATTTATCTGCCCCTCAGTATCACTTTCCTCCTTCTGTGTCCAGACAGGCACACATGATTGGCTTTATAAGACTCTTTTCATGCAGCCGAATTAAACAGGCTACACAAATTAAGAGTTAAAGCAAAATTATACTAGTAAATGTATTTATTGATGAACCCTTTCTCACTCTCACAGGAGGAGTAAAGGTAACATGTGAGTACAGGACTCATCAGGAGGGAGTGCTACAGGAGGAGATCACTCTGGTAACCAGGGGGAGAAAAGGCAGCAGTCTGAAGGTCAGATTCCAGGCCAAGGTCATTGGTATGTACACACGCACATACTGAATAAGTAATGAGTATGCAATCAGTTAAAATAAAGTGGCCGTGGTATAAGCACCATAATGCACTCAGCTGTATCTTTATATAGAAAATAATGGATTGTGTTAACACTACTCTCGTGTCCCCCTTGCCCTCATCCCTCTCTCCTACTCCACACAGACCCACATCACGGGACTCCCATGCTGCTGGAGGGGGTGAGGTGCCTGGGTTCTCAGAGAGACGCCCACACAAAACACAGCAGCAACCGTGAGAAGATATGATGCAAATACACACATACGATGTAAAGTATACAAGTTTCTAAACCCCAGGTTATTCAATGATAGCGGATCTCTGGATGACAATCAGATGTCGATAGTCGTGAGCCTTTGTTGTTGGAGATACAATGAACACTCAACAAAAGCCAGCGAACACGTTACACACACATATACACACCAAGCAGCTCCCTGTAGAAATAAGTCAAAATCAGCACTACTAATATAGTAACAGACTGGAAAATAACTAAATACGTTATCATTTAACAGCAGCACAATCACTCGGGGAAAACTCAGATTTGGACTCATAATGTCCCCTGTTCCTTTACTATGTGCACGCCTACTATCAAAACACAGTACAGTAAATTGTTTGTGATTAACATCCAGATTAACACAGAGGTAATGTTGCAACAATCATTATTTGATCTTTTAACCAAATTTCAATGGTGGGTTAATGAGTGCTGATTTAAGTCCTTCATTTCTCTGTTACCTTCGTCAAAAGAGAGAGCCAGCAGACCTGCAGTCACTCACATTTTATAGTTCTACCTGCAGGTGGTTTAACTTGAAATTCAAAATAAATTAAGTCCAGCTATCAAGTTTAGCTCAAATCTGTGAGATGTAGTTAGCAGCGTCTGTGCAGAATGACACAGCTGTTTCCCATGGCTGCCACCAGATATTTTACTGATTGCACCTCACTGTTGCACCACTGCAATTCTCACTGTACTATTGATACAAAACGCAAAGTAAGCTTATTCAGCTTTAGAGACAACAGTTGTCGAAATGCACTTTCACATTAGAGCCACGTGTGACTACTCAGCAGCTTTCACAATCGCATCACACTTTACTACAGCGGTTCTCAAACTTTCTGTTATACCCACCACCGACTCGCCACCCCATGATTTAATTGATATATATTTTTTTATCAGTTGGTAACATTAATTAATAAAGCTACTAATAAAAAACAATTCATGTTGAATTTTAGTGAAATAAAGGTTAGTATATTGCATTAGCCAACAATTTTTATTTTCCTTAAAAAAAAAAGAAAAATCATATTCATTAAACTTTGTTTCACTAAATATTTTCCTCTGGTTGTCTAAGTTTGAGAACCACTGCTTTACTATCAGGTGACATGATGGCATATTATTACTGTATTTCTTAGTAGCCATATATAAAAGGGGAGCAGATGAGGATTTTATGTATAACTACACCATCTGTTGTATGTATTTTAACTGTGGCGGGAAAAATAACTAATCAAAGCATGATACTATTAGAACATTTTAATACGTCATCTTAAAAAGCAAAATATGTCCATCCTTCAAGAATATGAAAAAGGATTTTTTAACAGATTGGGGAAGAGAAAAACAAGTAAAAATGAGATTGTCTCTGATTGTTGCCATTAATAATAATTACAGTAATTTCATCATCACCACCGTCTCTGCAAATCTTCAGCCCGCTCTCAATGCCAGGGTGCCAAATCAGGCGTCTTTGTTATGCCTCTCGGCATGTGCTATTATTGCCAAGGTACTCATTAGCGTCTTGATGAAACACACGGGGCTTTCAGGGAACTCCAATTAAAACCCATCTGCAGCAATACTTAACACTGGGCACAAGTGATATAGTATAAGTAGCAAGAAATGTTATACAATTGATGTACGGTCATCACACCCTGATGTCAATCATGTGACATTTGTACATCAGGTTACATTATGTAACAAACATACCTATTTTAACCCAAAATATGATCTTTTTTGCTAAACCTACAGCCAGGTAGTTTTGTTACCAAAACCTTACCAGAATCGTCTCACAACATCAAACATGTTACTATGTGATTCAACTGTGCATCACATAGATATGCTAAAATGTGCTCTGTGCGTCGCTGTAAGACGCCGAGGGACGTGACAAAGTGTCGGTATTTGACAACCTGGTAATGAGAACAGGTTGGAATCTTTTCTATCTGAGGAGTACTGTGCATATCTGTTTAGTAATACATTCTTTATTTGCCTTAAGCATATTTTCTATTGTCATCAGCATAGCCTTCTTCATGTGTATTATGAAAGCTTAAATCAGCAGGTGATACAAAAACATGGCACTTATGAGTTGTTTTAAATATACAATTAATGCTGTAACAGAGAAAGGATTGCAGTTTATTTGCATGCTTTATACTGTCTGTCATGAAGTGTAACCAAATCAACAGTTTGACCAAAAACTGAGACGGGTCAGGTAAATGAAAGACCATAGTGGCATAAGAAATGTGTTCATTTTTGTGTTTATTTATTTATTTATTTTATTTACCGTACTGTATTTATTGCAGTGTGACTTCAGAAAACAGAGGCTGCAGCCAAACATGTTACTCTTTTACAGGAGAAAGTAAGTTTTTGGCGTATTGTCTGATCTGAATAACACTCCGATTACGTGTGTATTCTTGGTGGATTATACTAACATTGTAGCATATATTCTGCTGAGTAATAGACCTGATGCTAACCCTTTAGCATACAGTGAATTAAATGATTGTTTCCAAAGCAGTTCCCCCCAAAACCACCCGAATTAGTCTAGATTATTTTGGTGTGAGGTGCAGAATGTCAGAGATATTGGCTGTAGAGATGTCTGACTTCTCTCTAATATATGAAACTAGATGGCACTTGACTTGTGGTGCTCAAAGTGTCAGAACATAAATTTGAAAGGTCAACAGCAGTGTTGTTGTGGTGAAACTGATTACATAGATATCAGCTGGATAAGAAGAAGCCTGAAAAGCAGTTCCCAACCATCTATTATACAAAAATATTCACGCGGAGAAACAGCTCTCACAAGATCCTTCACAACGAAGAAACGCTTCCTCAAAAATATAAACAAATGCCTCCTATAATAAATAATGTTTATACATGGGGTTATTTGTTATATTGGGTTTCAAAGAAAATAAACCAGTGAACAAAACATTAAAATAAAGTTTGATGATCATTAAGCAAGCAAAGGTCTTTCACGAAAAGCACAAAGAACGGTCCTGTTGCAGATAAGTTGTTTTTCAATATTCCATCTTTCCATGTTTCAAAATGCTCACAATCACCCTCAACCAGAACAACAAAAGGAAGGACAGAAGTTTCAAATGGGACAAGGTTTCTGGCTGACAATATCTGCCAAAATGAGGTTTGCATTTGGTTGAGGGAAGATCAGAATGAAGTACATTTTTCTACCTCCTTATGCTCTAGGAAAGGGTGTGTTCACACCCTGATTGGCTCAGAGAGTAAAACTCACCAAGCTGTTCTCAATTCTTACTCAGGAGTCAGTGCTCACACACTGCTCAACAGGTGATCTGATAACCCTGCAATCAAGTCAGGGGAAAAGTAACAGTCAACTAAAATGAATTAGGACAATAAAAATGGCAACAAGTACCAAAAATGCTGCAATATCTCTGTCCAGAAATCACAATCCGATTACTAGTCGTTTGTTTATCAGTTTATGTAGGAGTTTCATTGACAATAATTGCATTTTAAACACAGTATTGGTCAGAAAATTCACAATTAGGTATTTTACTCAAATTGGTCAACCCTAGTGTCAGTTCAGCAAAGCTAAGTTGAGGCCAGGTTTCACATTAACACTTAATCATACAAGTGGGCTATTACTCAACATGAATTTTTACTGGAAGTGTTGGAGTGGAGTTCTGATGCCTCTGATCTACTAAAGACACATTAATGATGAAACATGATGATTTTGAATACATTTTCTGTTTGTTTAAACATTGCTGATTGTGGAAGTGTCACCTGGACTGTATGTTGATATGTTTTGCTCTGTTGTCTGATAGTGACCTGCTACCATACAGTATGAAGTCCTTTTTGCACCATTTGTCTGTTTACCTGATGTTAATAAAGTATCCTCTCACATGTATACACAGTCCTGCACTTTTCTGTTTAGATTTATATCCCTCCTGTGAAGTCACATGACATCATATTATTTAAAACAAGATGCACATTTACTGCAGTCAATATTGTTGGTAAATGTTTTCATGCAGTTTCACATATTACTCGACAACATATGCAGATAAATATGGTGCATCAAAATAATGCCGGCTTCAATGTCTCTTTCCAGAAATAATGATCTGGTTACTTCAGATAATCTACACACCTAGTTGTGAACAGTTTCATGTAGGTACCATTTCCTTTTTACTAAACTACACCTGCAGAATTGCATCAACCTGCAGAAGGAAGCGTGCATCTACTCATGGACAAAAGGTTCATGCTTGTGACAGCACAAGATGCAAACATTAATGGGGTTGTCTTCAGCTGAGTTTCAATGTTGGCTAGATCAGTGGTGCCATGTGAGCTAGCAGTAGATGCACATTTTCTTCTGCATGGTGATACACATGGTGTAACAGGGTTGGAAGAACCCAACTGCAGCACAACAGAACAGGAAAGTAGTTAATAATGATCTCTAATTAATGGCAGGTTGCATGCAGTTCAAGCGTCGAGCAGAGTTCGTAAATAGACTGGGGTTAGCTCACGTTCACCGGTGATAGTTCAATGTTCAGGTGGGGAAACTGAATGTGGACTTACCACAGGGAGCTTGTGAGGAAAAGCAGGGACTCTGTAGAGGGGCAGGCAGGGCTCATGGTCAAGAAAGAAGCAGAGTTGGCGTCGGGCAGGCAGGAAGCAGAGCAGATGAATCCAGTAGGAGCAGGAAGCGGGATCAACGGGGACAGGCAGGGAAGTGCTGTACCAGAGGACACTCAAATGGAAGAGATGTTTTGCTCGGCGATAAAGATGGCAGGAAGAATGGCGATCTCTCTCGATGGAGCCAAAGCAGTAGCCTAAAACACCGCAAAGTCACAGGCAAAACTCATGATTGGAGACAGAATACTATTAGGTTTACCGGGGCAGAGATGAGGCGAGGTGGTCAGAGATGAGCCGATTCAAAACAAGGAAAACTGGAAAGCTGCTAAAATACTGTCTTGATCGGAGATGAAGAGCAGCTGGAGGCACTAGGTGGAGGCTGATGAGGAGGAGTGGCCGGGTGGAGAGGGAGGCGTAAGTGGGGTAAATGGAAAAATCTTGCAGCAGCAGGAGAGAGTCAGGGCAGACTGAGACACATGGTGGATGAAGTTCAGTGGAAATACAATAGTTCCTCCCGCTTATTTGTTTTGACAAACTGACAGTGCAAGATTTTGTATTTTTGATTTTCCATTTAATCAAATATGAAAGGGAAAATGGCAAAAAGGAAATGATTGCATGTATAAAGATAAGTTTCAAAAAAGCGATAGTATTGTACGTCATTAAAAAAAAGTCGTAGTACAATATATCCAAATAATCATTATAAGAAAGTTGCAAGCCATTAATCATTCAGCATGACTGTTCACTTCCCCTTGGCACCTGCCCTCGGGGAATCCCCACCACCATCTCAAGGACTGTTCCAATAGTCTGAAAAATTGAGGTGAACTTGGTGTGAATCAGATTAAATACAGTCATTATCTTACACGCTTTTCAGTTTCGGCTTTTCTAAAATATCTTATTGGTCTGTTCAGGTAGGTTTACATGTGTATAGATTTAGCCCACTCATCTATTAGTAGATAGTTGCTGAGGAAAATTTCATTGACAGCTGATATTTTATTGAAAATTGTCATATAACCAACTGCAGTTAATATTTACATATTTCAGATTGATATTATAAACCTGTAAATATAATATTAATGATAACCATGATACATATCTTAAACAAATATTTCTAAATAAGAAACTGGTGCAGCTAATTACTGGCGGTTGATCAATAAAAGTTGGGCTGAAAGTGAAGGAGGGCAGGTGTGTTTCATTTCAATCTCCTGCCCACTTTCTTTGTGCTCTCCAAGTGGCGGCTGTGTGTGTGTGTGTGTGTGTAAGCTGTTACGTAATACTAAGGGCTGTGGCGAAGGGAATGTGGGGAAGAGAAACTGTTAATGAAATGCAGTGATTCGTGTGTGCACTTATCTGGTGTTGCCCCTTAATTAGATGCTCGCTCCCTAAAATGGCAATCAGTCATCAAAAATTTTAGAACCCTGATTTAAGGTATTTGTTTCAAAATGCTCTGCAATAGTCTGTTAGCTGTTAATTTAAAAACAAAAAATTCTACAATGGGAATTCCTCCCAGATCCCACTAGGCGGTTGATTCACAGAGGATGTTGATTGAAAAGTTAAATGGGTGATTACAACCCTGACCAAACCTGAAGATTCATTACAGCTGCTGCGGAGTGCTTTTGACTCTGATGAAGGCACACTGGTATTGAACTGTCATTGTGCATCGCCATTTGCACAATTATAGGCTGAAAATGTATTACTGTGCTCCAAGTCTTCCTTTTTCTTTGGAAGTCCTTTAGGTCCGAGGCACCTGATTGAGCTGCTGCCAGAAGACGCACAGAGAACGATGTTTCAACTGGCTACTGCTGACTTCAGTCTGAAAGTGTTGAAATGGGCTCATAAAACTAACACTACATCAGAGTCACCTTACCCTAAAGTAACCTCAGTTAACAAATGGCCCACTCATTATCAACTCTATTGTAATGGAGGAATGATGTGATCTTTTCTTCATGTTTGTGCATCTTAGTCTTCGACAAACATACATTGAAGCTTGTGGAAGCATCCTTCATTGGTCCTTAACTCGCTGGCTCATTTCATTCTATCGCTGCAACAGGGCAAATGATTAGCGGAGCCTCATTCCGCCCTGACTTATTGGTACAGGGGCTGAAGAATGGATGGATGGTGTCAGAAAAGATATCGGTGAACGTATAGATGAGCAATCTGGCCTCCACATTGTAGAAGGACACCAGTCCCTTGTCACAGTCCACGTAGATTCCGATCCGGGAGGGTTTGAGGTTGACTGTCAGGTTGGTTGAGGGCTCGGTCCGAAAGGCGTAGTTGGTCCGATCCCGCAGGCTGAGAAACCAGTAGCCATGGGCAGGGCTTACCGTGATTTTGCCCTTCCGATTGACAGAGCGGCTTGCTACTCCCACGTCCCAGTCTGTCTTTCCTTCCACTTCCACCTAAAGAGAACAGTGTGATACAGTTTACTACAAAGATAGCAGACTTCCCACCTAATGGGTAAAGTAAATATTGAATTGAAATTAAAATTAGACATCAGATAGTCAAGTTATTCACTTGTGATGGAGTTTCTTCCCTTTGACCAAAGTGAGACTGGGTCAAGGTGTCACATCGAGTCATACAATTGAGGTGAACTGACACATTTGTAGTTTAGTCTGGTCTGCACCAAAAGGCTGAATAGCAAGTGTACTATCATAGAATGGGGATGATTGATTAGTTTCACTGATGCATCCCTTGTTGGCTTTACCTACACTGAAGTATGTTCCTGAAAACATCTGAGGCCTTTCGCAACACTTCCAGCAAATAGAAACAAAAATGTATTGACATAAAATTTACTAAGTGTATATTGAACACTATTCAATCGAAAAACTTTTCTGGGACCATTAAGAGCCCAGGGAGGTGAGTACTAAATACAATCTATACTGGTTTGAGAGTAATGTATTCCTATAAGCTTGCTGACACTGGAATTCATTTTTGTGGCAGGTGGGGTGCCGCTCATACGTCCTCCACCATGGACATGTACAAAGCTTCACACTGTGTCCCACCTACCTCCCAATAATGCCGTCCTGAGTTGAAGCTCTGGGTGGCCAACACACACACCACCCGGTCAAAGCGCTCGGGGTTGTCAGGTACGGCCTGATGGCGGTCACCACAGTGCACCTGCTTCCCGTCTGCTGAGATGATGAGACGTGGGTGGGCTGTGTTGGCGTCTAAAGTGATGTCAGCTGATGAAGTGTGACAGAGTGATAGTTGTGGTGATTAAACTACCAATGAAAATAACATTACATATAACTAATGAGGAAACAATAATAAACTATACACCCTTACCTGCATACTCTTGAACCCTTCTCACCTCTGCAATGAAAAGACATTACATTTACCTTCTTATTTATTTTGATACTTTTAAATTAATTTATTCAATTTAACAGGACTGGAAAAAACTGGAACTACATTACAGTTTGTGCTGTTAGCTAATCAGAATCTTACTTGTGTTAGGTCTGGGTACAGACTGGTCCGACAGGGATCGCTGGCCTGTTTGGGGAAAAGAACATTTGACCTTGTACATTTCAGCCCTCAGTGAACAGATAATCTATGCTCTGAATCAGAAAGACAAGAGACATATTAGAGCTTCTTGAACAAAAATAAAAGGGAATATTTTAGGTGCTTTCCCACAATCAAAATCAAATACTGTCTCGCTACAGAAGAGTTGGTCTATTTGGTGTAATAATACTAATACTAATACTGCTAATAATGATCTTTTTTCGTATAGCACCTTTCATACATAAAATGCAGCTCAAAGAGCTCTACATGCCAAAGTGCTAAAAATTAAAACAACAACATAACAATATATAAAATATATATTTATAACTAACTAAATAAATAAATAAATAAAATAAACTCAAACTAAACCACTACTCATTATACAACAGATGGATACCATAACTCTGGAAAATAAGTTACAGACAGGCCAGAGGTGAGACACCATATATATATACTATATATATATATATATATTTATATATATAACACATATACATATATATATATACACACACATATACATATATATATATATACACATACACACACACACACACACACACACACACACACATATACACTATATATATATATATATACATACATAAGAAATACTAAAGTCACAGCAGTAAAGGTGCATTTAAAGAATATAAAAAGTTTAAAAGAAGCATCAACCATAATATGTCATAAAAATAAATAGACGATGGAATTAATTAAAAGCAAGAGCATAGAAATAGGTCTTGAGCTGCTCCCTAAAACTACAGACATTACTTATACTGTATATATAAGCAGTCTTTTCCAGGCCATTTGTGCATAAAGAAAAAACGCTGCTTCACCATACTTTTCATAATTCATTTTAGGTACATTAAGCTGGCCAGCACCCACAAGACATGAAAGATCGGGTAAAGGCTCAGCAGAAAAGATTTAAGAAGAATTCACCCATTTCTTGATTATAGTTTTAGGTGTGATTTTAGTGTCCTTTAAAAACAGCATCCTTACTTGACTATCAGGTGTTATTGTCTGTCCAAATGGAAACTTACAGACTTCTGGCAGTTTCTGCAACTCTTCCTCAAAGCGCTCCATCATTTGATTGACAGTCCTGAGGACCACCCCTGAGGTCAGCTCAGACACCACAGAGACACTGGACCAGTCCTTCGCTTGTGGAGGGGTGGACACTGCAGGGAACGTCTGCAGAGAGAGGAATCGTCAGAAACAGATGTGGCTCCAACAGACTTAAAAAAAAAAAACTTAACCTTTTGAGATTATCCCTTTGGTAAACATAATGATGCAAATATTGTCTCCATCTGCTGGTAGATAATTCATCCAGATCTCCACCGTGTAACACGTTGTTTCTTCAATAGGGTTACAGAAGGGGAAAGCGAGGTCAATTGGGACATTTTAAACTGACATGAAAAAATGTTTTATTACTTACAGATTACTTGAACAATACTGGAAATAATTAAATTACTGAACAGATATAGGTGTCCTAATTCATCAAGTGTTTTAAAAACCGACCCAAATGAAAAACAGAAATGTACAAAGAATGTATTTTCCCCAAATTTAGCCTACCTGGGACTGTTAGGACACCTAGTTCTGGGTTAAAATACAATATTTAAATTTAAAAAAAAAAATCAAATAAGAAGAAAAGAAAGATTATTGGATGCATAACTAGTGGACACCTTAATTTTTATCACTATTATATTTTTTGGGTGTTATCTTGCTTAATTCTGTTTACCCATCCATTCATCCATACCTTGAGAAAGTATACACAGTCTTCAGACAGAGCCAGCTCGCTCAGTGCTGCACTCCTGTTTTTCAGCTCAGTTATCTCCTCCTCCAGCTCTCTCAGCAGAATCTTGGCTTTGTGCTCAGCCGCTCGCCGAGTCATCTCTAATATCTGGGGATAACAGATGCCATGGAGCTTAGTTAATATACCTCCAAATGCTCATTTCTGTTAATAATGGTAAAATGACTACTTTTATTTTTGTGAAAACGGAAAAGGCTTTGAGTGTTTGTTTTAAAATTCTCTCCACACTTCCCGTTTCAGTGTTTTATACCTCCAAGACTTCAGCTTGGCAGCGCTCCAGACTGGAGATCAGCTTGGAAAACACACAAACAGCTCCCTCTGTCTCTCTCTGAGCAGCGGCCTGAATAAAAAATGAACAGCAATACATGTCAGGTGTTTAAAGGTACCCACTGAAAGTCTGTCAAGTCAGCAACTTCTATAAGCTCATAAACAAACTGTCAGAGAGACAGGGGATATTTTACTAGCCAAGTGTGAGACAAAAAAACTGACAAAGAGTGCTTGGGTGTGAGGGCACAGGTTTTAATCTAACACTGGAGGGGACACATTTTAAATAGCGGTTTCTGGAGGTGACCCTCAAGAAAAATTTGAGCTTCAAACACTTAATTTTCTGCATTCTGATGAATTTTTATGCACCAACTTTTTGCAGCATGAAAAAATTGGAATTGTCTTCATTGTTGCAAAGAAAGACACACAAGATTCAGGCACCACATGCATAAAACGTAACAGAATAAAATGAATCAATTATTTATTTAGCATGAGTTCCCCCATGCAAGTCAACCATGCAGCAATTCATTTTCATTTATTTACAACCACCTGGACTTTACTGGCTCATATGTGTTTAAGCAAGATGTCTGCTCATGTTCAAAACTTTCAGCACAGTCAAAACATCTCATATTCTCTGAAAATTCAGTAATAAACTTGTAATGCAATGAGGATAAAATCACAATATCTCAAGAAAAAATCTGCCCGCTCTACCTGCTGTGCAGTACGTTATTACTCTCTCTCCTGCCCTTTTAAACGTTCTGTCAGTGGTGGAAAAACCAAAACTAAATAATAATCTTGAGCACTGCGTGTCCTTAATGAAATTTGAACCAAATGTTAACTTCACCACTTCCACTAAAGCGCAGTTCACAGACTCATGCCTAAGCTTTGTAATGGGAAGCACAGGGGAGCCTGCTTTGCCATATGCCACAAAGTCTTCTTGATCACTACCACACGGGGGAGCTGACAGTTGAAAAATGTCAATATAAGTGTAAACGACAGATGCAAGATGGGAAAATTGATAGTTTGTTTGAACTATGGTACATATTCTGAGATTTTACCTAACCCTATTGTTCTTGGGAGGCTATACGTATACAGCACTGTCAAAAGGTTTTTAACAGATACAAAAAGTGACACACTGATCCACTGTGGCACAGACTGAAAACTCACCTGTATTTCTCGTAAAGAATTTTGTATCTCCTCGACTTTTCTCTCTCTCTCACAGATGAGATCCTTCAGCTCCACCTCTGCAATACCTAACTGGGACTGAAGAAGACAGAAAACAAGGATTAACCTTACTTTGTCTAAAACAGTACACACCATATGGTAACACAAGTATATGGGATGCATAAGCTTTTAAATTTCTGTGGCTGCAAAAAAGAGAGCATAAGATGGTCAATAACATCCTTTAGATAGGTCCTTATACAATTTAACCTCTCCAGTTCATTTGTTTACAAAGAGAAAATATATTTGTAAGATTTATACCATTTTGCTATGCAAGAGAATGAGATGCAAACACCCCTTTTGTTGCATTATTTCACGTCCCATATATAATGTGCCTCACCCCAACCTTTATTCATCTGGTTTAAGCAATTTACAAGTTATTTGTATTTTTTTTCTGACTTGGTGCATTCAGATAACTCAACCTAACTGACTGACACACACACAGAGAAACACATAAATACCTTCTTGATGTGCCACTCTCTCTTGGCGGGGATGACACTGTGTCCTCGGTGCTCCGCTGTCTCCACGCAGACGCTGCAGACGCAGGTGTTATCAGTACGACAGAAGAACTCGAGACCTCTCAGGTGAATGGGACACAGAGGCAGACTGGGGGGAGAGTCAATGGAGCCGCTCAGAGTGTACCTGTCATAACATTTAAATAAAGACAAGAAAACAGTCAGTACTTCTTTTGATAATGGATTAACATTTCAGTCATTTTAAAGCAAGTTGAATCCACTGCTACACTCACACCACACAATCCTCTCATTGCAACTTGTATCCAACACACACTTAACCATGGCAGTGTATTAAAGCTGTCAGTGCTCTGCTTAGTCTTTTGCTGCTGCTTTCTTTCCAACTTTATAAAGCAACTTGCTGCCACGTAACCCTTATCATCCTTCAGGTGTTTGAAAAGTTAATTATGGTGTTTGCTTTGCATTTCCCCGCGCCTCTCCCTGGGGAAAGTTAAGCTGGCAAGTGGTGTTAAGTAGGGTCAGAAACGCCAAACATTAATGCTGTACCTACCCTACAATTATATTATAATGTATTTTATGTGAGATGGCAACCTTAAATCTCTTTAGTTGGATAAAGAAAAGACATTTGAAGAGGTCAAGGTGGATGGGCATCTTACTACTTCTTGAAAATTCATAGATTTAAATGCTTAGCTAATTAGCAGATTTATCAATAATGTGAAGAACTGTCAGTTTTGGCCCTATTCTGAATTAAAACTGCTACAGTTAAAACAAGCAAAAAAAAAAAAAAACATCAATAGCTCAACTGTATATGAGTCCATGTGGTTGCCTTGCATCATTTAATTGAACGAGCTGTGCCAAAATATCACACTCAACACAGAAAAATTATTCATCCCTCCATCCACCTTCTGACGCATTACTGGGGCCGGGTCTGTTGGCAGCAAGCTAAGGAAGGTAATCCAGACGTCCCTCCACCAAGCAACATTTTCCAGCTCCTCCTGGGAGATCCCAGCCCATTCTCACTACGAACTCGTCAAATAGCGCCGCTCTGTCTGAATCCACCCATTTTAAGTAGTCAAAGTGATATAATATGGCACCTGCGGGAGGGTAAGTAGGCTGGAGGTGAGTAGGGTGGAGGAGGGTCGTCATGGGGCATATGGTTCTGAGCCTGGAAGGACCGGTGAGCATTGACTGAACCGGGGCTTTGGTTGTGAGGCATCCTGGAAGTTGGCAGCAGCTGAAAACGAGACATCATCTCAGCAAAGACAGTCTCTGGCATCTCCCCCGGCCTCTGAGGTGATGATGTTGTCAGTGCCGGGTGATGATGATGCTGTAAATGTGAGTTTGGATCCTCCACTCCTCCTCCACCGCTGCCATCCCACGGCACTCCAGCGTTGGCCATCTCCTTGAACCGTTCAGTGATTTCCTTCAAGGTTCGGTTGATATGGAGCTCAGGTCGCTTGCGGAAGGACTCCTTGCAGAGGGGACACTGGTAGGCCTTGGAGTTTCTCCCCTCTCCTCGTCCTCCTCCTCCTCCTCCTGTTGCTGATCCATCCCAGTAGGAAGAGATGCAGGCCTGGCAGAAGCTGTGGCCACATGGAGTTGAGACTGGGTTGGTGAACACCTCCAGACAGATCGAGCAGGTGAACTGGTCTTCAGATAGAAAGGCTGCAGGTAGCGCCATCGCCATCCAGTGTTTGGCTGTATGAGAGACAGTGTTGCCATTAGAAAGAAATTTGTAATTCAGGATATATAAAACCATAATGATAGACTATTCTTGATGCCTAATATCGTTATCTAATCACAGCTAATTGCTGTGTCTTGTCTGTGAACAATATGAACTCAGGTTGAAGTAGGTTGATGGTAATTTCAAATATAGTAGAGGCAGTTTTACACACACGAAAAGGCCTTGATTTCACTCTACACTCATAATCTGCATGTATTTAGATTTAGTAAGGCAGCAGCTGACAGTAGTAGTCAGTTACAAAAAGTGACAAAAAAGTCAAGTTACTGCAGAAAAATAATATTTGTACCATCTAGCCTTAAAACTGTATAATTCCCATGTAGTTCTTTGGCATCTACAAATGTTTCAAACTGGTCTTGCAGGTTCATATTTCATATTTGTCACTCTTACTTTTTTAGCATTACACCCATACTGTTTTGCATTGGTTTTGTTGGTCTGAAATAAGGCTGGGTATCAGTAAAAATATTGCAATACCAGTACCGTTAACATGATAGTACAGATACTAAGGTACAAGGTACAAGGTAGATTTATTAATTATAGTTTAAACAAAGTCTAAAAACTGAAATTAAGATTTATCCTTAAATCCTGCTTAGGAGTCGATACCAATGAAGTACATTCAATACCCGTAATGTGAAGTGGTGTGTAGTATAGCCATACTTTTGAATGTTTTGGTGGTATCTCAGTATGCTGAACTGCCAACTCTCTTAAAAACGCTGCGCTCGACTTCACCAGAGACTGTACAGATTTTAGCTGCTGCTGCAGGAGTGTAAGCTTCCCATCGCGGGCAGTTGATTAGAGTTCGCCCGCACACAAACAATGACAGGGCTGACTGTTAGCATCACATGGCAACAGATCCATTTTAGTGGGAGTTTGCTTTTTGGGCTCTGGGTTGGTTGTTATTCATTACTGCTGTGTTAGCTCATGCTAACAGGGCGGACATTGATCTGACCATTTACCAGAGGGATATGGCTTCAGGGCAGCTACAGAAAGTTTGATGATCTGGTGGGGAGTCGGGACGGTCCATGATCAGACCCCCACCACCAAAAAGATCAAATGCAGATACTATTTGACATTTCAATACTATTTTGTACTGTGTTCTGATACACAAGCTCTAGTCTGAAAGCGCATTAACAGGAGGATTGTTTAAATTAAGGAAAGTCAGTTCACAAAAATCTTTTTTTAATGTTTTGCTGAGTTTTGTTTAATTTGTCCAGTTTTGAGGTTTTGAGACCTAATTCCTAATGGCTAATTTCCACTGTCTTTAGCCCTGGGTCAATAGAGTAGCCAAGCACTTTGTATTCTTACCTTAATACCCAAAATGTAATCATGGAGTACTAGAACTAAAACCATCGCAATGTCTCCAGTCTATATCAGGTGCATGAGCTCAATCTCTACAGAGTTAAATAATCATCTGCAGTCGTACTAAATTCCAGTCATTATTCTTACTCATTATGAAAAGGATAAAGTAATAAAAGAGAACAAAGAAATGAGCCCATCTACTTCAGCTGAAAGGACAGAGCTAGGACACCTAGAGTGCACTGAATGAGTCTGACAAAGAATATCACATTCAGTCACATATTTATAATTGCAAACACAGTGTTTGGAAAAAAAGGGAGGTTACCTCCGTTGAGATAAGGTGAACTGGAACAAGGAACGTTTGTCCTCCAAGGACAGTTGGTCAGACAATTAGCACAAGTTCATATGAGTTAACTTCAGGTCAAATCAAAGGTTAATATAAGACAATTAAAGTGAATATATAAGGTAAAGGACAATTTTTCTTCTCATTTTTGTCTCTACAGCCTGTACATCCTGCACTTAAACACACCCATGGTAACATACACACCAAAAAAAATATAAGTGAGTAGTTTCGCAAGATCAGGAAATTCAGGCTTGGCTGGAATATTTAGACTTCTTCTTTGAACATGAATTCATTAGTAGCATGTTAAAAATGAAAACAAACCCCAAACCTGAAAGTCATTCACATTTCCCCTTTGTTCTGTCCTTTTTTTTTTTTTTTGCTTGGAGTATTACATTAATACTCTTTACAAGTGCAACTTAAGTTACTCCACTAAATTATAACTGCAGGTGAAACAATGTGTCGACAAAGTTTTTAAGGAATCTCTTCTTGAGTTATTGTGATATTTTGCCAAAATTTTAAAGTAAAAGCAAAAGCTGCTTCACAAGAGCAGCAGAGAATACTTGATTCGGATTGGCAGGAGGGTGTGTAATTTTCTTAGATCCTAGATAATGATCATGCCTCTGACGTGGCATGATCGCTGTTGTATAAAATCTCATAGCTGGAAGGCAACTGGTTTCAGGTGTTAGTATGCAACTTAATCCAGTTGTTGAAAGAGAAAAGTAATTATTGACTCATACTTAACAATACTTACATCTAGGCTTGAGTGGTATCATGGTATGATGGTATACCAAAGTATTTAGAAATCCCGAAGGTATGATTTTCAAAACAGTCATAAATACAGGCCCTCCTCATTGTATGTAGTGCACAGCACACACCACCAGGGCTCAGTCACCGGTCTCTACTGGTGAAGCAGCTCACTTTGGGCTCAGACAGATTTTTTTTTTTTTTTTTAACAAAAAGCATATATTACAAGATAGAGGTTTGGATTTTGATATATGTGGGCAGGGAGGGTCTACCTGGGAGGCATTTTGGAAATGTAGGATTAAGTGTTTTTTAGAGTTTGACTCAATCTTGTGACTAAAGGAAAGAATGTTTAGGCTTCTGCTGCTTAAATGTCCTTTCTTGTTCTTTTTTTATTCACCCCCCAAAATATGAAATGCTAGAGTACCCCTTGAGTTATGTAATTATAAATACTTATTTAGCATTTATTCATTAATAATTAGCACATTTCTTCTTTGCTTTTTTACTACTCTACATTTTGATGAGAGAAGTTCTATTTTATCATTTCAGCTTTAAATGACAGCAGGTTGTCTTTAACCGTTTAAGCTCCTGAAATGATTTGAGAGATTTAATGGCTGATTAGACACGTGTTAGTTGCAGTGTAATGAAGGTGTCAACCAGCACAATCATCTGTTTATTTAAGCAGCTAAATTGCTGAGTCATACACCTTGTAAGCAGCGTAATTGGTTTAATTGTGTTTGTCTGTCGCTCTTATTGTCTACTGAAGCCTATATTGGTAGTAAATGGCAGAAACACACATTAGAATTAATGCAGAACTAACCCTGTGTGCATCCTAGGAATGCATGTAGCCCAAATGCAGCTTTCTGCTCTTAACAAACACGTTACAAGCACATGTACACGCAGCTGCAGTACAGGTAGTGCCAGTTTCCTATTGGTGAACTAAAGCCAAAGGAGTAAGGTATGCAGTAAACAACCGAGCATAATGATCGCTGAAATAAAGAGGAAATGAGACACTGCTGATTGTATTTCTTCCGTGACATTTAAAGGTATTCACAGTTTTATAGCTACATGTGTCACTGCTTCAGATCGAGATTCCATTCATACTGGTTATATAAACACAGGAGGACTATCGTCACCAGGAAGCACAGCCATACATTTCTATTCCTCCTATTTCTTTTGTTAGAATTAATTCTCTTTCTTTTCCAAGCATTTCACTTTTACACGACTGATCTGTGGGCAAACTGTCTACTGAAACATAAACTTAGAAAGTTTTCCAAAATATGTTTGCCGCAGTGCTCATTAGTTCGGTTTCAGTCTGAGGTAACACAAATGTTTACCAGATTTTTAGGAAATCTGCAAAAGAAAATGTGAATTTAAGCCCTTTTTTTCATTCAGTACTGTTATGCAAATATCAGGGGTTGCATGGTTCATGGAGATAAGCAGAAGGTTTGGCTAATTCTCCAGTCAGGTGCTATTATGTAACTGCAGAAGAGGGTGCAACGAGATTACATGACAGAGCCCCGGTCAAACCTACACATCCATTGCAGGAAAACAATAAATGAAAAAACACCGGACAATGTAAATCTATAGTTTTGAACAACTAATTTTATAGCTCTGTGCTTGTTTTTTTCTTACCTAATTTTAAAAAGTGTTGTCACACCTTTATTGTTAGTGTTTTTTATTGTACATCTCTGCAAACCGCAGATTTATCACATGAACACATTATTATAACAGATAGATTGAAACTTAATCTTTCTGTGGTCAACACTGAAGTTAATGTGTGGTTAGATTTAGGCACAAAAAACACTTGATTGGGGTTAGGAAATTAGAATGTTTCTGGTAAAATACCCTGTTTCGGTAACACAATGACCACAGGCAACGTGGCAATGTCTTTGTAAAAAAATCAACCGCTTTTCAGGGTACTATTCCCAGTGGAAAAATCACAACAGGATACTAAAACATTCCTGTAGGCAGCTAAAAAGCCACAAGAAACACAGTGATGACTCACTAGAACACCTGTTTTATGTCACTGGAAACATTGATATGATGTGTATGAAACATGCAAATGCAACGTATGCGTGCTTTACAGAAATGTACAACGCCAACATTTTCCTGGCAACTGGGCTGCCTGGTCCTTTGTAAACTTGCAATTACTCAATGGAAACACCACAAAATGCATTGCAATAAGAAAACACGATTTCCTGTCAACCCTCTACATGTTTGTTTAACTTTCTCTTGCAATTTTTCTCTCAATCAGTCAGTAACAATCAGAACTGTGAAGTGCTGCTCCAGAGATCGTCACATCTTAGACACATATTTAAACTTCGTTCTCTGTTCGCATGTTTCAGGTGTTATACAACTCAGCTCTGTGTCACCTGTCAACACTACTATTCAGCACAGTTACATATTGAGAAATCGGTCTAAGTTGAGTTCTGCATGGTGAAACTGTAAAACCTGCAATGTAAACAGGCTCTAAATGCTATTGATAAAAGTGCCTGGTGTCTCCACCTGTATTGTCTACCATTATTCCCCAAAACATTTGCATTACACTCATTTAGCATACTCTTTTGTTCAAAGCAAGTGTATTCAACAAGAGGTAGGCCGATAATGAGTGTAATCTACACTTTCTACAATCTCTACTTATCCACCTACACCCATTAAATCACTTTTCACATTCTTTCACACACACTACTCACAATCACACACTTCTAACAATAAAACAATTATCTAAAACGTATTAATGGCGCTTAGCTGGACACATAAGAAATACTTTGATCAGTATGAACCTTTTAAGACGTGTGTACTCACAGGAACATGTTGTTCATAGATTTTCTCCTAATAAAGGTGGCACATTAAGGAACAGTACTTATCTCACGTACTTACTTTGAGATGACAGAAAACAGTGTAAAAAAAACTTTTTGTTTATCGTAAATGTGCTACAGTTTGGTTTTGATGAGCAAGAACAAGATACTACCCAGACACTAAAAGAGAATAACACAATATAGTAAGAGACAACATGTGAGACACAGGTTCCTGTTGAACAAGGATTCCAGTGTGTTTCTACCTTAGTTAAACAAACCTCACCTGCTCTGAAGACTGACGAGATTATTTCAGTGTCACTGGCGGTAAGCAGATACAGCGGATTTCCAACAGTTTCTCAGTGCCAACTGTCTCTCTCCCTCTCCACAGCAGTTTCTCCTCATATTAATCGCTGTAAATGTTTGTCATTTGTCGCATTCCTCTTTTTTCCAACTCCCCTCTGTCACTGCTGGTTGACCCCTCCCTCCTACCCAAACCCCCACCCACAAAGTTAATCCAATCCAACCTGCTGAACAGGTGCAGCACACTGACACGCCTCTTTGCTCTTTTAAACACTAGGCCAAAATGATTTAAAAGATGCATGCACACAATTTAGTTGTGAAAAGACCGACCCATTTGCCAGAAACAATGTTGGCATTGTAAGTTTCTGCTAACTGCAGGTATGTTACATTTAAAATTTATTAGGTTGAAGCTTTAAGTTTAAGCACCGCTGTGGTTAACATGTGGTTAAGCTCAGTTTTGGGGACACAATCTCAGTAGGAAAAAGCAACACTGTCGCAATTAAAAACAGCCGCTTTTTATGCCTAAAATGCTGCTAGAAACACAGTGATGGGCCATTACAAAAAACCCACATTTGGTACCAAAAAGCTACTAGAAAAACAACGTGTCACTAAAAAGCTGCTGACAAAACAGCAGCAGGTTGTAACAAAACACCAATGTTTATTGCCCAAAAAGCTTCTGAAAATACAAGTTGATTACTGAAAAAGCAGCTGGAAAACAGCAACAAGTAATTAATAAAGCTGCTGGAAACATAAGAGGTTGCTAAAAACGCCATGGACAAAAAATGTAACACGTCATTGTAAATCACCCATGTTTGGTGCCTGAAAAGCTCCCTACGACGGGAGCTGAAAAAAGGGAAAGACTTACATCACATCCAGTTTTGTTGTTAGTTGGTCTTGAAGTGGTCTGCAGCTTGGCAGATATCTCCCCCAGGTGTCAAACCATCCACCTTCAGTGCCTGTGGAGAAAGTCAGCTCATACTATGTAACTTTAGAAATGCTGATGTAATTTGTACAAAATGTGAAAATGCAACATGGGCAACAATTTGTTTTGGTGACTAGGCAGGAAGAGAAGAAGTGAAAGAATTTTAACGATAAATCCGCCCTCACTTATATCAGCTTGAAAAACTTTACCCTCAAAATGATTATGTGTATCAACTATGCATGTGATATTTTTCTGGCAAGCTTTCAGTAACAAAGAATCCAAAATCAGCAAATATTGTTGATTAATTGAAGTAAACAGAGAATAGGTTAAGCAACAGCAAAACTAAATCAAACAATAAATACAAAAAAGTGTGCAGTATAAGCCAAGTCTCATTTAACAAGTTGCATGCTCAGTACTTCCAAAACACACTGCATTGCTTTGCCTCAGCTTCTGTTTGAGA